>NC_066580.1:366009487-366724487 GCF_024323335.1 Lathyrus oleraceus
TATATATATATATATATATATATATATATATATATATATATATATATATACTTATATACCTATATATATATATATATATATATACATATAGATATAATCAGCTGTCATGAGAAGATATGAATGGAAAATAGTTTTAGGGTTTTATTATGTCCAAGCCCAGCCAAATGCTTCTAGATAAAGGACATGGAAAACCTGGTTTTATACACAAGAAATAACGAACGAAGTATTGAGAGAGAATAAGGGTTTTAGTCTTGTGTGGTCGTGTGAATTGTAAGCTATTCATTCATCCATAGATGATTGAATTGGACTGATTTTTGAGTTGTAATTTGTCCACTCTAAGCTTTGAAGCATGGGTGTGTGTTTACTTGATTGAAGCTTTTAAGTAAGATCAAGTATGTTTCTTTGGAAAATGTCTTCTTCTCACTGTAATTCTTGTTTTATGTCACTGTTGTGATTGAGGGGGAGTGAGTAGGATCTCATATTTAAGAGTTCTTAGGTAGAAGTCACACGGGTAGAGATTAAGTGAAAAGACTGTAACTTGAAGTTGTTTACTGAGAGTCTTTGAACTGATTCTGTGTAGTGGATTTCCTTCCTGGCTTGGTAGCCCCCAGACGTAGGTGAGTTTGCACCGAACTGGGTTAACAATTGCTTGTGTCTTGTAGCGGTGTATTCGTTACCATTGGAGATATTGACTAAATCCAAGGTAAATCATACAAAGTCGAGTCGCCACCGCACTTCTATTTATCCAAAGGAAAGGTTAGAAAGAGAACAAAAACCTAAAAGTTTTACAAACAAAACTAGTAAAAGAAACAGAGATCTAGGTAAGGGGGTTGGTTATGCAATGAGAAGGTGTTAGGCACCAAAAACATCCTAGGTACTCCTAGGGAGACCTTTTCACGCTTGTTGCAAAGGTTATTGTTTTTGTGAAACTTTTATTTTGTGCAAACACGATTAAAGAGATGAGAAAAGAATATACAAGTTTATTTACATTTTGTGTTTGGATGGATAAACCCATTGCCTAAGTACCCTCTTATAAAAAGATTAGGATCAAAACCTCGTAGTTCGGGTAAAAAATTTCAAAACAAATGAGTGGATTGATTGGTCCAAAAGCCTTAAGGTCTTTTGTTATCAAAGGGAGAAAACTCAACCTGAAAAACCAGAAGTCCACCATGTGAGGATAGCTTCAACATGCTAGTGAGGGGTTAACCCTATAATAAGCATGGAAGGCTCATTGTCCATCACTAAGGACAAAGGTGAGTATTACATCTACCACAAAGATAACTCAAACCTAATAGCTAAAGGTTATGAAAATTTTGATTAAGAAGTGATCACTGAAACCACAAAAGAAACATTTGAATGGGTTATATTTACGAATTAGAAGTATGTACAAAAATGGTCAAAGTTGACTTAAAGATTCAATTCAAAATGAGTGTTATGAAAAGAAAGTTTGAAAATCAAAAGCATAAGGCTTAGGTTTCTAATGTTGAAAACAAGTCAAATGTTTGCACAAAAAGTGTTTTTGGTTTGGGTTAGGATGGGGAAATGAAGAAAAAAGGGTGATGGTAAGAAATAAAACCACACTAGGAGTTCCTCTCTTGAGATCATACAGATGATCCAAGTAAGTTCCCATCCTTTGGAATAAAAGAAAGCACAAAGCATAAACAATCAACCAAGTCTCAAAAGAGATCCTCAATAAAAGGAAACAGAATGCCAATATATGGACTTATATCCGACTCCTAACCACAAAACGGAAACAGAATGCCAATACATGGACTTATATCCGACTCCTAACAACAAAACGGAAACAAAATGCCAATACATGGACTTACACCCGACTCCTAACAACAAAACGGAAACAGAATGCCAATATATGGACTTATATCCGACTCCCAACCATAACAAACTAATATCAAAAGTAAACACATCAAAAGCAAACACATCAAAAGCAAACATATCAAAAGTTCACTAGTAAACAATCATCACACACTATATACATACAAGAGGCTCAAACATAAGGGTAGGCTTTAGTCAAGAGGGGTCATGTCAACCTCAACAAACAAGCCAAACTGTACAAGGGTAGTTTGTAGCTCTTAACCACTAACATTGAGAGTTAGGGTGAAGCTGATCAAAGATGGAAATGAGGATGAGACCTCATGCTCTTAACCCTGGCCTGGGTGAGCTCATGATAAAGAAAGCGTGGGGATCCAGAAAGTGAGATCCTATTCCACTTGACAAACACTGGACAAAGATCTTGGGTAGTTGTTCAAAAGCATCAGCACGTAGTGCGAGCATAATGAATGACTCACTGAATAACGGGGGATTGGCTACTAATCCCTTCTATCCGTCAATTGCCTCAACTATTGGAGGTCTTATCAAGTAGCACATGCCTCATCTTGGAGGTCTTTGGCACAAATGTAAACAAACACAAACAGAGCCTCTTAAGGAGGACTTGCCAGCAAAATGCCTGCCAAAAAGGTGACAGGACTTCCAGACTACATGGAGTAAGAAGATAACTACCTAAGTGGTGTATCAACCACAATCCAAAGCTCAAGCAAGAGCTAAAAGCAAGCAACTAATGTACCTGTACAAAAGCTAACCAGTTAATATTTCAATCAGAAAACAAACAGACAAACAGTGGAACCATTCGCAGTTACACAACTCAATGAACAATGCTCAAGCACTCAAATGAGCTCAAGCACATCAATTAGAACCTACAAAACAAACAAGAGTTATAACTCAAATCATTTGCATCTCACAAAGTGAGAACAACTCAACTATCAATGCTAAATGTCCAAACCTGAAACACAAAGCACAATTAGTATATGCACAAAACACTAGTACAAAGACTAAGTCCAAAACCAAACCAAAGAACTCAATCTTCCACATAATGCACATTCAAACACTCTATAAAATGTCCTCAAAAGGACCAACATCAATTCATTAAGCAAATATCTCAAATGGCCTATGCTATGCAATGATCAGAAAATATGCAAAAAGTGAACTTCTAATTTAGAAAATTCAAATCAAAATAGAAATGCATGCAATGGCTATTAATTTTTTTATGCAAGCTACTCATGTCATGAACAAACAATATGCACAATATCAAATCCAAAAAGGTTCAAATGATAGATGAACAAAAATGCACAAATTGAATGCCAAAAATGTGACACAAATTGTCACATTCATCTTCATGTGTCAAAAACAATGATAGCATATGAGAAAAAATTCAAACCAGTGCTCAAAAAATCATATCATGAGTGAAGATCAAGCATACAAGAAATCAGATCAATTGGATCAAAGATGAAGATTTCACAAAGCATTGAACACAACATATCAAAATAGCATGGAATAGTTCAAAAAAAATCACACATTAAAAATCATACATCAACAAATCATGAAAATTATACTAAAAAAAGCTAGACATTAAAACAGAACTATGAAAAAAAATTGGAGTTAATTTGGAGCATTTTTCTATTTTTAATGATTTTTCAAAGATGAACAAAATAATTGAAATATCAAAAGAAATATGGAGGGAAACAAATATTTGAAATTAAATCAGAAAATATTCAGGACCACACGATCAGGCGCGAAATGCAATCAAACGGTCCTGGTTCAAACATCAAAACACTGCGTTTCATTAATACACTTCAGCATACACATCAGCAGTCAAAGGCATACATGGCTTAGTCAAAGCAACACAGTCCAATCATTCACACACGTAACAACACACATGGAATCCAGGTCAAGTAAATGAAACGATGCGTTTCATTAAGCGTGCTGGCATACCACTCAGCAGTCATCGCTCACGTGGCTCAGTCAAAGGATCCATAGCCAATCAATTGCACAGGCAAGCGCATAATCAACACACAGTCAGCACACACGTCATACAAACCCTAACAAAAACCAGACGCCGGAGCTACAGTCTCCGGTCGTCTTCTCCGGTCACACACACGGTGGAGCTTCCAATTTTTTTTCCAGAAATGGATAAATTGTACATCATTCGAACCGCTCTCTCACAAGGAATCCAAATATCAATTCAATTTAACCTAATTCTTCCTAGATTGCACGTATCGAACGAAAACATTTTCATGAGCAAAAATTCCAGTTCACATAACATGCACAATACTCAACCAAATCAAGATCTAAACACATGTACAAGCTTTGCTAAGTGAGATCTACAAATCTATGGCCTTAAAACAGCGAAATAAGAGATCGAATTTTGACTTACTTGGAAATTGAAGCTTCTGAATTCGTGTCCTCAAGTACTCTACAGCTCCAGATCTTCTTCTTTAACCTTGCCTTGAAGCTTTATGCACAAAGAAACAATTGAAACCACCTGGATCTAGCTAAAATTTCAGATTCCATCAACATGAGATTTCATATGAACTGCACGAATTCTTGCTCAATTGATCCAAACAGATGATGATTCTTGATCAATGAATGATGATGATCAAGAATATGCAAGAAATTTTGGTGTTTGTGTGAAGAAATCCAAGATTCGAAGAGAGAGAAAAATGGAGGGAGTTTCAAATTTGGATCTGAAAATGCTTGTTAGGGTAATTGAGATTAGGGTTTGGCTTTTATACCACTTGCTAATGATGCTGAAATCCCAATTAGGCCTTGGCTAATCATGATTAGGGAAATGTAAGGCAATTTGCAAAATTACACAAGTGAGCTAACATGGCCCTGTTGCACGTGCAAAGCTTCATGCAAGGGCTGAAATTCACTTAAAATCAATCGATAATCATGATGGAAATGGTATTTTGCTTGTATCAAAAGCCAAATTTGAATTATGGAAATTCCCTCCAAAATGCTCACTTGAGTAATGATGAGCATACAAGCCTCTCTCATGCATGGCAATGGTTCATTTGAAATGTCTTGATCAAGAGAAGCATTTTGCAAAAAGAATGGACCAAATTGGAGCTTTGTACCAAAAGTTATGCCATCTTGAATTTCCATGCACACCTTGTGATCATTTGGCCATAACTTCTCAATCAATCATCATATGAACATGAAATAGGACTTTTTAGAAAGGGGAGACAAAGATCTACAACTTTCATGTTCACCAAAAATCCATTTGAAGCTTCTTTGATGTTGAAAAGTCAAGTTGAAAGTGGACTAAAAACTTGCCATTTTTGGAAACTTGAAATTACAGGTCACTTTCCATTTTTAGTAACTTTTGCCATGACCTTTTAATCTTCAAGATGGATGATTAGAATGATGAATAAGCCTCATTTGAACATGAATGAGGTGTTTCAAATCATTTCCCCACCTCAAAGCCATCAGTTGACTGCATAGTTGACTTTTTGGTCCTCAGATGACCTTGAAATGCCTTGATGAACTTGAGCCTTTACCACTTGATGAAATGGCTTCAAAATGGAACCCTAGATCATGTAAGCTCTTTGTAATGATCATGTGGTCCTCATCTCAAGAAAATACCTCATCTCTTTCACAAAGGATCTTCTTGAAGCTCTTGACCTGGTGCTAGCTTGAGCTACAAACAAAAATGTAAATGACATATTTTTGTGCTTTTGGTTAGTAAACAAAAAATGAGAAAAGCGATGATATAAAATTCAAGCATGCCTGGTGATCTCAGACCACTCACAAGGAGGTCCCATCCAAAGGGAAAGGAAGCCAAGATGCTCAATGATCCTTGAGGCTATGCAATGCAATGCTATGATGCCATGAGGGATCTTAGGGACAAAATTGGGGTCTTACAGATGCCCCTATTTAAGGTCATTCTAGCCGGAGAAGTGAAGGTTAAAATCTTCATCTGGACGAGGTAGAATGGGCTTAAATAATAACAAAGAGACAAATTTTGGTCCCTAAGAGACCTCATGATGCAAATGTATGTATGCAAAACAAACAAACTCTGTGGGGATAAGTGTCCACAAAGAAGAAAAGACATCCGGAGAAACCGACAATCCATAGGAGTAATATACTCACTAAGGAACAGAGACTCTACCGGGGACTCTTGTGGGGATAGAAAAGAAATGCGTGGGCAGGTCACGACTCAAAACTAAGGGAGTAAAGGACTGAAACCGCGTGAGCAGGTCACGACTTGACACTGGGGAAAAGAGTTTCCAAAGGGAATAAATCCATTGGAAAGACTCGAGCTGACTCAAAAATGCATGTGCTGGGGAATATGCCAACACAGCAAAACTATCCGTAATGGATACTTCGGATAAAAATCCGGACTCAGGCTAGGGAAAGATATGAACAAAACATCCCTGCCAGGGAAAATGCATGTATTAGGGAATATGCCAACACAGCAAAAGGAAATCCACAATAGAAACTCCACTGGGGAAATCTAAAAAGACTCTCCAGGGGAAGCAGCGGAATGAGGTGTTACCGGTTACTGGGTAACAAGCTTGGGAAGAATGAATATCTAAGACCGGTATAAGGGTGAGAGATATCAATCAACCAAATAATCTGAGGAAGACCTAAAAAGGTATATTTCAACTCAGGAAAAATCTGACTCCATAGAGGACCAAGGTCATAATAGGGAGCAGAAGGAAGGAACACCAGGGATACCGGTTACTGGGCATATAATAGGTGACCAACCAAAGCGTGAATTAGGGAATATTCCCAAAACACTCATCATCCAAAAAGGAGGGCTGAAAAAGCAAACTCAACTTACAGGATGGACATTCGATTCCGCAAAGGGAATACGAATCTTACTCGAATGGGGAAGAACAAAAGACTTCGACCAAAGAGCGCATGAGATATATTATCTATTACCGTCAGAACGTAGATAATATACTCGCATGGAAGATTATCCACAACCGGTTACTGGGTTAATAAAGGATAAATCAACCGAAAGAGAAAGGCATCAGGATACCAAAACTAGGTATATAATGATGACCAATCAAAGGGAGAAACAATCATTATCAACAAAGGATAAATGAGGGCTGACTCACCGGGGATACATTGACAAAGGCAACGATCCGGGAGACATATCACCGGTTACTGGGAGATATGCTCAAAAAAGGGGTAACAAACATCACCGGCAAACAGTAAATGAAAGAGGACTCACTGGGGATAAAATTGCTTAATCAGAGTAATTATCCGAAAGAGGGAGGGAATATCAATACCGAATATTGGATAATGATAACCGTCAAAGAGGGGATTACATCTACCGGATACTGGGTAGAAAACCACGGAAAAGGACATTCGATTCCAAAACAGGGATACGAATCTTACTCAACTGGGGAAGGACAAAAGGCTTCAACCAGAGAGTGCATGAGATATACTATCTATTACCGTCAGAACGTAGATAGTATACTCGCATGGAAGATTATCCACAACCGGTTACTGGATTAATAAAGGATAAATCAACCGAAAGAGAAAGGGCATCGGGATACCAAAACTAGGTATATAATGATGACCAATTCAGGAGAGAAACAATCGTTACCAACAACCACAGGGTAGACGAAAGATGACTCGCCGGGGATAAATTGCGAGCGTAAGGCAATTATCCAGGAAAAGAGGGAATATCAACATTGACTACTGGATGAAGATAACCATCAAGGAGGGGATTACACCTACCGGATACTGGGTAGGAAACCACAGAAGAGTAACCGTCATCAAATAGGATGAACAACAAGGGTTAACTCTACAAAGGGGGGAACATAGGGTTTACAACTACCGATATAAGGGTAGAAAACCACAAACTCCGCTAAGGGAAGAAAGTAAGATTTACAACTACCGGTTACTGGGTAGAAAACCATAAACTCCATTGGGGAGGGACAAAATGGGATTTACAACTACCGGTATAAGGGTAGCAAACCACAAACTCCGCTGAAGATAAGGTGAATAATCACTGATTACTGAGCAATTATTCATTTACCACAGGGAAGCACCGGAAACAGTCACAAAAGGCCAATTTAGGATCAAACCAAAAAGGCAAACTGAATCAAGACTCATCCTAATGAGGATATAACTCAATAGGGGAAACCATCCCAATATATATGTTGGGAGGAAACGGAAACAATCGTCGTCCACGAGGATATAACTCAGTGGGGAAATGGCAGGAAAGATGAACACTTTCTGCTTAAGGGGTTAACTCTACAGTGAGAGATCAGACACACACATCTGCTTGGGGGGAAATATATATCACCGAATAGCAGGAGACAACAAACAACGATATATGGCAAAGAATGCAACATGAATATCTGAATGTTATAATTATGCATGTATATGCGTGATTTATGTTTGATGAATGCTGACAAACAGACATATCTAATACAAACAGGTCCAGGAATCAACCACCCGGTACTACATCTCAAGAGAGAAAGCCAAGATCACCGGAGAATATCCAATCTGTCGGGGATCAGAGACAACAATATCTCCTGCAGGGATGAATCATCAGTCTCAGATGAGGAACAAAGTTCATTGCACAGGCAGAAACTGCCACAACAACAATTCTACAGGGGAATCAGAGATATCAAAAAAATCATAAAATCTCTGCAGGGGAATGAATAACAATCATTCCGACTGTGAACCGGATCACGACGCAAATAAGTTCTGCTGGGGAAACCACTCCGCTGGGGAAATCTAAAAGGGGGTGAGGGATCTTTGTGGGGATACAATCACCAACCAGAAGCTCCCAAAGGTCAAACGAACCAAGATCCCTCACCTGCTGAGGAGGAAGGAGGCTAAAATACCTTTACCATACACTCTGCTCGGGAGGAAAAACACAAACAGCTCCGGAGGAATCATCGGTCACAGTCGGAGAAAATAGTTCATTATGCAGGCAGAAACTGCCACAAAAGCAACTCTACTGGGAAATCCATCTGAGGAAGATAAGGGAATCTGGTGATCCAACACCAAGGACCAAACTCACCAAGGAAATCACACCTGCTGAGGAGAAAAGACCGCACAAGTAGAATCTGCCACACAAACAACTCTACTGGGGATTAGATATGCCAGGAAACAGCAATATCTCTGCAGGGGACAACATCATCAAGGATAAGATCCAACACACCAACAACTCCGCTGGGGATCTATCTGAGGAAGATAACATCATCAAGGATAAGATCCAACACACCAACAACTCTACTGGGGATGAGCTATCCGAGGAAGTGAAGGAATACTGGGGATCAACCACCAAATACCGAACCTTACAAAGAGGACACTTCTGCTGAGGAGGGAAGACCACTGCTCTGCTGAAGGGAGGGGAGGTAAAAAACCTCAACAAGCACTCTGCTCAAGAGATAAATCTCAACAAAATATTCTGGAGAAAGAGGATACAGTCATGCCAGGGATATGAACAAATGTCTTACCCTGTTGGAAACCATGCCACCCTTGGGAGAGCACTGAGAATCCCTTAAGTATCCTTTCATCATTGTGAATGTTCACTTCGTTAAAAAACAATTTGTGAAAAATTTGTTTATTTAAAACAATGACATTTTCTCAATTAAAACATGCAAAACATTTGTTGAATAGAAACAAATCAGAGTGCAAATAATTGGATAAAAGCTCAAATTTATTTGATGGAATGGTAGCCTGCAAATGGCAAGACTCCGTAGATCTTTTACAAGTTTGAAATTGGTGATATATATTGGAAAAGGGCTACATTGAACATAATGACCATTTCTCCACCAATTCCAAGTTCGATGTATTCGAAGCTTCAGTTGACGATGAATGAACAAGAATCTCTGATGGATGACAGTTGTAGAACACAGTCTTGTCAGGATGTAGTTACTTGCCAAATCCCTAATTTTTGCCTAGATTGCCCCAGGATGAGGTACTCAATCTAGCGGGATGCATATATTCATTTTTTCCATGTCTCTAACTTTTTCCTGGATCGCCCTTTCGGGTTTTCAATCCACCGAGATGCTCATTTTTGCCTAAGCTGCCCTTTCGGGTTTTCAACTTAGCGAGCTATTCTGTTTTTATTTTTAGGCGAAGTATTTCTTGACTGCATCTGAATTCACAGGACGAGTGAAATCCTCCCCATCCACAGTTGTAAGTATCAAAGCACCGCTTGAAAAGGCTCTCTTAACAACATATGGACCTTCATAGTTTGGAGTCCACTTGCCCCTGGAATCGGG
This sequence comes from Lathyrus oleraceus, assembly GCF_024323335.1. Taxonomy (NCBI): domain Eukaryota; kingdom Viridiplantae; phylum Streptophyta; class Magnoliopsida; order Fabales; family Fabaceae; genus Lathyrus; species Lathyrus oleraceus. The sequence goes on from NC_066580.1 coordinate 366,019,543, forward strand.
CGCGAAAGACAAGACTTTTTTGAGCACAAGGTCACCTTCTCGGAACACACGAGGCTTGACCTTCTTATCAAAAGCTTTCTTCATTCTCTGCTGATACAACTGACCATGACACATGGCAGTCAATCTCTTCTCTTCAATCAAATTCAGCTGGTCATAACGACTCTGAATCCATTCAGCATCAGTCAACTTGGCCTCCATCAAGGCTCTCATTGATGGGATCTCTACCTCTAATGGGAGTACGGCCTCCATGCCATAAACAAGAGAGAAAGGGGTTGCCCCTGTTGAAGTGCAGACAGATGTACGATATCCATGCAAAGCAAATAGCAGCATCTCATGCCAATCTTTGTACGTAACAACCATCTTCTGGATAATCTTCTTGATATTCTTATTAGCAGCTTCAACAGGCCCATTCATCTTGGGTCTGTAAGGAGAAGAATTATGATGTGCAATCTTGAACTCACTACACAGCTCTTTCATCATCTTGTTGTTCAGATTAGATCCATTATCAGTAATGATCTTATCTGGCACACCATATCGGCATATGAGTTGATTCTTGATAAACTTCACAACCACCTGCTTGGTCACATTTGCATATGACGCTGCTTCAACCCACTTAGTGAAGTAATCAATTGCTACGAGAATAAACCTGTGTCCATTGGACGCTTTCGGATCAATCATGCCAATCATGTCAATTCCCCACATAGAGAAAGGCCATGGTGATGAAATCACATTCAGAAGTGTCAGAGGAATATGAATCTTATCCGCATAAATCTGACACTTATGGCATTTCTTCGCATATTTGCAGCAGTCAGACTCCATTGTCAGCCAATAGTAGCCTGCTCTCAACATCTTTCTAGCCATGGCATGTCCATTGGAATGAGTACCAAATGAACCCTCATGAACCTCAGTCATTAACAGGTCTGCTTCGTGTCTATCCACGCATCTGAGCAGAACCATGTCAAAATTTCTCTTATAAAGCACTTCGCCATTGAGGTAGAAACTGCCTGACAATCTCCTCAAAGTCTTCCTATCTTTCACAGATGCCCCATGCGGGTAAACCTGGTTCTGGAGGAAACACTTGATGTCATAATACCAAGGCTTATCATCTTTTACTTCTTCAACTGCAAATACATGAGCTGGTCTATCCAAGCGCATCACGGTGATATTGGGAACTTCATTCCAAAGTTTTACCACAATCACCAAGCTAGCGTGGCAAGAGCATCTGCCATCCGATTCTCATCTCGAGGAATATGATGGAAGTCAACCTCAGTAAAGAACGTTGAAATCCTCCTCGCATAATCTCTATATGGAATAAGACCAGGCTGATTCGTTTCCCATTCACCCTTGATCTGATTGACAACGAGGGCCGAATCACCCTAAACATCAAGATGCTTGATCCTTAGATCAATGCACTCTTCCAATCCCATAATGCAGGCCTCATACTCAGCCATATTATTCGTGCATTTGAAAGTTAGCCTTGCTGTAAAAGGAATATGTGTGCCCTGAGGAGTAATAATCACTGCCCCAATACCATTTCCGTACTGATTTACAGCGCCATCAAATACCATACTCCATCTGGAACCAAGCTCTGGCCCTTCATCGAGTGTAGGCTCATCATAATCTTTCATCTTCAAATACAGAATCTCCTCATCTGGGAAGTCATACTGAACTGACTGATAATCCTCAATAGGCTGATGTGCCAAGTGGTCAGCCAAGATACTACCTTTAATAGCCTTCTGAGCTCGATACTCAATATCATACTCAGATAACAACATATGCCAACAGGCAATCCTCATGGTTAAAGCAGGCTTCTCAAAGATGTATTTGATTGGATCCATTCTGGATATCAACCAAGTTGTATGATTTATCATATACTGGCGTAAACACTTAGCGGCCCAAGCCAAAGCACAACATGTCTTTTCAAGCATTGAGTATCGAGACTCACAATCAGTGAACTTCTTACTTAGGTAGTAAATAGCATACTCTTTCTTTCCTGATTCGTCTTGCTGACCAAGGACACAACCCATCGAGTATTCAAGAACTGTCAGATACATGATCCAAGGTATTCCTTCTACAGGCGAAGACATGGTTGGAGGTTCAGACAGATACTCTTTGATACTATCGAAAGCTTTCTGGCAATCCTCGGTCCAATCATGAGACTGATCATTCCGGAGGAGCTTGAATATTGGTGCACATGTGGCAGTCATGTGGGATATGAATCTGGAAATATAATTCAAGCGGCCAAGAAAACCTCAGACTTGCTTCTCAGTTTTGGGCGCATGCATCTCTTGTATTGCTTTGACCTTTGCAGGATCAACCTCAATACCTCTTTCGCTGACGATAAAGCCCAATAACTTGCTAGAACGGACTCCAAATGTACACTTGTTGGGATTCAGATGAAGCTTATACTTCCTCAATCGCTGAAAAAGCTTCACCAAGTGCTCTACATGTTCAACTTCCGTTCTTGACTTAGCAATCATATCATCAACATATACCTCAATATCCTTGTGCATCATATCATGAAACAAGGTGGTCATAGCACGTGGATACATGGCTCCGGCGTTCTTCTTAACATTAGGACCTACATCCTCAAAGCACAAAATGCCACACCTCATAAGGTCCTGAACCTTGGTCTTCAACGGAAAACAATTCTCCACGTCGTGGCCGGGAGCACCAGAGTGATATACACAATGCAATTCAGGCTTATACCACCACTGAGGGTTAGCAGGAATAGCTGGCGGGTCTCTCAGAGTAATCAACTTCCTCTCTATCAAAGAGGGATACAGTTCTGCGTATGTCATCGGAATAGGATCAAAAGTGATCTTCTTCCTCTCATAACTCGTGCTGGCTTGATTACTGTTGCGAGGCTGATAAGCCTGCTGTTGAGGACGATGCTATTGCTGCTGATATTGCTGCGGTGATTGTTGATTGTTGCTATGTTGCTGATATTGTTGGTTGTCTCTGAAAACAGGTGCTATATGAGCCACCTGGTGCTGATTACTGGCAGGACACACAGTCTTCCTCCTTACAGAGGGTCTTCTAGGTTTCACATGGGAGGTCACAGCATGTGCCTCTCCATCTTTCTTCTTCGCAAACGCCCCATATCGTTTAGCAGAAGAGCCTTCTTCCTTGGTCAAACGTCCTTCTCTAACCCCCTCTTCTAGACGCATCCCCATATTCACCATTTCAGTGAAGTCAGAAGGAGCGCTAGCAATCATCCACTCATAATAGAATGAACTCAAGGTCTTCAAAAAGATCTTGGTCATTTCCTTCTCTTCTAGCGGAGGCACAATCTGCGCTGCCAATTCTCGCCACCTCTGGGCATACTCTTTGAATGTTTCTTTGTCCTTCTGGGACATGGCCCTTAGGTGATCTCTATCGGGAGCCATATCCACATTATACTTGTACTGCTTGACGAAGGCCTCGCCAAGGTCATTGAAGGATCGAATGTTCGCACTGTCCAAACCCATATACCAACGCAGAGCTGCACCGGACAAACTGTCCTGAAAGTAGTGGATGAGCAACTGGTCATTATCAGTCTGAGTTGACATCTTCCTAGCATACATGACCAGGTGGCTGAGAGGACAAGTGTTCCCCTTGTATTTTTCAAAGTCAGAGACCTTGAATTTCACAGGAATCTTCACATTGGGAACCAAGCATAATTCGGCAGCAGACTTGCCAAACAGATGCATTCCTCTAAGAGTTTTCAATTCCTTGCGCAGCTCAAGAAATTGGTCATTCATAGCATCCATCTTCTCATTAACATCTGGGCCCTCAGATGGCTCAAAATGATAGATGGTGTCGTCTACCCTAGGCACGGTATGCACGACAGGAGGAGGAACAACAAGGACCAAGCTAGATGCTGGCATAGAAGCAAAAGTTGGAGCAGGGCCCTCAGGCATGAAGTTGGGAGGCATCCCCCACGGAAACCCAGCTGGCATAGCTGTCGGAGCAAAATGTGCACTGGCTGCAGGCACAGTTGAGGAAACAATCTCAGAAATGACTGTCCTCTAGGGAGGAGTTGAAGGTGTTGGAGAAGACTGGTTCTGAGCAGCCAGGAACGATTCCATCAAAGCACTCAATCTGGAGACTTCCTCCTTGAGTTCATGGTTTTCTTGCTCTAGATGATCCATCAATCTGGAAGAGTTGGCTCTGGTGTAGTACCGGTGAGTCAGCTTGTCTTCAAAATAAATGAAGAGCACAAAGTTAGACCACAAGACCAGAAGCCGGGAACAAAATCTGCTTATGCATATGATGCATGCAATGCTTGTGCATATGATTTGTTTTTTATTTCAAAGGAACTTTAGGGTTTTATTTGCAAATTTTGGAAATATTAAGCATTTTATCGCATATGGAAATATCTCATCATATTATATCAGGAAAAAGAAGTACAACATTGTTAATCATATACAAGAGAAAAGGAAAATAATCATCCTATGGATCCCTAGAAGCTCGGGACACAGGAAGAACAGATGCACGAAGCCTCTTCACTTCCCTCTCGTAAGCTGCCTCCATATCTGCCTTTTCCTTGGCGAGTCAGTCATATCTCCTTTTCCAAAACTTGGAAGACTGAGGAAGTAGAGAAGTCCATGCATCATCAGGATCATCAATAACCTGATGCTAGAGGAACTCAATCAAAGCATCCTTCTCCTTAATCTGCTGAAGCAACTCTTCCCTTTCACGGATCCAGGCACGTGATAGGTCTTCGTCTCTCAACTCCTCTACTCCTTGGTTAGGGAGGGTTGAAGGCCCAACCGCAACCAAAGGTGTAGGTCTCGGATAATCGTAAGGCATGAGATACTCAGATGCTCTCTTCCTTACCCAAGCAGTGTAAGGCTCCAAAGCAATGCAATTCTTAGGGCCCAACTCCTTCCTTCCTTTCTTATGCACCTTGCGCCAAGCGCGAACCATTCTGGCTTTCAAGCCTTGGGGATCTTTACCCTCCTGAAAGAACACACCCTCTAACAGAATGTTATTAGGTTTATCCTTTAGGGGGAACCCAAGCTGATGACGTGCTAACACAAGGTTGTAGTTAATCCCACCACATGTACCAAGAAGAGGCACATTGGAGAATTCACCACAAGAGTCAATAATCTGCACACCGTCATATACACGGTTATACCAAGAGATATCATCATTAGTGAGAGACATAAGTCTCGTGGACAACCGTAGACATCCCTTGTTCTCCTTGAAAGCGAACGTCTGAGGTAAGTGAGAAATAAACCACTTATACAACAGAGGCAAACAACATCCAATAGCACCACCACCCTTTGCATTCCTCATATGCAAAGAGAAATAGGTATCACCCAACAGAGTCGGAACGGGATTAAGAGCAGAGTAGATCCTAATAGCGTTCACATCCACAAATTTGTCGATGTTGGGGAACAATACCAACCCATAGATGAGAAGTACAAATATGGCTTCAAAGGCATCCTCACTCATGGCCTACCCATATACAGTAGCTTGAGCAATGAGGAACTCAGAAGGGAGACCTTGAATTCCACCTTTGGTAGTCATATGAGCAGCAATCAGAGATTCATCTATGTGCAACATGTCAGCTATCTCTCGAGAAGTAGGAATACTCTCCAAGCCACTGAACGGCAACTGATCCAGGATAGGTATACCCACAAGATAGGCATACTCCTCAAGGGTAGGCAAAAGCTGGAAGTCCGGAAACGTGAAGCAATGGTACAGAGGATCATAAAACTGCACCAATACACTCATCGGACCTTCATCCACCTGAGTAGTCATAAGAGGAAGAAGCTTCCCAAAACGAGCCTGGAAACCCAAGGGATCTAATACATAGGATGTCAGATTCCTTAACTCTTTCAAATCTGGCTGTCTGAAGCTGTACTTCTTTGTATTCCTTCTTTGCCTTTCCATGTCTGAAATTTTTGCACATAAACCCCTTAAGTTCCTTGAAAATTTCTTTTTTTTTATTGATGATATGGATGCAAATGGGTGCATGAATGCATGAATGCAACAATCAAACTCAAGGATCAAGCAAAGCACACCAAACAAAGGTCATGGGATGGATCATATTATCCTTAATATCAATCATCCATTTTGGTGGATTATGGTCTACACCTTATCAACACCCAAGTTCCATTGATATTAAGGCCATATGAACGGATCGACCATGAATCAAGGGTTTGTTGCAAGTCACGAGCATGGAGTCTCGATTAAGAACCACCCAAAGGGAGTGTACTAGGGTTTAAACCTGCCAAACATGTTCTACCAGAGGTTCCCATAGTCATTATCCCATCTTTCGAATATTATCGGAGAAACGACTAATCGTATTCCAAAAATATTCTCAAGAGAGACTCTTATGAGTGTAGTATCGCGTAACAATCGTATCAAATCTTACATTTGAACGACCTCCGCACTACATCCTAAGCATAGGCCAAGATGGGTTTGGTAAACTAAGGTCCTTGGCTTCTAAGGTTTATATTGGAAAGAGTAATGTCTAACCACAACTTACTTGTGTGACATTATTGATCCCAACATGACCTCCACCAAGTGAATGGACTCGCAAGTCAACTTGCTAAGGAATAACTCCACACAAGTTGACGAGACTATGCCATTCTCCTATCCTAAGTGCACTCGAGTTCGGGTATAGAACTCATCTCACAAAGATCACCAAGCACACAAGCAATTAATATATCAAGCAATTCAATCATTACATACAATACAGTAATCCCAAATTGCACAAAAATATGTCACAAACAATATAATACAACAAGTGTGAAAAGTTGGCAAAACCCACTAGGGAGATTCATATCCCCAGCAGAGTCGCCACTTTTCTGTAGCGGTGTATTTGTTACCATTGGAGATATTGACTAAATCCAAGGTAAATCATACAAAGTCGAGTCGCCACCGCACTTCTATTTATCCAAAGGAAAGGTTAGAAAGCGAACAAAAACCTAAAAGTTTTACAAACAAAACTAGTAAAAGAAACAGAGATTTGGGTAAGGGGGTTGGTTATGCAATGGCAAGGTGTTAGGAACCCAAAACATCCTAGGTACTCCTAGGGAGCCCTTTTCACGCTTGTTGCAAAGGTTATTGTTTTTGTGATATTTTTATTTTGTGCAAACATGATTGAAGAGATGAGAAAAGAATATACAAGTTTATTTACATTTTGTGTTTGGATGGATAAACCCATTGTCTACGTACCCTCTTATAAAAAGATTAGGATCAAAACCTCGTAGTTCGGGTAAAAAATTTCAAAACAAATGAGTGGATTGATTGGTCCAAAATCCTTAAGGTCTTTTGTTATCAAAGGGAGAAAACTCAACCTGAAAAACCACAAGTCCACCATGTGAGGATAGCTTCAACATGCTAGTGAGGGGTTAACCCTATAATAAGCATGGAAGGCTCATTGTCCATCACTAAGGACAAAGGTGAGTATTACATCTACCACAAAGATAACTCAAACCTAATAGCTAAAGGTTATGAAAAATTTGATTAAGAAGTGATCATTGAAACCACAAAAGAAACATTTGAATGGGTTATATTTACCAATTAGAAGTATGTACAAAAATGGTCAAAGTTGACTTAAAGATTCAATTTAAAATGAGTGTTATGAAAAGAAAGTTTGAAAATCAAAAGTATAAGGCTTAGGTTTCTAATGTTGAAAACAAGTCAAATGTTTGCACAAAAAGTGTTTTTGGTTTGGGTTAGGATGGGGAAATGAAGAAAAAAGGGTGATGGTAAGAAATAAAACCACACTAGGAGTTCCTCTCTTGAGATCATACAGGTGATCCAAGTAAGTTCCCATCCTTTGGAATAAAAGAAAGCACAAATCATAAGCAATCAACCAAGTCTCAAAAGAGATCCTCAATAAAAGGAAATAGAATGCCAATATATGGACTTATATCCGACTCCTAACCACAAAACGGAAACAGAATGCCAATACATGGACTTATATCCGACTCCTAACAACAAAACGGAAACAGAATGCCAATACATTGACTTACACCCGACTCCTAACAACAAAACGGAAACAGAATGCCAATATATGGACTTATATCCGACTCCCAACCATAACAAACAAATATCAAAAGCAAACACATCAAAAGGAAACACATCAAAAGAAAACATATCAAAAGTTCACAAGTAAACAATCATCACACACTATACATACAAGAGGCTCAAACAGAAGGGTAGGCTTTAGTCAAGAGGGGTCATGTCAACCTCGACAAACAAGCCAAACTGTACAAGGGTAGTTTGTAGCTCTTAACCACTAACATTGAGAGTTAGGGTGAAGCTGATCAAAGATGGAAATGAGGATGAGACCTCATGCTCTTAACCCTGGCCTGGGTGAGCTCATGATAAAGGAAGCGTGGGGATCCAGAAAGTGAGATCCTATTCCACTTGACAGACACTGGACAAAGATCTTGGGTACTTGTTCAAAAGCATCAGCACGTAGTACGAGCATAATGAACGACTCACTGAATAACGGGGGATGGGCTACTAATCCCTTCTATCCGTCAATTGCCTCAACTATTGGAGGTCTTATCAAGTAGCACATGCCTCATCTTGGAGGTCTTTGGCACAAATGTAAACAAACACAAACAGAGCCTCTTAAGGAGGACTTGCCAGCAAAATGCCTGCCAAAAAGGTGACAGGACTACCAGACTACATGGAGTAAGAAGATAACTACCTAAGTGGTGTATCAACCACAATCCAAAGCTCAAGCAAGAGCTAAAAGCAAGCAACTAATGTACCTGTACAAAAGCTAACCAGTTAATATTTCAATCAGAAAACAAACAGACAAACAGTGGAACCATTCGCAGTTACACAACTCAATGAACAATGCTCAAGCACTCAAATGAGCTCAAGCACATCAATTAGAACCTACAAAACAAACAAGAGTTAGAACTCAAATCATTTGCATCTCACAAAGTGAGAACAACTCAACCATCAATGCTAAATGTCCAAACCTGAAACACAAAGCACAATTAGTATATGCGCAAAACACTAGTACAAAGACTAAGTCCAAAACCAAACCAAATGATCACAACAGAACTCAATCTTCCACATAATGCACATTCAAACAATCTATAAAATGTCCTCAAAAGGACCAACATCAATTCATTAAGAAAATATCTCAAATGGCCTATGCTATGCAATGATCACAAAATATGCACAAAGTGAACTTCTAATTTAGAAAATTCAAATCAAAACAGAAATGCATGCAATGGCTATGAAATTCTTTATGCAAGCTACTCATGTCATGAACAAACAATATGCAAAATATCAAATCCAAAAAGGTTCAAATGATAGATGAACAAAAATGCACAAATTGAATGCCAAAAATGTGACACAAATTGTCACATTCATCTTCATGTGTCAAAAACAATGATAGCATATGAGAAAAAATTCAAACCAGTGCTCAAAGAATCATATCATGAGTGAAGATAAAGCATACAAAAAATCAGATCAATTGGATCAAAGATGAAGATTTCACAAAGCATTGAACACAACATATCAAAATAGCATGGCATGGATAAAAAAAAATCACACATTAAAAATAAGACATCAACAAATCATGAAAATAATACTAAAAAAAACTAGACATTAAAACAGAACTATGAAAAAAAATTGGAGTTAATTTGGAGCATTTTTCTATTTTTAATGATTTTCCAAAGATGAACAAAATAATTGAAATATCAAAAGAAATATGGAGGGAAACAAATATTTGAAATTAAATCAGAAAATATTCAGGACCACACGATCAGGCGCGAAATGAAATCAAATGGTCCTGGTTCAAACATCAAAACACTGCGTTTCATTAATACACTTCAGCATACACATCAGCAGTCAAAGGCATACATGGCTCAGTCAAAGCAACACAGTCCAATCATTCACACACGTAACAACACACATGGAACCCAGGTCAAGTAAATGAAACGATGCGTTTCATTAAACGCGTTGGCATGCCACTCAGCAGTCATCGCTCACGTGGCTCAGTCAAAGGATCCATAGCCAATCAATTGCATAGGAAAGCGCATAATCAACACACAGTCAACACACACGTCATACAAACCCTAACAAAAACCAGACGCCGGAGCTACAGTCTCCGGTCGTCTTCTCCGGTCACACACACGGTGGAGCTTCCAATTTTTTTCCAGAAATGGACAAATTGTACATCATTCGAACCGCTCTCTCACAAGGAATCCAAATATCAAATCAATTTAACCTAATTATTCCTAGATTGCACAGATCAAACGAAAACATTTTCATGAGCAAAAATTCCAGTTCACATAACATGCACAATACTCAACCAAATCAAGATCTAAACACATGTACAAGCTTTGCTAAGTGAGATCTACAAATCTATGGCCTTAAAACAACGAAATAAGAGATCGAATTTTGACTTACTTGGAAATTGAAGCTTCTGAATTCGTGTCCTCAAGCACTCTACACCTCCAGATCTTCTTCTTTAACCTTGCCTTGAAGTTTTATGCACAAAGAAACAATTGAAACCACCTGGATCTAGCTCAAATTTCAGATTCCATCAACATGAGATTTCACATGAACTGCACGAATTCTTGCTCAATTGATCCAAACAGATGATGATTCTTGATCAATGAATGATGATGATCAAGAATATGCAAGAAATTTTGGTGTTTGTGTGAAGAAATCCAAGATTCGAAGAGAGAGAAAAATGGAGGGAGTTTCAAATTTGGATCTGAAAATGCTTGTTATGGTAATTGAGATTAGGGTTTGGCTTTTATACCACTTGCTAATGATGCTGAAATCCCAATTAGGCCTTGGCTAATCATGATTAGGGAAATGTAAGGCAATTTGCAAAATTACACAAGTGAGCTAACATGGCCATGTTGCACGTGCAAAGCTTCATGCAAGGGCTGAAATTCACTTAAAATCAACCGATAATCATGATGGAAATGGTATTTTGCTTGTATCATAAGCCAAATTTGAATTATGGAAATTCCCTCCAAAATGCTCACTTGAGTAATGAGGAGCATACAAGCCTCTCTCATGCATGGAAATGGTTCATTTGAAATGTCTTGATCAAAAGAAGCATTTTGCAAAAAGAATGGACCAAATTGGAGCTTTGTACCAAAAGTTATTCCATTTTGAATTTCCATGCACACCTTGTGATCATTTGGCCATAACTTCTCAACCAATCATCACATGAACATGAAATAGGACCTTTTGGAAAGGGGAGACAAAGATCTACAACGTTTATGTTCACCAAAAGTCCATTTGAAGCTTATTTGATGTTGAAAAGTCAAGTTGAAAGTGGACTAAAAACTTGCCATTTTTGGAAACTTGAAATTACAGGTCACTTTCCATTTTTAGTAACTTTTGCCATGACCTTTGAATCTTCAAGATGGATGATTAGAATGATGAATAAGCCTCATTTGAACATGAATGAGGTGTTTCAAATCATTTCCCCACCTCAAAGCCATCAGTTGACTGCACAGTTGACTTTTTGGTCCTCAGATGACCTTGAAATGCCTTGATGAACTTGAGCCTTTACCACTTGATGAAATGGCTTCAAAATGGAACCCTAGATCATGTAAGCTCTTTGTAATGATCATGTGGTCCTCATCTCAAGAAAATACCTCATCTCTTTCACAAAGGATCTTCTTGAAGCTCTTGACCTGGTGCTAGCTTGAGCTACAAACAAAAATGTAAATGACATATTTTTGTGCTTTTGGTTAGTAAACAAAAAATGAGAAAAGCGATGATATAAAATTCAAGCATGCCTGGTGATCTCAGACCACTCACAAGGAGGTCCCATCCAAAGGGAAAGGAAGCCAAGATGCTCAATGATCCTTGAGGCTATGCAATGCAATGCTATGATGCCATGAGGGATCTTAGGGACAAAATTGGGGTCTTACATGTCTCTTGCATTACTGTTCTTTATCTTTTATCCTGTTTGTATTATTCAGATATTAGTGTTGTGACATTACCTTCGAAATCTCATATCTGATACCAGAATTTCAATTGGTATCAGAGCAGGCATCCTGCTCTGGTTCTGGGTGAGATCTAGGGACGTTACTTTCTGGTACTATGGATAGAGACGGAGGATCTGTTCACAGACCACCTATTTTGGATGGATCCAACTATGATTACTGGAAACCTAGAATGGCAGCCTTCCTAAAATATTTGGATAATAAAGCTTGGAAGGTTGTTTTAACAGGCTGGGAACATCCAATTATTACTAAGGAAGGAGAAGCTACAACTGACAAGAAGGCTGAGGAACAATGTAACAAGGAGGAGGATGATCTAGCCCTTGGGAACTCTAAAGCATTGAATGCTATATTCAATGGAGTAGATAAGAACATATTCAGATTGGTAAACAACTATGAGGTGGCTAAAGATGCTTGGAACATTCTCAAAACCACTCATGAAGGCACCTCTAGAGTGAAGATGTTTAGATTACAGCTGCTCACTACCAAGTTTGAAAATTTAAGGATGAAAGAAGATGAAAATATTTATGAATTTCATATGAATATCCTTGAAATTGCTAATGCCTCAGGAGCCCTGGGTGAGAAGGTGTCAGATGAAAAGCTAGTGTGGAAAATACTCAGGTCACTTCCTAAGAGATTTGCCATGAAAGTGACAGCCATAGAAGAGTCTCAAGACATTTCCAATATGAGAGTTGATGAGCTAATTGGATCCCTCCAAACATTTGAGATGGGAATGTGTGATGGATCTGAAAAGAAAGTCAAAAGCATAACCTTCATGTCAAACACTGAAGAGAAAGAGGAAGAAAGTGGTCAAGATACTGATGAAGATCTGGCAAATGATGTAGCATTACTGGGAAGACAGTTCAACAAACTTCTGAAAAAGATGGATGTAAGATCTAAGTCTAATGTCAAGAACATCTCATCGGACATCAGTAAGTCCAATAATAATGGAAGAAGAACAAGATCTGATGAAAAGTCCAAAGAAGGAAAAAGAGTTCAGTGCCATGAATGTGATGGGTATGGACACATTAGAGATGAATGTGGAACCTACCTCAAGAAACAGAAGAAGAGTCTTGCTGCTACTTGGTCTGATGAAAGTGAAACAGAAGAATATGCAAATCTTGTGACTGCATTGACTGGAAGATGGGGTTCTGATGAAGACTCAAGTGATGATGAAGTAACCTTTGATGAGTTAGCTACTACCTACAGAAAGTTGTGTCGCAGAAGTGAAGAAGTGTGTCAACAAGTTGAAAGTCAGAAGAAAGTGATAACACAACTGGAGAATGAGAAGGTAGAACACATGGAAACCATCTCTAAGTTAAAGACTGAAGCAATGTTCTTGAATTCCAAACTGGATGAGATGATAAAGTATGTCAGAATGCTAAATAATGGATCTGACACCTTAGACAAAATTCTCCAGACTGGACAAATGACAGGAGACAAGTCTGGCATTGGGTTCAATGAATCCAAACCTGAGTGCAGTCACACTGGTAGCAAACCAAAGATGTCACAACATCATAAAGGAAGACAACAGAAAGGGAAACATCAAATATGGAGATGTCATTACTGTGGAAAATTTGGCCACATAAAACCATTCCTCTATAAGTTGTATGGCTATCCTAGTCCTTCTCATCATCAACCTAGACCCAAACATCACATACCTGTCAACAGAAAACAATGGGTTCCTAGGACTGGTGTTACAAACCTGATAGCTCACACTTCCTTCAGAGTTTCAGCCAAAGAAGACTGGTATTTTGACAGTGGGTGCTCTAGACACATGACTGGAAACAAAAACATGCTAACTGACCTTCATCCTCATGCCACCATCTATGTAACCTTTGGTGATGGAGCAAAGGGTGAAATCAAGGGGATTAGTAAGCTTAAATGCCATGAAGTCCCTAACCTTGACAATGTCCTACTTGTTAAGGGACTGACTGCAAACCTAATAAGCATCAGTCAACTGTGTGACCAAGGTCTAACTGTAAACTTCACAAAAACTGAATGTTTGATTACTAATAACAAAAATGAAGTGATCATGAAATGAGTTAGGTCTAAGGACAACTGCTACATGTGGAGTTCTCAAGAAACTGGTTATTCATCAATATGTTCTCTAGCCAAAGAAGAAGTGAAGATATGGCATCAAAGATTGGGCCATCTGCATCTTAAAGGAATGAAGAGGATTATATCTATTGAAGCTGTTAGAGGAATTCCCAACTTGATGATTGATGAAGGAAGAGTTTGTGGGGAGTGTTCGATTGGAAAACAGACAAAGATGTCACATAAGAAGCTCATACATGACACCACCTCCAAAGTGCTGGAACTTCTCCATATGGACTTGATGGGACCCATGCAGGTGGAAAGTCATGGTGGGAAGAAGTATGCTTATGTAGTGGTGGATGACTTCTCCAAATACACCTGGGTTAATTTTATAAGAGAAAAATATGATGTATTTGAAGTCTTCAAAGATCTTTGTCTAAAACTTCAAAGAGAAAAAGAAAGTCAGGTTATCAAAATCAGAAGTGTTCATGGGAAGGAATTTGAGAACAACAAATTTGCTGGATTCTGTGCATCAGAAGGAATTAGTCATGAGTTTTCATCTCCATTACTCCTCAGCAAAATGGTGTGGTAGAAAGGAAAAATAGAACTCTCCAAGAATCAGCCAGAGATATGATTCATGCTAAGAAATTTCCCTACCACTTCTGGGCTGAAGCTATGAACACAACCTGCTATGTTCACAACAGGGTAACCTTGAAGAAAGGGACTCCTACAACTTTATATGAAGTATGGAAAGGGAGAATACCTACAGTGAAATACTTCTATGTGTTTGGTAGTAAATGTTATATCTTGACTGATCGTGAACAAAGAAGGAAGATGGATCCCAAGAGTGATGAAGGAATATTTCTGGGCTACTCAAGAAACAGTAGAGCATTTAGAGTCTTTAATTCCAGAACAAAAGTAATGATGGAATCTATTAATATTGTGGTTGATGATCAGCAGACCGATGTCACAGACGATGTTGAGACATCCCTAAATGATTCCCCAGCTGATTTCCCAAACAAAAGTAATGAGAATGAACTCACTCAAGCTGAACCTAAAGCTGACAAAATTAATAAGGGACCCTCTATCAGAATTCAGAAGGATCATCCTAAAGATATCATTATAGGAGACCCAAATAAAGGGGTCACAACTAGATCAAGGGAAGTGATATCACATGGATGTTTTGTGTCTAAGATTGAGCCTAGAAATGTCAAGGAAGCCTTGACTGATGAGTTCTGGATCAATGCCATGCAGGAAGAGTTAGGCCAATTCAAGAGAAATGAAGTTTGGGAACTAGTTCCAAGACCCGATGGAATAAATGTCATAGGAACAAAGTGGGTGTATAAGAATAAATTTGATGAACAAGGGGTGGTTACTAAAAATAAAGCAAGATTAGTAGCACAAGGATACACTCAAGTTGAAGGAGTTGACTTTGATGAAACATTTTCCCATGTAGCTCGCCTTGAGTCCATTAGACTATTGCTTGGAGTGGCATGTATTATGAAGTTCAAACTGTTCCAAATGGATGTAAAAAGTGCCTTCTTGAATGGCTACTTAAATGAGGAAGTATATGTTGAACAACCTAAAGGATTCACAAATCCAAATCTTCCAAAGCATGTGTACAAGTTGAGGAAAGCCCTCTATAGTTTTAAAACAAGCTCCTAGGGCTTGGTATGATAGACTTACACTGTTCCTCACTAACAATGGATAATGGAAGGGAGGTATTTACAAGACCCTATTTGTTAAGAATGAAGGAGGAAAACTCATGGTGGCTCAAATATATGTGGATGATATTGTGTTTGGTGGGATGTTAGATCAGATGGTCGAACATTTTGTTAAACAAATGCAGTCTGAATTTGAAATGAGCCTTGTTGGAGAGCTGACCCATTTTCTTGGGCTACAAGTTAAGCAGATGGAAGATTCTATCTTTCTATCTCAAAGAAAATATGCCAAAAACATTGTTAAGAAGTTTGTCATGGAGAATGCAAGTCATAAAAGGACACCTGCTCCTACACATCTGAAAGTCTCCAAAGATGAAAATGGTGTTAGTGTAGATCAAAGTCTCTACAGAAGCATGATAGGAAGTATGCTATATCTCACAGCAAGCAGACCTGACATTGCTTTTGCTGTAGGTGTTTGTGCTAGATATCAAGCTGAACCAAAATTCAGTCACATAAACCAAGTGAAAATGATACTGAAATATGTCAATGGCACCAGTGACTATGGGATGTTGTACACTCATGGATCTGGATCTATGCTGACTGGATATTGTGATGCTGATTGGGCTGGAAGTGCTGATGATAGGAAAAGCACATCAGGAGGATGTTTCTTCTTGGGGAACAACTTAATATCATGCTTTAGTAAGAAACAAAATTGTGTGTCCCTGTCCACTACTGAAGCTGAATACATAGCAGCTGGAAGTAGTTGTTCTCAACTGGTTTGGATGAAACAGATGCTGACTGAATACAATGTCACACAAGATGTCATGACATTGTACTGTGACAACCAGAGTGCTATAAATATTTCTAAGAATCCTATTCAGCACAGTAGGACAAAACACATTGATATTCGTCATCATTTTATTAGAGAATTAGTGGAAGAGAAAGTCATAGCCCTGAAGCATGTTACTACTGAAATACAATTAGCTGACATATTTACAAAGGCTTTGGATGCTAATCAGTTTGAATGTTTAAGAGGGAAATTACGGATTTGTATCCATGAGAATTTATAGCAATTAATTTGGAGTGGAAAAGGTAATAAAAATATTGTCTGCCCACTTAAAATAAAGTGCCCCATTTATGGTAAATCATTACCTAGTATTGGAACTTCCAACTATAACATTTTCTCACACAACCTCAGCTCCAACATTTCCACCTTCCTCAAACTTCACCGACCTTCTTTGCTAGGGCAACATAAATCCTTTCACAAGCTCAACAAGATGTCACAACATCCTTCATCTTCTAGTTCTAAAAACACCAAACCTGCGCACAAAGCAAGAACACCCTCCATGGATTTTCTTAATGAAGACATTTTGGAAGTGATTCCCCTATCAGTCATCCCAGGCGATGCTCCTAGTCCTTCCTCCACTGCAGGACATACTCAAGGTAACAATTCAGATAACCCTACCTCTAAAGATGACATGCATCATACTGATCGTGTCATTAGAAATCTTGTCACGAGGATCCTAAACGAAGGACACTCTATAAAGGGAGTTTCTACTCCCCTATCTAGAAGGGAACCTTCTCATGAGGTTGAACCTCACAATGAGAAAGAGGATGAGTCATCTAGGTCTGAGAAAGATATTGCTGCAGAAGGACTGTGTTCTTTAGGGCAAACCTTGCCTTGTAAGAAATCTGTAGATGCTTCTCAGTCTAAGAAGCATGACTCTGGTAAGAAGGTGATTGACTTGGAAGATGAAAGCTCAGATGATGAAGATGATAACTTTCTTCATCACTTGAAGCCAAGTGTTGCTAAGAGAATGAAGACCAGGAAGGGTAGGTTTGTGGCTGAGAAGATGACAGCCAAAACTGGTAAGAAGGATACTGTTGTAGGCCCTTCAAAGTCCTGGAGTAAAGTGGAGGTAAAGTAGAGAAAGGTAAGAGAAAGTTCTGATTCAGAGGAAGATGTTGAAGACGATGTCCCTGACATCTCTCTTGTCAAAAAGTCAACTGCTAGAAAACCCCCTACAAAGGTTGCTGCTGTACATTTGGATAATATTTCCTTCCATCTGGAAGAATGTGCAGCAATGTGGAAATTTGTAATCCAAAGGAGAGTGGTTGTGGAAAGAGAATTGGAAAAGGATGTTGTGGAGGTGAAGGAGGTCATGAACCTGATTAAGTTTGCTGGGTTAATGAAAACAGTTAGTGGGTTATCTCAGTGTTTTGAAAGTCTTGTTAAAGAGTTTGTGGTGAACATCCCTGAGGACATTGCTGACAAGAACAACAAAGAGGTTTGTAAGGTGTTTGTTAGAGGAAAGTGTGTGAAGATCTCTCTGACTGTGATTAATAAGTTCCTAGGAAGAGGAACAGAAGGTGTTGTTGAACTAGAGGCCACAAACAATGAGGTATGTAGGAAAATAACTGCTGGACAAGTCAAGGAGTGGCCAAGCAAGAAGCATCTCTCTGTTGGAAAATTAACTGTGAAATATGCTATCTTGCACAAGATAGGGTCAGCAAACTGGGTACCAAAAAATCACATCTCTAATTCTCTTGGAAGGCTCATATTTGCTATTGGAACCAAGCTTAATTTTGACTATGGGAGATTCATGTTTGAACAAATTGTCAAACATGCTTCTATAAATGCAGTGAAGCTGCCCATAGCTTTTCCCTCAATAATTTGTGGTATTATCCTAAGCCAGCAGCCTGAAATTCTGAGCACAAGTGATATCCCTAGTAGAAGAAAACCACCATTGTCAGTTCATTACAAATTATTTGAAGGCAGTCATGTCAATGACATTGTCATGACATCTGCTGTGAAGAAGCCAGCTTCTCAAGGTGGCCTGATTGCTGAACTGAAAGAGACCTATAAGGAATTAGATACTGGGATAAGGGTGGCTAAAGCTAGGAAAGAAGCTCAAGTGAGATCCTATTCCACTTGACAGACATTGGACAAAGATCTTGGGTACTTGTTCAAAAGCATCAGCACGTAGTGCGAGCATAATGAACGACTCACTGAATAACGGGGGATTGGCTACTAATCCCTTCTATCCGTCAATTGCCTCAACTATTGGAGGTCTTATCAAGTAGCACATGCCTCATCTTGGAGGTCTTTGGTACAAATGTAAACAAACACAAACAGAGCCTCTTAAGGAGGACTTGCCAGCAAAATGCCTGCCAAAAAGGTGACAGGACTTCCAAACTACATGGAGTAAGAAGATAACTACCTAAGTGGTGTATCAACCACAATCCAAAGCTCAAGCAAGAGCTAAAAACAAGCAACTAATGTACATGTACAAAAGCTAACCAGTTAATATTTCAATCAGAAAACAAACAAACAAACAGTGGAACCATTCGCAGTTACACAACTCAATGAACAATGCTCAAGCACTCAAATGAGCTCAAGCACATCAATTAGAACCTACAAAACAAACAAGAATTAGAACTCAAATCATTTGCATCTCACAAAGTGAGAACAACTCAACCATCAATGCTAAATGTCCAAACCTGAAACACAAAGCACAATTAGTATATGCACAAAACACTAGTACAAAGACTAAGTCCAAAACCAAACCAAATGATCACAACAGAACTCAATCTTCCATATAATGCACATTCAAACACTCTATAAAATGTCCTCAAAAGGACCAACATCAATTCATTAAGCAAATATCTCAAATGGCCTATGCTATGCAATGATCACAAAATATGCACAAAGTGAACTTCTAATTTAGAAAATTCAAATCAAAACAGAAATGCATGCAATGGCTATGAAATTCTTTATGCAAGCTAATCATGTCATGAACAAACAATATGCAAAATATCAAATCCAAAAAGGTTCAAATGATAGATGAACAAAAATGCACAAATGAATGCCAAAAATGTGACACAAATTGTCACATTCATCTTCATGTGTCAAAAACAATGATAGCATATGAGAAAAAATTCAAACCAGTGCTCAAAAAATCATATCATGAGTGAAGATCAGGCATACAAATAATCAGATCAATTGGATCAAAGATGAAGATTTCACAAAGCATTGAACACAACATATCAAAATAGCATGGCATGGATAAAAAAAAATCACACATTAAAAATAAGACATCAACAAATCATGAAAATAATACTAAAAAAAACTAGACATTAAAACAGAACTATGAAAAAAAATTGGAGTTAATTTGGAGCATTTTTCTATTTTTAATGATTTTCCAAAGATGAACAAAATAATTGAAATATCAAAAGAAATATGGAGGGAAACAAATATTTGAAATTAAATCAGAAAATATTCAGGACCACACGATCAGGCGCGAAATGCAATTAAATGGTCCTGGTTCAAACATCAAAACACTGCGTTTCATTAATACACTTCAGCATACACATCAGCAGTCAAAGGCATACATGGCTCAGTCAAAGCAACACAGTCCAATCATTCACACACGTAACAACACACATGGAACCCAAGTCAAGTAAATGAAACGATGCGTTTCATTAAACGCGCTGGCATGCCACTCAGCAGTCATCGCTCACGTGGCTCAGTCAAAGGATCCATAGCCAATCAATTGCACAGGCAAGCGCATAATCAACACACAGTCAACACACACGTCATACAAACCCTAACAAAAACCAGACGCCGGAGCTACAGTCTCCGGTCGTCTTCTCCGGTCACACACACGGTGGAGCTTCCAATTGTTTTCCAGAAATGGACAAATTGTACATCATTCGAACCGCTCTCTCACAAGGAATCCAAATATCAATTCAATTTAACCTAATTCTTCCTAGATTGCACGGATCAAACAAAAACATTTTCACAAGGAACCCCTCTGTGTAACAAACCCTCTTACCTGTAATCTTTGGCATTTTATTAGTTTTGATTTTAAAATTTCTTATCTTTGGGTTTTGTTTGTACTTTTTCCCCTTTCCTTTGGAAATAATAAAAGCACGGTGGCGACTCTGGTTTTATTGACGCCAAGTTTATCCATAGTTTGATGGTCATGAATTTACCGCCATAGAAATTAAGTGGCGACTCTGCTAGGGAGTAGTCCTAAGTGGGTTTAGCCTACTTTTGTGTGTGTATATTTGATGTTTGTTTGTATATATTATTGTACGATACTATGTCTGTTGTGCTTGGTGATCTCTGTGTGGTGAGATAAGTTCTAACCCAAACTTGAGTGCAATCTAAGATAGGAGGGTGGTATAGTCACGTTGAATTTAAAGGAGTAGTCCTGAAAGAGTTGACATGAGATCCCCCACTCAGTGGAGACCTCTTTGGATTTACTGATATCAAACTAGTAAGTCGTGGATAAACATTACTTTCTCTAAATCCGGGGTCTGAGAAGCTGAGGACTGTCAAACATTTAACCCAACTTGGCCTATTTAGGACGTAGTGCGAAGACTGTTCAAGTGTAGACTTGATAACAGTTGTTACGCGATACTACACTCAGACAAGTTTCTCTTGAGAATACTATGGGTTAATGAGTCAGTCATCCTAACCTATAGTATCCCATAGATGAGATTAAGACTCTGGGAACTTTTTAGAACATGATCTGTAGGTTTTTACCCTTATTACACTCCTTTGGGATGGTTCTTAACCCGACTCCATGCTCGTGACTCACAACAAACCCTTTGATTCTTGGTTGATCCGATCAGTCTTATCAATATCAATGGAACTTGGGTGTTGATAAGGTGAAAACCATAATTCACCAAAATGGACGATTGATCTTAATGATGACTTGATCCTTTCCTTGACCTTTGTTGGCTTTGTGTGTGATCCTTTGTGTGTGATTGTTGCATTCATGTGTACATGCGCATCATAATATTCATCATAGAAAATAAATTTGAAGGAACTAAGGTCTTATTTGCCAATATTTTCAGACCATGGATTGTGGATGAACGAACACTAAGAAGTACAGTTTCAGATGTCCTGATTTGAAAGAGCTAAGGAAGTTATCATCCTTTGTATTAGACCCCTTGGACTTCAAACAACATCATGGGAAGCTCTTGTCCGTATTATCTACTGATGTGGTTGAAGGACTTATGAGTGTTTTGGTTCAGTTCTATGACCCTCTTTATCGGTGCTTCACTTTTCCAGACTATCAGCTTGTGCCCATGTTGGAGGAGTATGCTTATTTCTTGGGTATACCCGTATCTTACAAGGTACCTTTCAGTGGATTGGAGGAGATCTCGAGATCTCATGTCATAACCCAAGCTCTTCATCTGAAGAAATCTGGGATTGATGCTCATTTGGTGAAGAAAGGAGGGATTCATGGGTTGACTTCTAATTTTCTCAATGGTAGAGCTACTGTTTTTGCTCAAGCCAATGACATGGATGCTTTTGAAGCTATCTTGGTGTTACTCATCTATAGTCTAGCTTTGTTCCCTAATATTGACGGTTTTGTTGATATTAACGCCATTAGAATTTTCTTGATTGGGAATCTTATTTCGACTCTGTTGGGTGACATGTATTTCTCTTTGCATTTGAGGAATTCTAAAGGTGGTTGGACTATAGTATGCTGTGTTCCTCTTCTGTACAAGTGGTTTATTTAGCACTTGCCTCAGACGCCTGCTTTCATGGAGAACCAATAATGTCTACGATGTTCCCAGAGGTTTATATCTCTCACTAATGATGATATTATTTAGTATGATTCTGCATTGGGTAGCTTGAATATTTTTGACAATTATGGTGAGTTCTCTAACGTGCCTCTCATTGGTACGCAAGGAGGAATCAACTACAACCCAGCATTGGCCCGTCGCCAACTTGGGGTCCCCTTGAGAGATAAGCCTAATAACATTCAGTTAGAGGGTCTATTATATCAGGAGGGTAAATATCCCCAACTTTTGAAGAGTAGAATGGTGCGTTCTTGGCATAATGTGCATAGGAAAGGAAGATCCGAGCTTGATCCGTGCAACTGTGTAGCTTTGGAAGCTTACACTATTTGGATGAAGAAGAAAGCTTTGGAGCTCAAGATGTCGTATGCTTGTGAGAGACCCATGTCTGTGGTTATGGTTGAGCCATCAACTCTCTATAACCAAGATGTAGAGGAGTTGGAAGACGCACTTGCCAAGATAAAGCAAGAGAGACACTTGAGGGAAGAGCGGTTCCATACTTTGAGCCGAAAGCATGAGGAGTTGCAGCTTGAGTCAAAAGATAAAGATGCGCTTATTAAGATTCTTGAGGATCACAGTGAAGAGGCAGAGAGAGCCAAAGGATTTATTTTCCTCTAGTATGCCTCAGCCTTCCAGTGCTTGGAAGAAGATTGTTGATCAACTTGTCCTTGAGAAGGCTCAGATGAAGAAGTCCTTTGAGTCAGAGATTCGACACATCCGAAGGAAGTATGCTCCCATAACCAGATCATCTGATGTAGTTACTAGGGATCCTTAGGATGATAGTTTCCTTTTCTCTTGCATTTGTATTATGGTTTCTGAAATTGTACTTAGTGTGATCCTTCCAACTTTTATGAATAAAAAGAGATTTTATGGTCAATTGAATTGTTATAATTGATATTTGTTATTACTAATAGAAATATATTTTCAAATAAGACTTCATATGTTCCTTGAAATTAAAAACAAACATTGCATTGCATGCATCATTTGCATAACAGGTTTCTTCTGCCAAGTGTCTTATCAGTTCCTCTTTTGTGTATCAGCCAAGATGACTCATCCTTATAACACACGAGCTAATCAATTGAAAAGAATGGAGCACCTTGAACAAGAGAACCAAGAGCTGAAGGACGAGATCGCCAGACTCACAACCTTGACGGAGTTTGTGATATCTGCTCAGAACCAACAGTCTCCACTTCCTGCAACTCCTCCCTCTCAGAGGACTGTCATCTTAGAGATTACTTCATCAACTGTTCTTGTGGCGGCTAGCAAGTCTGTTCCTGCCATGCCAGCTGGATTCCCGTGGAGAATGCCACCAAATTTTGTTCCTGAAGGGTATGTGCCTACTTTTGCTTATGTACCGACATCTAGCTCGGTCCTGACTGTGTCTCCTCCTATTGTTCACATTCTTCCTCGTCTCGAGGACACCATTTACCACTCTGAGCCGTCTAAAGGTCCATATGTTTATGAGAACATGGATGAAATGAAGGATTATTTTCTTGAGCTGCACAAAGAATTAAAGACTCTAAGAGGAAAGGATATCTTTGGGAAGAGTGCTGCTGAGCTGTGTTTAGTTCCCAATGTCAAGATACCAGTGAAATTCAAGGTCCCAAACTTTGAAAAATACAAGGAGAATACTTGTTCGTTGAGTCATCTTGTCATGTATGCCAGAAATATGTTTACTCAAATTGATAACGACCAACTGCTTATTCACTATTTCCAGGATAGTTTGACTAGAGCTGCCTGTAGCGGGGTATTCATTACCATTAGAGATATTGACTAAATCCAAGGTAAACCATACAAGTCGAGTCGCCACCGCACTTCTATTTATCCAAAGGAATGGTTAGAAAGCGAACAAAAGCCTAAAAGTTTTATCGAATCAAAAACTAGTAAAAATGTCAGAGATCGTGGTAAGGGGTTGGTTATGCAATGGGAAGATTTTAAGCACCCAAAACATCCTAGGTACTCCTAAGGAGCCCTTTTCACATTTGTTGTAAGGTTGGTATTTTGTGAAAATTTGTTTGTGCAAACATGATTGAAGAGATGAGAAGAGAATATACAAGTTATTTACATTTTGTGTTTGGATGGATAAACCCATTGCCTAGTACCATCTTAAAAAGATTAAGATCAAAACCTCGTAGTTCGGGGTAAAAATCTCAAAACAAGTTGGTGAATTGATTGGTCCAAAATCCTTAAGGTCTTTTGTTATCCAAGGGAGAAAACTCAACCTAAAACCACAAATCCACCATGTGAGGATAGCTTCAACATGCTAGTGAGGGGTTAACCCTAAAATAAGCATGAAAGACTCATTGTCCATCACTAAGGATATAGGTGAGTATTATATCTACCTCAAGGATAACTCAAACCTAATAGCTAAAGGTTACGAAAAGTTTTGATTAAGAGAGTGGCCATTGAAACCACAAAAAAGGTATTTGAATGAGTGGTATTTACCAATGAAAAGTATTTACAAAATATGGTCAAAGTTGACTTAAAATTTCAATTCAAAATAAGTGTTATGAAAAGAAAGTTTGAAAATCAAAAGCATAAGGCTTATGTTTCTAATGTTTGAAAACAAATGTTAAATGTTTGCACAAAAGTTTTGACTTGGGTTAGAATGGAGGGAAGAAGAAGAATGGCTAAGGTCCTAATCATACAAGAGATGAGGGATAAGAAACAAGACCACAAATGGAGTTCCTCTCTTGAGATCATATGGATGATCCAAGTAGCTCCCATCCTTTGGAATAGGCAAGCAAAATAAGTGTAAGCTCAAGCAATCCACATAATCAAACAAGCTCTTAGAAGATCCCCAATGTCTCTTGTATCTTTCACTTTTGATGAACATGGCAATGGTTCTTCAATTTGAGCTCTCATAGGATCCCATAACACAAAAGCACACGCATCAAAGAATTCTATGAAGTAAATCAAGAATGGACAAGAGTGATTTTAGAGGTTTGGTCCTTCTAATCCATCTTCAACATTAAGGTCCTTTTACTCCAATTTTCATAGGGAATGTCCTAGAAAATAAGTCCATTTGTCCATTTCTTTGCATTTGGTCCACAACAATAAAAAAAAAACACAAGCACAATAATATACACACACTCATGTGCTCAAGTGAGCAAAAGGCAAATTGCATTAACATAAACATGTGCTCAAATGAGCAAAGGCGAAAATCAAATGAATAATATGTACAAGAATGGTAAATTGCATAAAAGTAAAGTGCAAGAATTAAATGTTAATGGTTAATAGTTAATGGTTAGTGTCAATAGTTAGTGTGCCATAAGGCAAATTTAGCGCTATGTTAAGCAATCGTAATTGAAATTATGTAGAAGTCACAACTATCTGAGGCCGGTCAATAATAATGTAGGCAACAACACAAGTTAGAGGTCTTGATTAGTGAATCAATCTCCAACAACTTGCCATGCCAAAAAGAAGATGAGAAATGATTTTGTATTAATTTAGGTCCTTTGCATGATTTAGGAAGCAATCTATCCTTAATGCAAAGCCATTCACTTGATCCATGATCAAGATGAATTAGATTTGAATCAAGGAAGATTAAACCTCCCCAATCAATGCTAACCACCAATCTTTAACTCATTGATCAAAAAAAGAAAGGAAGAAGAAGAAGAAGAAGATGAAGAATTAAAGTGCATTAAATGAAATAGAATGTATTAATCAATAAGTATTGACCAAAGATAGAGAAGATCAAGGTCAAACAATAGAAAACAGAAGAAAAATGAAGATTAGAAGTCAAGAAACAAATAAAAATATTTTTGGCATTTTTAATATTTAAACTAAAACTTGAATTAAAATAATAAAGAAAGGTCAAACTTCAAACTCACTTCAAATCAACTTTGAAAAGTCCAAGTGAATTATCCCAAGTTCAACAAGGTCAAACAAAATTTGACAAAAAATTTCAGCATTTTAAAAGTCAGAAACTATTTTAAATCAATTAAAAATGCATAAAAATAACCTACTTGAACTAAAATCTCAAATAAATTGATGAGAATATTTTTCATAGATCTATCATCATTCAAAGAGGTTGGAAAAATATTTTTGTATTTTTTGAATATCAAAAACTATTTAAAATGAATTAAAAATAACCAGAAAAGAGAAAATTACTAAAAAATATCAAATGATAAAATAAAAAATGTTAAAAATCATTTTTATAAAGTAGAAATTAAAAGGAGAAGAGTGAAATTGGTCCCATAATTTTTGGACCAATAATGAGACAGATATGAATTTTGGAAATAAAATGGAATTAAAAGAAATAAAAGAAAATAAAATTAGAAA
Source organism: Lathyrus oleraceus (assembly GCF_024323335.1). Lineage (NCBI taxonomy): Eukaryota > Viridiplantae > Streptophyta > Magnoliopsida > Fabales > Fabaceae > Lathyrus > Lathyrus oleraceus. The sequence continues at coordinate 366,046,067 of NC_066580.1, forward strand.
AATGGAAAATAGAAAAAGCGTGAGCCGTCTGATGGTGATTCATTAATTGACGTGGATCATCACATGGCTAAGAAACGCGTGTTCACCATACACGCGGGTCAAACGCATCACACCATGCCAAATGAAAAGTCATAACAATGAACACACGTGATTGCATTTGGAAAAATGAATGAACGATCCAGATTGAATCTGGAGACCAGACGGTGGCCAGCGCCACCGTCTTCTCCGGCCAAGCTCCGGTCACATTCAAAAGTTGCAGAGAAAAAATGGTTACCAAATGGCACGATCCAGGCATCATTCGAAAGCTGGGGGGATGTACATCACCCCTGTACCACTCAATTCCATTCTAAATCTCTAGATTGAGAGAAATCAGAAGTGGAAATTCTGTGGTGTTCAAGTGAACTTAATGATTTTCAAAAATTGAAAGCATAGCAATGTTGCCTCTATGTAGAGGACTTCAGATCACACAAGAACAAAGCAAATAGATCAATATACAAGCTGGTTCGAAGCAAAATACAGTTGAGAAAACCTTTGAATTGCAAGGATTTGAGTCAAGATCTTTGGATTCTTTTGCAAACAGTTAGCACTATGGATCAAGAGGAGAAGGTTTAGGAACTTTGTGATTCTAAGATTGATCAAGGAAATCAAAATTCAGATATGAAAAAATTGAAGAGAAATGCAATAGTTCCTTTAGTGAGGGTTGAGTTTTGAGTTCAGCAGCAACTGGGGCGCCTTAAGGTTGGAGAAATGAGAGGCCAAGGCATTGTATTTATAGCTGAGCAAGGTTGAGTTGCATGATCAAATCGTGTGCATGGATGGAAAGGGCCTCCATGCATGGGCCTGTACAGGCGCATGGAGGGCCCAATTCCACTTGAAATTGCAAGCTTAAGTCAAAGGGAATGAGAATGGACGCGCATATTGGATTGTATGAACTCATGCATGGCAATTGAAATGATTTTCACAAAATGCACTATTTCATTGAAGCCTTCGAAAATGCCATGTCCAAAATTAAAATGCAACCTTATGAGTAATGGTTGGAAAGCTTATTGCATAAGGAACAAATGTTATGTTGATCAAAACTCCATTTGGGCCTTGGAAATTAATGAAACTTGAACTTGAAGTGTAGGGTGTAAAACATGCATATGTGAAATTTTCAAAATTGGCCAAAGTTCAAGCCCTCCTGTCTCAATGATGCAATCTCCAAATGACAAAAGCTTCAACATGAACGTTGTATATGTTTTCAAGGCAATCAATGCGGACTTAAATTTTGCATCATTTGGATTTTTGATGAAGAAGTTATGGACACTTGAAGTTGGACTTTTTCACATTTCAATGCATTTGGTCCAAAGTGACCTATAATGTTTTGCATTATCACATGTATTTATTTTGAGATTTTGAAATTTTGCCCAACATAACATTTTAAGTAGACATCTTAATCTTTCCAATCCACATGATCCCACATCAAAATCATGAAAAATGAATGAGTTATGTCCTTGGGAAGTTGACCCAAAATTAGGGTTTCAGTCAAAATGACCTATAATGTCTTGGAATGGATGATGACCTTCCAAGCTTCAAATAAAACTTTTATGAACATGAAAGTTGTTCATATGATCCTTAAGAACATTGTTTCTCTTGGGGTCATCTCCATTTGACCAATACATAAAATGTTAGGTCTCACTGCATTTCAAAATAGATAGATGAATTGACTGATCAACTTCTCAAGTTCATACCTCAAATCTTGATGAATTGATGATTGAGGACACTCAAATAAGTTCAAATATGCATGAACTTATGAATTAAATAACTTCCCTTGATTTTATTTGACCATGGGTTGAGGTTGCTTCATGAGCAAGGCACATTTGATGAACAAATGAACTAGGGCTTCCTTGGGAAACAAGCCTCAAGTCCTTGATTTGCTTTGATCAAAATGATGAATTAAGATACTTGGGAGGCATATTTGATGGATGAGAGCTTTGAGAACCATTGTCATGCTTGCTTTCATCTTCTCTTGACCATATCAATGCACATAGGATCTTCTAGAAGCTTTAGACCTTGTGACTGCTCAAGCTACAAACAAGAGATGTTAGTGACATATTTTGTGCGTTTGGTTAGTGAATAAAAAATGAGAAAAGAAATGATATACAATTCAAGTATGCTTGGTGATCTCAAACCACTCACAAAAGGTCCCACCCCAAGGTAAGGAGCCAAGATGCTTATGATCCTTGAGGCAATGCAAATGCAATGTCATGATGTCATGAGGGATCTTAGGGTCAAAATTGGGGTCTTACACTGCCCTCAGATGGTATGTGGGCCTGGGCAGTACTAGTATCCGTACTTTCAATGACTTAGGCGAGGTCTTTGTCAAACAATACAAGTATAATGTTGATATGGCTCCAGATAGAGATCATTTGAGGTATATGTCTCAGAAGGACAAAGAGACATTCAAATAATATGCCCAGAGATGAAGGGAGTTGGCTGCTCAGATTAGTCCACCTTTGGAAGAAAAAGGAGATGACCAAGATTTTCTTGAAGACTCTGAGTTCATTTTACTATGAACGAATGATCACAAGTGCTCCCAATGATTTTACCGAGATGGTAAACATGGGAATGAGTTTGGAAGAAGGAGTCTGTGAAGGACGTTTATCCAAAGATGAAGCGTCAACAAGCAAGAAGTACGGTGGGAGCTTCTCCAAGAAGAAGGAAGGAGGAACTAATGTTGTATCAACTGGGAGGTAGAGGAGGCCTCATGTGAGGAAGAATTCTCGGCCACGTCAACATCAACATCAAGGATCATTAGCAATTCCATATTTAACCAACAACTCAACCAATCAATCAGTTCCTATTCAACAACAACAACATCAACAACAACCGCAATAACATACCAACAACAACAACAACAACAACAACAATCATCATCAATTTTTTGAAAGGAAGAAGGTCTCTTTTGACCCTATTCCTATGACATATGCAGAGCTGTACCCGTGTTTGGTCGTTAAGAATCTTATCCAGCCAAGGAACCCTCCTCAATATCCGGAGCCACTGCAATGGTGGTTCAAACTAGTTTTACACTATGCTTTTCACCAGGGGGGCCCTGGTCATGATATCGAAAATTGTTATCCCCTGAAGTATGAAGTTCAAAAGCTTGTTAAGAGTGGTATGGTGTCCTTTGAGGATAGGGCGCCGAATGTGAAAGCCAACCCATTGCCTGCTAATGGTAACTCTTTTGTAAACATGGTGGACGACTGTCCAGGGAATTTCAGAGTATTTAATGTACGCTGTATCTGTAGGTCCTTGATGGAAATACACAAAGATTTGTGCATGGTAAGCCACTGTGAACATGACCGTGATGGCTGTATTATTTTCAGTGTTAACCCCCGTGGGTTTGTAATTGTCAAAAGAGATACTCAAAAGTTGATGGATGAGAATGTTATCCAGGTTCAACAATCAAGGTATATGGGAGATGATGTGAACGTCATTGTTCTAGTGTTCAAGACCCCTGAGTGGGTAGTCATTCAATTCGATAGGAGCAACAATAATAATGCCAACCTATCAGTATCACCGTTGGTCATACGGTCAGCGGGCCCCGTCCCCTATTTATCCGATAAAGTTATGCCATATAAGTATAATGCCACCATGATAGAGAATGGACAAGAGGTTCCTCTCCCAGTTGCAGATTCAGTGGTGAATATTATGGATGTAGTGAAGGTGACCCGTAGTGGTCGTGTGTTTAATCTAGTTTTTCCTAAGATTGTGGAAGATGTTTCCGTAGGGAAGAAGGCAAAGATTCTTGCAGTTAATCCAGTTAGTGCTCCAACATGTTAGTCTGGTGAGTCCGTCAAGTTGAAGACTAATGATGATAATGAGGTGTTACGTCTGATTAAGAGGAGTGAATTGAACATTATGGAGTAGTTGGTTCAAAAACCGTCATAGATGTTCGTGCTGTCATTGTTGATGAATTCAGAGGCACACAGAGAAGCCTTGCAAAAGGTGTTGGAACAATATTATGTGGAACACTATTGTCGCAACCTGAAAAAAGGAAATGCGAAAAAACAATCGGCGAAAAAGGAGGTGACAGAAGAGTCGCCACCGTGCATTATTTATCCCAAAGGAGAGAAAGGAAACGCTCGAAGTAAACCTGGAAAAAGGAAAGGAAAAGACAAGGTCTCGCAACCAAATCTTGGGTTCGGGAGTCAGTTATGCGAAGGGAAGGTATTAGCACCCCTACGCATCCGTAGTACTCTACGGGATCCACTTTTGTTGTTCTTATCTAAAGGGTGTGGGTTTATCTAATGTGTTATTTACTAAAAGAGGGGTCAAAAGGAAATGACTCGCACGGATGTTGCATCCACTGCATACGTATCTCATCTGAACATGAGAATCAGAGTCTTCGTAGCTCGGCTACCTAGGGGTTAAGGAGGAGTGTGCTCGCTAAGACATCGCATCTTATGCCTACGTATCTCATCTGGAATGAGAATCAGAGCAAGCCTTAGTTCGGCTAACTACGGGTAAGGGTTGTGTTTTGGGGTGAACGACGTTACTACGCAATCTACCAGATGCTCGACCTTTGGAGACTTACTCGCCTGTAGTAGAAGGAGTAAACGTGTTCTTAGGAGAAGAAAAATCAATGAGTTGGGGTGTTTTAGGAACGCTCATGCAAAAAGGCAGTCCTAGACGAAGGAACCGCGCTACCTTAATTGACATGCAAACGGGAGACTATACGAACCACACAAAACAAACATGCATAAAGTAAACACGCCAACAAGGGGCTCAAACATATATGGGTAGGGCTTTAGTCAAGAGGGGTCATATCAACCTCGACAAACAAGCCATGGAAGGGTAATCAAATGGGCTCTTAACCACTGACATTGAACGTCAGGGTGAGCGGATCAAAAGGGGTAATGAGGATAAGACCTCATAGCTCTTAACCCTGGACAGGGTGAGCTCATGACATAAAGTGGGGATTCAGGAAGGTGGAACCCTCTCCACTGACTGACCGGACGAAAGATCTGGGGCTTTTGTTCTAAAGCATCGACACGTAGTGTGATCTTAAAGAACAACGCACTGAGTAACGGGGGATTGATTACTAATCCCTTTTATCCGTCAATTGCCTCTTCATGGAGGTCTTTAGCACTGGTGCTTCTTCTTGGAGGTCTTTAGGCACAAAAATAAACACACAAAAACATTGCCTCCTATCGAGGTCTTCCAGCTAGGAAAGCGGTAAAATGAGGGAAAAGTAAAGGGATCGAGAGATCTACCGTATGGATAAAGATCTGAAGCAACAGCAATTTAAAAGGTAAGAAAACCAAAGACCCTTCCAAGCTAAGCACCATCAAAGAAAGCGAGTCAGTATATGTAATCGGAATAAACCTCCAGGTGGTATCCCACAAATAAAGTGGAACACCAAACAAGCTATCCCTGCAAGAGTATGTGAGCCCTCACAAAAACTCAACAAACAGGTTAGAGTAACAGGATAGAATCAGGAGAAAACATGACGAACACACAACAGATTAGGGCAAACAGAAAAAAAAGAATCAATTACTGTCATGCTCGCTACTGCTTCGCCTAGCGAAGGCTTAGCGAGGCTTCACTGCAGGCTCGCCTAGCGAAGCGGCTAGCGAAAGCCTGCGGGTTTTGGGTTCTTCATTGATAACAATCCGATCTCGGCAACCCAAACCCTATGGTATCAACTCAGAAATGAAACGATTAAACATTCAAGGTATTGTTTCATACATTCATGCATATCTAAACCCGTGGGAAAAACCTACCGATACCTCATACATTCAGAGAATTCAAATTGAAAGCATAGAGTGATAGGAATAAGGGCAAACCTGATTAGAGAGATCGATTAGAATCGAATGGCATGACTGGGTTTGCAAAGTAATATTAGGGTTTGCGTGAGATGGAGGTGAAAAAGTGTGTGAGTCAGAGTGAACTTTTCAGAGCTGTTTGGAGGTTGCTGCAGATTAGTTCGTAGGTTTTCCCTTCTCTTTTCTGTCTAGTGCCTGTCTCTCTCTTCTTCTCCCTTTTTTGTCTCAATGAAACTCTAGTATTTATAACCTGATTTTCATAGCTTGGTGGGCTCAAATGAGGGCAGTTCAAGCCCATAACTTTCTGTTTTATTTTCAGAAATGCGCGCGCTTTGCCTGGCGAAGGATCTGCTCGCCTAGCGAGCATGACAGTTCCTTTCGCTAAGCGAACCACTCTGCTCGCCTAGCGAGCATGACAACTCAGGAACAAATTTTTGCTCCTTCAAGATTAGTATTTTGAATGATGAGTAGACCCCATTTGAACCTGTTGGAAATAACCCAAGTCTTTCCCTTGTGTTGACTGATCATCCGGATAGAACCCACAAAGTGTCTTGGATGATATTCAAGCTTCTTGGATCTGATCCTGATTGACATGATGAAATGCAATATGAAATGCTAAATGACCTAAAAATGAATGCATGAATGAGGAGGGAAAATTTTGGGGTATTACAGCTGCCCCTATTCAATCATCAGCTAACCCGAGCAGGATGAAAGCGAATAACTTATCAGACAAACAGGGTGAGCTGTGATTGAATACCAAAGACAGACCGAAAATTTGCGCTCTGAGAACACCACAAAAATGCTGAAATACACCGCGCTATTATTTTTCTTCCGATCCTCTGGCTGAATCTGAATAAGTCTTCTGACTTAATCTGGAGTTTCGATCCTCTGGCTGAATCTATACTCAATTCAGTCCTCTAGTTGGATATTAATTTTGATCCTCGGGCTGGATACGATTTTGATCTTCTAGCTAGATCTATTTCGATCTTCTGGCTAGATCTACTTTGATCTTCTGGCTTGATCTACTTTGTTTCGATTCACTGGCTGAATCTATTTTTTTTTAATTCTCTGGCTGAATCTATTTTCGGTCTTCGGGCTAGACCTGACTTCGATCTTCTGGCTAGATCTTCTTCGATCTTCTGGCTAGATCTTCTCTTTGATTCTCTGGATGAATCTATTTTCTTTGATTCTCTGGCTGAATCTATTTTCGGTCTTCGGGCTAGACCTGACTTCGATCTTCTGGCTAGATCTTCTTCGATCTTCTAGCTAGATCTGGATTGTTTTCGATTCTCTGGCTGAATCTTTTCTCTTTGATTCTCTGGATGAATCTAATTTCCGGTCTTCGGGCTAGACCTGACTTTGATCTTCGGGCTAGATCTACTTCGATCTTCTAGCTAGATCTGGATTGTTTTGATGATAAATCCCATCATCAGGATCTCGCATCTGAGGCATGCGCTGGTTGACCCTCTTTCGAAATCTATACCCAATCTTTATGTTAGATATGCAGGTTCGAGAATATTCTACTTTTTGGGCTTCGTACATATTCTTCAGGCTAGAACATGTTGTAACGACTCTTCAATTAGACTTTGGTCTTTTTTTGAATTGCGATCCACGGGCTGGATCCTCTTGTAGGTTGATTTTCTGTTGAACTGTCAATCTAATCCTCTAGCTGGCTTGCTGGGGAAATGACACTTGTAGGCGACTCTCTGGATGAATCTTCAAATTGAACCTTAGGCTGGCTCTTTGGAAAACGATTCTCGGGTTGAATCTTGGAAATGACCCTCATGCTGGATCACATGCACTCGATCCTCTGGCTGAATCTTCAAGTTGAACCTCAGGCTGGCTCTTTGGAAAATGATTCTCGGGCTGAATCTTTGAAATGACCCTCATGCTGGATCACATGCACTCGATCCTTTGGCTGAATCTTCAAGTCGAACCTCAGGCTGGCTCCTTGGAAAACGATTCTCAGGATGAATCTTCGAAATGACCCTCATGCTGGATCACACACACTCGATCCTCTGGCTGAATCTCATGACTTTGGTTGTGAAGAAATTCTTCAGTCTGCTTTGAAGAAACCTGTTTATCAGCTTATGTGTATGCTTGATATGCATGCAAAATGCAAATGTTATGCATGGTGTAAAAAGAAATCTGCTTGGGGAAGCAAACTCCGGTAGGGAACGGATCACTGTATCAATCCTTGAATGCTCTGTGGGGAATGATCCGTCTGCTGGGACCGGGAAGCCACCGAAAATAAATAGGCTTTTTTTTTTGGAAAGTTGACCTTGCTGGGGAAGTATCAACTATGGGAACTTTGCTTGGCGAGGCTCTGCGAGGAGAGCCTGTGAGGAAAGCACTTCCTAGGGAAATGTCGTAGGAATCGACCTTTGCCGGGGATAGGAACTTGCTAATCGTCCTCAAGCTGGGGATTAAAACAAATCTGTTAAGAATATTCTGCTGGGGAATGAGATAAACACTGGAGACACCACCCTCTTGTCTGTTCGGTATGCAACTACTCCGCTGTTGCCGGGGATACAAGGTGCAACTCTACTGGGGGATATGCTCTGCTGAGGAGAGACTTTGTCAACTGCTTGGGGATGCGGATTCATGACTTGGCATATGGTTCCTGTGACCTGCAATCACACACGTATGTCCCGGGGGAATTACTCGGTTTGAATTCACCGTCCGGGATTAAGCACATTCAAAGCAATTTTAAATGTTTTCCTGTGCAAATCATCTGCAAAAGCCATTATTTTGTTCAGATGCAACATGTTTCATCAAGAATTCAGACATCTTTTGCAGACAAACTGATAAATGAAAAATAAAGAGACTATTTAACTGAATTGTTCGACTTTTGTTGGTTGAAAAATTTGTGCCAGGAATAGGCGAGTACATCAGGAAGCAGATCCCTGAAAAGAGGCGATCGCTATAAATTGAACAAAAAAACTATCCTAATGGCAATGTGGAAACGGGTCCCACTGAGTTTCGACTCTGCTATGGCTTGTATGACCTCAAGACGCTCTGCTCATCTTGCTTTCTGAAGTGGATGATTAATCGATCTTTAACCTTCGGAGATTGCCGGATTGAATGAAACAATGATATAACACGGACGAACTCAGATTGTAGTCATTCGCTTATTCCCTCTTTTGCGTGGACCGCCCTTTTGGGTTTTCAATCCACCGGGATACCCCTTTTTGCCTGAGCCGCCCTTTCGGGTTTTCGACTCACCGGGTGTACATTTTTTTTATATCCCTAATTTTTGCCCGAACGTCTTTATTATTTTTTGGTTCGTCGGGATGCCCTTTTTTGCCCGGACTCTCTTTTTTTGTCCAACGGGTCAGTTTATGCGAAGTATTTTTTTGACTACGTCTGAGTTGACAGGGGATGGAAAATCTTCGCCATCCATGGTTGTTAGCATCAGAGCTCCGCCAGAGAAAACTCTTTTAACCACATATGGACCCTCATAATTCGGTGTCCATTTTCCCCTGTGATCTGTGTTGGGAGGAAGAATTCTTTTGAGTACCAATTCACCGACTTGATACTCCCGAGGGCGCACTTTCTGATCAAATGCTCTCTTCATCCGTCTCTGATATAGTTGGCCATGGCATATAGCTGCTAGTCTCTTTTCCTCAACTAGGCTCAGCTAATTGTATCGGGAACGAACCCATTCTGCTTCGTCCAACTTAACACCCAGGGTTTTAATCCGTAGGTTGATGGCTTCCTCAAGTCCTCGGATGCAAGCTTCGTATTCGGCTTCATTGTTGGTGCAGGGAAAAGGTATTCTGGCACAAAATGGCATATGAACCCCCTCCGGCGTGATCAACACTGCACCAACTCCGCGACCATTGACGTTGACCGCCCCATCAAACATCATAATCCATTTGGATTCAGGGTCAGACCCCTCCTCTGGGAGTGGTTCCTCGCAATCTTTCGATTTGAGAAACATGATGTCCTCATCAGGAATGTCGAACCTCATAGGTTGGTAGTCATCAATCGGTTGCTCTGCAAGATAGTCTCACAAGACACTTCCTTTGATGGCTTTTTGTGAAGTGTATTGGATGTCATACTCTGTCAGTATCATTTGCCACCTAGCAACCCTTCCGGTAAGCGCTGTTTTTTTTCAAAAATATACTTGACTGGATCCTTTTTTGATATCAATAGAGTCATGTGAGTCAACATATACTGTCTTAGTCGGCGAACAGCCCATGCCAAAGCGCAACAAGTTTTCTCGAGCAATGAGTGTCTTTGTTCACAGTCGGTAAACTTTTTGCTAAGGTAGTATATTGCATGCTTTTTTCGACCTGACTCGTCATGCTGACCGAGCACACAACCCATTGACCTTTCTAACACCGTAAAGTACATGTCAGGATGAGTTCGGCGTGACTTCTGCTTCACCGGCGGCATATCTGTTCACAATGATGTCTATATCCAAACCTGACATATCTTGATAGGACCAAGCAAAGATGTCGATGTACTCACGAAGCAAATTGATCAATTGTTCTTTCACCTCGGCCTGTAGACTGGCCCCGATCTTGATCTCTTTCTTGTCGCCTTCGGTACCAATGTTGACGGTCTTAATCACCTCCTGATAAGGTGTAATAGCTCGGTCCTCCTGTTTCACCAACCTGGCTAACTCTTTAGGCAATTCACAATCTTCCTCAACCCCTTCTTCGGCTTGATAGATAGGATTGTCGAAGTCATACTTGGCCATAGCAGTGTCGTTAGCAGTGAGATCTGGGTGATCAGCTCTGCATGATGGAGGATCATGCTTTACCTTAGAACGAGAGATTTTTTTGGAATGAAAAACGAAAGAGAAACATTGCCATTTTTTGTTTGTAAAAGAAAAATAATTGAAAGAAAGAGAACACAAAATTGTTTGCAAAAGCTGTCCTTTATTGATGATGAAAATAATTGTGAAATGCGACTAAATGGATGGCCCTACGGATGAGTCATTACATCTTGGGCAAAGTGTAAGACTTTATTATGCATGTAATAAAAGGAAAACAATGAAAATTACTCTTTCAGTAGAGTAACCCGGACGACTTTTTCAGACGACCAATTGTTGAGCTTTTCTCCCGGGACACACGGGCGAATCCAGCTATCTAAGTCACAGTCGCTGTCAGCCTTGTCTTCATCTACAACATTGACGATGTGGGGAGAAACCAAACCCCCACTGGAGAAAGTACCGGCTCCATTCTTCTGAGACCCCGGAATATACCCCAATCCAAACTTGTCTTCTTTGATGACTGGCTCCACAACTTTGCCCCAGCCTTGGGAATTACCAGCTTTAACCACTTCAACAACATTAATCCCCTGCCCGCCGTGGGCTGGCATCGGGTTTTGGATAACATTAGGCACCGGAGAAAAATTGATAGCCTGGGAATCTCTCAAATCTTGCACCTTTAGCTGGAGAGCCTTGCAATTATCTGTAGTATGGCCAAGTGCGTTGGAGTGAAAAGCACATCTGGCGTTGACATCATAACCTCTAGGAAAATTATTGGGATCGACCGGTGGGGCCAGAGTTCTCAACGTAACCAGATTCATGTCAATCAGCTTGGGAAGTAACACAAAATAAGGCATTGGGATTGGCTCAATGACCCGGTCCGTCTGCCTTGGACGTTGTTGATAGTGTCTCTGCTGACCCGGATTACCTCCTTGTTGTTGATTGTTGTACCTGGGTTGCTATTACGGATGATACTGCGGTTGTTGTTGCTGAACAGGTGTTGGAATAGTGACTGCCGCCACTTGATCTTGATAATAGTTAGGGCGTCCTCTGCCCCTGCCTCTGCCGGCATACATAACGCTTGTCTCGCCTTCTCTTCTTCGCTGACCGTTACCAGCAAACGATTTCTTGGGACCTGATGAGCTGGAAGCACTGTTGTCTTGAATTCGGCCCATCTTCAACAGACTCTCGATTCTTTCTCCAACAATTACTATCTCTGCAAAGCTGATTGATGGGCAAGCAGCCAATCTCTCAATATAATTGCCTTGAAGAGTGTTCATGAACATGTCCGCCATCTCCCTTTCAGACATAGGGGGTTGGACGGATGCAACAATCTGTCTCCAACGCTGAGCATATTCTCTAAAGGTCTCCTTGGCAGTCTGAGACATTCCTTGCAATAAGGTCCTATTTGGAGCCATGTCCAAGTTGTATTGATATTGCTTGACAAAAGCTTCTGCCAAGTCTTTCCAGCTCTTGGGAAGGTTGGGAGCTCACAGCTTTTCATCTTCCGTGTGAGCTCCCAACCTTCCCAGATAAGATTGGAGATGAGTGCGTGGGCAAGAAGCCCCGTTGTATTTCTCAAAAGTAGGGGGTTTGAACTTGTGAGGAATCCTCACTCCCTGAACCAGACCAAGATTTGTGACATCAAAACCTAAGGAATTTTGAGACTCCAAAGATTTGAGCTTCTCAGCAAGCTCATCCATACGGCGAGTGGTCTCGTGAGCTTCATCGTGCAAAGAGAATTGATCATACTGATAGTCTTCAGTAACGGGGCGCCCGTTAATCCGAATTCCTTGATTCACATTGTACCTTCCGCCAATACCATTTCCAACATTCCCCGGGTTGCCAACATTACCCGGGTTTCCATCAGCATTTGTGTTACCCGCGTTACCAGTATTCACAAGGTTATTAGTGTTCCCAGGGTTACCATGGTTTCCCTCAGCATTTGGTATCTCTACTTCTGGATCGGGCCTCGGTTGCTCAACCAATTCCCTCAGCTTTTCCTGGCCTTCTGCCATACCAGTCATCAATGTCATGAACGGATCCATCCTTTCACGCATATCAACCAGCTCTTTCTATACTTGGTCCATCGCTAGTTGCGGACGATTTTCCTTTGTCGGGTACCTGTGGACTCGCTTGGGACCAATAATGCCTGAGACAGGGAACAAGCATTAGACACTGCGGTGACACCTGCAAAACAAACAAGGGTTAGTATGCATGGTATGCGATGCACTGCTTATTCAATTTCAAGGCACCCCCCTTAAAAAGGGAATACCCTACAAATGAATAAGCATGAGATGTTGGATGCAAATATGCAGATGATGTTATGCAATGAAAAGGCATGTCAATCAGGATTGCTGGATCCGCTTGAACATCTGTCAGGTTGCACTGCCTGGAGAGAAACCCATTGAGGAATATAATACCGGATCAGCACTTCAGCATGAATTCGGAACCGGGAACCATAGAACATAGTCATCAACTCAGAACCCATACTTCAGAACCAACAGTCACTAACAAGAACCGAACAATAGTCACCAACAGAACAAGTCACCATCAGTACCTGTAAATGATTCATTCCCGCCCCAATCACGGGTGTAATCTAGGCCAGGGTAAGGTCAAGAGAAACGCAGGATAAACAATCCTTTCAAGAATATCATCATGTGCACACCAGGTGTATGCAACGATAATACCCCATCAGAATCTGAACTGCTCGTGATACCATGTTCCGCTAAGTGGCGCAATACCACCCGCTTCCCATGAATCACTCTATTCCTAGGTGTCCTAAAGTTCACTCATAGCCTGTGTATTGGGCTTATCTCTCATAGAACATCCCACCCCAACAAACAGAACCAGCAGATATGACAATCATATGTACACAATGCAATAAAGTAGGTAAATGCTGAAAGATAAATAACTGTACAAAAGAATAAACACCCAACAAACAAGAAACCTACAAAAGCTAGGAGGGACTCGCTTAGGGAAACAGGACCCCCAGCAGAGTCGCCAGCTATCGCAACCTGAAAAAAGGAAATGTGAAAAAACAACCGGCGAAAAAGGAAATGACAGAAGAGTCGCCACCATGTGTTATTTATCCCAAAGGAGGGAAAGGAAAGGAAAAGACAAGGTCTCGCAACCAAATCTTGGGTTTTGGAGTCGGTTATGCGAAAGGAAGGTATTAGCACCCCTACGCATCCGTAGTACTCTATGGGATCCACTTTTGTTGTTCTTGTCTAAAGGGTGTGGGTTTATCTAATGTGTTATTTACTAAAAGAGGGGTCAAAAGGAAATGACTCGCACGGATGTCGCATCCACCGCATACGTATCTCATCTGAACATGAGAATCAAAGTCTTCATATCTCGGCTACCTAGGGGTTAAGGAGGAGTGTGCTCGCTAAGACATCGCGTCTTATGCCTACGTATCTCATCTGGAATGAGAATCAGAGCAAGCCGTAGTTCGGCTAACTACGGGTAAGGGTTGTGTTTTGGGGTGAACGATGTTACTACGCAATCTACCAGATGCTCGACCTTTGGAGACTTACTCGCCTGTAGTAGAAGGAGTAAACGTGTTCTTAGGAGAAGAAAAATCAATGAGTTGGGGTGTTTTAGGAACGCTCATGCAAAAAGGCAGTCCTAGACGAAGGAACCGCGCTACCTTAATTGACATGCAAACGGGAGACTATATGAACCACACAAAACAAACATGCATAAAGTAAACACGCCAACAAGGGGCTCAAACATATATGGGTAGGGCTTTAGGCAAGAGGGGTCATATCAACCTCGACAAACAAGCCATGGAAGGGTAATCAAATGAGCTCTTAACCACTGACATTGAACGTCAGGGTGAGCGGATCAAAAGGGGTAATGAGGATAAGACCTCATAGCTCTTAACCCTGGACAGGGTGAGCTCATGACATAAAGGGGGGATTTAGGAAGGTGGAACCCTCTCCACTGACTGACCGGACGAAAGATCTGGGGCTTTTATTCTGAAGCATCGACATGTAGTGTGATCTTAAAGAACGACGCACTGAGTAACAGGGGATTGATTACTAATCCCTTTTATCCGTTAATTGCCTCTTCATGGAGGTCTTTAGCACTGGTGCCTCTTCTTGGAGGTCTTTAGGCACAAAAATAAACACACAAAAACATTGCCTCCTATCGAGGTCTTCCAGCTAGGAAAGCGGTAAAATGCGGGAAAAGTAAAGGGATCGAGAGATCTACCGTACGGATAAAGATCTGAAGCAACATCAATTTAAAAGGTAAGAAAACCAAAGACCCTTCCAAGTTAAGCACCATCAAAGAAAGTGAGTCAGTATATGTAATCGGAATAAACCTCCAGGTGGTATCCCACAAATAAAGTGGAACACCAAACAAGCTATCCCTGCAAGAGTATGTGAGCCCTCACAAAAAACTCAACAAACAAGTTAGAGTAACAGGATGGAATTAGGAGAAAACATGACGAACACACAACATATTAGGGCAAACAGAAAAAACAGAATCAATTACTGTCACGCTCGCTACTGCTTCGCCTAGCGAAGGCTTAGCGAGGCTTCGCTGCAGGCTCGCCTAGCGAAGCGGCTAGCGAATGCCTGCGGGTTTTGGGTTCTTCATTGATAACAGTCCGATATCGGCAACCCAAACCCTATGGTATCCATCTCATAAACGAAACGATTAAACATTCAAGGTATTGTTTCATACATTCCTGCATATCTAAACCCGTGGGCAAAACCTACCGATACCTCATACATTCAGAGAATTCAAATTGAAAGCATAGAGTGATAGGAATAAGGGCAAACCTGATTGGAGAGATCGATTAGAATCGAATGGCACGGCTGGGTTTGCAAAGTAATGTTAGGGTTTACGTGAGATGGAGGTGAAAAAGTGTGTAAGTCAGAGTGAACTTTTCAGAGCTGTTTGGAGGTTGCTGCAGATTAGTTCGTAGGTTTTCCCTTCTCTTTTCTGTCTAGTGCCTGTCTCTCTCTTCTTCTCCCTTTTTTGTCTCAATGAAACTCTAGTATTTATAACTTGATTTTTATAGCTTGGTGGGCTCAAATGAGGGCAGCTCAAGCCCATAACTTTCTGTTTTATTTCAGAAATGCGCGAGCTTCGCCTAGCGAAGGATCTGCTCGCCTAGCGAGCCTGACAGTTCCTTTCGCTAAGCGAACCACTCTGCTCGCCTAGCGAGCATGACAACTCAGGAACATATTTTTGCTCCTTCAAGATTAGCATTTTGAATGATGAGTAGACCCCATTTGAACCTGTTGGAAATAACTTAAGTCTTTCCCTTGTGTTGACTGATCATCCGGATAGAACCCACAAAATGTCTTGGATGTAATTCAAGCTTCTTGGATCTGATCCTGATTGACATGATGAAATGCAATATGAAATGCTAAATGACCTAAAAATGAATGCATGAATGAGGAGGGCAACTTTTGGGGTGTTACAACTATGTTACTGTGGATCAGTTTGACCACATTGTCGCCAATATTACCTCATGTAACAATCTGAGATTTTGCGATGAAGAACTTCTCGAGGAAGGTAGGAATCACAACCCGACGCTTCATACTTCAATGAATTATAAACAGGACGCTCTGTCCAACGTATTGGTTGATACCGGGTCATCATTGAATGTGTTTCCGAAGTCAACTCTAGCAAGACTTTCCTATCAAGGCGCCTGATGAGGTATACTAGCGTGATTGTTAAGGCGTTTGATGGTTCTCGGAAAACTATCATTGGAGAAGTAGACCTTCCAATTAAGATAGGTCCGAGTGATTTTCAAATTACTTTTCAGGTAATGAATATTCACCCGGCCTACAGTTGTTTATTGGGAAGGCCTTGGATCCACGAAGCTGGTGTTGTGAGGTCTTCTCTACACTAAAAGCTGAAATTTGTGAAGAACGACAAGCTTGTCGGCGTGGGTGGAGAGAAAGAATTGTTGGTAAGCCATTTGTCATCCTTTACTTACGTAGATGCTGAGGAGGAAGTTGGAACGCCGTTCCAAGCTTTGTCCATTTCTGATGAATTGAAGAAGGTTGGGGCACCCATGTTTTCTCTAAAGGATGCAAAAGAGATTGTTCAGACTGGTAGCACCGACAGACGGGGTCGTGTCGTAGAAGTCATTGAGAACAAGAATAAAGCAGGGTTGGGATTTCAACAAGGGCCATTCAACGCCAATGTCAAGGCTATGCAAGAAGTTTTCCATAGTAGAGGGTTCATTCACAAGGATGATCAACACTCAACTGCCATTCTTAAAGATAGTGGTGATGAAAATGAGGCTTGCGCCAACTTTGTAACGCACAACCAGACTTGCAACAATTGGGTTGCTGTCGATGTTCCTTTTGTTATGCATCGCTCGAAGTAATTTTTTTCTTTTATTATTTTAAAAAAAATCCTTCTCCTATGCCTAAGGGAGAAGTGAAACATTGTTGGGCATTTTCTTATTATCATCAATAAAAGACAATTTTATTCATCCACATCTATGATGTTTAATTTTACTTTTTTTGCTTTTCTGAAAATGGTAATCAGAAAAAACTTAAATAAATAATAATCTTTTCATCTGCATAATATTTGTTTGCACTCCACTTCTCTAAAATCAAAATATCAAATCATTATGTAGGTTGGTTCTCAAACCTATTCAATGTAATGATCCTACTCCGTCTCCAAACTTTGATTTCCATGTGTTTGAAGCCGAGGAAGAGAATGATGATGAAGAAGTATATGATGAGTTATCCCGTTTGCTTGAGCACGAGGAAAAAGCCATTCAGCCGTTTGAAGAGCAGATTGAATTAGTCAATTTGGGTTCCAATGACGATGTGAAGGAAGTCAAGATTGGGTCTCAACTGTGTATAAAAACTAATAAGGGGTTGGTTGATCTTCTTCGAGAATACTCTGACGTGTTTGCTTGGTCCTATTAAGATATGCCTGGTTTGGATTTTGAGATTGTGGAGCATAGATTACCGTTGAAGCCAGAATGCCCGCCGGTCAAGCAGAAGTTGAGAAGAACTCATCATGATATGGCAATGAAGATCAAAGAGGAAGTGCAGAAGCAGATTGATGCTGGTTTCCTTGTTACCTCCGAGTATCCGCAGTGGGTGGCCAATATTGTGCCAGTTCCTAAGAAGGATGGAAAAGTCCACATGTGTGTTGATTATAGAGATTTGAATAAAGCCAGTCCGAGAGATGATTTTCCTCTGCCACACATTGACATGTTAGACAATACTTCTATATTCAAAGTCTTTTCGTTTATGGACGGATTTTCCGGTTATAATCAGATAAAGATGGCACCCAAAGATATGGACAAGACCATATTCATTACACCTTGGGAAACATTCGTTTATCGAGTGATGCCTTCCAGTTTAAAGAATGCTGGTGCAACGTACCAGAGAGCTATGAACACTCTTTTTCATGATATGATGCATAAAGAGATCGAGGTTTATGTTGATGATATGATTGCTAAATCAAGTGATGAAGAAGAGCATGTTGAGCATTTCTTGAAGTTATTCCAGTGTTTGAGGAAGTATAAACTCCGCTTGAATCCCAATAAATGTACTTTTGGTGTTCGTTCTAAGTTGTTGGGCTTTATTATTAGCGAGAAGGGTATTGAGGTTGATCCTTCCAAGGTCAAAGTAATACAAGAGATGCATGTGCCCAAAACTGAAAAGCAAGTCAAAGGTTTTCTCGGCTACTTGAATTATATTTCAAGATTTATATCGCACATGACAGCCACATGTGCGCCTATACTCAAGTTGCTTTGAAAAGATCAGTCTTGTGATTGGACCGAGGTTTGCCAGAAAGATTTTGATAGTATCAAAGAGTATCTGATTGAGCCTCCGATTCTGTCTCCGCCTGTTGAAGGAAGACCTTTGATCATGTACTTGACTGTGCTTGAAGAGAGTATGAGCTGTGTTCTTGGTCAGCAAGATGAATCTGGGAAGAAAGAATATGCAATTTACTACCTCATTAAGAAGTTCGCCGACTGTGAGACTCGGTATTCTATGCTTGAGAAGACATCCTACGCATTGGCTTAGGCTGCTAAGCGTCTGCGCTAGTATATGTTGAATCATACTACTTGGTTGATATCCAAAATGGATCCAATCAAGTACATTTTTGAGAAGCCTGGTTTAACTGGGAGGATTGCCTGTTGGCAGATGTTGTTATCTGAATACGATATTCAATACCGATCTCAAAAAGCTATCAATGGTAGTGTCTTGGCTGACCATTTGGCTCACCAACCTATTGAAGATTATCAATCAGTAAAGTATGATTTTCCCGACGAAGATATTTTGTACTTGAAGATGAAAGATTGTGATGAACCAATGCTTGAAGAAGGGCCAGAGCTTGGTTCCCGTTGGGGCATGGTATTCAATGGAGCTGTTAATTCGTATGGTAATGGCTTTGGGGAAATGATTATTACTCCTCAAGGTACTCATTTTCCATTTATAGCTAGTTTTACCTTCAAATGTACAAACAATATGGATGAATATGAAGCTTGCATTATGGGGCTTGAAGAAGCCATTGATATCAGAATTAAATATCTTGACGTCTATGGAGATTCAACTTTGGTTGTGAATCATATCAAAGGTGAATGGGAGATGAATCAATCCGGTTTGATACCGTATAGAGATTATGCGAGGAGGATATCAACTTTCTTTACAAAGGTTGAGTTTCATCATATCCCTCGAGATGAAAACCGGATGGCAGATGCCCTTGCAACTTTAGCTTCAATGATTGTGGTGAAATTTTGGAATGAGGTTCCCAATTTGACTATGATGCATCTTGATAGGCCGACTCATGTGTTTGCTATTTAAGAAGTCAAAGATGAAAAATCATGGTATTATGATATCAAATGTTTCCTCCATAGTCAGATTTACCCGTCTGGGACATCTTTGAAAGATAAGAAGACTTTGAGAAGATTAGTTGGTAACTTCTACCTGAATGGTGATGTGCTTTATAAGATAAATTTTGATATGGTTTTGCTCAAATGCATGGATAGACACGAAAAAGACCTATTGATGACTGAAGCCCATGAAGTTTCCTTTGGTACTCATTCCAATGAACATGTTATGGCGAAGAAGATGTTGAGAGCAGGTTACTATTGGCTGATAATGGAATCTGACTGTTGCAAGTTTGTGAAGAAATTCCATAAGTGTCAAATTTATTCATATAAGATTCATGTTCCTCCGACACTTTTGAATGTCATTTCCTCTCTGTGGCCCTTCTCCATGTGGGGAATTAACATGATTGGCATGATTGAGCCCAAAGCTTCAAACGGACATCGTTTCATTTTGGTATCTATTGATTACTTCACAAAGTGGGTTGAAACAACATGGTATGCAAATGTGACCAAGCAGGTGGTGGTCCGATTTATAAGGAATCAGATTATATGCCGATATGGTATGCCAAGCAAGATCATTACTGATAATGGATCGAACTTGAACAATAATATGGGGGAAGATCTTTGCAAAGAGTTCAAGATCGCACGTCATAATTCTTCTCCCCACAGGCCCAAAGATCGAACTCGAACAATAATATGGGGGAAGATCTTTGCAAAGACTTTAAGATCGCACATCATAATACTGAATGAGGTTGTTGAAGCTGCAAACAAGAACATCAAGAAGATCATTCAGAAGATGGTTGTGATGTACAAAGATTGGCACGAGATGCTCCAATTTGCTTTGCATGGGTACCGTACATCCATCCGCACTTCAATAGGGGAAACCCCTTTCTCTCTTGTATATGGCATGGAAGTTGTGCTTCGCGTGGAAGTTGAGATCCCATCATTGCGTGTTTGAATGGAAGCCAAGTTGACTGAAGCTTAATGGTGTCAGACCAGATATGACCAGCTGAATTTGATTGAAGAGAAGAGATTGACTGCCATGTGTCAGGGTCAGTTATATCAGCAAAGAATGAAGAAAGCTTTTGATAAGAAGGTCAAGCCTCGTGTGTTAAGAGAAGGTGACTCCGTGCTCAAGAAGATTCTATCTTTAAAACCTTATGCTATGGACAAATGGACTCCTAATTATGAAGACCCATATGTTGTTAAGAGAGCCTTTTCAGGCGGTGCATTGATTCTTACAACTATGGATGGTGAAGAGTTCACACTCTCGTGAATGCCGATGCAGTTAATAAATACTTCGCCTAAAAAAGAAAAGAACAACCCGCTAAGTTGAAAACCCGAAAGGGCGGCTTAGGCAAAAATGAGCGCCTCGGTGGATTGAAAACCCGAAAGGGCGATCTAGGAAAAAGTTAGAGACATAAAACAGAAAATTTATCCTAGTAGATTGAGTACCCCACCTTTGGGAAATCTAGGCAAAAATTAGGGATTATGGCAAGTAACTGCATTCGATTGGTCCTGATTGTCGCGGCAGGATTTTTGAATACAAGATATTGGGTT
Source organism: Lathyrus oleraceus (assembly GCF_024323335.1). NCBI lineage: Eukaryota > Viridiplantae > Streptophyta > Magnoliopsida > Fabales > Fabaceae > Lathyrus > Lathyrus oleraceus. The sequence continues at coordinate 366,066,984 of NC_066580.1, forward strand.
ATGTTGACTCAATTGAATCACTAAAGCAAAAGTCACCACCGAACTTTATTGTATCCAAAGACATGGAAAGGGAAAATATCGATAAAACCCTAAGAAAGGGATCTAGGTAAGCAAGTCGGTTATGCAAAGGGAAGATGTTAGGCACCCTTCGCATCCTTGGTACTCCAAGGGAACCATTGATCATATATGTTGTTTTCCTTATTATGGGTATTGAAAGGTGAGTGGGTTTAAAACAAGAAGAAGAAAGGGTGAGGTTGTATTTTTTATTATGCTTGCAAATATTTGTGTGAACATCTCATGTCTACGTACCCCCCAAGTGCAATGAAGGATCAAAGCTTCGTAGTTCACCTAAAAGGTTGTTTTGTTTGTTGGTTGATTTTATTTGAGCAAGTGATAATAAGACTTCTCACTTAAGAGAATGTCCATTATACATCATTTTTTTCTTGCTTGCTCTTTTGTGGTCCACCCTTGTGGCCGGTTAATTGCGAGGCTAAAAGACACTTCACTTACAACAATAGTTGGGTGCTTGATGTGTGGACCAAGTAAATGCGGGGGTTAAAAGTAAAGTGAAATTTGTGTTTTTTAATCTTTGATTAGGTTAAAGCCTTTATTAGGTGTTTTACAAAGTGTTTTGACATGCAAAGAGGGTGGTTTGCTAAGTTATGGACAAAGGATGGTGGAAAGTTTTTCATGCAAGAAATTAACTTTAGTTTGGATGGTTGATTTTAGGTTAAGGAATTAAAGAATACAACCTCTAACCTACTTCTTATACAAAGTCCCATAACCATATCTAAATATAGTATCCATAGTATCCTTACTACATCACTTTGAAAAGCAAGAAAGATAAACTAGTCCTAAGGTGATATTTCCCTTCCATACATGTAATCTCAAAGACAAATAAAAGGAAATGTGAAAGCACAAAAAAATGAAGAGATAGGGAATCTCTTGGTCTCTTGCTGGTCTCACATGATTTAGAATGGCTCTTCCTCTTTGAAATTTTCTTTTTCACCAGGTTTGAATGAAATACTCTTGAACGTAACAAGAAGAGAAACAATACTATTGCAATGACTTAACAAAATTTAAACTATAACATAGAATCAAATTATTAGTAAACTTCAAAAGATGAAATGGAGAAGTGTGAGTCCAGAATGACATATATTTTTTGAATATTTTTCTCATACAAGGAAAGAAATATTTGAACATGATTATCAGAACAAGTCACAAATGGAATGTAAACTAAACATGCTTTCTAAACAAAATGAAATTAAAATGAAAAAAGATCAAAATGCAAAAACACCTAACATATGAAATGACACATAATGAAATTAGATCAAATACAATTGAGACACATCATTAATCATGCAAGTTGACAAAATGAGAATCAAAACAAGGCATGCTAGCAAGGCATAAACCCTAATCTACAACATGCTTGAACATTGAACCAAAAGTGCAAGATGTAAATATGATATCAAACACATTTAGGAAGATGAAATGAAAAAAAATGACATGGCAAACCAATAATGTTCATGGATTGCATTCATGATGAGTATCAAATAAGTTATGGTTCAAATCATACAACGTGCCACTTAAACATGCCAAAGCTAAGTCAAATCAAACATGAAATCAAATGAAAATGAAAAGGACCTAAAAATGAAAAGTGGACAGAAGAAAACATATTCCAAAATGTCATATTAACATCAATATGTAAATAAAAATCAAGCATAAAAAGTGAAGGTCCATTCTCAAGTCAAAAACAAGCATAAACATCAAAATCAACACCTAAATGAGAACTAAATGAGAAAGGGTTCAAATGAAAACACTTTAAACATAAGAAAGTCTCTAAATCTCATATTGAAACCAGGGGTGCAATCATTTCACATTGATCTTGCATCAATTGCAAGTTACAACTTGAACCAAGCAAAAAGGGCAAAAGGAAAACCCTAATTTTGAGCTTTAAGAAATAAGCTTTAAATGAAAAAGTGTTCAACATAAAAATGTCACCAATCACCTATGGAAACCAAAAGTGTAACTATATATCATTTATGAACCAATTTGAAACACTTAGGGTTTTCAAACTTTGGAAATGAATGAATAGTAAGCCCTAAGTTCAAACTAATTGAAAGATGCTTCAAAATGGAAAGCTTAAAAGAAGAAAAGTGTCACTTATTGCATAAGGATCATTCACAAAATTTTTGGGATTTTTATTGTGTAACTTGAAATTATTATGATTTAAATACATTAAAAATAATACATAAAAAGAGAAAAATGATCTTTAATTTTCTATTGGTCAGAAAAATAAACAAAAATCATATTATGCAAAAGAAAAATAATCCCAACAACTTTCATGTTGGACATTTTTTCAGATTCCAAATGGTTTGAGAAATATTAAATAAACAAAATAAATAGAATAAATAACAAAAATAATAAAAATGTAATCCAATGGAAATTAGGGGCACAAGGTCCATGGTAAGCAAGCACGTAGATCAACTCATTTCCCTCATTAATGAGGTGGCTTAATGTGAGCCACTAGATCCAATGACGACACACCATAACACGTGTTTCTTAATGCACAGGAACACAAACAAATTTCAAAATTTGAAGGAACCACACGTCACACTCCCATTGGTCCAATTTGAATTTTGGAGGTAAGGGCGTGTGGTCTCCTAAGAAGACGACTGGACCACCATGGGTGGTGGCCGGTTTCTGGAAAAATGAAAACAACTTCAAGATGGAAAACTCAAAAGAGCAAAGTTGCTCAAAATTTCTTGGCGAGCAAGATGGTGGGATCCAAAATTATTTATGAACAACCAACAATGTAAATCGAAGCTGGTACAAAAATGAAACCCTAGATTACAAATCAAAATTAAATGCTACTCAGTTCATGAAAATGCAATTAAATGGTATAATGATCATCAAGAACAAATTTCCAACAACATGGCATCAAGAAATTCACGATTTGGTTCAAGTTTTATACCTCTTGAAGATCACTCAAATGGCTGACTTTAGAGCACTGGTTCTCCCTCCATAGGTCATTGTTCTACTTGCTTCAAGTTGTCACACCTTCACCAAACTTCAGAGAACCTTGCTGAGCCAAAGGGAAAGCTTGAGGGTGCTTGAGTTTTGAAAACCAATTCAAAGTTCATAGGTTCAAATGAAACAATTTGCAGAGGTTGAATGGCTATCGAAGCTTAGAAATAGTAGTGCAGTAGCCTTTATTTATAGAGGGGGAGGGTATTGTTCATTTGCTGAATGATTCCAATTAGGTTAGAGGGAAAATGGAGTTTTGCATAATCTTGCAAGCCAAGTTTTGGTGAGGTGGCCTTTGCACCTTGCTAATGGCATGTGCAAACACATTACATTCTCCACCATTCTGTTTTAATCCAAAATCGTGGCCAACTGTCATTGTCCTTGCATAATTTGATGACTTGCTTCCAAAAAGGTGAAAATGCAAAATTGAAGAATATGGGACTTGGGCATGGTACAGGTCATGGATAGGTGCAAACAGCAAATGCACATGGGCCTTTCATGATCTGTTTGAGGTCCAATTGCAACAAGGTTGATTGGTTTGGGAGAAAAATGCTTTTCGCCCAAAATCTCATCATGGATCGGGTTGGAAGACAAGTCATGGTTTGAGCCCTAAACCATGGCATATCTTGATGTACACACACTAAATAATTGGTATAGAATGGAATGGCACAAAAAATTGAGCTCAAAAGTGTGTAATTTGGAAAATGGCTATGTGACATAAATGGATAACTTGAAATGCAAGGTACAAGGTGGTCCAATTAAGTTTTGGCTTGAATCAACCTCAAAAAATGATGCACACAAGTCATATGAACCATTTGTGAGGTGTTTGAGTTGGAAAAACACCCAAAGAGCCTTTGGATAAAAACCTCATTTTTTCACCTTTGGACAATTTTAGCAATTTTGAGGTTTGCACTACAAGTCCTTGATCTATGCATTTTTGGCTTTTGGACAATGAAATAAAGTTGTATATAATGGAAATATAAGATCATAGAAAAACTAATCAACTCAGTTTGGTCAAAAATGAGAAAGTTATGGGATAGTGAAGTTGGAAAAATGAGTTATAATGTATGGACCTCATTCACCCTTTTCCACTCAAAATTGGCCTTGGATGTGTGAATATCAAATGTTCAAAATGGTCGTGAGATTTACTTTGGAAAACAAAACACCTAATTTGGCCAAACATTGAGGGAGTTATGATGTTTTGAAGTTTGGCCCAAAATCAATAGGAACCAAAGATGACTTGTAATGTCTTCCCAAAATAAATGGGCTTCCACTCAAAATTGGACTTTGTGATCACGATAAAAATTGTTAGGAATTACCTAAAGATTTATGTGGTGAAAAGACCCACCTGATTTGGACAAAAAGTGACAAAGTTATGGTCAATTGTAGTTGGGCGAAAATCTGAGTACTGCGTAGAGAGACCTCCAAACCCAAAAGCTAAACCAAGAAAAATATATTCTTGAACAATGAATCAAAGTTGTAGGGGGTCTCAATTGGGGAATATGAGAAAAGTAATGGGCTACTCATGATAAGTATTTCCCATGTTATGACCTTGGGTAGTTCAACTTGAAAATTAGGTCAAAACCCTAGACAACTTGAGATGTTTTGCCTTCAAAGATGGTTTTCCATCCATAATTAGCTCTTGACATGTGAAGAGAAATTGTATATTACGAATATTAGAGTCCAATTAAAAAAATAACCACACTCAAATCTTGCTTGATGAAAAAGCTATGACCTTTGGAATTCAACCTAACCAGTGTTAGAGCCAATGAAGCAATTCCTTGGGACAACTTGCACAAATAATTACCAAATGATGTTGAGATCCATGCACATCATGATATCCAATGCCAAGTGTTAGGGAGAGTAGTGATCATTGTAATCAATTTAGCCCTTTTCCATGTAAATTACCATTTTCAAACTTTTTAAAGATACATGGAGTCCCGCCATTTGCGGACTACCATTCTATTAAATAAAGTTGAGCTTTTATCCAATTTTTTTGTATTCTTATTTGTTTCTATTTTAAAATTGAATTTTTATGAGGATAATTTTGAAATAAATAAATCAATGAATGATCATTATTCTTAAAATAATAAGACATTTACTTTAAGAATAATCGATTTCAAAAAAGGAATATTAACAACAATCTCATGGACGGTAAGTCTTGATGTGTGAAGCATTTATTGGTCTTCTCCAAGCATTCGTTTGATGACTTTATACTCCCCTAAAATTTATATTTCATCCCCATCATGGTTAATAAGTTTCTCCTGAGTAACTTACCATCCCCAGTAGAGTTGGTGGGTGGTTTTTCTTCCCCAACTGAGCTGGTGATTTGTTCCCTTTACAATTCATTCTTACCAAGCTGAGGCATTCATGTTTCTACATTTCCCAGTCTGTGACTTGATGAATGAGCCCTGGTTTTGTCTTGGAACCTTTATTTGGTCTCTAGTTCCCCAGTAATTTGTTGCATAGCCGTGACAACTTATCCCCTTCATGATCGACGAATCCGGTTAATATATATTGTTGTGCCATGGAATTGGTTTATTTCTCAATCTCTAAGAAGAATTATGATTATTGAAGTTTTTGTGGTCTTTGATTTGTTCTGTCAGGTCATTGTATCCCCATCAAAAGCCCCACAGAGATGTTTTATTGATGGATTCCTCAGTAGAGCAGCTAACTCTCCTTACTCAGAGTTTCATCTCTTGATTGTGACCAAAGACCCCATTGGAATTCCATCTTTTGATAGAAGCTCTTCCCCCAACAGCGCTTGGTTATGAGCAGTATTGGTGATGTCACCTGCAAGGTTGTCTCCCATGTAATATGGTGGTGACTTAAAATTCCCTGCAGCATTGACTTGTTAGGATCCTCAGCAGATCCCTCTTTACCCTCAACATTTTTGATTTGTAGGCATGATTCTCCATGTCCTTCCCCAACAGAGTTGAATTCATCTTGTAGTTAGGATTTTATATCTGTGATGATTTATCTCCATCCCTAGCAGGTTCTCCAATTGGTGCTCCATCTTGTTGAGATTACCGATAAACCTAGTTGAGATGATCCAAATCTTTGTTATTTGTATCCTTTGTGCTCGTTTTTCAGCATAACCATATACATACTCATGCATATGCATGCATAAAACACAACATCAGATATTTCATTATGCATTTTCTTATCAAATTGGTTTTTATTATGATCCACTGCTTTGGTGATATTATCTCCCCATGCAGATTTGGTGTGTCTGTCCTCCTTCAATTGTAGAGTGTCAGCCGTGGATGATTATTATTTCAGTTTCCTCCCCAATGAATTATATGGATGGAACCACTCCCCTTGAGTTATATCATCATTGGGTTGAGTCTTGTTTGACCGTTTCTTTCTAGTTCTTACCTAGATAGATCTTTTGGCCCCTGAGAGTTTATTACCCAGTAATTGGTAATTTACTTCTTTGATTTTCTCCAGCGGATTTGTTTTTTCGTTTCCTTAACAAGTTTATCCTTGATATGTTCATCTTAACCGATGACAGATATTCTTCCTGTTTGTTATTCTACCCAGTAAAAAGGTAGTTGTAATTCCTCTTTTTCCCCCAGAAGAGTTTGTCCTTGATATGTTCACTTTAACTGGTGATGGATTATCTCTTTCTATTGGTATTCTACCCAGTAATCGATAGTTGTAATTCCTATTTGTGGTATTCTGCCCAGTAAATGGTAGATATAAATCCTATTCTCCCCTTTGAGTTTATCCTTGATATGTTCACTTTAACTAGTGACAAATTTTCTCTTTGTTTGGTCTTCTATCCCCATGGATAATTGTAAACCCTATTTTTCCCGACAGTATATCCTTGATATGTTATCCTTAACCGGTGATAAATATTCTTCCTTTAAGTTTATCCTTGATATGTTCATCTTAATCAATGACGGATACTCTCTCTTGGTCTTCTGTCTAGTAAAAGGTAGTTGTAATTCCTATTTAATATCTTTTCCCAGTAGGTTATTCTTACCCAGTAACCGGTAATGAATATGCCTCATTTTCCTCAGTGAGTCATCCTTATATGTTTACCCTAACCGGTAACGGATGTCCCTCTGTCCGAGTGTATTATCTTCTTACCCAGTAATTGGTAGTAGATAATATATCTCTTTAACTCCTGTGTTGAATTTTTTCTTCCCTAATTGAGTTTGGCTTCGTATTTATCTGAGAAATCGAATCCCCTTTTGCGTGAGTATCTCAACTTTGTGCTGATTTACGTACTTCCTCAGCGGGTGTTTCTTGCTGTATTGGTGTTATCCTAATACATGCAGATTTCCTTTCTCCCCATTCCGATTCTTTCCATTGATTTATTTTCATGGAAAATCCCTCGTGTCTCCAGTAGTTTTCAAGTCGTAGTCTGGCCTACGCATAACTTTTATCCCCAGAGTCTCTGTCTCCCCAGTGAGTTTTCCTTATGGAATGCGTTATGCTCCTGTGGACTTTCGGTCTCTCCGGATTCTTTTTCTTTGTGACAAAATATTCCCCACAAAGATTATTTTTGCATTCATGTCATATGCATCATGACGTCTCTTAGGAACCAAAATTTGTTTCTAGATGTTGTTATTTAAGTCCATTCTACTGAGTTGACACAAAGATCTTAACCTTCACATCCTCAACTAGAATGTCCTTAAATAGGGGCAGCTGTAAGATCCCAATTTTGACCCTAAGATCCCTCATGCTATCTCATAATTTGCATTGGCTTTGGGATCACACCTTGACATCCTCCTCACCCCTCATTAATTGGGTTTGTATTAGGAAATATCACCAAGCATATTTGATTGTATCATACTTTGTTTTTCTTTGCTCACTAACCAAAATACCAAAAATGTGTATATGTATGTCTTTGTTTCTTTTGTAGGTGTGTATGTGTCCATTTGTGCCCCCACCAAGCTCATATCTAGGGTTTGAGATACTCAATGAAAGATATCAATCAAGGAAAGGTTCAAATGGTTCTAAGTATCATATATGGATCCCCATGTTCTTAATTTGCCAATTTGATCAAGAATTCATCAAGAGTTTGAAGCTTGTTTGCCTTGGAAGCCCTAATTCATCTGGGTATCTTATGTGACTTCCTCAACAAGTTTCTTCAACAATTGGTCAAAGATATAAATGTATACTTCATTATACATAATATAAAGCATATATGATTACACATGACTCCCAAATATCAAGAGAACTTCAAGTTCGCAAGTTGGTTTAAAGAAGTTGACTAGAGAAAGTCAACTGGTCAAAACTAGGGTTCCCTAGACCCTATCTACTATATATTTTGTCATACGAAAATTATTACAAGAGAAACTTTACTCCTTATGACATTACAAACAACTTTTATGTTGACATCAAGAGCTCATTTTTCTTGGAAAGTCATATTTTATGATGAAAGTTTATAGGTCATTTTGTTTGTGCCCTAGTTAGGAGGTCAACTTCCAAGGACCATAACTTTCTCAATTTCTATGATATGAAGGCAATCCAAGTTACATAATCCATTTCAATATGTATTATCCAACTTATATTCTTTGAGAAATGTCAAATTCAACTTGCAAGGACATGTGCCAAGAGGAAACATTATAGGTCATTTTGGGCCATTACCATTGAACAAGAAATTTTCCTCAACTTCTAAAATCCATAACTCCATCATGACCAATCCAAATGATGTCAAATGTGTTACCAAATTTAAGAGGAATGAAAGAGATATAACTTTGTTGAAGAAACCATTTTCATTTGAAGCTCATAGCAAAAGTTATTCAAGGTGGAAGAAGTGGTCATTTGACTTGGGACTTAGAAAATTTTCAACCATGTTTGATTTCTCAAACTTCCATCTCAAAATTCATCATTATCCAAGCTCCAAATGGAAAAGTGTTCAACATCAAATTTGTTCCCCCTGATATCACCTTTCCAAATCATCTAAGATCACTTAATTTGGACAAGAATTGAGGGACTTGTACATGGTTCCTTTGTTGGGTTTGTTTTGGCAACTTTCATATTCAAATGATTATTTCCTTTTACATGCTTCCATGTGATGAATTCAATACCAAGTGTCCACGAATTGGAAGTGGATTGCATCATTGTTTGGGCCTAATTCAATGCCCATGCACCCATGCACCAACGTTGCTATTTTTGACAATTTTTGGATTGGTGCAAAACTGAATTCCATAGCCTATAAATACAACTGCATTGCCTCAAGAACAACACACACACCCTTCCCAAGCCTTGCCAAGCTAACTCAGAACCCTACTCCATAGAATTCCTTGAAGATTTCTTGGAAATCGAGTTTGAATTTCTCCTTCTATTCTGGGATTCAAACTTCAAGGCTTCATTGCCATTTTTATCTCAATTGATCACTGGAAGCATAAGGAGGAAGAACCAAGTGGATTCACATTGAGATCAAGCCAAATCACTGCTACCCGAAGGTGATTTTTCCAAACTTCAAGCCTTCGATTCTCATTCAATTCTCCTCTATTCTCTTTGATTATTAGTTGTCTGAAGTCCTACCAATATAGGCAACAAGATTGAGTTACTTTGAGGTCAAATCGAAGCAACTCAGATCGTGTACCTCAAAATTCAATTCCTCATATCTCTCAATATATCTAGAATTGGACAAAATTGAGGCCAGATTCGAGCTCCTGAGCTTTTTCCATTTAAAATAGTGTCCTTACTTTTCATTTTCTGAATGGTTGAGGGTGGACCAGTCCGGTGAGGTCCACCAGAGAAGACAACCGGAGTTATGGCTCCGGTGATGTGGTGGCGTGTCTCCACCCATCTGATTTGTTTAAAATAGTTTAATCATGGCCCTTGGTTCTAATTACCACGCGTTTGGTGCATTGACTTGGTTCCACCATGTTCCCTATGCGCGTGACCATTAGATCTGCCACCTCAATTAATGAGGGAGATCTGATGGCCCTTGTTTTTTTGTATTTTATTTAATTTCTGATTTTCTTTTAATTGCTTCTATTTTGTTTGATTCATAATAATTTCATTTTTAATCCAAAAAATATGGGACTTTCACCAAAAATCTTTAAATATTTTCCTCTTTCATATTTTGAATTAAAAATTATTTTTTAGATTATTTTTGATATTTTTCATGAATTAAATGTTTTTTGGCTTATTTTTAAATATTTTAAAATACTTACTACCTTTCAAAAATTATGAATTATTTTGTCTAAGGCCCCTTGACCTTGTTTGACCTTGGATAAATCCCTTGGTCATTTATTTGGTGTTTTGAAGGGATTTGAGGTTTGATCCATTTAAAAATACATTTTAATTCATTTTTTATTGAATAAATGCTTGAAAATTATGTTGAGTCATTTTTATGGTCTTGTGATGTTTGAATTTCTGTTTGGCCTTGATCATGGTGGATTTGACTTTTGTTTGACCAATACTATTGAATTTAGGGGATTGATGAAATGCATATTTCATCTCCCAAAATGAATGGATAGTATTTATCATATGAAATTCCTCATGTGATCAATTTGAGTTTCTATTTCCCCTTCCCTCTTCATCTTAATCCCTATTCTTCCCTAATCCATCATTGACCAATGAAATCTCTTCATGTCTAATGCTAGTTGACTCATCAATGACCTTGTGTCATATGAATCAACATAAGCCAGATTGAGATAGATCCTCGCCCCATTTCTTTTAGTGTGTGGTATGTTTTAGGAGTTTGGTTCTTTGTACCAAATCTGTAACATGCATTAACACCTATATTTTTATTGCCCGACCTCAGATAGTTGTGACTTCTACATAAGTCCAATTACAATTGCATAATATAGAGCTAAATTTGATAAAGAAGGCATAACATTCTAGTAAGTGAGATTGTAAGTCTCCCATTCTTCATGGCATTGTGTGAAGACTTGACCTTTTTTCCTTTCATGAGAGCTAGTGGCATACTTGTTGAATTATCCAAGTTGGAGCCCTTCTCATGGATGATGTCTTGGTTCAAGGATTCATACTTGTGAATGAATGGTTGAGTGTTCTCCAAAGAATGACTTAATCAATTAAAACTCTTCACTAACATTTGAATAACACTTTATTAACTTTTATTTTTACTTTCAAGTCATTTACTTAATGCAATTTAAATTTAAGTTCATTTATCATTCATTTGCCATTTACATTTCATGCAACTTGTTTATGTTCCAGTCCTTTTCACTTTGCTCACTTGAGCCATATCTTGTGATTGTATGCATTGTTTGTTTGTCTTGATTTTGTTTGTGGTCTTAGGACCTTAAAACACATAATAACAACAAAAACCCTAAAAAACATCTTGGTGGACTGTTGAATTTGATCTGAACTTTTGGAATTAGGATAGACAACTTCCCTATGCTTTGAGGACTTGGCCAATGCCACTATCTAAGATTGAGCTATCCTTGCCTATACCTTTCATCTGATATAAGAGCCCTGATGGACTTTAACTCATATGTCACTTTGATTTAGTGCTTATTTATTATACTGTTATTATTTTTAATGTCTGATGATTGTTCTGAGTTGACCCAGGAATATTTCATCTGTTGGCTTTGAAGACATTTGAAGTCTGCTAGCTATTGGAATGTTTGCTTGGATATTCTGGATATCTTTATTTGATGCCATGGCCTTCATATAATTGTTTGGATATTGCTTATGCTTGTTGCTTGCTAAGGTCCAAATGGGAAAATGAGTTTCTATATGACATTCTTTCCTGTTGGATTGCATCCCATTGGTCAGATCTTTTCAACCCTTAACTTTTAACTTTTATCTAGGATAGTCCCTTCATCTCCTCCCACTTATTAAATTTTAAAATCTCTCCCTCTTTTCAAAAAAACCTTTTTTGCCTGTGATTTCAAACTTAGACATGTTTTAATGATTAGAAACTTTGGCCTTTTGCCAATGAATTTTAAAATCTTTTTCTTAATCAAGCTTGTAAATGAACTTAACAATATTGACTTTAATTTCAAAAAGACAAAAATAACTAACAACCCTCATTCAAAACTTTGGTCTTTTGTGCCTTCTTATTAAATTTTTGTTGAAATCAATTCACCAACTTCTTTGAAACTTTTACCACGAACTACGAGGTTTTGATCTCTTATTTTTATTTTGGTACGTAGGCATAAGACCGAAGGTCTTGTCAAACACAAAAATATAATAATTGAATTCTTTTCTCATCTCCCCACTCTGTATTTTATCAAACATCATTTAGACCAAATCACTTTCACACAAAAAAGGGCTCCCTAGGAGTACCTAGGACACTTCGGGTGCTAACACCTTCCCTCTTTGTAACCACCCCCTTACCTGTAATCTCTGGCATTTTATTAGTTTTAATTTGAAAACTTCTTATCTTTGGGTTTTGTTCGTACTTTTTCCCTTTTCCTTTGGAAACAATAAAAATGTCGTGGCGACTCTAGTTTTATTGACGTCAAGTTTATCCATAGCTTGATGATCATGAATTTACCGCTGCAAACCTGTCATTGACACCTTCACGTAACACATCAGAAACAATGAACCCTTAACCCCTGATTTCTCTGACCAAACCATAAACATATCATATGATACTAAGAAAGAACTTGAACCTGAACCTATCGTTGATCTTGAGGAGATTGATGATCTAGTTAGGAAGTTTGAGTTAGAAGCGAATAAGCGTCTACACTCCGTGATGCAAGATTGCACATAATGTGTCAATCCTTCTCAGAGTGATGCTACTTGGGTTAAGTTCAAAAGATGGATGAATTCACGTTCCTGGGAGCTGAGAGAACTCTGCTACAAATCTTCTTTGAAGAGATTTCATGACAAATTATCTGGAATCATAAAGCCTTTTATGGAGATGTTTACTCCAAAACCTCCTCATACTCCTGGAGCTGAAGTTGAGACAAAAGTTACTCTTCTTCCTCAAGAAACTATGATTGCAACTATTTCTAGAACAAAGCCAATGGTGGAAGCTGAACCCACTCCTCTTGTGCTGAAGACTCTAGAAGAACTCAAGCAAGAGAATGAGGCTGTAAGGACTCGCCCGGACAAGCAAGATGACATGTTCAAGGAACAGGCTTAGACTAACATAAAAATCGAAGGTTTGTTTTAAGTTATCTTATCAAGACGACCACCCCCAACCTAAAATCCAAAATATTTTTAAAATGTTGCTTTAGTTTCTTTATTATTAAGTGTTTATCTTATGATCCTGTATCTTTATCTCTCTGAATTAAATGAAGTTTCCTTTGTATTTATCTTTATTATTTTATATTTATCTTTATCTTTTTGATTGATGACAAATGGGGAGAATAGTGGACACGATTTTGATATACTTATTTCCCTTATGAATTACATACACCTGATTCTGATACTTCTTTCTAACATTTATGACTCTGATTACTACTCCAGAAACAAACTCTGATTACTATTATGGGAACTTTGATAAAGTTCACCAATATTTCTAAGAAGATCTTTCTCAGTCATGTTAACCAGGTCATTAAGAAGTTAAGTTAACCAGGCCTTTTAGAAGTTTAGTTATTCAGAATATTAAGTTTTTAACTTCATAGTCAAGCATGCGCTTACCAAGCTTATATGGTTTTTAAACTAAGATGTGATACAAGGTAGTTTCCAACTAGGACTTGATACAAGAAATTGAGAATTTATAATCAAGCTTTGATACAAGGAATATGTCCCATTTATATCTAATAAAAGATTAACCAAGTATCGCAACCTAAAAAATATAGTATGCGAAAAAACACCCGGCGAGAAAGAAATGACAGAAGAGTCGCCACCGTGCGTTATTTATCCCAAAGGAGGGAAAGGAAACGCTCGAAGTAAACCTGGGAGAAAGGAAAGGAAAAGACAAGGTCTCGCAACCAAATCTTGGGTTCGGGAGCCGATTATGCAAAGGGAAGGTATTAGCATCCCCACGCATCCGTAGTACTCTACGGGATCCACTTTTGTTGTTCTTGTCTAAAGGGTGTAGGTTTATCTAATGTACTATTTACTAAAAGGGGGGTCAAAATAAAATGACTCGCACGGATGTCGCATCCACTGCATACGTATCTCATATGAATATGAGAATCAGAGTCTTCGTAGCTCGGCTACCTAGGGGTTAAAGAGGAGTGTGCTCGCTAAGACATCGCGTCTTATGCCTACGTATCTCGTCTAGAATGAGAATCAGAGCAAGTCGTAGTTCGGCTACCTATGGGTTAAGGGTTTGGATGAACGATGTTACTACGCAATCTACCGGATGCTCGACCTTTGGAGACTTACTCGCCTGTAGTAGAAGGAGTAAACGTGTTCTTAGGAGAAGAAAAATCAATGAGTTTGTTTGTGTTTTAGGAATGCTCATGCAAAAAGGAAGTCCTAGACGAAGGAACAGTGCTACCTTAATTTACATGCAAAGAGAGACTATACAAAGCCTAGCACTCCTATGGGGAGACGATCACACCATACAAAACAAACATGCATAAAGTAAAATGCCACCAAGGGGGCTCAAACATACATGGGTAGGGCTTTAGTCAAGAGGGGTCATATCAACCTCGACAAACAAGCCATGGAATAGGTAATCAAATGGGCTCTTAACCACTGACATTGAACGTCAGGGTAAGCAGATCAAAAGGGTAATGAGGATAAGACCTCATAGCTCTTAACCCTGGACAGGGTGAGCTCATGACAAAAAGTGGGGATTCAGGAAGGTGGAACCCTCTCCACTGACTGACCGGACAAAAGATCTTGGACTTTTGGTTCTGAAGCATTGACACGTAGTGTGATCTTAAAGAATGATGCACTGAATAATGGGGGATTGATTACTAATCCCTTTTATCAGTCAATTGCCTCTTCAGGGAGGTCTTTAGCACTGATGCCTCTTCTTGGAGGTCTTTGGGCACAAAAGTAAACAAACAAAAGAAAACATTGCCTCCTATTGAGGTCTTCCAGCTAAGAAAGCGGTAAAATACGAGAAAGATAAAGGATCAAGAGATCTACCACACGGATAAAGATCCAAAGTAATAACAGCTAAAGAAATAAGAAACCCAGAGATCTCTCGAGCTGGCACCATCAAAGAAAGCAAGTCAATACAGGTAATCGGAGTAAATCTCCAAATGGTATCCCACAAATAAAGTGGAATGTCAAGCAAGCTATCCTTTCAGGAGTCATGTGAGCCCTCACAAAAAACTCAACAAACAGGTTAGAGTGACAAGATGGGGCGCAATAAAGAGTTGCCCCAAATCAAAATGTAACCACATGACTCATGCCATTAAAATTCACAAA
Organism: Lathyrus oleraceus; assembly: GCF_024323335.1. Classification (NCBI taxonomy): domain Eukaryota; kingdom Viridiplantae; phylum Streptophyta; class Magnoliopsida; order Fabales; family Fabaceae; genus Lathyrus; species Lathyrus oleraceus. Next base: position 366,082,230 of record NC_066580.1, read on the forward strand.
AAAAGCTCACAAAAAGCAACTAAGTGTAGGAGGCCTAAACCTCTTGTCAAACACATGCATCAAAAGGGTATCAAAATTCAAAGTCAGGGGCAAGGATCCACACATCAAGACATGACATACATACTAAAACATGTGCCCACATGCAAAACCTAACGATAATACCTCATACATTCAGAGCATTCAAATTGAAAGCATATAGTAATGGAAATAGGGCAAACCTGATTGGAGAGATCGAATGAAATTGAATTGCCCGGTTGGGTTTGCAAAGCAATTTGAGGGTTTATATGAGATGGAATTGGCTCTTTGCAGATGAGTTCCTTTCAGTCTCTGGAGGTTGCTCTGAACTCTGTTAGCTCTTCTCTCACTATCTTTTTCCCAGGGTTTTTTGGGAGATGGAAGTCTAGAATTTATAACCTGATTTTTGTGACTTTGTGGGCTCAAAAGAGAGAGGTCCAAGTCCAAGATTTTTCTGTTATATTTTATTTATTTATTTATTTATTTCGAAACGCGTGGGCTTCGCCTAGCGAGCATGACAGTTCATGAACAAACTTTTGCTCCTTCAAGATTAACGTTTTGACTGATGAATAGACCCCATTTGAACATGTTGGAAGTATCTCAAGCCATTCCCTTGTGTTGACTGATCACCCAGATAGGACCCACAAAGTGTCTTGGATGATATTCAAGTTTCTTGGATCTAATTCCGATTGACATGATGAAATGCAATATGAAATTTTAAATGACCTAAAAATGAATGCATGCATGAGGGGGGAAAATTTTGAGGTATTACAGCTTCCCCTATTCAATCAACTGGAGACCCGAAAAGAAGATAGCAGTGGCTTTCTCACTTTCGAGGTATCAAGGGATTGAATACAATAAAAGCCCGAAAATTTGCACTGAAGTGAAGTGAAGTAACAATGCCTGTCAGAATCGGCAAAGAGGTGGTCTTGAAAGAAGAATCCGTCTGGTACGGTGAGAGTCAGTCTAAATACTGGAAATGACTTCGATCTGAACATCGGAAGATATGAGATTATTAATATCGGTCTGAACACCGAGAGGCTGGCCTGAATGCCACAAGTTGCGTCGACCTGAATGTCAGAAACTTCTTCGATCTGAACATCGGAAAACTGACCTGAATGCCACTTCGATATGAATATCGGAAAATTGGCCTGAATGCCACTTAGATCTGAATATCGAAAAATTGGCCTGAATGCCACAAGTTGCATCGACCTGAACGTCGAAAACTTCTTCGATCTGAACATCGGAAAACTGGCCTGAATGCCACTTCGGTCTGAATACCGGAAACTGGCCTGAATGCCACTTCGGTCTGAATACCGGAAACTGGCCTGAATGCCACAAGTTACATCGACCTGAATGTCGGAAACTTCTTCGATCTGAACATCGGAAAACTGGCCTGAACGCCACTTCGGTCTGAATACCGGAAATTGGCCTGAATGCCACAAGTTGCATCGACCTGAATGTCGGAAACTTCTTCGATTTGAACATCGGAAAACTGGCCTGAACACCACTTCGGTCTGAATACCGGAAAAACTTCATGCCTGTCAGCATCAGTAGAAATAGGGAAAGATAATAGAGGCGGCGCATGGGCCAATGACACTTGCTGGGGATAATAAAGGTAAGTCATGAACAATCTTTAGTCTGAGTACTGGAAACAACTTTTGGCTTATCACTTGGGATACCGAGAATGTTTTATGCTTACATGCGTATGTTTGAATTTTTCAATGGCGTAATGCTCCATGAAAAAGGAAATGCTACGCGATTTGGGAGAATGCAATGCAATATGATTCTACATTCAGGGATGCGAAATGTTGGGTAGAATGCCAAGCCGAGGCAATGGAATCTGCTGGGGAAATGATCACCATCTTCTGGACCCTAACAAGGCTATTGGAGATGCACAGCGCAAAGAACTCTGTGGGGAAATGACCCGCCACACGGTGTTCTAGCAATGACGAAATACCGAGACTCTGACTGGGGAGAGAATGGCACTGAAAACCTGTTGTTGGGGAAAGCGATAGTGGTTCTGGCAACCATAACCTGCGAGAGAGACGACTTAGCAGGGGAAGAAAACACCGATACGGTACCGAGATTCTGCTTCAAGGAAAGAGACCATGGATATGGCGTCGAGATCATCGATCTGGCATCGAACCCTGAGGAGCAGCCGCTTCTGCTGGGAAGATACAGTCTGGCACTGTCAACTCCACTGGGGATATATAGTCTGGCACTGTCAACTCTACTGGGGAGTGTATATTCTGAAACAACGGCTTGGGGGAGTGTCGCATTACGCGAAAAACCGGCGGGAAAATGAAACAACAGAGCCGCCACCGTGCGTTATTTATCCCAAAGGAGGGAAAGGAAACGCTCGAAGTAAACCTGGAAAGAACATGGTCTCGCGACCAGAGAGAAATGGGATCGGGAGTCGGTTATGCGAAGGGAAGGTATTAGCACCCCTACGCATCCGTCGTACTCGACGGGATCCACGCACAAAAGGAAGGAATAAGGTTGCTAAACGCTGCTCAAACATCAAACATGCACTGGCTGAAAAGAGACACAGAAAACAAGAGAAACAGGACTCGGTAGGATATCGCATCCTAAGCCTACGTAGTTTGTCAGGCACAGACATCAGAGTCGACGTAGTTCGGACTGGGGAAACGTGCTCGCTAGGATGTCGCATCCTATGCATACGTATCTTCTCGGACTAAAGGAGAATCAGAGCACTCGTAGCTCGGCTAACGCACGCCAAACAAAACCACACAGGAAATCGACAGCCAATCGCTGGACTTACGTCAAACTCCACACAAAACAGGCAAACATGGAAACCGAATGCCAATCGCTGGACTTACATCAGACTCCGAACCAAACACACCCGCACTGGAAACCAAATTCCAATCGCTGGACTTACATCGGACTCCAAGCACACAACAAGAGGATATGGAATGCCAATCGTTGGTCTTACATCCATCTCCTAACATACACAAGACAAAACAAAACGGGCGTCCGGAGAGATCAGCTCATCTCCTGCCTACGTACCTCATCTGGTATGAGGATCAGGGCGACGTAGTTCCCCTACGCAGGGACAAAGGACTAGCCTAACCAGATACAAAGGGAGACACAAACTACTAGGGAGACTACAACTCGAGCCTAGAAGTTGTCATGCATCATTGCCCTATGTTAAGGTTTCTACTTAACTTGCACAGGAAGCAAGCTAACCTAAACATGACTTGCACAGGAAGCAAGCCAAACTAACCCTAACTTGCACAGGAAGCAAGCTAAACTAAAAAGCACAAACATACAAGCACAAGTAGCACACACTATATGCAATCAGTTAGCTCAATCAAGGTTAGGTTTTAGTCGAGGGGTCATATCAACCTCGACAAACAAACCACTGTAACAGGGTGATGTTAGCTCTTAACCCTAACATTGAGAGTTATGGTGAAGCAGATGAAATAGGAAGTGAGGGGTGTGCCTCACAGCTCTTATCCCTGGCCTGGGAGAGCTTCAGACAAATGAAAGTGTGGGAGTTCAGGATGTTGGAACTCTTCTATCCACATGACTGACACAACAAAAGATCTTGGGCTATTATCCACAATGCATCAACACAAGGTGTGTGAGCAGAGTGGATGACACACTGAGTAGCAGGATATGGACTACACATCTCTTGTATCTGCCAATGCCTCTTCACTTAGGAGGTCTTTGAATGTACAGGGCACAATGATAAACAAACACAAGCATTGCCTCTTAAGGAGGACTTCAGACATGTGCCTGCCCAAGTAACAGGACAGGTCTTCCAGACTACATGAAGTCAGAGAAGTTATACCTCAATGCTTAAGCTATCAAGCAAAGCAAAAGCAAGTTCACAAAGTAACTATAGCAACTAAGGTACCTGAAAACAATCTAACACAATCAGTACACCCGTCAACAAAAATTAAACAGACAGATCGGTGGTCAACAGTCAACAATACACAATTAAACAGACAAGCAACATTGCACAATGCACAAGCTCAACTCAAATGAGCTGAAAGCCACCTACAAAACCAATCAAGGTTAGTCAACATTAACAAATAAAACAACTCAAGCAATGTGAATCAATCCACCTAAGGCAATGCACTTCCTTAACCTGAAACCAAAACTTAAACATAAGTCCAAACCACTAAGACAAGGCCTAGGGTCAAAGTTGGAGAAATAATCCAAAACAGAACATGAAAATTGACAAGAAGCAAGCTCAATCAATTAGAAACATCATCCAAAAAGTCTCACATTCATATCATACACCAATTTCATTTCCTAAAGCAAACATGGCAAGACATGCTATTTGAAAGCTCATAGAAGCAAACAGAATGAACCAATCCACATCAACTCAAGAATGACTCAATAAATCCCAAGAAAAATCATGGCTAAACAGCACTCATAACATGATCGTAATACCAAATTTTAAGGCATTTGGACAAGTTTAAGCAAGTTAATTAAATTCACCAAGGCAAGGTATGCACAAACAAGCTCAAACAGGGCACAATTAGATGCATCATTTTAACACAAGCCTAAAACAGAATCCATACATGATAAATGTCTCAAACCAAAGCCATAGCAAACTTCAAAGTGTGTAGAATACATGTGCAAAATTTCAGGTTCATATGATAAACATCAAGCATTTCACAAATCTTCTAAGTTCATGACTATGCAAAAGTCCAAACATTACCAATCAGCAAAGAAAATCTCAAACAAAATCAGAAATCATTCCAAAAATTCTACAACAATTCATGATCATTCCTAACATCCAGAAGTAGCATCGTGCAAAAATTCACATCAATTGGCATTGAAATGGCATGGCAAATAAAATCCACAAGTCAAGCAAGAAATGGTGTGACACACATTGTCACACCTACCTTAAACAGATCATATCTCAACAACCAAAAATGAGAAAAATTCAAACTCTATACCAAAATGTCCATTAGGATGTCTATTTTAAGCATGCAAAGTTTCACCATCATTGGAGCAAAACTCATCATTTCATGAAGCAAATGGCATGGAAAGTACAAGATAGACATGCATACACAAACCCTAGCACCAATTAATTTCCATCCGTGCACAATTTTGACTTTCATGCTGATAAAAAACTAGAGGAAGAGACAAAACCATAGCAAAAATCCCCATGTCATTTGGATCATTCTTTGATTTGATATGAATTTTAGAAAATGCAATTGGAAATGAAATAAACATTGAAGAAAGAAATGGAAATAATATGAATTAATTATTTAATTAAGTGGGAATGGGCGCTGAAGATGAAACTCAGCGTTTCATTTAAATGGGGAAAGTCAGCGCCCGGTCAACAGAAGCCACGAACCAATCGCGTGCTAGCATGGCTAAACAGCATGACCAATCACAAAGCAGCCCTAAAAACAACATGCAACACTGAAAACCGTTCTCTAAAGATCCAACAGCGTGGCCAATGCAACAGTACCATCTTCCTCAACGCGTTTCATGCATGAACAGTGAGTATCCTCAAGAACTCAGGAACAAATATTTCCAGAACCTCAAATTGAACCTAACATCGTGTAGGTCCATCATGATACATTCATAATACATAAATATTTCATCAAGAAACCAACAAGCATGTGCAAATCGAAGGAAACGAAAATCATCATCAAGACTTTAATCACATGTAACTAACTCATTTGTGCATGAAAATTCGTGGTTCAAAGCTCATAGCAATCACAAGAGAGAGATCTATAACAATCACATAACAAAAATGAGAAATAAGAAGATCGATTTGGAACCTCTTGAAGAGCATCCTTGTGATTTCGCGTGTTCCAGGCCTGGCAATGCTTCAATCTTCCTCTAGCAAGCTTGTACAAGTGTATTGAAGTGATCTTGAGGTCCAATTGCTCTTGATTCAACAGATTTTTGCTTTCACCATGGATGAGTTCTTGCTTTGAGTTGCTCCAAACTGCACGAAATGCTTTGATTCTCCCTTCAATCTTGCTCAGTGATGCTTCATAGTGATGAATTAGGCAATGAAATGCAATTTGATTTGAAGAAATTGAGAGAAAAAAATGAGAGAAAGTTTGAGAGAAATTTTGTAGATCTGAAAATTTGATGTGTGTTAGCAGAATTCTGTTAGGGTTTTTTCTTTTATATGCTATGCTAAACATGCTTAATTATGCTAAACCAATTGCTAATGAAAATTAGGGAAGTTTGGAGGTGTTTGGACAAATTGGGATTTCACCCTTGTGCATGGAAATGGTGAATGAACAGTACACGAAATTATTTGTTTTTCACTTAAAATGACATTTTAAAATCAATGGTGAAGGCCAAATATTCAAATGATTCACCAATTTTAAATTTTAGAAATTCCCTCCAAAAATCCAAAATTTTGCAAATGATTATGAAATGACAAATTATGCAATGTTATGCAAGATTTGGAAATTATAGGTCAAAACAAGAATTTAGAAAAAAGAGCCATGCAATTTGGAGCTTTGGTTTGAAAGTTATGCACTTTTGAAATTCAAATTCACTTGGCCATGTTTGATCCATATCTTTCCAACCACACATGAGAAATTCATGTTCTTGGACTTTTTGGAAAGGGGAGAACAAGATATTCAACTTTCATGTTGGACAAAATTTCATTTGGAGCTTGCTTGATGATGTAAACTTGAAGAGAAAACCTTTCCATTTTTGGCAATTTCAAATTACAGGTCACCTGCTATTTTTGGAAACTTTTCATCTGACCTCAAATTCTTCATTGTTGATGTTTGCAATGTCAAATGAGACTTGTATGGACATGAATGAGGCCTCTCTAACCATCTCCCACCTTCAAATCCATGATTGCATTGACTGTTGACTTTGGTTGACTTTCTAGGGTTTCAGATGAATTGCATCTTGACTAATGACTTCTGAACATCCAACCTTTGGCCAAACCACTTCAAAATGATCCCTAGGTCACATGAATACATTGAATCAACCCTAGGGCTTTGATATCATGGAAAATGCAATTGCTTGCTTGCACAACTGAGCCTCCTGACCAGTCTGACTGATGACTGATGACTTGGCAGCGGACAATGCAATGCTATGCAGTGGACAATACAATGCCAATGACCTAAACATGAAAATGTATGTACAAAAATGGTGGGTGCAAATTTGAGGTGCTACAGCTGCCCCTATTCAATCAACTGGGAACTCGAATGGATGAGAGCAAAGGCTGTCAGACTTTCAGGGTAAACAGGGATTGAATACCGAAAGAACCAGAAAAATTGCACTCTGCGGGATGACAAGGTAATTACAATAGGAAACCAGACAGGACGTTTACCGACGACTCTACTGGGGATTATGATTTCATCAAAGGAAAGGTACAACCAAATGTCAACGGACGAAAGGGAAAAACTTCACGTTTATCGAAACCAACGGAGAGGTTACCAATCGTCAACGGATGAGTGGGAAAGAAACTCGACGTTTACCGACATCGAAAGATGATGTTTACCGACATCAACAAAGGAACGACCAGACATTGACCGATGACTGGGATGGAACATGATGTTTACCGACATAAAAAAAAACGATCATCAACGGATGACAAAATGATTATAACCGAAAACCAGGCAGGATGTTTACCGACGACTCTACTGGGGATCTCTGGTTGGGGGAACAAACAGACATTTACCGATGACTGGGGAAAATACTCGACATTTACCGACATCGAAACATGATGTTTACCGACATCAAAAAAAGACGACCAGACATTAACGAATGACTGGGAACCAGAATGTACAAACAGACGCCAACAGACGAATGGGAAAAAACTCAACGTTTATCGACACCAACGGAGAGGTAAACAGACATCAACGGATGACCTGTGGGGAAAATACAACTAGATGTCAACGGACAACTAGGAAAAACTCGACGTTTATCGAAACCAATAGAGAGGTTACTACTGGGGATCAAGGGTACAACTATACGTCAACGGACGAATAGGAAAAAGATCCACGTTTATCGACGCCAACGGAGAGGTGAATTCTGCTTGGGGAAAGAGAAAAGATGTTACGAACATCGAAATATGATGTTTACCGACATCAACAAAGAAGACCAGACATCTACCGATGGCTGGGAAAAAGACCATACAACCAGACGTCAACGGGCGACTGGGGAAAAACTCAACGTTTATCGAAACCAACGGAGAGGTTACCAGTCATTAACGGATGACCTGGAAGAAAGACTCGATGTTTACCGACACCGAAACAATGGTGTTTACTGACACCAAAAAAAGGATGACCAAGCATTGACCGATGATTGGAAATGATAACATACAACCAGACGTCAACGGGCGACTGGGGAAAAACTCAACGTTTATCGAAACCAACAGAGAGGTTACCAGTCATTAACGGATGACCTGGAAGAAAGACTCGATGTTTACCGACACCGAAATAATGGTGTTTACTGACACCAAGGAAAGAACACACACGGGTGCTGACAGGACACTTACTGGTATCAAGAGAATGACATATTCTTATGTCGAGACAAGGTCAATCACTTGCGGGGACCACGCTGGGGGGTCAATCAAACTTCCTTTCACGGACGAGTGGGGAAATAAAACTTCTCAGGAGATATCAATCCTGAATGTTGTCAGGAGCAACTGTAGCAAACGCTGTGCTGAAATACGATCCACCTCGGTTGGGGATATGATAATACTGGTGTAACATATGTATGCATATGTTTGAGTTTTTATGGCGTAAGGATCCATATTGAATGGAAATGCTACGCGATTTGAGGATGCAATGATGATGACTACAATCAAAATGCAAATGTAGGCGAACCCTGGCTGGGGGGTCAATCAAACTGCTCAGCTGAGTGCACTGAATCTGATTTGATCCTCCAAATCTGTGGGGACGAACCACTGCTGCTGGGGAACAGATGATCCTTACTGGGGACGACCTCTACTGAACCCGATCCGCTTGAGGACACTGCTGGGGAAACAAACCAATCCCAATCCACTGGGGAAACAACAAACTTCCGACTCAGTGGGGAAATACCAGTTCTCAAACCTGCTGGGGACAGACCAACTCTCAGGCCTGCTGGGGAGAATACTCTTCACGACCCTACCGGGGATTTGCAATCAATCTCAGAACTGACTGCTGAGGTAACCCTGATCTTACCTCGCTGGGGAGACGAACCCTAAATCTGTCTTGGATAAAAATCAACCTCTCACACTACTGGGCAGTGTTGTAACTCTCTTCTGAATAAACTGTGGCTCCTGCTTAGCCAGCAATCAAAAGATAATATCCTGCAAACAGCAATACAAACATGCCCCAGGGGATTGCATGGACATAATACACCCAAGCGTACTCAACATTCAAAATGATTTTCAAATGTCTCATCTTTCTGCACGTTATTGTCTGGCCTTCATGTGTTTATATGCAATGTTTATCAAAAATTCGGACGTTTTTGCAAACAAAACAGTAAAATAAAAAACAAGAGAGCAATTTATCTGAATAACGACTTTTATTGATTGAAAATGGGCCTGAAAAGGCAAATACATCAGGAAGCAATTTCTAGGAAGAGGTAATTGCGCACAAAAGGAAAAAATCTACCCTAATGGCAATGTGAATACAGCATCCACTATTTCCCAATTCTGTTATGACTCATAGATCTTCAATTTCTCCCCAAATTCCTTGCTTTCTGAGAAGAATGGTTGGACCGGTCATATCCTTCGAGACGGTCGACGTCGAAGCGCGATGAAATACAGATAACTCAGACTGTAGTCTTCGCTCTAATCCCTCTTTTGCCTGGATCGCCCTTTCGGGTTTTCGACTTACCGGGTGTACAATCTTTTCATTTATATCCCTAACTTTTGCCCGAACCCTTTTCTTTCTGTTTTTTGGTTCGCCGGGATGCCCCTTTTTTGCCTGGACTCTTTTATTCTTTTTGTCCAGCGGGTCAATTTATGCGAAGTATTTTTTGACTACATCTGAGTTAACAGGGGACGGAAAATCTTCACCATCCATAGTTGTAAGCATCACGGCTCCACCGGAGAAAACCTTCTTCACAACATATGGACCTTCATAATTAGGAGTCCACTTGCCCCTGTTATCTGTACCGGGAGGAAGGATCCTCTTCAAAACTAGATCACCAGTTTGATAGCTTTGAGGACGCACTTTCTGATCAAAGGCTCTCTTCATCCTTCTCTGATACAACTGCCCATGGCACACAGCTGCTAACCGTCTCTCTTCGATAAGGCTCAACTCGTTAAACCTTGTCCGAATCCACTCGGCTTCATCAAGCTTGACATCCAACAAGACTCTCAGAGAAGGAATCTCCACTTCAACAGGTCGGACTGCTTCCATACCATACACAAGGGAGTAAGGGGTTGCCCCGGTCGATGTACGCACTGAGGTACGGTACCCATGCAAAGCGAAAGGCAACATCTCATGCCAATCCTTGTACGTCACGACCATCTTCTGCATAATCTTCTTGATATTCTTGTTTGCCGCCTCCACAACACCATTCATCTTCGGTCTGTAAGGAGAAGAATTGTGATGTTCAATTTTGAAATCTTTGCAAAGCTCTTTCATCATCTTGTTATTGAGATTCAAACCATTGTCAGTGATGATTCTCTCAAGAACCCCATAACGACAGATAATCTCCTTCTTGATAAATCGGGCAACCACTTGTTTGGTAACATTAGCATAGGAAGCTGCTTCCACCCACTTGGTGAAGTAGTCAATCGCAACCAGGATGAAGCGATGTCCATTAGAAGCAGTAGTCTCAATCTTCCCTATCATATCAATGGCCCACATGGCGAACGGCCAAGGCGAATTCATGACATTCAGAGGGCTTGGTGGTACATGCACCTTATCAGCATAAATTTGACACTTATGGCACTTCCGAGCGTACTTGAAACAATCGGATTCCATGGTCATCCAGTAATAACCGGCTCTCAACAGTTTCTTTGACATTGCATGACCACCAGCATGGGTACCAAACGAACCTTCATGCACTTCTTGCATCAACATGTCTGCTTCGTGTCTATCCACGCATCTGAGCAAGACCATGTCAAAATTTCTCTTGTACAACACGTCATCCTGATTCAAATAAAAGCCTCCAGCTAGCCTTCTCAGGGTTTTCTTATCATTCTTTGACGTACCTTCAGGATACTCCTGGCTCTTAAGGAAGTTCTTGATGTCAAAGTACCACGGCTTCTCATCAACAACAGACTCGGCTGCAAACACCTACGCAGGCCTCTCGAGTCGATTTACTGCAACATATGGCACATGATTCCACCAATGAACTTTGATCATAGAAGAAAAAGTAGCCAAGGCATCAGCCATCTGGTTCTCGTTCCGGGGGACATGGTACAACTTCACCTTCTTGAAGAACGTCAGTATTCTTCTGGTGTAATCTCTGTAAGGAATCAGATGCGGCTGATTCGTATTCCAATCTCCATTGACCTGGTTGATCACTAGAGCGGAATCTCCAAAGATGTCAAGCGTTTTGATTCTCAGATCGATGGCTTCTTCTATACCCATAATGCAAACCTCATACTCAGCCTCATTGTTGGTCACATCAAAAGTCAATCTAGCAGAAAAAGGTATATGAGCACCTTTTAGATTGATAAGCACTGCACCAACACCATTGCCATTCATATTGACAGCCCCATCAAACATCAGTGTCCACTTGTCATCAGGATCCGGTCCTTCCTCGACAAGGGGCTCTTCGCAATCTTTCATCTTAAGATACATGATGTCTTCATCAGGGAATTCAAACATCATAGGCTGATAATCCTCAATCGGTTGTTCGGCGAGGTAGTCAGACAAAATACTACCTTTGATGGCCTTCTGCGATGTATACTGGATATCATATTCTGTTAAAATCATCTGCCATCGAGCAACGCGCCCGGTGAGAGTCGGCTTCTTAAAGATGTATTTCATTGGATCCATCTTAGAAATCAATAAGGTAGTATGGTTCAACATATACTGCCTCAGTCGGCGAGCAGCCCAGGCCAAAGCACAACAAGTTTTCTTGAGCAGTGAATATCTTGTTTCACAGTCGGTAAACTTTTTGCTAAGGTAGTATATGGCATGCTCTTTTCGACCAGACTCGTCATGCTGTCCCAATACACACCCCATCGAGTTCTCAGTCACTGATAGGTACATTATCAGAGGTCTCCCTGGAACTGGAGGTATAAGGATTGGAGGTTTCTGCAAGTACTCTTTTATCTTGTCAAAAGTCTTCTGACAGTCATCATTCCACCTGATTGCTTGATCTTTTCTTAGCAATTTGAAAATTGGTTCACACGTGGCAGTTAGGTGAGATATGAACCTTGCGATGTAATTCAACCTCCCTAAAAACCCACGGACTTGCTTTTCTGTTTTCGGTTTAGGCATTTCTTGAATAGCTTTGACTTTTGCTGGATCAACCTCAATCCCTTTCTCACTGACAATGAAGCCCAACAGCTTCCCAGATCTCACCCCAAACGTACACTTGTTTGGGTTCAGCCTCAGTTTGAACTTTCTCAATCTGTCGAACAACTTCTGCAAATTAACCAGGTGCTCCTCTTCTGTCTGCGACTTCGCAATCATATCATCCACGTACACTTCAATTTATTTGTGCATCATGTCATGAAAGAGAGTCGTCATAGCCCTCTGATAGGTAGCACCGGCATTCTTCAGCCCAAATGGCATCACCTTGTAGCAGAACGTGCCCCAAGGTGTAATGAATGTCGTCTTTTCCATGTCCTCTGGCGCCATCTTGATCTGATTGTATCCAGAGAAACCGTCCATGAAAGAGAAAACCGAGGATTGAGCCGTATTATCAACCAATACATCAATGTGAGGTAATGGGAAATCATCTTTCGGACTCGCTCTATTCAAATCCCGGTAATCGACACACATTCTGACTTTGCCATCCTTCTTCGGCACAGGAACAATGTTGGCAACCCACGGGGGATAACTGGTAACATCCAGAAAACCCGCATCCCACTGCTTCTGAACCTCTTCCTTGATCTTGACAGCCATATCAGGACTCGTTCTCCGAAGCTTCTGCTTGACTGACGGACAATCTTCTTTGAGAGGTAGTCGGTGCACCACAATGTCTGTATCCAAACCAGGCATGTCTTGATATGACCAGGCGAATATCTCCACATATTCTCTCAGCATCTCAATCAGCCTCCTCTTGACAGAGTCCTCTAAAGCAGCCCCAATCTTGATCTCTCTTCTGGCGTCCTCGGTACCCAAATTAACAATCTCCAACTCCTCCTGATGAGGTTGGATGACCCTTTCCTCCTGCTTCAGCAATCTGACCAATTCTGCGGGGAGTTCACAGTCTTCCCCACTCTCCTCTTCGACATGGTAGATGGGATTATCAAAATCATACTGAGCCATAACAGAACTGTTCATAGTGGATTCCGTGATATCACTTCTGCATGTTTAATGCTTTATTTTAGAAAAAAGTGTTCAAGAAAGTCACAAAAACAAAAACATTGCCATTTTTATTGTTTTGAAAAATGAAAACAAAAATAGAAAGACAGGGATCACAAAATTTGATTGCAAAACGTCCTTTATTAATGATAATCATTAAAACATGATGAGGCCCTACAATGAACCACTACGCCTTGGGCAAAACGTAGGGTTTTCATGCAAAAATGAAAAACAAAAGAAAATTACTCTGTCTGAAGAGTAACTTGGACCACTTCTTCAGCCGTCCAGTTGTTGATAGACTCCCCTGGTGCACACGGGCGAACCCAATTGTCTAGATCATAATCACTATCACCGTCTTCACTACTGACTGCAAAGACGTCACCGTGATTCATCAGCCCAGCGCTGGTAAAGGTACTCGGACTTGTCTGCATACCCTGCTCCGCCTGCAAGGGTTGATAGCCAATTCCAAACTTGTCCTCCTTAATAGGCAAATCCACCATCTTGCCCCAGCCTTCAGCTCTACCAGAGTCGACAACCTCCTTGGCCTGCTTATACGATGCAATTGAGGCACTTGGCTTCTTCTGCTCAGCAAAAGCCACCCTCTCAAGAGCAACAGTCTCGAATGCCTGGCATAAGGTTTCGTGGATCTCGCCATCCACCTCTACATACTTGAAAGAGGATAGATGACTCACCAGAATATCTTCTTCACCGCACACGGTCACAATCTGACCGTTCCAGACATACTTCAACTTTTGGTGGAGAGTTGACGAAACTGCCCCAGCTGCATGAATCCAAGGACGCCCCAATAAACAACTGTACGCGGGCTGAATGTCCATAACATAGAAGATGATATCAAAGACCTCTGGACCTATCTTCACTGGCAAATTGACTTCACCAAAAATAGACCGTTTGGATCCGTCAAATGCACGCACAATCAAGTCACTCGGAGTGAGCACAACCCCTTCAACATCAATCTTTCCCAGGATCTTCTTAGGCAGCACATTCAACGAAGAGCCAGTGTCTACCAACACGTGAGATAAAACAGCCCCCTTGCACTCCATAGTGATATGCAAGGCCTTGTTACGATTGCGACCCTCAGGCGTCAAGTCTAAATCAGTGAACCCCAAACCGTGTCTGGTGCTTACATTAGCCATCACACCCTCCAGTTGGTTGACAGAAATCTCTTGAGGCACGTAAGCCATATTCAGCATCTTCAACAAGGCATTACGATGTGCCTCAGAGCACAGCAGCAAAGAGAGAATTGAAATCTTGGACGGAGTTTGATTAAGTTGATCTACAATCTTGTAGTCACTTTTCTTGATTATTTTCATGAACTCCTCCACGTCCTTCTCGAATGAACCCTCAGGCACCTCTTTCTGAGCAGGTTCTTCATCAACCACAGCCTGTTTGCCCTTTGACTTAGCAGAAGCCTCAGCATTAGCATCTCTCAAAGGTTACGGAGCAAACAAACGTCCACTTCGAGTAAAACCTCCTGGTCCACCAACGTTGTCCACAACGGGACTCACAACCACAGGAGTTCTTACCGGCACACCAATTGTCACAGGCGCTTGATTCATCGGCCTTGCCTGATTCTCAGCCCTTCTGTTGTTGCGGTAGGCATTATCATATTTCCATGGCACAACCCTACTATTCTCAACCGGTCTTCTTCCAGACGCAACGATAGTAGCTGGAGCATTAATGGTCACAGGAGCGGAAATGGTAATTGGGGTACCAACAGTTGTAGAGGCATTTCTCTGGCCACGTCCCTCGGACGGTTTGAAATAAATGGTGACGGTCGACACCACCCCATCATCTTTAACAGCCCGAACAAACTGTAGACATCCCTCATCCATCAAACCCTGGATACCGACCCTTAACTGATCACAACCATTCTCTGACTCTGCACAGTCTACACAACCCTCACAACAGCCCGGGAAGACACCCCCATTCAGCAAACGGCCCTTGACAATCAACAAAGAAGTCTGAATCTCATCAACACTGACAACCAAGTCTTCAGCTTCCTCCCCTTCCACATTGTTCACCCTATGCCCACCATGCTGAGGCATAGGATTGTTCACGACGTTAGGCACTGGAGCGAAGTTGATCGTCTTGGCATCGATCAAATCTTGGACTTTGTGCTGGAAAGCCCGACATTTCTCGGTATGGTGTCCTGGTGCCCCAGAGTGAAAGTCCCAATGGACGTTGGCATCGTACCCAGGAGGCAATACTGTTGGCGGAGCCATTGTACGCAACTCTACAAACCCCAACCTGAGTAGTCCGGGTAACAGTTCGGCGTACGACATTGGTGGCGGGTCAAAACGTCGATCAGGCATCCTTTGTCTGGCTGATACGGACGTTGCTGTTGTTGTTGTTGTGGCGGCTGTTGAACTCTTTGTTGTTGTTGTTGACGAGGTTGAGGTGCTGGGATGGTTACAGCAGCAACCGGGCGATACTGATTTCTATTCACACTTCCTCTGTACACATTCCCTCGGTGTTGTACAGCATTGGTTTCACCCTCTCTCCGGCGAGGTGCCCCAGCAAATGGTTTCTTAGACGAAGAAGAACCCACATCTTGAATCTTACCAGCCTTGATCAAACTTTCAGTCCTCTCCCCACATATCACCACGTCTGAGAAACTACCGAATGGGCAGCTCCCCATCCGGTCCATAAATACACCCTGGAGAGTTCCGATGAACATATCAGTCAACTCCCTCTCCAGCACAGGGGGTTGTACTCTTGCAGCTAGCTCACGCCACCTCTGGGCATACTCCTTGAAGCTCTCTCCAGATTTTTGACATAGACTCTGCAGTTGAGTCCGGCTCGGCGCCATATCCATGTTGTGCTTGTATTGCCTCAAGAAGGCCTCACCCAGATCCCTCCAGCATCGGATGGAATCTCTCTTTAAATCCATGTACCAGTCCAAAGAAGCCCCAGATAGACTATCTTGGAAAAAGTACATCCACATCTTCTCATCGTCTGTGTAAGCAGAGATCTTCCTGTAGTACGCCTGCACATGGGTGCGAGGGCAAGAAGTACCGTTGTATTTGTCGAACGAGGGTGCTTTGAATTTGTAGGGAATCCTCAACCCTTCTACCAACCCCATATTGGTAACATCAAAACCGAGAGAATTCTGACATTCCATAGCTCTAATTTTCTCCGCAAGGGCATCAACTTTACGATCCCTCTCATCAACCCTTCCCACAATGTCTTCGTCTTCACTGAGCAGAGTGAACATATCCTCTTGTCTGTCAACAATCGGAGCAGGATTACGGGCCGGAGCACGGACTACTCTGGCATTAACAGTTTCTGGAGCAATCGGTTGACCGTTGACTCTAATACCCCTCAACTCATCACCCACAGCGTAGTTGTTGATGGGAACAGCAGCAGTAGCGTTGTCATTGATCGGGCCTCCCTCTGGCAAAGCGGGATTGACGGGTGGATTTGCAGCCTCTTGTCTCTGAACCAGGGCTCGAAGTTCTTCTTGACCTTGCGCAACCCCTTGCATCATGTGCATGAACTGGGCCATGTTATCCCTCATATCAGCTAACTCTGCCTGAACCTGGTCCATACTTCTCTGTTGATTCAATCTGGTTGAGTAGCGGTGCGGACGTTGATCAGCTATCCTGCCTAAACACAGGAACCAAAGTGAGAAGTCACGAACAAGAACACCTGTTATGCAAATGATATGGGTATGATGCTAATGATGTGTATGATGCACATGATATGTTCATTTCTCAGGCATTCAAAGAGCCTGATTCATCCTCGAAAGATGGCAACCTGCAGCAAGAACAACACAGAAACAGAAACAACATACACAAGAGTGATGAGTACAAGGTGAAACCAACAACCTCATCTATAGATAAGAGCAACAAAAGATCATACCACAAAGTCAACAAAGATCCACATAATTGGGGTATAACAAATGAATCCCATCCAACAAGCCTGGAGGTGATTCTCAACACGAACAACAAAGATACAAACTAAGACAAACGGTCTCCCGGAATGAGAGTCTTCAAGTACTGACACTGGTCTATCAACAGGTCACACTCTGAACATTCTGGAAAAGGAGTGATCTTCTCCTTCAGTTGTCTTCTGAGCTCTACCACTTCTCCTCCAAGATGGTTCTCTGATGCATGTCTCAAGTCTACTTCCTTCTTCAACTGGATATCTTTGTCTCTGAGTTGCTTCTCCAGGTCTCTTATCTTCTTATGATAACTGGCTTCAGCTCTCCGCAGCCTCAAGCACTCCCGGTGTTCTGCATCTAACAAGCTCTCCATCTCCTCATAGGATCTCTTTTTGCTTCTCAATCTGCTAGCATCTTCTCCCTGTACTCCTCTGAGTTGATGAGCCAAGTTCAACCTATCAGCTTTGGCTTTGTAAAGCTCCATCTGGGTATCTTGCTCCTTCTCTCTCAACCGGTGATTCTCCATCAGGGCTTGCTTGTAGTGCTCAGCAGGCACACTCTCAGCAAGGATCAAAGGTGGTTGCTCCTGCAACGGCTCCATCCTATCATAGGGTAACAACAAAGTCTCCACTCTCTCCTTGATCCACTCGGTGTAGTCAGGCATAGCAACGACAAACTTCTTCCCTAAGACAGATCCACCCTTCACACCAATAGTCTTCCAAGCTCTTCATATCTGCTCCAATCTAGCCGGGTCACTCTGCTTCTCAAAATACACACTTTCAGCTATCTCAGCATCAAGTGGTCTTCCTTTCATCACAAACCCTAACTGGCGAAGTGAAAGAACCGGGTTGTAATTGATGCAACCCTTAGTCCCTATGAGTGGCACATTACGGAATTCTCCACAGCTCATAATGACGTCACGCACATCCATCCGGTAAGATTGCCATCCGATATCATACGAGGTAAGAGACATAACCCTCTGAGTCCACTTATGCGTGCTCTGAGCATCCACAAAAGGTCCACTGACTGGCAGGAGAGACAAGAACCATCTGAGTAAAAGTGGGAGACAACATCTGATAGCTCCACCCTTACCATGCCTACTGTGGATAGCATAGTAAGTGTCAGCTAACAGAGTAGGAACCGGGTTTCCCCCAAGAAAGATAGTGACTGCAGCATAGTCCACAAAGTTGGGCATACTCGGGAACAAGACAATCCCATAGATCATGATGGCCAACTGAGCCTGAAAAGCTTCCCAATTTCCCTTCTCTGCTTCCTCTCTAGCTACCCTCAACAAGAACTTCAAAGGCAGACCCATAACATCCCCACTAGACTTCCAATTATCAATGACTTCCTTGACACTCAGATGAAAAGCTCTGGCAACAACCCTAAAGTCAACCTCCTTAGGCACATCCAAGAAAGGAACCTGATACCAGATCGGGACACTCAGCAGAATGGAGTACTCCTCAAGAGTAGGCGCCAACTGATAATCCTGAAAGGTGAAACAACGAAGCTCTGGGTCGTAGAACTGTAGAAGAGTTTGCAACGACACTGGATCTACCACCATCTTCAGCAGTGTCAGAATATCCCCATACTGGTTAACAAACCCTTTACCATTGGTCACAAGGCTGCTCAACTCTATCAACGACGTCAAAGGCTCACGGTGAAAGTTGTAGGAACAAGTCTTCCGCTTCAACTCCAGGACTGTTGCCATCTCTATCAGTGAATCAAACTCCTGAATGAACCTGAGAAATGATATGCATGAAGATATTAGCTTCTTTTTTCCCTTTTTTCCTTTTTTTTCATTTTTTTTATTGTGTATCTTTTTTGAAAATAAACATGCTATGATGCAAATGATGCAGACAAGACTGGCTGGCTGTGTATCTCGGAGCACAGAACCAAAGCTTCGGCTTGAACTAGGAACCACAAATCCATCTGAAACCCCAAAGTCATCTGAGACCTAACAAATCTGAACCTCAGTCACCAACAGGGCCACAAGTCACCAACTAGTCACCAATTATACCTGTAATAATGATCATTCCCTCCCCACTCACGGGTGTCGTCTAGGCCAGGGTAAGGTCGAGAGAAACGCAGCATAAATAACCTTTCACAGAATATCATCATATACACACCCGAAGTATGTAACGATAATATCCCATCAGGGTCTGAACTGCTCGTGATGTCAATGTTCCGCTAAGTGGCGCAATACCACCCGCTTCCCATGAATCACTTTATTCCTAAGTATCCTAGATTTCACTCATGGCCTGGGTATTGGGCCTTTTACCTCATGTAACTCCCACCCCAACAGAGAGAAACAAACAACCAGCCAGCCAGATGAATATGAATGAATGCAAACATAAATGCAAACAATAAATGCAAACAATACATAAATGAATGCAATAAATGAAACAGCAAAAGCAACCAAACCCTAACCTAGAGAGCGCTAGGAGAGACTCGCTTAGGGAAGATGGACCAGCAAGAGGTCAACTTCTCTATATTCCCCAGCAGAGTCGCCAGCTGTCGCATTACGCGAAAAACCGGCGGGAAAACGAAACAACAGAGCCGCCACCGTGCGTTATTTATCCCAAAGGAGGGAAAGGAAACGCTCGAAGTAAACCTGGAAAGAACATGGTCTCGCGACCAGAGAGAAATGGGATCGGGAGTCGGTTATGCGAAGGGAAGGTATTAGCACCCCTACGCATCCGTCGTACTCGACGGGATCCACGCACAAAAGGAAGGAATAAGGTTGCTAAACGCTGCTCAAACATCAAACATGCACTGGCTGAAAAGAGACACAGAAAACAAGAGAAACAGGACTCGGCAGGATATCGCATCCTGGGCCTACGTAGTCTGTCAGGCACAGACATCAGAGTCGACGTAGTTCGGACTGGGGAAACATGCTCGCTAGGATGTCGCATCCTATGCATACGTATCTTCTCGGACTAAAGAAGAATCAGAGCACTCGTAGCTCGGCTAACGCACGCCAAACAAAACCACACAGGAAATCGACAGCCAATCGCTGGACTTACGTCAAACTCCACACAAAACAGGCAAACATGGAAACCGAATACCAATCGCTGGACTTACATCAGACTCCGAACCAAACACACCCGCACTGGAAACCAAATGCCAATCGCTGGACTTACATTGGACTCCAAGCACACAACAAGAGGATATGGAATGCCAATCGCTGGTCTTACATCCATCTTCTAACACACACAAGACAAAACAAAACGGGCGCCCGAAGAGATCAGCTCATCTCCTGCCTACGTACCTCATCTTGTATGAGGATCAGGGCGACGTAGTTCCCCTACGCAGGGACAAAGGACTAGCCTAACCAGATACAAAGGGAGACACAAACTACTAGGGAGACTACGACTCGAGCCTATAAGTTATCATGCATCATTGCCCTATGTTAAGGTTTCTACTTAACTTGCACAGGAAGCAAGCTAACCTAAACATGACTTGCACAGGAAGCAAGCCAAACTAACCCTAACTTGCACAGGAAGCAAGCTAAACTAAAAAGCACAAACATACAAGCACAAGTAGCACACACTATATGCAATCAGTTGGCTCAATCAAGGTTAGGTTTTAGTCAAGGGGTCTGATCAACCTCGACAAACAAACCACTGTAACAGGGTGATGTTAGCTCTTAACCCTAACATTGAGAGTTAGGGTGAAGCAGATGAAATAGGAAGTGAGGGGTGTGCCTCACAGCTCTTATCCCTGGCCTGGGAGAGATTCAGACGAATGAAAGTGTGGGAGTTCAGGAAGTTGGAACTCTTCTATCCACATGACTGACACAACAAAAGATCTTTGACTATTATCCACAATGCATCAACACAAGGTGTGTGAGCAGAGTGGATGACACACTGAGTAGCAGGAGATGGACTACACATCTCTTGTATCTGCCAATGCCTCTTCACTTAGGAGGTCTTTGAATGTACAGGGCACAATGATAAACAAACACAAGCATTGCCTCTTAAGGAGGACTTCAGACAGGTGCCTGCCCAAGTAACAGGACAGGTCTTCCAGACTACATGAAGTCAGAGAAGTTATACCTCAATGCTTAAGCTATCAAGCAAAGCAAAATCAAGTTCACAAAGGAACTATAGCAACTAAGGCACCTGAAAACAATCTAACACAATCAGTACACCAGTCAACAAAAATCAAATAGACAGATCGGTGGTCAACAGTCAACAGTACACAATTAAACAGACAAGCAACATTGCACAATGCACAAGCTCAACTCAAATGAGCTGAAAGCCACCTACAAAACCAATGAAGGTTAGTCAACATTAACAAATAAAACAACTCAAGCAATGTGAATCAATCCACCTAAGGCAATGCACTTCCTTAACCTGAAACCAAAACTTAAACATAAGTCCAAACCACTAGGACAAGGCCTAGGGTCAAACTTGGAGAAATAATCCAAAACAGAACATGAAAATTGACAAGAAGCAAGCTCAATCAATTAGGAACATCATCCAAAAAGTCTCACATTCATATCATACACCAATTTCATTTCCTAAAGAAAACATGGCAAGACATGGAATTTGAAAGCTCATAGAAGCAAACAGAATGAACCAATCCACATCAACTCAGGAATGACTCAATAAATCCCAAGAAAAATCATGGCTAAACAGCACTCATAAAATGATAATCATACCAAATTTTAAGGCATTTGGACAAGTTTAAGCAAGTCAATTAAATTCACCAAGGAAAGGTATGCACAACCAAGCGCAAACAAGGCACAATTAGATGCATCATTTTAACACAAGCCTAAAACAGAATCCATACATGATAAATGTCTCAAACCAAATCCATAGCAAACTTCAAAGTGTCTAGAATACATGTGAAAAATTTCAGGTTCATATGATAAACATCAAGCATTTCACAAATCGTTTAAGTTCATGACTTTCCAAAAGTCCAAACATTACCAATCAGCAAAGAAAATCTCAAACAAATCAGAAATCATTCCAAAAATTCTACAAAAATTCATGATCATTCCTAACATCCGGAAGTAGCATCATGCAAAAATTCACATTAATTGGAATTGAAATGGCATGGCAAATAAAATCCATAAGTCAAGCAAGCAATGGTGTGACACACATTGTCACACCTACCTTAAACAGATCATATCTCAACAACCAAAAATGAGAAAAATGCAAACTCTATACCACAATGTCCATTCGGATGTCTATTTTAAGCATGTAAAGTTTCACCATCATTGGAGCAAAACTCATCATTTCATGAAGCAAATGGCATGGAAAGTACAAGATAGACATGCATACACAAACCCTAGCACCAATTAATTTCCATCCGTGCACAATTTTTACTATCATGCTGATAAAAACTAGAGGAAGAGACAAAACCATAGCAAAAATCCCCATGTCATTTGGATCATTCTTTGATTTGATATGAATTTTAGAAAATGCAATTGGAAATGAAATAAACATTGAAGAAAGAAATGGAAATAATATGAATTAATTATTTAATTAAGTGGGAATGGGCGCTGAAGATGAAACTTAGTGTTTCATTTAAATGGGGAAAGTCAGCGCCCGGTCAACAGAAGCCACGAACCAATCGCGTGCTAGCATGGCTAAACAGCATGACCAATCACAAAGCAGCGCTAAAAACAACATGCAGCACTGAAAACCGTTCTCTAAAGATCCAACAGCGTGGCCAATGCAACAGTACCATCTTCCTCAACGCGTTTCATGCATGAACAGTGAGTATCCTCAAAAACTCAGGAACAATTATTTCCAGAATCTCAAATTGAACCTAACATCGTGTAGGTCCATCATGATACATTCATAATACATAAATATTTCATCAAGAAACCAACAAGCATGTGCAAATCGAAGGAAACGAAAATCATCATCAAGACTTTAATCACATGTAACTAACTCATTTGTGCATGAAAATTCGTGGTTCAAAGCTCATAGCAATCACAAGAGAGAGATCTATAACAATCACATAACAAAAATGAGAAATAAGAAGATCGATTTGGAACCTCTTGAAGAGCAGCCTTGTGATTTCGCATGTTCCAGGCCTGGCAATGCTTCAATCTTCCTCTAGCAAGCTTGTACAAGTGTATTGAAGTGATCTTGAGGTCCAATTGCTCTTGATTCAACAGATTTTTGCTTTCACCATGGATGAGTTCTTGCTTTGAGCTGCTCCAAACTGCACGAAATGCTTTGATTCTCCCTTCAATCTTGCTCAGTGATGCTTCATAGTGATGAATTAGGCAATGAAATGCAATTTGATTTGAAGAAATTGAGAGAAAAAAAATGAGAGAAAGTTTGAGAGAAATTTTGTAGATCTGAAAATTTGATGTGTGTTAGCAGAATTCTGTTAGGGTTTTTTCTTTTATATGCTATGCTAAACATGCTTAATTATGCTAAACCAATTGCTAATGAAAATTAGGGAAGTTTGGAGGTGTTTGGACAAATTGGGATTTCACCCTTGTGCATGGAAATGGTGAATGAACAGTACACGAAATTATTTGTTTTTCACTTAAAATGACATTTTAAAATCAATGGTGAAGGCCAAATATTCAAATGATTCACCAATTTTAAATTTTAGAAATTCCCTCCAAAAATCCAAAATTTTGCAAATGATTATGAAATGACAAATTATGCAATGTTATGCAAGATTTGGAAATTATAGGTCAAAACAAGAATTTAGAAAAAAGAGCCATGCAATTTGGAGCTTTGGTTTGAAAGTTATGCACTTTTGAAATTCAAATTCACTTGGCCATGTTTGATCCATATCTTTCCAACCACACATGAGAAATTCATGTTCTTGGACTTTTTGGAAAGGGGAGAACAAGATATTCAACTTTCATGTTGGACAAAATTTCATTTGGAGCTTCCTTGATGATGTAAATTTGAAGAGAAAACCTTTCCATTTTTGGCAATTTCAAATTACAGGTCACCTGCTATTTTTGGAAACTTTTCATCTGACCTCAAATTCTTCATTGTTGATGTTTGCAATGTCAAATGAGACTTGTATGGACATGAATGAGGCCTCTCTAACCATCTCCCACCTTCAAATCCATGATTGCATTGACTGTTGACTTTGGTTGACTTTCTAGGGTATCAGATGAATTGCATCTTGACTGATGACTTCTGAACATCCAACCTTTGGCCAAACCACTTCAAAATGATCCCTAGGTCACATGAATACATTGAATCAACCCTAGGGCTTTGATCTCATGGAAAATGCACTTGCTTGCTTGCACAACTGAGCCTCCTGACCAGTCTGACTGATGACTGATGACTTGGCAGCGGACAATGCAATGCTATGCAGTGGACAATGCAATGCCAATGACCTAAACATGAAAATGTATGTACAAAAATGGTGGGTGCAAATTTGAGGTGCTACAGGGAGGTACAGCAGTGAGAGCCTGCTGGGGATAGAAGAATCCAATGCTCTGATCAGCTCTGCAGGGATAAGATACCAACTTCGACTGTTGGGGGAAAACATTCGCGATCATCAGCTGGGAACCTTAAGGAAATGCCCCGAGGGTACCTGTTCTGAATAGACGATCTAAAGCACTTAACATTTACAGCAATTTTAAATGTTTATTAAGCATGTACCTGTAAAGCTCTTATGTTTCATGATGCAATGTTTATCAAAAATTCGGACGTCATTTTTGCAAACAAAACAGTAAAATGAAAAATGGAGACAGTGATGTACTGAATAACATGATTTTATTGATTGACTGGCCTCTGAATGGGCATTTATATCAGGAAGCAATCCCTGGAAAGAGGTAATCGCACAAAAGATAAAAAACAGAAATTAATCTAATGGCAATGTGAAATGGATTCCTATTGGGTTCCAATTCTGCTATGACTCGCTTGTCTTCAAGATCCTCCAGATGATCAGCTTTCCAAAAAGAGTGATTGGAATGTTTCCTACCTTCAAAAGTTTCCAGTCATTGACACGAGATGAGATTCATAACTACTCAGAACGCAGTCATTCGTTTAATCCCTAACTTTTTCCTGGATCGCCCTTTTCGGGTTTTCAATCCACCGGGATACCCATTTTTGCCTAAGTTGCCTTTTCAGGTTTTCAACTTACCGGGTGTACGATCTTTTCATTTTTAATCCCTAATTTTTGCCCGAACCTTTTCATTTTCTTGGTTCGTCGGGATGCCCATTTTTTGCCTGGACTATTCTTTTTACTGTCCAGCGGGTCTATTTTATGCGAAGTATTTTTTAACTGCGTCTGAGTTCACAGGGGAAGTGAAGTTTTCACCATCCATCGTTGCAAGCATTAAGGCCCCACCATCAAAAACCTTGGTGACATTATACGGTCCATCATAGTTAGGAGTCCACTTGCCCCTGTGATCTGTCTGAGGAGGAAGGATCCTTTTCAACCCTAAATCTTCGACTTGGAAACATCGAGGACGCACTTTCTGATCAAAGGCTCTCTTCATCCGACTCTGATACAACTGCCCATGACAAATGGCTGCCATTCGCTTCTCTTCGATAAGACTCAACTCATTGAACCTTGTCCGAACCCATTCAGCTTCGTCTAACTTGACATCCAACAGGACTCTTAGAGAAGGAATCTCCACTTCAACAGGTAGGACTGCTTCCATACCATACACAAGGGAGTAAGGGGTTTCCCCGGTCGATGTACGTACTGAAGTATGGTACCCATGCAAGGCGAAGGGTAGCATCTCATGCCAATCTTTGTACATAACGACCATCTTCGGCACAATCTTCTTTATGTTCTTATTTGCCGCCTCAACAACACCGTTCATCTTAGGGCGGTAAGGGGAAGAATTATGATGCTGAATGTTGAAGTTCTGGCACAACTCCTTCATCATTCTGTTATTGAGATTAGAACCATTATCAATAATGATTCTTTCGGGAATCCCATAGCGACAAATGATTTCTTTCTTAATGAATCGGGCAACCACATGTCTGGTGACATTCGTAAATGACGTTGCTTCGACCCACTTGGTGAAATAGTCAATGGCAACAAGGATGAAACGATGCCCATTGGAGGCAGTTGGCTCAATATTTCCAATCATATCAATGCCCCACATAGCAAACGGCCACGGCGAAGACATCACATTCAAAGGATTTGGCGGCACATGCACCTTATCAGCATAAATCTGGCATTTATGACACTTCCGAGCATATTTGAAACAATCAGATTCCATGGTCATCCAGTAATAACCCGCTCTCAACAATTTCTTAGCCATTGCATGTCCGCCGGCATGAGTACCGAAGGAGCCTTCATGAACTTCCTGCATTAACATGTCTGCTTCGTGTCTATCCACGCATCTGAGCAAAACCATGTCGAAGTTCCTCTTATACAGCACATCGTCTTTGTTCAAGAAGAAACTGCATGCCAATCTTCTCAAAGTCTTTCTATCATTTTTGGATGCCTCTGCAGGGTACTCTTGATTCTTCAGAAAGCACTTGATGTCGTGATACCAGGGCTTGTCGTCAACTACCAGTTCAGCAGCAAACACATACGCGGCCCTGTCGAGACGCATCACATCGATCCTGGAAGCGTGGTTCCACTGAATCATGTTGATCATGGAGGATAGAGTGGCAAGAGCATCTGCCATCTGGTTCTCATCACGAGGTATGTGATACAACTTTACTATTGTGAAGAAAGTCAATAGTCTTCTCGTGTAATCTCTGTAAGGGACCAGATTGGGCTGGAGGGTGTTCCAATCACCATTCACTTGATTGATCACTAGAGCTGAATCTCCGAAGATGTCCAGAGTCTTGATTCTAAAATCAATGGCTTGCTCAATACCCAGGATACATGCTTCATACTCAGCTTCATTATTTGTGCACTCAAAAGTCAGACGAGCGGTGAAAGGCATGTGGGCACCTTTCGGAGTAGTAATGACACCACCAATTCCACTTCCTCTGGCATTGACAGCCCCATCAAACAACAAAGTCCACTTTTCGTCTGGATCAGGTCCCTCCTCAACAACTGGCTCTTCACAGTCTTTCATCTTGAGGAACATGATGTCTTCATCTGGAAAATCAAATTTCATCGGCTCATAATCATCAATCGGCTGCTGAGCAAGATAGTCTGATAGAATACTCCCTTTGATGGCTTTCTAGGATGTATACTGGATATCATACTCTATCAGTACCATTTGCCAACGAGCAACCCTTCCGGTGAGAGCTGGCTTCTCGAATATGTATTTAACCGGATCCATCTTGGAGATCAATAAGGTTGTGTCAGACAGCATGTATTGTCTCAAACGCTTAGCAGTCCATGTAAGTGCACAACATGTCTTTTCAAGCATCGAGTATCTCGACTCGCAATCTATAAATTTCTTACTCAGGTAGTAGATGGCATGCTCTTTCCTACCTGTCTCGTCGTGTTGATTGAGAACACAACCCATGGAATTGTCTAGTACTGTCAAATACATAATTAGCAGTCTCCCTGGGACCGGAGGCATAAGGATAGGAGGATTCTGCAAATACTCTTTTATCTTCTCGAAAGCCCTTTGGCAATCATCATTCCACCTGATAGCCTGATCTTTTCTCAGCAATTTGAATATTGGCTCGCACGTGGCTGTTAGGTGAGAGATGAACCTTGCAATGTAGTTCAACCTCCCTAAGAAACCACAGACTTGTTTCTCTGTTCTTGGCTCAGGTATTTCCTGTATCGCTTTCACTTTGGCCGGATCCACCTCAATCCCTTTTCCGCTAACAATAAAACCCAACAGTTTTCCAGATCTCACCCCGAAAGTACACTTGTTCAGATTAAGCCTCAACTTGAATTTTCTCAAACGCTCAAACAATTTCTGCAAATTCACCAAATGTTCTTCTTCCTTTTGAGATTTGGCAACCATATCATCAACATAAACCTTGATTTCATGATGAATCATATCATGGAACAGAGTCACCATCGCTCATTGATATGTTGCTCCGGCATTTTTGAGACCAAACGGCATCACCTTGTTGCAGAAGGTGCCCCATGGGGTTATGAATGTTGTCTTCCCCATGTCTTCTGGTGCCATCTTAATTTGATTATAGCCAGAAAAGCCATCCATGAAGGAGAATACCGAGAACTGAGCTGTGTTATCCACCAAAACATCGATGTGGGGTAATGGGAAATCATCTTTAGGACTAGCTCTATTCAGATCCCGGTAGTCAACACACATCCGTACCTTTCCATCCTTCTTAGGTACTGGAACGATATTTGCAACCCATGGCGGATAATTTGTGACTGCTAGAAACCCTGCATCCAACTGTTTTTGCACTTCTTCCTTTATCTTGACAGCCATCTCTGGTCTTGTTCTTCTGAGCTGCTGCTTGACCGGAGGACAACCTTCTTTGAGAGGCAAACGGTGTACCACAATATCTGTGTCAAGCCCTGGCATGTCCTGATAAGACCAAGCGAAGATGTCAACATATTCTTGCAACAATTCAATCAACCCCTTCTTCACATTATCTTCCAAAGCAGCCCCTATCTTGATTTCTCTCTTGGCGTCCTCGGTGCCGAGATTAATCACTTCAACAGACTCTTGATGCGGTTGAATGACCCTTTCCTCCTGTTTTAATAACCTGGTGAGTTCTTCAGGGAGTTCACAATCTTCATCACCCTCTTCTTCAGCTTGAAAGATTGGATTTTCAAAGTCGAAGCGAGCCATAGCAGAATCGTTATCAATAGGATCCGGTGATGTGCATCTGCGTGAGTGATGGTATGTGCTTATGAGTGTGAACAAGGAATAAAAACTAAACAAAACATTACCAAAGATTTTTTGATTTTTGAAAACTACAAAAATAGAAAGACAGTGAGCAAAACATTTGCATGCAAAAAGACGTCCTTTATTTATGATAAAAAATGCAAGTATCCACATAGATGAGCCCTACAATGAGTCATTACGCCCTGGGCGGAACGTAAGACTTGGACATGCATGAATAAACAAGAAAAATTACTCCTCTAGAAAAGTGGCTTGGATAATCTCTTTAGAAGACCAATTGTTGATGACTTCACCCGGGATCCTCGGACGCACCCAGTTATCGATGTCGCAATCACTATCCCCATCTTCATCGTTGACCGCAGAGACTTGGCCATACTGGATGACGCCAGCACTGGAGAAAGTAATCGGCCCCTGACGAGTCTGAGCAGCCTTCGTATTCTCAACAACCCCTTCAACAGACCTTTGGGCAGATAAGTCTTCAGCTTGGAGGATACCATCGTCAAGCAAGGCCTGGATACCCTGCTGCATCTTCAAACAACCTCCACTCTGAGTAGCACAATCCAAACAACCCTTCCCACAACCGGGGAAAACATCGACCTTCAACAAGTATCCCTTGATATCCGACAACGGAGTCTTCAGCTTCAATACATCTTTGACAGGTCTGGCTTCCCCTTCCATCATATTAACATTCGCACCACCATGCTGGGGCATGGGATTGTTGACGACATTCGGAGCCGGTGCAAGGTCGATGGCCTTTGAATCTATGAGGTCCTAAACTACGTGCTTAAAAGCTTTGCAGTTCTCAATATTGTGGCCAGGTGCTTAAAAGCTCCTCTCGTCGTAACCCATCGGAAGTCTACCAACGGGAGGAGCCAGAGTGCGTAACTGCACAAGTTGTAGTTGTTGAAGACTAGAAAGTAGTTGAGCGTACGACATTGGAAGAGTGTCGAAACGCCGGTCCATCGTCCTTGGCCTCTATTGATAAGCGAGTCTGTTACTTGGTTGTTGTGGTTGGTACTGAGCTGGTTGACGTTGGGGTTGTTGCTGTTGTAGTGGTGTTGCAGCTGGAGTGGTCACAGCCGCAACATACGGTTGCTAATGATAGTTCTGAAAGTCATTCCTCCGGTTACCCCTGTTCTGATAAGAAGACAAGGCACTTGCATCCCCTTCTCTCCTCTTCTGTTCCTGAATGAACGACTTCTTCACCCCTGATGAAGATCCACCTCCACTCTGGGTCTTGTATGTCTTCAGGTAATTCTCCATCCTCTCTCCAGTAGAGACTACATCAGCAAAGTTGGAGGCATTGCAACCCACCAGGCGCTCCAAATAAGGTCCGGGCAGAGTGTTCATGAACATGTTAGCCATTTCCTTCTCCAACATAGGAGGTTAAACATGGGAAGCTGTCTCCCTCCAGCGTTGAGCGTATTCCCTGAAGCACTCATTGCCTTTAAGAGACAGATTCTGAAGTTGAGTTCTGTCCGGAGCCATGTCTGGATTATACTGATACTGCTTCACGAAAGCCTCAACCAATTCCCTCCAGCAGCGGATGTGGGCTCTGTCCAGCCTCATATACCATTCCAGGGATGCCCCAGCTAGGCTATCCTGGAAAAAGTACATAAGCAACTTTTCGTCATCGGAGTATGCAACCATTTTACGGAAATAGGCTTGCACATGGGTCTCCGAGCAAGAGTTTCCACTGTATTTGTCAAATATCGGGACCTTGAATTTTGGTGGCACCCTCACGCCTTGGATCAATCCCAAGTCAGCAACATCTACTCCTAGAGGATTCTGTCCTTCCACTGCCTTCAACCTCTCTTCCAGTCTCTGAAACATTGGGTCCATACCATGGCCCATACCAAAGTCTTCTTGAAGCAAGGGGAACTGATCCTCCTGGTCATCATGGATGGGTTGTTGACCAAGGTTGCCATGTGGGATCGAGATAGACCCCGGTCCGCTGGGTTCGTTAACCTCTCTAGCTGGAGGATCAGTCAACGTCTCTGGTTGAATAGTGGCGGGATTCCTCTGCATCATTTGCCTGAGCTATTGCTGTCCCTGAGCCACCCCCTGAACTACATCCATAAACTGGTTCATGCGGATCTTCATCTCAGCGAACTCTGCTTGTAGGCTTTCCATTGCTCTCTGGTGGTTTCTACGCGTACCGTACCGGTGAATGCCTGAGTCAGCTATCCTGATAGTGGAACACCAAACAAACTGAGAACACTGCGGCAATACCTGTTATGCAAGACATGCTAATGAATATGCAAATGCAATGACATGTTTATCAATTCCAAAGGTATTCTACCCTCTTGATTCCAGTCTCTCATCAGATAAAATATCCCTTTTGAAAAGTACCAGAAAAACCCCGACTAGAATCAAGAAGAAGATATAAACCCCACAGAAATGGATAAACATGTGTAAATGATATGAATGCGAATGATGTGATGCAATGCAGTGACATGCAAATCAAGGTTGTTGTATCCGCTTGAACATCTGTCAGGTTGCACTATCGGAAGAGAAACCCACTGAAGAATATAATACAAGATCAAAACTCTGCTCTAGAAAACCGGGTTGGTTGTATATCACGAGGCACATGATCAGAACTTCAGCATGAATTCGGAACCGGGAACCATAGAACATAGTCATCGACTTAGAACCCATACTTCAGAACCAACGGTCACCAACAAGAACCAAACAACGGTCACCAATAGGACACGGTCACCATTAGAACAAGTCACCATCAGTACCTGTAAATGATTCATTCCCGCCTCACTCACGGGTGTAATCTAAGCCAGGGTAAGGTCAAGAGAAACGTAGGATAAACAATCCTTTCAAGAATATCATCATATGCATACCAGGTGTATTTAACGATAATACCCCATCAGAATCTGATCTGCTCGTGATACCATGTTCCGCTAAGTGGTGCCATACCACCCGCTTCCCATGAATCACTTTATTCCTAGGTGTCCTAAAGTTCACTCATAGCCTGTGTATTGGGTCTTTTACCTCTTGTGACTCCCATCCAACAGTGAAACAGATACACAACCAGCACAGTATGCATGAAACAGTAAAGCACACATAGGATGCAATGCAAGCAGATACGTATGCAAAGCAATAAATAAACGACCCACAATAGACAATAAACAAACAAACGCTAGGAAAGGCCCACTAGGGAAAGTAAGTCCCCAACAGAGTCGCCAGCTGTCGCAACCTAAAAAATATAGTATGCGAAAAAACACCCGGCGAGAAAGAAATGACAGAAGAGTCGCCACCGTGCGTTATTTATCCCAAAGGAGGGAAAGGAAACGCTCGAAGTAAACCTGGGAGAAAGGAAAGGAAAAGACAAGGTCTCGCAACCAAATCTTGGGTTCGGGAGCCGATTATGCGAAGGGAAGGTATTAGCACCCCTACGCATCCGTAGTACTCTACGGGATCCACTTTTGTTGTTCTTGTCTAAAGGGTGTAGGTTTATCTAATGTACTATTTACTAAAAGGGGGGGTCAAAAGAAAATGACTCGCACGGATGTCGCATCCACTGCATACGTATCTCATCTGAATATGAGAATTAGAGTCTTCGTAGCTCGGCTACCTAGGGGTTAAAGAGGAGTGTGCTCGCTAAGACATCGCGTCTTATGCCTACGTATCTCATCTGGAATGAGAATCAGAGCAAGCCATAGTTCGGCTACCTATGGGTTAAGGGTTTGGATGAACGACGTTACTACGCAATCTACCGGATGCTCGACCTTTGGAGACTTACTCACCTGTAGTAGAAGGAGTACACGTGTTCTTAGGAGAAGAAAAATCAATGAGTTTGTTTGTGTTTTAGGAATGCTCATGCAAAAAGGAAGTCCTAGACGAAGGAACAGTGCTACCTTAATTGACATGCAAACGAGAGACTATACGAAGCCTAGCAATCCTATAGGGAGACGATCACACCATACAAAATAAACATGCATAAAGTAAAATGCCACCAAGGGGGATCAAACATACATGGGTAGGGCTTTAGTCAAGAGGAGTCATATCAACCTCGACAAACAAGCCATGGAATAGGTAATCAAATGGGCTCTTAACCACTGACATTGAACGTCAGGGTGAGCAGATCAAAAGGGTAATGAGGACAAGACCTCATAGCTCTTAACCCTGGATAGGGTGAGCTCATGACAAAAAGTGGGATTCAAGAAGGTGGAACCCTATCCACTGACTGACCGGACAAAAGATCTTGGGCTTTTGGTTCTGAAGCATCGACACGTAGTGTGATCTTAAAGAACGATGCACTGAATAACGGGGGATTGATTACTAATCCCTTTTATCCGTCAATTGCCTCTTCAGGGAGGTCTTTAGCACTGATGCCTCTTCTTGGAGGTCTTTGGGCACAAAAGTAAACAAACAAAAGAAAACATTGCCTCCTATTGAGGTCTTCCAGCTAAGAAAGCGGTAAAATGCGAGAAAGATAAAGGATCAAGAGATCTACCACACGGATAAAGATCACGAAGTAATAACAGCTAAAGAAATAAGAAACCCAGAGATCTCTCGAGCTGGCACCATCAAAGAAAGCAAGTCAATACAGGTAATCGGAATAAATCTCCAAATGGTATCCCACAAATAAAGTGGAATGTCAAGCAAGCTATCCTTTCAGGAGTCATGTGAGCCCTCACAAAAAACTCAACAAACAGGTTAGAGTGACAAGATGGGGCGCAATAAAGAGTTGCCCCAAATCAAAATGTAACCACATGACTCATGCCATTAAAATTCACAAAAAAAGCTCACAAAAAGCAACTAAGTGTAGGAGGCCTAAACCTCTTATCAAACACATGCATCAAAAGGGTATCAAAATTCAAAGTTAGGGGCAAGGATCCACACATCAAGACATGACATACATACTAAAACATGTGCCCACATGCAAAACCTAACGATAATACCTCATACATTCAGAGCATTCAAATTGAAATCATAGAGTAATGGAAATAGGGCAAACCTGATTGGAGAGATCGAATGAAATTGAATTGCCCGGTTGGGTTTGAAAAGCAATTTGAGGGTTTATATGAGATGGAATTGGCTCTTTGCAGATGAGTTCATTTCAGTCTCTGGAGGTTGCTCTGAACTCTATTAGCTCTTCTCTCACTATCTTTTTCCCAGGGTTTTTTGGAAGATGGAAGTCTAGAATTTATAACCTGATTTTTGTGACTTTGTGGGCTCAAAAGAGAGAGGTCCAAGTCCAAGATTTTTCTGTTATATTTTATTTATTTATTTATTTATTTATTTATTTCGAAACGCGTGGGCTTCGCCTAGCGAGCATGACAGTTCATGAACAAACTTTTGCTCCTTCAAGATTAACGTTTTGACTGATGAATAGACCCCATTTGAACATGTTGGAAGTATCTCAAGTCATTCCCTTGTGTTGACTGATCACCCAGATAGGACCCACAAAGTGTCTTGGATGATATTCAAGTTTCTTGGATCTAATTCCGATTGACATGATGAAATGCAATATGAAATGTTAAATGACCTAAAAATGAATGCATGCATGAGGGGGGCAAATTTTGAGGTATTACACCAAGACTCTGATACAAGACAGTCTCTTGATAACCATAAAAGGCTTTATGATACATCATATTCTAATACATGATGTCAAGAAAGTTCAAATCAAAAGAAATTTGAATCAGGCTTCCTCGTACAAAGAAGTTATTTCTTTCATGCTGATTGAAATGTTTTATGTGTCAAAATTATTTTAAGTCTTAAACTCAAGGGGAGCTTGCAAACCCAACTCTGAAGTAATAAGTTGAGAAATAAATTCAATGTTATAAAACTCAAAGGGAGTTTACAAACCTCACTCTGATGCTTTTATGTGATTAAACCAAGTAAAAATTGTTCATCAAAATTCATTATTTCGTCATCGTTAAAAAGGGGGAGATTATAAGAACAAGATTTTCTGCACCTGGCCTTATGTTTTGATGATAACAATACATAGACTCTTAGTTAACAATTTTGTACCCTAATGGTTTTGTTTAGTATGAATATACCAGATACAAGTTCTGACTCTGAAGAAGTGACATGTGACATCATAAAATTCTAAACCTAGTGCACTCTAACTCTGAGATATGTGTTCTACAAGATATTCAAGCTTTGGACTACTCTACTCAACGCTTCTAAACATTGTCTATCCAAAGCTTTATGACTCTGAAGCTTCTGATGTTGTCAAGCTCTAATGTCTTATGCTTAAACAACTCTGATAAACTGTGTCACCAGACTCTAAAGACCAGGTTCTAATGAACTAGATCAAGACTCTATAAACCAAGTTTCTAAAGATTCTCTCAACCATACTCTTATTCTTATGCATGCTTCATCACCTCTTTATTAGAAGCCTATGAATATTAAAGATAAGATCAAAAAGGTTTTACGTGAGGAAATAGTACATAGTACAAGATCAAATATTCCTTCCACTACACTGATTTTGTGGGCTAAGGATTGTACTATTCTACCATTGTGTCTCCCATTTTCATCATATAGTTCAGTGCATGCACAACAATTACAAAATGTACAACATCATATAATTTAGCATAATTCAAGTATTCGATCAATCTCCTCAATTAGATCATTATCCATACATGCAGCAATATAATAGTCATAAATATCACCTCAAACATAATGAAATCGTCACACACTCTCAATTCACACGACAAAATCATTATCAAAATATCATCACAAAATAGGTGATGAGATAGCTCTGTACGTTAGCTTCCCAATGCTTCAAACGATGTCTCATTTGGAGTCACGACACTCAATTACGATGAAAACAATTGAAATGAAAAATCAACATTTCAACACTCTCCCTCCTTGCGGAGCGAAACCTTTGGTCGCTAAGCGAAAAATTGTAAGAACAATATTTGGTTCTGTATCTAGCCCTAATTTTTGATGATAATAATACATATACTCTTATAAAACACTTTTGTACCCTAATGGTTTTGCTTAGTGTGCAGATACCAGATACAAGTTTTGACTCTGAAGAAATGACATGTGACGTCATCAGATTCTGAACCTAGTCCACTCTAAGTCTAAGATATATGTTCTACAAGATATTCAAGATTTGGAATACTATACTCAATGCTTCTGAACATTGTCTATCCAAAGCTTTATGATTTTTCAAGTTTCTGACGTTGCAAGCTCTGATGTCTTGCGCTCAAACAACTCTATTGAATTGTGTCACCAAACTTTGAAGACCAGGTTCTGATGAACTAGATTAAGACTCTGTAGAAAAAGTTTCTAAATATTCTCTCAACCAAACTCTTATTCTTATGCATGCTGCATCACCTCTTCATCAGAAGGCTATGAATATTGAAGATAAGATAAAATAGGTTTTACGTGAGAAAATAGTACATAGTACAAGATCAGATATTCCTTCCACTACACTGATTTTGTGGGCTAAGGATTTTACTATTCTACCATTGTGTCTCCCATTTTCATCATATAATTTAGTGAATTCACAATAATCACAAAATGCACAACATCATATAAATCAGTGCAATATAAGTATTCGACCAATCTCCTCAATTAGATCATTATCCATACATGTAGCAACACAATAGTCATAAATATCACCTCAAACATAATGAAATCATGACACTCTTAATTCACATGTAAAAATAATTATCAAAACATCATCACCAAATAGTTCACGAGATAGCTATGTGTGTTAGCTTCTAAACACTTCGATCGGTGTCTCATTTGGAGTCACGACACTCAAGTTACGATGAAAACAGTTGGAGCGAAAAATAAGAATTTCAGCAATATCCCTCCTCACTGAGCGAAACCTTTGCTCGCTAAGAGGCATATTTCTCGCTAAGCGAAACTCACTAAAAAACAAGAATCCTTCTTTGTCACGTTCGCTTAAGCGAACATAGCAGCTCGCTGAGCGAACGCTCGCTAAGCAAACTCACCCTTGCTAAGTGAACACGTCCAGCCCTGCAAAAACACAGAACACATGTTATATCACATGTTATATCACCATTAAGACATGTTAAATCACAGAATTTCATCATTGTACATTAAAACATAAGGATTTTTATCATCTTTTAACATCTAAGTCTACAATACCTCACGACAACAATGGTGGAAAACATACATATAAACACAATCAAAATTTCAAACATTAATTCACACAAATTTTATATCAATAAAACCAGGAGAATATAATTCCTCAAGAACACATATAGAAATTATCATAATCATCATCCCTATTGTAGGTTAAGAACTCCTCTACCCTACCCCTCATGCATAAGCCCTTGAATGTTATTCTCCCTCTTACCTTAGTTTTCTTCGACGAAATTCTTCAAAGCTCTTTCAATGAATGCTCTTCCTATTCCCTATCCCTTGCCTCTTCCTCTTTACACCAAATTCTGATTTTACGTAGAAAACTCTCACAACTCCTTACTAACCTTTTTATTAGTAACCTAATCCCTCAATTAGAGACTTCCGACATTACTCTCACTTATTACCATATTCACCAAACTGCCCTTATCATCTCTAATTTTATTTTAATAAAAATATTGCTAATAGTCCTTATTTTCTATGACTCTATTTTCTCATTTTAATTAAATTATTCAATTAAAATACTATTATTTAATTATTAAAAATATACTCTAATAATTCTAACCCACCTCTATCAATCTCTAATTACTCTCCACACTCCCACCTCAAGGTTACACACCCCTAACACCCATAACCTAGAGGTTTCTCAACACAGACATATTCCATTAGCTCACCATGTAGGAAGGTACTTTTGACATCAAGTTGGTATACCTGCCAATTTCTGTATGCTGCAAGTGCTAGAACAATTTTTATGGTATCTCATCTTGTCACATGAGAAAGGACTTCAGTGTAATCTATGCCATATTGTTGGGAGTACCCTTTAACTACAAGTCTTGCCTTGTACTTATCAACCTCTCCAGTTTCATTGCATTTGGTTTTGTAGACCCACTTGACTTCAATCTTCTTGGCACCTGGTAGAAGATTGATAAGAATCCATTTAATTCCTTTCAATAGCTTGTATTTCAATATCCATGTCCTTTCTCCACTTTTCATGCTTGACTGCTTCTTCATAGTTAAGTGGATCATTGATATTGCTTAAGACTTCTAGGTTATGCAATTGCTCTTCCTCTTCACTTTCTATGTTTGTTACATAGTCATCTAGGTAGGATGGTCTTCATCTTGGTCTTGATGCAAGCTCTCCTTGCTCATGTTTTTGAGTAGTGTCTTCTTCTTTAGTTAAACTTGTATTCACTAGTGCTTTCTATATTGTTTTCTTCGCCTTGGAGATCATTGTTGTTCTCAATATGTACTTCATCTTCCTCATTTTCAATGTCTTATTCTTAGGCATCAACATTGCTAGTTGAATGATCCTTTTCCTTTTTTCATTCTTGATCCACTCCCATAATTTGGACTCTTCAAAGACCACATCTGTGCTTATCAAGATCTTATTATTGATGGGGTCATAGAGCTTGTAGGCCTTGGATTCTTCACTTGAACCTAAGTGAATACACTTTGTACTCTTCACATCTGGGTTCTTTCTATTCACGTCAAAGATGTGCACAAAAGTTACACCATCAAATATCTTGAAATGATGGACTGAGGGCTTCATACCACTCCGTGCTTCTTCTAGAGTCATGTTTTTTTACTGATATGTTAATACTTCTATTGAGTATGTAATTTTCCTAATTAGTTGCTTCAGGCCAAAATGTTTTAGGGACATTCATGCTTGACATCATGCTTCTGATCATATTCATCAAGGTTTTATTTTTCCTTTCAGATACTCCATTTTGTTGTGGAGTATAAACAGTTGTTAGTTGTCTTTTGATGCCATAAAGTATGCAAAAATCAGAAAAAACATTGGATGTAAACTCATCTCCTCTATGTGTCCTAAGACACTTGATGTATTAACCCGACTCTTTTTCTACTAGTGCTTTGAGTTGTTTGAAGACATCCAAGGCACCAACTTTCTCACGAAGGAAATAAATATAGGTTTTCCTACTAAAGTCATATGCCAAAGTTATGAAGTACTTGTTTCCACCAGTTTATGCAGGTTTAATAGGGCCACACACATCCGAATGAACTAGCTCTAATTTTGTCTTAGCTCTCAATATGGTCTATTTAGGTATTGCTTGTTTGTGTTGCTTTCCTATCAAGCAATCTCAGAAGGTCTCATATTAACTCTTCAAATTCGACATGCCATTTACCATATCCTTTTTGATGAGTGTGTTAAGGCCTCTGAAGCTCAAATGGTCATACATGCAGGGCCACAATTATGTGACATTGTCTGTAGTGACATTCATGCATAATGGAAGGATAACAAGTCCAGAGACTACAAACATCATATTGGATGAATTTATTATGGTCATGATCACACCTTTCTCACCATGAAACACTCTGTAGCCTCCATTCCTGAACACTATCGTCAAGTCCTTTTGCATCAATTTTCCAACACTCAAAATGATGTTTTTTAATCCTGGCAAGTAGTATAGTTTAATGATAACTTGAGTGATGCCATTTATGTGAAACTTCAAGTTACCCTTCCCTATCACCTGCATGTTGGAGTCATCTCTAAGCTTAACTGATTCTAAAAATTCTTCATCAAAGTTTAACAACATTCCTTTGTTCCCACCATGTGGTTGCTACATCCTGAATTGAGAAACCAAACTTGATTTTTGGTTTTTGTGACTTCTTGTTCTGTCACAAGAAGAAACTCCTCACTTTCTTCAAATCCAAAAAAATTAGCATCATTCTCTTGCCCAGTTGGAAACTCACTTTTGTAGTGCCCTATCTTGTGACATTTATAACATTAAATATGATCTCTGTCGAATCTTCCTCTTCTATGTCCATGATAGCCATAACGCCCTCTTCCTCTATTGCTGCTGCTGCCTCGACCATAATTTGCAATCTATAGAGCATGTTCTTCTTCCTTTTATTGATTTAGCTTCATTATTTGTTCATGAAAAAAGTGGCTACTTGGAATTTCATCAATCGTGAGAGTTGTAACATCATTCGATTCCTTTATAGAGCACACCACATAGTTGGATTTCGTGGTCATGAATCTCAACACTTTCTCAACAATTATGGCCTGCTCCATTTTTTCACCTTGAGAAATCATGTTGTTAGAAACAACCAAGGTTCTTGTTAAGTATTCATCAACTATTTTATTGTCCTTCATGCAAAAACCTCAAATTCACGATGTAGAGCATGCAATTGAGCTCTCTTCACCTTTATAGAATCATGATATTTTATGCGCATGGAATCCCATATATCTTTTTCTGTATCACATATCAGAATTGTTTCAAGAATTGTTCGATCAATTTCTTGAAGCAAATAATTCTTGACTTCGAGATCCTTGAGTCTGCTTTCATCTGCGAGTTTTCTCCCCTTCCGTGTTGCATATGGTGGTGGAGCCGTCACACCATTCTCAACTAACTTCCAATATTATTTGGATCAAAGGAGATTTTCCGTGAGCATGGCCCAATGATCATAAAAGTCGTCAAATTTTGGGATTACATGGGTCAAGAACTTTGAAGAATTCAAAATGGAAAGAGCTTGAAAGATGTGAACATGACACAAAGAGGATGAAGTTGATCACGTTCACTACCTTTCTCGCATAGGATCAAGAAATGCATTTTTTGGTTGATCTTTAGTAGATACAAGAATCGATAACCTGTACTTTAGATACCATTTATTAGAATGGGAAAGGCCTATTTTTCATTAAAATCAACAAAAGGTTTATATACAAAACATGAGTTACTTGCATAGTAAGTAACATGTAAATTCAATTAACTAACTAACTAACTCATAACTAACTCTTACTTAGTTATTAGTCTAACCAATCAAAGCTCAACATTTTATACTATTTTATTCAATATATTCATGTTCTCATTTGTCTCAAATGCTATGCTTCAAGACCAAAAAAAAGAAAAAACATCCAAATATTAAGACATCAACAATATGATTAACTATATATATATATATATATATATATATATATATATATATATATATATATATATATATATATATATATATATATATATATATATATATATATATATATATATATATATATATATATATATATATATATATATATATATATATATATTTATATTAAATCCAATATTTCAACTATTTCTAGTTAATGTGGGTCTAACCCAATCACACTTGTTGGAGAATTTGTTGGGTGCAAGCGTGAGTGATTAAGTCTCACATCACATATGAATGAGTGGAACGTTAGAGTTATATGAAAGATGACTCATATATCTGATGTCTTAAGATTATGGGTGGAGATGTGACAACTCTCTCTCTTGTAATCTTAAAAAAAAAACATTTGCTCCAGACTTTCTTGGACTCCCTTACAAATAGTATCAAAGTCATGGTTCGACTTGGTGAGGGATCCATATACCTAATGCCTTAAAGTTTTTGGATGAAGATGTGATATCTTTTCTCATGTAATTCTAGAAAATTAGTACCATTAGTGCTCCAAGTTTCCTAAAATCCATGACACTTTTCTCTTTAAGTTGAATTAGAATATATATATATATATATATATATATATATATATATATATATATATATATATATATATATATATATATATATATATTGGTTTTGCATTGCATAATTATATTCCCGTCAACTCACAAGAAAATGCAATGTTTAATGTTTTTTAGAAACATTCAAATTACATATCTCATGATGAATTGCGAGATAATGTTGATAATTCTGAAGTTAGTGAAACGCCAGATGGATCAAAAAGAGATCAACCAAGTTGAAGGAAATTCATAATAACATTGGAGCTTTATTATAAAATATTAGACAATACACTTGTTTAATCATTATTTATAATTAATATAACTAAATTTAAAATTGTCGTGCTATTATTTCATATATTTTGCCTAATTTTATTATCATATATATATATATATATATATATATATATATATATATATATATATATATATATATATATATATATATATATATATATATTATTTTTATGTGTTTATTAATATATTTATTTATTTTGAATAAAAATTAATTTAAGAATATAATATAATAAGATAATGAGACTATCAATTTCTTAATTAAGAATGTGTTTTATGTCATATTGTTTTTATCAATTAATTAGTCGTTAATTTATCAAACACTCAAATTAACTTATCAACTACCAATCATCAACTATAATATATCCACTATCAATTATTAATTTTCAATTTTCAATCATCAACTACCAATTATCTATCAGTTATTTGTTGAATTCTAATTCCTTGTGTCGAAGCAGGTTGCTTGACAGAAGCAAGAAAATGTCTAAATGTCAAAACGTTGAAGTTGTGTACCTCGATAGGAACTTCGACTTAGGTCTAATTTTGCAGTGTTAGCAGAATTAATTATTTTGCGCTTTGTGTGAAGAGTAAGAAAACCCAAATCTTAAAATAGGGAGTAACCCTTATCATTGTATAAAATTAGAGAATTTGCAGTTGCAAAGAATAAATCTCAGTTTGAGATCAGAGAGAAATTCTGAAAAAAAATCGTCTTCTTCTTCCTTTGCTTGAA
Organism: Lathyrus oleraceus; assembly: GCF_024323335.1. Lineage (NCBI taxonomy): Eukaryota > Viridiplantae > Streptophyta > Magnoliopsida > Fabales > Fabaceae > Lathyrus > Lathyrus oleraceus. Next base: position 366,124,834 of record NC_066580.1, read on the forward strand.
ACCCTAATTTTCTTTTCTTCCCCAATTTAATTTTGTTTCTTTTCATTATCAATTATACAGTGAAATCTTGAAACCAAAGCGTGGTTGATTCACTCGAGTGAAGAGTAACGAACAAGAGAAGTAATCAATCATAAAGATTGATTCTTGTTCATCAAGATTTGGTTTGGAATCAACAAAATTTAGGGAATTTCTTAAGCGAAAGTTGACGAATTTACAACATATGGTATCTAGAGCACTGACTGAGCGATTAGTGGGAAGTAAAACATTATGGCGATGAATCATCTGAACATACATTTTCTAGAAAGTCTCCCAATTCTGAAGAATCAGAATTACGAGAATTGGTGCAAGCAGATAAAGTTTGTCTTTTGCTATCAAGATCTTTGGGATCTTGTGAAGGAGGGAGTGATGTCGCATGCAGAAAATGCGACAGATGAAGAAAAGGTCGCACACAAAGAATTAAAGAAGAGAGATTATAAAGCTCTATTTATGATCCATCAATACCTTGATGCATACAATTTTGGAAAGGTTAGTGATGCCGAATCAACAAAAGAATCATGGGAAATAATGCAAAAATTATTTGGAGGTGCAGAAAAAGTGAAAAAAGTGAGGTTACAAGCTCACAAAAGAACATATGAATTTATTCAGATGGAAGACAATGAAAGTATAACTGATTTTTTCACCAGGGTTACAAAATTGGTGAATCAAATCAAGGTATGTGGAGAAGTGTTGACATCAAGATCAGTTGTTGTAAAGATCTTGAGGTCATTGGCTCCAAAGTTATACCACGTGGTAGTAGGCATAAAAGAGTAAAAATATTTGTCAACATTGACAAAGTAAGTGCTTCAAGGGAAGCTTGAATCTCATGAATAAAGGATGGCTGAAAGAGCTGCAGGAAAGTCAAAAACTGATATGGTTTTGTAGGAGCAATCAACAAGAGAAAAGAAAGATAAAGAGAAGTGGCTCGCTAACAAAGGTAAATGAGGCTACAACAATTTGACTGGTCAAAATCAGTAAGAAGAAGGCTGGTCGAATTAGAGAAAATCCTGATACCGAAGTGCAACCAAAGAGGTGGTACTGGAGGTAGAGGAAAGGGTGGTGGTCGAAAACCTGACAAAATTCACATTCAGTGTTTCAATTTTCAGAAGCATGGTCACTAATTAGTTTATTTTCCGAAAAAACAGAAGAATCAGGAAACTGATGTGAAGTTTGCGAAGTGTGAAGAAGAAGAGATGTTACTGGTGGTCATAACAAGATATGAAAAAACATTTCAGGACTAATGGTACTTGGACTCAGGATGCTCATCACACATTGTAATACCCCAAAATTTACCCTTCATTTTTCCTGAAAAAAAAAAACGAAAAAAAAAAACGAAAAAAAAACAAACGAAAAAAAAAAAGTTAAAAATAAATAAATAAATAAAATTAATTAAATAAATAAAATATAACAATTTTTTTTGGACTTGGGTCTCCCTCATTTGAGCCCACTACCCACGAAAATCAGTCTATAAATACTGAAGTTTCAGTAGAGGAAAACACACTTGGAGTTACACTGGGAGATTCACTGGAGAGAAAAAGGAAGAGAAGCAAAATACTCTGAGGTTTCCTTGGAACAAAACCCTGAGGAAAAAGATAGTGAGAGAAGAACTAACAGAGTTCAGAGCAGCCTCCAAACCCTGAAGGGAACTCAACTGCACAGAATCACCTCTGCCTCACATAAACCCTAAGGATTGTTTTGTAAACCTCACGGGTGCAACTCAATTTCAATCAAGCTCTCCAATCAGGTTTGCCCTATATCCATCATCTTTATGCCTTTAATTTGAATGCTTTGAATGTATGAGGTATTATGGGTGAATTTGATACCCTTTTGATGCATGTGTTTGACAAGAGGTTTAGGCCTCCTACCCTTGGTTGCTTTTTGTGAGCTTTTTGTGAATTTTGATGGAATTATTCATGTGGTTACATTTTGATTTAGGGGCAACTCTTGGTTACCCTATTTTGTTTCTCTAACCTGTTTGTTGAGTTTTTTTTTGTGAGGGCTCACATGACGTTTGCAGGGATAACTTGCGTGGTTTCCCACTTTATTTGTGGGATACCCCCTGGAGGTTCATTCCGATTATCTGTACTGACCCACTTTCTTTGATGATGTTAGCTTGGAAGGATCTCAGGGTTTATCGTTCCTTTAATTGCTGTTACTTCAGATCTTTATCCGTGCGGTACTTTTACATTTTTCCCGCATTTTACTGCTTTCCTAGCTGGAAGACCTCGATAGGAGGCAATGTTTGAGCCCCTTGGTGGCATTTTACTTTGAGATACATGTTTTGTGTTTTGTATTCATATCCCCACATGTAGCGCGGTTCCTTCGTCAAGGACTGCCTGTTTGCCCTCGAGCATCCCAAACCCTAAAACCCAAAGCAACATGTTATCTCCTTCTACTACAGGCGAGTAAGTCTCCAAAGGTCGAGCATCCGGTAGATTACGTAGTAACGTTGTTCGCCCAAAACCCAATCCATAACCCCGTAGCTAGCCGAACTACGGCTTGCTCTGATTCTCATTCCAGATGAGATACGTAGGCATAAGACGCGATGTCTTAGCGAGCACACATCCCCCAACCCATAGGTCAGTCGAGCTACGAAGACTCTGATTCTCATATTCAGATGAGATACGTATGCAGTGGATGCGACATCCGCGCGAGTCATTTCTCTTAACCTTTTTAGTAAATAAACACATTAGGTAAACCCATACCCTTTAGACAAAAAACCACAAAAGTGGATCCCGTAGAGTACTATGGATGCGTAGGGGTGCTAATACCTTCCCTTCGCATAACCGACTCCCGAACCCAAGATTTGGTTGCGAGACCCCGTCTTGTCCTTTCCTTTTTCAGGTTTACTTCGAGCGTTTCCTTTCCCTCCTTTGGGATGAATAACGCACGGTGGCGACTCTTCTGTCATTTTCTTTCGCCGGTTGTTTTTTTCGTGCACTGTATTTTTCAGGTTGCGACACACATGACAGGTAGGAAATATTGGTGTGTCAATATAAAACCCTTGGTAATATTTGTAAATCACAATACTCTAGCATTTGACGGTATTAGTGATGTTTTGATTATGAGAAAAGATGGCAAGAGGTCAGTAATTTCCAATGTAATATGCATTCTGAGCATGAAAAGCAATTCGCTCAGCATAAGGCAGTTGGTGGAAAAGAACTATAAGTGTCGATCGAAGACAATATGATGAGAGTTCTCGACTCAGGTGGAAGGTAAATCTTGAATGCACCCATGTCTCAGAATTGAACCTTTAGGATTGAACTTAATGTAATGGAGCACAAGTCCCTTGAAACTACAGCTAGAAGGGATGAATTTATATGACACTATAGACTTGGCCATCTCAATTTCAAAGACATCAAAGACCTAAAAAGAATAAATATGGTTTCAGGGTTACAAGAAATCGACATTTCAAATGAAGTGTGTGAGGAATGTGTGCATGTGAAGCAGCACAATAACAATTTCATCAAGGTTGCAAGAAGCAAGTCGAAGATAATTCTTAAAGTCATATACTTTGATGTGTGTGGTCCTATCCAGGTGGATTCAATTGAAGGTAACAAATACTTTATCACGGTCATAGATAATTTCAGTTGAAAACTGTGGACTTACCTGATCAAGAAGAAAAGTGAAATGGTCGAGGTATTTTGCAAGTTTAAATCCATGGTCGAAAGATAAAGTGGTTGAAATCTCAAGATTTTGAGGATTGATAGTGGGTGAGAATATGTGACGAAAGACTTTGACATGTTATGTGAGAAAGAAGGGATTATGCATGAGGTGGTGCCACCCTACACTCCACAGCAGAATGGAACTGCTGAAAGGAAGAATAGAACCATCATGAATATGGTGAGAATTATGTTGAAAGGTGATTCGCTATCACACACAGGTCAAACACGAGTAATTAAGAATGATAGTCTAGGGAAGCGGCACTCGAGTATTGTATCGCAAGGACTCTTGTATTGAATTAAGCAAATAAGAAAATAAAATAGGAGGGGGGTTTAGGGTTTAAATTCGATCGAGAATAAGTGTTTATAAAAAGTGATTATGAAATAAGCTAATATACTGTTTGGTCTCCTAAATTTTCATCGATCAAAATAATTCCCAACCCCTAAGCGGTCTCTATTCCCTTTTCGATTATAATATCAATTGAACAAGCATAATTGACACCACACGATATATATTCCTAATTTCCGAATTAAGCAGACGAGTTAAAATAATCACGAATCAAGCAAACACGATAACACGAACGTGTATTAAGCAAACACGATTTAAGGTAAAGAAACATACAATCATCAAAATAAATCAATCAAACCTAAGAGAAATAGAATTAAGCATTTGACTATCAAAGATAAGAATTGAAAGGAAAATAGATTAATTGGGAAATATGAAAACCTCAAAGTATGATGGAGGCACGATTACAGTAGATCAACCGTATGAGATTAGTTTTCCATGAATTCGTCTAAAGATTCTAATTTTCATGAATGCAGAATAAGATTATTGTAGGAACGAAAAACCTAATATAATAAAAGGGAAATTCGGGACCTTATGGAAACCAACCCGAAAATTACAAAAACCGGCCCAAACTGACTATTCTAATTATGTCTAGAACTTCAATGAATTATTAGACCCTCCATCACTTCGAAGAATATAATTTTTACTTCAACACTAAACTTGTAGATATTTCTCTTAGCTTTCCAACGCATATCAGAACACATCAATCCGATCCTTGAAGCTCAAGTTATAGTCTGCATAGTGATAAGGTATTAAATAACTATTTAGGCTGAAAGTAAAGTACAAAAATAAAAAAAGCCAGAAATAAACTTAAATATAAAACCATACTAAAAGAATAAAAATAATAGAATAAACTATAGAGTTTCCTAAGTATAATAGTAGAAGAAGGTGCATCAAAATGCATTGATCAAAAGGAAAGCATCTATCCAAAGAATTATGGGGAGAAGCTGTGTCGACAATAACATATATTTTGAACATATGTCCGATGAAGAAGCTAGATGGAATCACGCCAGAAGAATTTTGGTTAGGTGTTAAGCCTTGCTTGAGTCTTTTAAAATTACTTATATTTATAGCACATAGATATGTGCCTGATCAGTTGAAAGAACACTTGGTGACAAATCGAGTCAGATGATCCAAATAGGATATCATTCGATTGGAGGTTACAATTTGTTCGACCCAGTGAACAAGCAAGTAGTGATCAACAGGGACGTGATCATAGATGAGATTAAGGAATGGGATTGGACTGAAAATATCAAGAAAGATTCAGTGAGAATCTTATGTGCATAACCAACAAGTGAAGTCTAATGAGAAGATCGATAAGAAGGAGTCTGAGGTCAATCAAGCACAATCAGACCTCAAAAAATCAGACACATGCCTGCAAGGTTGCAAGAATGTGTGATTACATCAGATGATGTGGTCGATGATAAAAGTGAGCTGGTACACTATACTTTCTATGCAGATGTCGAACTAGTCAATACGGTTGAGGCATTGAAAGATTTAAAGTGGGTGAAAGCAGTGAGTGAGGATCTAGAGTCCATCGAAGTCAACAACACCTGGTCACTTGTCGAATTACCTCAACGAAATAAGGAAATTGACGTGAAGTGGGTATACAAGATAAATTTTAATACCAAATGGGAATTGACTCGACACAAGGCAAGGCTTATGGCGAAAGGATATCTTTAGAAGGAAGGAATCGACTTCGATGAAGTTTTCGCACTTGTTGCTAGGATCAAAACAATCAATTTGGTTGTTGGTCTAGCAAACATGAAAAACTGGCATATAGATGAAGAAGTTTATGTTGCACAACCAGTTGAATTTGTGAAACATGGCGAAGAAAGAAAGGTATACAAGATGCATAAAGCCCTGTATGGACTTAATCAAGCTCTAAGAGCTTGGAATAAGAAGATAGACAATTTCCTAAGGGAGAAGGAATTTGTGAAGTGCACAACTGATCATAAAGTATATGTAAGAAGAAGAATTAGTAGTGGCTTATTCTATGTATCTATCTCGATGACCTGTTGATCATAGGAAGTTGCAAGAATGAGATCGAAGACTTCAAACATAACCTAAGCGAGGAGTTTGAAATGTCAGACTTGGAAAATCTCTGATACTTCATTGGCATCGAATTCTACAAGAGTAGTAGAGGATTAATGATGCACCAAAGAAGATATGTGGGCGAAATACTCAAGAGATTTAAGATGCAAGATTTCAACCCAACTTCAACTCCTGCTGAGCCTATATTGCAACTGCCGAAAGACACATATGAAGATGGTGTTGATCCAATGCAGTACATAAGACTCATTGGATCACCTCGATACCTTTGTCACGTAAGGCCTTATCTAGCGTATAATGTAGGTATAATGAGTAGATTCACACAGAAGCCAAAGATATCAGACGTAGAAGTGAAAAAGAGGATACCAAGGTATCTGGAATGAACTCTCGAGTATGACATTTTGTTTCCTGCAGCTGATGAAGGAAAATAATTAAATTTAGTGGGATACACCGACTCAAGTTGGTGTAGTGATGTTGAGGATAGAAAACCACAACTGGCTATGTGTTTATGCTTGGTGGTGCACCAGTTTCTTAGAGTTCGAGAAAAGAACCAGTAGTAGCACTGTCAAAGTGTGAAGTAGAGTATATAGTTGCTTCTCTTTGTGCATGTCAAGCAACATGGATGGTGAATTTGGTCGAAGAGATTACAGGGAAGATTCATGGAGTGATTACCATAAAAGATCGAAGACATGTCTGCTATAAATCTGACGAAGAATCCTATAGCACATGGATGAAGCAAGCGCATTAAAATGAGGTTCCATTATCTTTGAGAGAAGCGAAGCTAAACTTGGAACACTGTAGAATTGAGAATCAGATTGAAGACATCATGACAAAATAAGTGCATGTCGAAGTGTTTAAGAAGTTAAGGTCAATGATGAATGTAGATAGCTTAGACACAATGAATTAGGTTGTGTGTTGAATTGTAATTCTTTGTGTCGAAGCAGGTTGATCAACAGAAGCAAAGAAGTTTCGAACTATGCAAATGTCGAAACATCGAAGTAGTGTACCTCGACAGAAATTTTGACTTAGGTCTAATTTTGTAGTGTTAGTAGAATTAAGTATTTTGGACTTTGCTTCAGGAGCAAGCAAATCCAAATCTATAAATAGAGAGTAACCCTTACCATTGTATGCAATTAGAGAATTTGTAGTTGCAAAGAATAAATCTCAATTTGAGAGTAGATAGTAACTTTCCAAAACTTCGTCTTCTTCTTCCTTTGCTCGAAACTCTAATTTTCTTTTCTTTCCCAATTCAATTTTGTTTATTTTCATTATCAATTTGTAGTGGAATCTTACAACCAAAGTGTGGTTGATTCACTCGAGTGAAGAGTGAAGAACAAGAGGAGTAATCAATCATAAAAATTGATTTTTGTTCATCAAGATTTGGTTCGAAATTCATCAAATTTTGGTGAAATTTTTGAGTTGAAATTGACGAAATTCTAACATCTGGTATCTAGAGCACTGATTGAACGATTCGTTGGAAGCACAATACGATAATGATGAATCATCTAAACGGACATCTTCCAGCAATTGTTTACACCAAAAATTTGTAATCTGTAACACTATTGAAGTAAAAGTATTTTGTCTACGAATATCATAACCAATTGATGCAAAATAATTTGACGGGTGAACTTGACCAAGAAGTCTTGATTAAATTGAAAGTTTCTATTGAATCTTATTGAGTTAGTGGTAATCATGTCCAAAAAACTTCAACACAGAGTTGACCAAGTCAAAATGTCCTCCTTTGTTATGTGAGGTGATGTGAAAGGTAGTTAATGATAGATTGAAATGAAAAATTTATGAATCAACACAACATGTTATCATAAAGAAAAAGCTAGTATATACTAGGAAGTTCCCAAGAAGGAAAAAGAAAAACCAAGATTGAGGATAGACAAAGGTGATCTAGACATGTCACGAGACAGATCAAATCATATGAATAATGTGCACATGATATCTTTTGAAGGCCTCTATTCACTAGGACTCTTATCCTTATTGGATGAACCAAGTCTTGGACTGAGAGACTGAGATGAATATAATGTGTTTTAATGTTCTAAAATTGTCCTTAATTTCAGCAAAAAGGAAACACTCTCACATGGCCTAAAATGCCAAGTACTTGTGGCAGCAATTTGTAGAAATTGGTCAATTTTCAACCATAGGTTCTTGTTTTTCCCTACATGGCTTGTTGCCTTCATATTTGGACCCATTGACTACGATTGTTGACTGTTCAAGACAATGAAAAATGTCTTCACATGTTGAATCAAACAAAACTACTTAAACCTATGTGTGTTGTTTCAATGTTGAAAACAAATTCACTAAGCTCCAAATAACTTATTATTCAAGTTTCTAAGTTTGATTAGTTTGTGGCAATTTTTGATGTAATGACCACAAATTTGTTAATATTACTACCAATATTTTGAATTGTAGTCAATGAATTTTAGTGATCTAGTTAAGAGTGTGGATTTTGGTTTTGCACTATTAAACTTGAACGTGGTTGTGTTGTAAAAAATTCTAAACGATTAAACTATCTATTTTGACTCAACTAATGATATATAATTAAGGACACACTGTTTAAGATAATAAGAGTTCCAACAAATAAATAAAATCTTTTTACAATGTTCACACTATAACTTTAACTAACACCACAACCACAACTAATATATATATATATATATATATATATATATATATATATATATATATATATATATATATATATATATATATATATATATATATATATATATATATATATATATATATATATATATATATATATATATATATATATATATATATATATATATATATATATATATATATATCACCATGAGGGAATATAATCTCAAAAATTTATATAAAAAAAATCTTTATTAACTCAAATAAAAAATAGGATTTTCAAATTAGGTAGAAAAAATATACGAGTAAATTAGTGTCCTACCAAAATATCGTTTTCTAATAAGAGAAATATTTTCGTATCCTATGTATCTAAAAAATAAAGTCAATTCGGAAATTTCAAATAGTCTATATAATTGAATAACAAATTATTGTAAGAGTTCATCTAACTTCCACCGGACCCTTAAGAAAGTAAAAAAACTCAAATAGATATAGTATGGCAATTAAATACTAACAAGTGGACAAAGTCGCATAATGTATGACTAGGCTGTAATTTGGACCATAATATTTAAACACAAATTGTAATACCACAAACTCTAATCTTCACTAAAAGTAAAACAGAATTGCAATTACTTTATAATTGAAAACATATATAATTAACCAAATTAGTTTGTTAAAAGTTTTCTTTTATTGATGCATTAATCATTTGCATCAAGTAGCTCTTATAACAAAAACCATATTCTATTTTTTTTAATGACAAATTATTACAATAAATAAGAGATGATAAATATGGATTATCATATAGGACAAGATTCTTGTGTGCCAAACTTATCACCGAAAAAACAAAAACAAAGAAACAACAAAACCGAGTGAAGTAAGAAAAACAAAAGATCTATAACTACATCACAAAAATAAATTCTAAATAACTAAAAATCTCAGAGTAGGGTTTAATCTAGTTCAGAAATAATCACAATCACCATCGACAAATCTGATTCCACTAAGAAAAGCATCAAAAACCACAAATTAAAACCAATTTTAGAATAAAGGAAAAACACTCTATCTACGATTTGTTAGCAATGGATATCGCTGTTGCTACCAGACTTTTGGGGTCGAATAACGAAATCGGGATTGTCGTCTTGTTTAAAGAGAAAATAAGAGAGTCGCCACCGAATTTTATTTATATGTCTCTATCGGAGAGGCGAGGGGAAATAGTCGATAAAATCCTCAAAACAGAGATGCGCACAGGAAACGCTAAAAAGGGGATAAGGAATCGATCTCGCAACCGAGATTTGGGTTCAGAAGTCGGTTACGCAAGGGGAAGGTATTAACACCCCTCACGTCCATGGTACTTCATGGGAACCATTTGGATTGTTTACGTATGCGGGTATTTATCACATTTATTATTTTTATTTTTAAAAAAGTGTATAAAAAATGATTGGACTCTCGGAGTTTTTGTTTATTATGGTGCTAGCCAAGGATTGTGGCCCTTATGCCTACGTAATACTCATCGGGGATGAGGAATCAGAGCTCCGTAGTTCAGAGTAGAAAATATCGATGTGTTGATTGATTTTACCTTTGAGAAAAAGGTTTTCGGGGTGGTGCCCTAAGGCACAAAAATAAGGTTTGACGGGTTGTGTTGATTTTACCCCGAATAAGGGATTTTATAGAAAAAAAGTTTGTGATTAGATTGCACTAAAGTCTATGGGCGGAGGTGAGTATTCTAGACAACAAGTCAAGTGTCTTGCATCCATAATAATCAGAGTAAGGGTAGGAATGCTCCATTCTTACTCATTCTCCACCACTTAAGGCTCGTGACACACAAGGGTTTGTGATTTGGTTATGAAAATGCCACTTGACGTTGGATCAAGGGTTTGTTTATTTGATTATAAAATTTGGCTAATGGAATGCAACAAGTATAAAAATAATCAACATGAAAATAAAGAGTCTCATTGTAAGGTAGCCCAAGAGAAAGCCTTGTATGTGCAAAAGTGATCTATGCTAAACAAAGGATAATGGTCTTACAAACATGTCCCCCTAAGATGGTGTCATGATGCCATTCTCACAACCAGAATGTAAGTACGAATGAAATCCAAAGTCAACAAAAGTATCACAAAGTAAAGGAAAGGCCTCCAATCAAAGGTCCTAGGATGAGATCCTCTAAGTCCAAGTTGATTGAATGGAATGAATTGTTTTTGTTTTTATCATTTTATCATGTTTTTGATATTTTTTTTAATGTATGATAACAATAAAGATAAATAACAATAAAATAAACATGCATGATGAGTTTATACAATGGATATGATGATGATAATTACTTAAATGTAAATTACAAGGTAAATGGCATAAAAGTAAATAAAAAAATAACAAAATAACAATGACAATAACAAAGGTCAGTAATAATCAAAGTTAGTAAAGTTAGGTTAAGTTAGTATTATGAACAATGGACCAACACTTGAGGATTATCTATCCTTAGGTCAATATATTCAAAATATGGCGCATCAGGGGATAACTTATCAATGATGCAAAGTATGGAAGATGATCAATGAATCAACTTACCATAGATTTGTACCAATGAAAGTTATGCTACCATAAGTTCATCTATCAATAGATTGACAAAAGGAAGACTATGAAAACTCAAGGTTGAAAGTTTTAATGATTTGATTAAGTTGATTAGGTTAAATAAAGTATAAGATCAATGTATAATGTTAACAATATAGTATGTGTCATACCCTAATTTTTAAACCTAAGATTCCATATACCATTAGCATCCTCACACACAAATGGTCACCTCTTGGTCCCTCTCCCTCTCACCTTTGGAGTTTGCCTTTTTCAAGGATCATCAATCACCTATTTATTAGTGTTTTTACCTCTTGAAATGCAAGGAAAGTCCAAGTACATAAGCTTGTTCCAAGTGGTTTGACCAAAAAGTCAACATTTGAAGTCAAAGTTCCAAGGATCACAACTCCTTCAATTATCAACATTTTTGAGTGCTTCTTTTTTCATATGACTCTTATCAACATCATCTACAACTATTACATGACAAGAGTCAATTATGCTTGGAGGATCATCAAAAGTTTGGAGACATAATAGGTCATTTGTAGACTTAGTGAATTTTGACCTATTTTCAAGTGACTTTTTCTCATCTTTCAAGGATAGTAACTTCTTCAATTTTCAACATTTTAGGCTTATTCTTTTTGCATAATATCATTTATGATGCACTATACAAGTTTTCTTCAATGATCAAAGTCAAAATATGCTTGGAAGACCATGGAATTTATTGAGACATTACAGGTGATTTTCAACCATTTGATACTTAAATTTTTCTAAGTTATGTGACTAGTTTTTTATGCCAACTTCAACATGACATAAATTTGAGCTCAGGCATCTAAATACAACCTTTCTTGGCACATTTTATTCTTTGCTATGATGTCAACACCTTGTAAAAAGAGTGGGACCAAAAAGCCTCCTGAGTAAGATGCCCCATTGAGTTGAACATGGTGACTTGGAACTGAAGAAATCACCATTGCCCGAAATTTAAACTTCACTAATCTTAATTCCAAGCCAAATTAGCACGTGTTTTGGACCTAAACATGTTTAACCAAGTCTCCAGAAGTTAATTGACCCTTGAAACGCATCATTTGGTTGAGTTTTGATGGCTTGCAAGTCATATTTTTCTCACATTCGGATCAAATTTATTTTGCACGAATTAAGCTTGATTCCACACGTATTTGAATCCAAACACATTCCCTATAAATAGAGGAAGCTACTGCATTCATTTCCGAGATTTTGAGAGCCATGAAAGCCCTACTGCAATCTGAAGTTTTTCCAGAAAAATACAATTATCGTGTTTTGAATTCCAAATTATTTCAACCTAATTTCTTGATTCCATTAGCATCTTCAGCATCTTCTGAAGCTTTTACAACTATTCCCAAGCTTTGAGACCTTCTAAAGTGCTCTAACCAGATCGAGCTTTATCAACTTCTGATCACCATTTGGACAAGGTAGTTCTGAGCATCATTTGAACTCAAACAAGTTACCGCAATGTAGTCATTCTCTCTCTCTGATGCTTTCCCCTAACTTATCTGGTGTTGATTGATTGTGTTCATCATTTAATTTTATTTTTCGTGGCTTGCTTGCTTCTAAAACTTATCTAAAATTTCCTTGTGCCCAATTCAGATAAATGAATTTGGAGCATAAGGTTGAATTTTGGATGAGAAGAGGATCATAATGGTGGCGGTCTCGTGTTCTGAATTTATCAAGCCATGAAACTCCGGTAAGAGACTGTGACGGTGTATTCGTCGCTATATGATTTATCGATTAAATCATAAGCTAAGAGATACGTGAAATTTCGAGTCGCCACCGCACTTTTATTTATCCAAAGGATTGGCTAAAAAGCGAACAAAAGCCTAAGAAGTTTTACACGTAGAAAACTAATAAAAAGATCAGAGATTCTGGGTAAGGGGTAAATTACGCAATGGGAAGGTGTTAAGCACCCATCACGTCCTAGGTACTCCTAGGGAGCCCTTTTCACACTTGTTATGCTAAATTGTTATTTGTTATGACAAAAAATATTGTGCAAACATGATTGGGATGGTGAGAAAAGAATATACATTTTATTATTGGATTATTGGGTTTTATTTATTTTTGTGTTCGAACGGATGAACCCGCTGCCTACGTACCTTCCATCAAAGGTAAGGATCAAAATGCCGTAGTTCGGCTAAAAGATTTCCAAAAGTTGGTGGATTCAGTTTTAAACACAAGCACTGAGGCTTTTCATTATCAATGGGAGAACACTCGACCAAAAACAACATCCACCATGCGAGGATAGCTTCGACGTACTAGAGGGGTTAGCCCTGTTTGAAGTACGGAAGTCTTACTGTCGACTCACTAAGGATAGGCAAGATTTACATCAACCACAATGATAATTGAAGCCTATGGCTAATGCATGAAAAGATTAATGGACAGAGCCAAAACAAGTGAATGAGTGAAGTTAATTGATTGTGATTATGAAAGTGAAGTCAAAGTATGATTAAGATTGATTCAAAGAAGTATTATGAAATGGAGTTTGAAAAAAAGTCAAGGACTTGGGGTCCAGGTTTTTAATTAAAAAAAACATGAAGATGTTTGCACAACACTTATGTCAACATTGAAAGATAAAGTGTGAAAAGGTTTAGGACATAATGAATGATGAATGGATGAAATGGATAGTAAAACTTCTTAGAAGGTTCACTTCTTGAAATCATATAGCAGATGATTCAAGTGTGTCCTTTGGAATAGCAATTAATAATAACAAACAAGCAAAGCAAGCAAAAGCAGATATCGGATGCCAATCACTGGTCTTATACCAATCTCCTAAAACAAAACGGGATATCAGATGCCACTCAATGGTCTTACACTAATCTCCACAGGCAAAGAAATAAAAAGCGGATACCGGATACCAATAAATGGATTTACACCAGTCTCCTAAAACAGAAATGGATATCAGATGCCACTCAATGGTCTTATACTAATCTCCTCAAAAGAAAAACAAAGAATGAAACATGGAAGTCAACTGCCAATCTATCTGGACTTAGGTTAACTCCACAGTATGGTCCTAGGAAATCCAATGCCACATTACAGGGACTTACAATGGATCCTCACATACAAGAACAAAAGCAACAATATGATCACAGGAATGCAAATGCCAACTTACAGGGACTTATAATTGCAACCTCTCATACAAACAGATGAACAAACTATGATCACAGGAAAGCAGATGCCAACTTACAGGGACTTATAACTGCAACCTCACATACAAATCAAACAGATCAAATTATGATCACAGGACAACAGATGCCAACTTACAGGGACTTACAACTGTATCCTCACATACAAACAGATAACAGAAGATATGAGTGACCAATGAGGTCTTACACTCTATCCTTCCATGTCATAGGAACAAATGCCAAAGCAATGGACTTACAATTGTCCTCAATGGGCAAACAACAATGATAGCATCACAAAACAGATGAGATGATCATGCATTAATGGCAATTGATGATGATGATAGATGCATAGCATACAAGCAAGCAAGTGCATATGAAGCAATCAATCAATCAATGAATATCAAACAGCACACTCTATAGCCAAACAATGGGGGGCTCACACAAGAGGGTTTGACTTTAAAAGTCCACTGTAATAGGTAAGTGTCGCTCTTAACCTGGCCATTGAGGGGCTCAGGTGAAGCAGATGAAAAGGAGATGAGGGGTGTGCCTCATTGCTTCTATCTCATATCAGAGAGAGCATCAAAGAAAGTGTGGGAGTTCAGAAAGTAGGAACTCTCTCCACATTATTGACTCGATTAGATCTTGGGTATTTATCTCAATGCTTCAACCAGGTACTGGGAGCAAAGAGAGGACACACTGAATAGTGGGGGATAGATTGCTTATCCCTACCTTCCACCAATTGCCTTACTTGAAGGACTTTTCCTGCTTAGGACAAATATAAACAAACACAGGCATTGCCTCTTAAGGAGGACTTCAGACAGTTTGCCCGGTCAAATAACAGACCGGGTCTCCAGACTACATGAAGAAGAAAGGTTTATACCTCAAAGCAAATGCTATAAAGCAAAGCAAGCAAGCAAGTTCAAAGAACTTAAGCAACTAAAGCACCTGCAAAAGTCAAACCAATTAGTAAACAGTTCAACAATTAAAACCAAAAGGAAATGAACCAATGGTCACACAGAGGGACCAATTGTGCAAGGCACAAAGACTCAAGCATATGAGTCACCTACAAAACAAGTGTTAGCATATGGCAAACAATCAAATTCAATCATATTTGAACGATCCTTTAAGCATGGGTGCTCAACCTGAAACAACAGCTCAAATGTAAGCTCAGAAGACCACTAGGACTAGCCTAGGGTCAAAGATGAAAGAAAAAAGTCAAGGCAGCAAGCACTATTCAATCAAAGTCAAACTCAATCATGTAGGAAGCAAACACAATTGGATTCAAACTTATATCATGCATCAAGGTCAATTCATATGCTAAAGGATGCAAAGCATGGCAAGAGAAGCATACAAAAGTCAACAGCAAAGACTTCCTTCAAAAGTCAACTCAAACAATCTCAAAATTATGAAATAAATCACACTCAATCCTAACATCTAACATAGCAAGCATGTCAAATTTCATGGCATTTGGATGAGAGGAAGGCAGTCAAATAAAATCAAGAAGTCATACCAAGTTTAAGTAAGCATGGTGAAAGTCAATAAGCATGGGTCAACTCCAAAAAATCATATCAATTTGAAAACAGAAGAGAAATGAATGAGATTAACACCAATGCAAAGTTTGAGATGTCTAGTTATCACATATGAAATTTCATGAACATACAAAAAGATTTGAGAATTTCACAAAAGATTTGGCAAGGCATAGCACAAAAAGTCAACAAATGACCACATATGGAAGAAAATTCTCAATCAAAATGGAAAACAGCAAGATTAATTCCAAGAAAATTCATACATCAACTAGACATGCAAGGGATCATTCATGCAAAATTTCAAGTGATTTGGATAAGGGGAAGCATGTGAACAAAAATCATACATTTGCCTATCATTGGTGTGACACAAATTGTCACACCCTAATTCAAAAATTCATATCTATCAAACCACAAATGAGAAATCCACAAACTTTATATGGAAATGAAGATCAATGTGTCTAGTTTCACCACAAAAAATTTCAAAGGCATTGGATATAACATGAGAATTTCACAAAGAGAATGGCACAAGGTATTATTTTGGCATACATGTCAAGAAAATAATTATCAATTAAAAACCAGCCAATGGAAAATTCATTAAAAATCACAATTAAAAACTAGACTCAATCATGAACATGATGGAAAAAGAATCAGGATTTTTGGAATTAAAATGGATGAGAAATTGATTTTTGAAATTGAGTGAAATAATGTAGCAAGCATGAACAAAAGCATGGCATATGGGGTCAACCAAGTCAACGGAGGGCAATTTTGTCATTTGGCAACTCACTAATTGAAACGCACAGCATAAGGCAAGGCAATCGAAATGATCTTATTGGTCGGTTCTTAATGAAACAGTGTAACAACCAACAACAGCCAATCATCGTCCATCTTTTCTGGGTTTAACAAGGAACTTAGGGTTTTGACACTTACAGCAACATTCAGCACTCAACATTCATAGTTCATCATTAAAATCAACAGCATATGAACACAGTAATCAACCAACCATTATGCAATATTAATCATCAACAATCACACCTAATCGAGGGAGAAAACCTGGACAGAATAATGTTTAAACATGAACAGCATAAACTCAACAACCTCATGCAATTGATCAAAATGAAGTCTAGCAAAAACTCACGAATCAGCAGGGCAATGCATCAAGTTCATGGTATTCAGCATTCGATCAAAAGTAACAAAATGAATAGCAGCAAATAACATAACCATTATGCAGCAAACAAGTAGCCACGAACCACACACACAACAACCACAAACCAATGGATCTTCTGGGCAGCTCACAAATAGCAAACAGCAGGGCATTATGAACATTAATTCCAGCAAACCAACAACTAACAGGGCCAACCATATGACAGTTGAACAACATCCTCATACCACATTGATTAACAACAAAACAAAACAGATTTTGTGAAAATTCTGGACAGGGAAGGTTTTGGGAAACAGCAGCATTTGCTCATCATCATGTTCATTATCAACCAGCAAACACAAACTTCATACAAGTTCAATCACATCCAAACAAATTCGACAACAAACAACTCAGCAGTATAGCATTATTATGGACAAGGTAATTGTTTAAATAACAGCAGCAACAACCATCATTATGTTCATTATCCAACAGCCAGCAACAGCATGATATGCATTGCAGTTTGGCAATTGCAGCAGGGCATGACAGCATGTAACATCATGGCACCAATACACAAAACATAAACCAAGTGGATTCCTAGGAAAGTTTGAAACAGCAGCAGAGCAAATCCATCATCAACATGTAATCATCAAACAACAGCACAGCATGGTAGTAGCATAACAGCAGCATGGCATGACAGCATGGTTACATGTATTCATCATTAATAATCATTCAAAAATAAACAGCAGCATACAACATGTTTCAACACTGCAGCAGGGTATCATGGCATTCAGTACAGGCAGCATCATGGTTTAGCACAGTAGGTTCATGCAATTAAAACAGACAACAGCAGCAGTATTCATCATTGGTTACAGCATAGTATTCATCATCATGTAATCAAAACACCAGCACATAACAGCATAGCAGTTGTACTCAATAGCAACACAAAAATCGACCAGCCACAACAGCATTCAAACTCATGTATCATTAACCAACAACAGCATACAACCTATTTCTCATGGCATAAGTTGAAAACAACAGCCTCATGGAATTTCAAGCATGTTCATCATCTTTAATAAATAACATTCGAAACAAACACCGTTCAAAAGCATGGCATAAATGGTTCATGTAGCAAACAGGTCAACAGTGTATGACATAATCGAATGGATTTTCAGGGCAAAATTCATGGAGTTGGGTTCATGGCATTCAGTATTTTCAACATCAACACAACATTCAACTAGCATATAAGCCACATGGTATTAGTACAGGCAGCATCATCCAACAACTAACAACATGAGCATGAAATTCTGAACAGGATGGTTTGAACAACAGCATAAATTCATCACCAGTTTACAGCATGGACAATCAGCATAGCAGCACATGTTCTTCAACATCAAAATGACTTAGCACAAACATACATCATCATGGATTTAGCAAGCAGTCAATAGCAACTTTTATCAACCATGAATAAAATAAACCTAACCAGCCTCAATGCTCATGCGATAACCAACATCAATTAACATCAATCACCAACAGCATAAACACACTAATGAGATTTTCTGGACAGAGTTATGCAACAGTATTCAACATCATCATCATGAAAGACAGCATCAACAACATGATTCAAACAAACATACAACCTCATGCGTTATCCATCAACAACAGCATAAGCATATCGAAGGAATTTTCAACAGCTCAAAAAAACAGCAAAACAGCAACATTGGTCAGCATCATGCAAAATCACCAAGAATTAAAGTGCCCAAAAAATGAAACCAAACATGCCAATAGCATCATTAAACCTCCAGCAGCAAGAATATGGTATGCAATTTCAACAAATCAAACCCAACAAAGCAAATCGATGGAAAATGCATATGCTCACTAAAATGAAACTCAAGATTTCTTGGCCAAACCACAACCAAATCAAGCATGCTTTAGTTCATTAGAAACAGCTCAAAAAGATCTTTCAGAAGTACATCATGGCATGGCAAAAGAAGGGGTTCGAAAACTTACTTAGTTTTGAAGCAACTCAAGATGCAGTGAGATATTGATGGTGTCGTGTTGAAACAGATGGTCCTTGAGCTTTGTAGTGCTGGATAATGATGCTTTTCTAGCTCGAGAATACTTGGAAACCTTCAAATCTCAAGTTGCCATTTCATGTACATGAGGAAAACAGAGTGAGAAGATGGCTGTGATGGTGATGAGTAATGCTTGAATGAGCTTCCCAATACTGTCTAGGTCATGGAACAATGAAGGTTGTTCAGGATTTTTGGTGGTTTGTGCAGGAATCTCGAAAATGCCAAAATGCAAGAAGGAATGAAGTCAGGAATTTCTGTGTGTAGGCTCTGAAAACTAGGGTTACAAAATGTCAGAAAATGTCCTTATATTCTCTGTTTAGCCTCACTTAATCCAATGGTAAGTTGGTTTTTGCTTAATGATGCATTTTGCATTTTTGCTAATTGTGAGCAAATGGAAGTGGAGGTGTGTGTTTTGCTGAGAATTTGGGCTGGGCACAGGCTGTACAGACTGTATGTTTGTGCTGTTTTTGTTATACATGGAAGGCTGTACCTTGCTTTGTTCTTATGCTCCAATTTGCAAAAATAACAACTTGTGCAACTTTGGTCAAAATGAGGTGTAAAGGTGGTATGATGATGGTTTATGGCTTGGAACAAATCACAAATGTGATATGGAACATTTCCCAATTGACCAAATCAAGAAAAAGTCAAAAACTCAAAAAGTCAAAGTTTGGTCAAACTTTGAATTTAAATGCAAAAGGTCCAAAAATGCCATTTTGAATGGTAAGGTTTTAGGTCATGAAATTTATATTTTTGGAAAGAGGATGAAAAATGTGGTGTGTAGGAAAAAACCCCACCAAATTTGGCCTTATGGTTTGAGAGTTATGGCTTGTTGAAGTTCAAAAATTGGTGAAAATGATTTGATCATATCTTGACAACCACACATGGGATTTTGATGTTCTTGGACTTTTTGAAAATGGGAAGACAAGATCTTCAACTTTCATGTTGGGCAAAAATTCATTTGGAGCTTGTATCATGATGCAAGTTTAAGATCAAGAAGTTTCCATTTTTGGCAGTCGAAATTACAGGTCCACTTTCTATTTCTGGAAAATTTTCTGATTGACTTGATTTTCTTCCATGATGAGGTTTAACATGATAGATGAGACTTATACAAGCATGAAGGAACTCCTTCAGATCAATTCTATCCATCAAATCACTGATTAAATCAACTGTTGACCAAGTTTGACTTTTCTAGGGTTTTGGACGATTGAACTTCTTCTGATGAATTCCAAACCCTAATTCCTTGAGGACTTGATTTCAAATGATGTCTCAAGTTGTATGAACCTTTGATTAATGATCATGATGCCCAAATTCCACAAGAATGGCCACCATCCATTGCTTTGACTGATAAATGACTGTCTTTGACCTAATTGCTGATGATTGCTTCCACTGCAAGCAACAAGGTTAGACTGACAATATTTTTGTACTTTTTGAATGATAAACATATGAAAGCAAAGATATACAAATGCAGAGTATGCTTGGTGATCAAGAAACAAACCACAAGGCAAACCAACCCACTAGGAGGGGACAAAGGCATGCAATGATCCTTGAGGTTATGATATGAATGATATGGGCCATGAGGGATCTTAGGGCCCAAAATTGGGGTCTTACAGATGCCCCTATTTAAGGTCATTCTAGCCGGAGAAGTGAAGTTTAGAAATCTTCATATCGACGCGGTAGAATGGACTTAAATAACAGTAATGAGACAAATTTTGGTCCCTAAGAGACCTCATGATGCAGATGTATGTATGCAAAAGACACAAATTCTGTGGGGAATATGATTCACACAGAAGAAAAGACGATCCATCGGAGTAGTACACTCACCAGGAACAGAGACTCTAATAAGACTCTATGGGGATAATAAAAGAAAGAGAGATGTGTGAACAATACACGACTCTAAACTGGGGAAAAATAAAACTGACACAACGTGATCAAGACACGACTCTGATTAAGGAAAACAGAAAAAACAGACAGGAGAACTCACTGGGGAGTGAAGGACTCACACTGGGGAAAAGAATTCCAAATGGAAAATAAATCCATTGGAGAGACACAAGCTGACTCCTGAGGAGAAGCAAAAGAAAACTCCACTGGGGAAGTAACAAAGCAAATGAGATGTTACCAGGCATACGGGTAACAAACTCAGGAAAATCTGACTCCACAGGGGGACCGAGGTCATAATAGGGAGCAGAAAGGAGGGAACACCAAGGATACCGGTTACTGGGTATATAATAGGTGACCGACCAAAGCGTGAATTGGATTTCACTTCCAAAACACTCATCATCCTGAAGGAGGGCTTGAAAAAGCAAACTGACTTAAAGGATGGGCATTCGAATCCACAACGGGAAAACAAATCTTACTCAACTGGGGACACAAACCCAAAGAGTGCATGAGATATAATATCCATTACCGGCAGACCGTGGATAAAATACTCAGATGAGACATATTATTCATTACCGGCAGACCGTGAATAATATACTCGATAGGAAAATTATCCTGAACCGGTTACTGGGTTGTTTATAGGATAAAATCCGAAGACGTGAATTGGTTTTCACTTCCAAAACACTCATCATCCGAAAGGAGGGCTTGAAAAAGCAAATCGACTTACAGGATGGACATTCGAATCCACTACGGGAAAACGAATCTTACTCAAATGGGGACACAAACCCAAAGAGTGCATGAGATACAATATCCATTACCGGCAGACCGTGGATAAGAATACTCGCATGAGATATATTATCTATTACCGTCAGAACGTAGATAATAAACTCGCATGGTAAGAAACACCAGAGATACCGGTTACTGGGTATATAATAGGTGATCTACCGAAAACGTGAATTGGTTTTCACTTCCAAAACACTCATCATCCAAAACACCAACTGGTTAAAGGATGGATATTCGATTCTACAAAGAATACGAATCTTGCTCAGTTGGGGAAAATCAACAAAGGATTCCAACTATAGAGCGCATGAGACATATTATTCATTACCGGCAGACCGTGAATAATACACTCGAAAGGAAAAGACACCAGAGATACCGGTTACTGGGTATATAATAGGTGACTAACCAAAAAGAGAGACAATCGATACCAAGCATACGGGTAAACGAAAGACAACTCAAAGGGATAAATTGCAAGCACCCGGCAATTATCCAATAACAAAGAAATATTCGACTCCACAAAGGAAAATAACGAATCTTACTCGACTGGGGAAACACAAAAGGCTTCGACTGAGGAGCGCATGAGATATATTATTCATTACCGGCAGACCGTGAATAATATACTCGCATGGAAGATTATCCACAACCGGTTACTGGGTTAACAAAGGATAAATCAACCGAACAGAAAGGCATCGGGATACCAAATTAGGTATATAATGATGACCAATCAACAAGAGCAACAGACATTACCAACAAAAGGGTAAATGAAAGGCGAACTGCTGAGGATAAATTGCAAGCATCCGGCAATTATCGACAGAAGACTAGCTGGGGATGCACTGGTAAACAACCAATGATCCGGGGAACAAATCACTAGCATACGGTGAAAAGACCCACTGGGGATAAAATTGCTAGCATACGGCAATTATCCACAACAGACTTGCTGAGGATATAAGTGCTGATCTGAGCAGCTTATACAAGCAAAGGAAAATCAACATCAAATATTGAATGAAGATAACCACAAAATAGGGTTTACATCTACCGAATACGGGGTAGAAAACCAACAACTCCGCGTGGGGATAGAACAAATCACAAATCCGCACGGGAAACCAAAATAGGGTTATAACAAACCACAAACTGCTGAAGAGCAGGAAAATAGGATTTACAACTACCGAGTATACGGGTAGAAAACCAAAAACTTTGGCTGGAGAATATAAGGTGTATAACCACAAATTCTATCAAGAAAGCCAGGAAAGATAGGACTTACAACTACCGGTTACTGGGTAGAGGCCCAAAAACATTCCGCTGGGGAACAACCCACTGGGAAGCACAAGATATCTGACAAATAGCCGATTCGGGAATGATCCGAAAAGACAGACTGAATAAAGACACGTCCTAATGAGGATATAACTCAAATAGGAAAATCCATCCCAATATATGTGTTGGGAGGATACGGAAGAAACCGTCATCCACGAGGATATATCTCAGTGGGGAACTGCAGAAGGAAAAACAATATTTTCTGCTTATGGGGCTGACTCTATATGGAGAGATTTTAAACACCCAACATCTGCTTGGAGAGATCTGTAAAGAGATCTATATCACCATAGCAGGAGACACGACAAACAAAAGATATATGGCAAGAAATGCAACATGAATATCTGAATGTTTATGAATATGCATGACTATGCGTGATTTATGTTTGATGAATGCTGACAAAACAGACAATTCTAACACAAACAGGTTCAGGAACCAAACGTCCGGTATTATACTTCCAGGGGAAAAACCAGCTGGAGAGCCACTCTGCGGAGATCTACATGCTGTAAAGCAAAGATCTGCGGGTACTGCTGAAGAAGCAGCGGGTCAGAGATATTAGGAAACAACTCCCAATCAAGGTACAGAAATTCACAACGGGCAAAGCAGCCACCAAGACGAATCTGTAAGGGAACAAGAGAAGTCCCAAAGTATATCTGCAGGGGATCCCAGTGTCAACTGAGAAACAAAAGGTGCGTTGCACAAACTGCTGTAGAAGCAAATCCACACAACTCCACTGGGGGAAAACCCACTGAGGGAGAATGATATCATCCAGATAGAATTTAACTGCATAAGCAACTCTATTGGGGAAAACTGTCGGCTACTCTCTTGGGAACAAACCACTGAGGGAGGACAGATCAAAAAAGTAGATTCTGCAACAAACCATTCCACTTGGGGAGAATATACAGCAAACTGATCACAACAAGTAGATTCTGCAATATGAGCCACTCTACTGGGATCGCAAATAGTCAGGAAATCAAATCCGTTCACTGGAGGCCAAAGCCATCATCCGACCATATCGGGATTGAAGGAGTATTCAACAGGCGAAAACTGCCACAACAAACATCCTGCAGACTACGCTGAGGAAAAGGTGGTTGCAAAACTGGGATGTCAACCCAAATCAAAACTGCTCAGGAAAATAAATCCTGCTCTGCTGGAGAGAATAACTCCGATGGAGAGATAGCAACAATTCCACAGACGACTTCGCCGGGGAAAAGGTAAAGTACCGGGTATCAAACCACTGACTTACCGAATCTTCAAAGGAAAACAATCATGCTGAGGAAAAAGACAGTTCCTGCTGGCATACTGCATGGGGAGAAGAGGCAACAACTCCACTTTCAACCCTGGTGGGGATATTAATAACAGTTCTACTCACGACTCCGAGGGGAATATCAATCAATCAGTTATACTCATGACTGCACTGAGGAGACAAATAAAGTCTGGGGCATACGACCCACTGGAGAAAGTGACGGGGCACCAAGATGACAAACCATCAACCGCCGAAACTTCTCAAGAAAACACCCATGCTAGGGGAAAATTGTTGCTGGAGAAAGCGAAGTCTTCAACAACACAACACTGCTTGCGATTGTACTGGGGAACAACCCCAACAACAACTTGTTCGAGGAACAGCCTCAACAAAGATCTGAAGAAAGAAGATACCACCAAACCAGGAATATGAACCAATGTCTTACCTGTTGGGAATCATGCCACCCTCGGGAGAGCACTGAGATATTCTTGAGTATCCTTTCAATCTTGTAAATGTTCACTTTGTTTAAAACAAAACTTTTGAAAAATTGATTTGTTTAAAACAATGACATTTTTATCAATTTAAAACATGCAAAACATTTGTTGAATTGAAACAAATAAGAGTGCAAATAATTGGATAAAAAGCTCAAATTGATTTGATAGAATGGTAGTCTGCAAATGGCAAGACTCCATAGATCTGTACAAATTTGAAATCAGTGATATATATTGGAAGAGGGCTACATTGAACATAATGATCCTTTCTCTACCAATTTGAATCTCGATGTATCCGAAGCTTCAGTTGACGACGAGTCGAGAATCTTCTGACGAAATGACGACTGATGAACCAGAAAGTCTTGTCAGGATGCAGTTACTTGCCAAATCCCTAATTTTTGCCTAGATTGCCCCAGAGTGAGGTACTCAATCTAGCGGGATGCAAATATATCTTTTTTTTCAAGTCTCTAATTTTTGCCTGGATTACCCTTGCGGGTTCTCCACCGAGACGCTCATTTTTGCCTAAGCCGCCCTTTCGGGTTTTCAACTTAGCGAGCTATTCTGTTTTTTATTCATTTTTTCATTTGCATATACTTCTTTTTTTTTTTTTAGGCAAAGTATCTCTTAACTGCATCTGAATTCACAGGACGAGTGAAATCCTCCCCATCCATTGTTGTAAGCATCAAAGCTCCGCCTGAAAAGGCTCTCTTAACAACATATGGACCCTCGTAGTTTGGAGTCCACTTGCCCCTGGAATCGGGCGCGAAAGACAAAACTTTCTTGAGCACAAGGTCACCTTCTCGGAACACACGAGGCTTGACCTTCTTGTCGAATGCTTTCTTCATTCTCTGCTGATACAACTGACCATGGCACATGGCAGTTAATCTCTTCTCTTCAATTAAATTCAGTTGGTCGTAACGACTCTGAATCCATTCAGCATCAGTCAACTTGGCTTCCATCAAGACTCGCATTGATGGGATCTCCACCTCTACTGGGAGAACGGCTTCCATGCCATAAACAAGAGAGAAAGGGGTTGCCCCTGTTGACGTGCGTACAGACGTACGATATCCATGCAAAGCAAATGGCAGCATCTCATGCCAATCTTTGTACGTGACAGTCATCTTCTGGATAATTCTCTTGATATTCTTGTTAGCAGCTTCAACAGCCCCATTCATCTTAGGTCTGTAAGGAGAGGAATTATGGTGTGCAATCTTAAATTCAGCGCACAACTCATCCATCATCTTGTTGTTCAGATTGGATCCATTATCAGTAATGATCCTCTCTGGCACACCATAACGGCAAATCAACTGGTTCTTGATAAACTTCACAACCACCTGTCTGGTTACATTCGCGTACGACGCGGCTTCAACCCATTTGGTGAAGTAATCAATTGCTACGAGAATAAACCGATGTCCGTTGGACGCTTTCGGCTCAATCATACCGATCATGTCGATTCCCCACATAGAGAAAGGCCATGGTGATGAAATCACATTCAGAAGTGTCGGAGGAATATGAATCTTATCCGCATAAATTTGACACTTGTGACATTTCTTCACATACTTGCAACAGTCAGACTCCATTGTCAGCCAATAGTAGCCTGCTCTCAACATCTTCTTAGCCATGGCATGTCCATTGGAATGAGTACCAAATGAACCCTCATGGACCTCAGTCATCAATAGGTTTGCTTCGTGTCTATCCACGCATCTGAGCAAAACCATATCAAAATTTCTCTTGTACAGCACTTCACCACTGAGGTAGAAACTGCCTGACAACCTTCTCAAAGTTTTCCTATCTTTCACAGATGCCCCAGGCGGGTAGACCTGGTTCTGGAGGAAATTCTTGATATCAAAATACCAAGGCTTGTCATCTTTCACGTCTTCGATTGCAAATATATGAGCTGGTCTGTCCAAGCGCATCACAGTAATATTGGGGACATCATTCCACCATCTGACAACAATCATGGAAGCAAGCGTAGCAAGGGCATCTGCCATCCGATTATCCTCTCGAGGAATATGATAAAATTCAACTTCTGTAAAGAAAGTTGAAATTCTCCTTGCATAATCTCTGTACGGGATGAGACTTGGTTGATTCGTCTCCCATTCACCTTTGATCTGATTGACAACCAAAGCTGAATCACCATAGACATCAAGATACTTGATTCTTAAGTCAATGCATTCTTCAAGTCCCATAATACAGGCTTCGTACTCCGCCATGTTATTCGTGCATTTGAAAGTTAGCCTTGCTGTAAATGGAATGTGCGATCCCTGGGGATTAACAATTACTGCCCCAATTCCATTTCCATATTGATTAACAGCGCCATCAAACACCATCGTCCATCTGGAACCAGGTTCTGGACCTTCATCAAGTGTAGGCTCATCGCAATCTTTCATCTTCAAATACAGAATTTCCTCGTCAGGGAAGTCATACTGAACAGACTGATGATCTTCAATTGGCTGGTGCGCTAGATGGTCAGCCAAGATACTACCTTTGATAGCTTTCTGAGCTCGATACTCAATATCATACTCAGACAACAACATCTGCCAACGGGCAATCCTCCCAGTTAAAGCAGGCTTCTCGAAGATATACTTAATTGGATCCATTCTGGATATCAACCAAGTTGTATGATTTATCATGTACTGGCGCAAACGCTTAGCTGCCCAAGCTAAAGCACAGCACGTCTTCTCAAGCATAGAGTACCGAGACTCACAATCAGTAAACTTCTTACTGAGGTAGTAGATAGCAAACTCCTTCTTCCCTGATTCATCTTGTTGACCGAGTACACAACCCATCGAGTCTTCAAGAACTGTCAAGTACATAATCAGAGGTCTTCCTTCCACAGGCGGAGACAAAATCGGAGGTTCAGACAGATAATCTTTGATACTGTCGAAAGCTTTCTGGCAATCCTCGGTCCAATCATGAGACTGATCTTTCCGGAGGAGCTTGAATATCGGCGCACATGTGGCAGTCATGTGGGATATAAATCTGGAAATGTAGTTCAAGCGGCCAAGAAAACCTCGGACTTGCTTCTCAGTTTTGGGTGCGGGCATCTCTTGTATTGCTTTGACCTTTGCAGGATCAACCTCAATACCTCTTTCACTTACCACAAAACCCAACAACTTGCCGGAACGGACTCCAAAAGTACATTTGTTCGGATTCAGACGAAGCTGGAATTTCCTCAAACGCTGAAAAAGCTTCAACAAATGCTCAATATGCTCAACTTCCGTTCGGGACTTAGCAATCATATCATCAACATAGACTTCTATCTCCTTGTGCATCATATCATGAAACAAGGTAGTCATAGCTCGTTGATACGTGGCTCCGGCGTTCTTCAAACCGAAGGGCATCACTCGATAACAGAATGTTCCCCAAGGTGTGATGAATGTTGTCTTCTCCATATCCTCTGGTGCCATCTTGATTTGATTATATCCGGAAAATCCGTCCATAAAGGAAAAGACTTTGAATTTAGCTGTATTGTCTACC
Source organism: Lathyrus oleraceus (assembly GCF_024323335.1). NCBI lineage: Eukaryota > Viridiplantae > Streptophyta > Magnoliopsida > Fabales > Fabaceae > Lathyrus > Lathyrus oleraceus. The sequence continues at coordinate 366,153,158 of NC_066580.1, forward strand.
AACATGTCAATGTGTGGTAGAGGAAAATCGTCTTTTGGACTAGCTTTATTCAAATCTCTGTAGTCAACGCACATACGGACTTTTCCGTCCTTCTTAGGAACAGGCACAATATTGGCCACCCATTGAGGATATGTCGAAGTCACCAGAAACCCCGCATCAATTTGCTTCTGAACTTCCTCTTTGATCTTCACTGCCATATCTGGATGAGTTCTTCTGAGCTTCTGCTTCACAGGCACGCACTCAGGCTTCAAAGGCAGGAAATGTTGCACAATATCTGTATCTAAACCCGGCATGTCTTCATAGGACCAAGCAAAGATATCTGAATATTCTCGTAGCAAGCTGATCAAATCTTCCTTAACAGACTCTTCAAGAAGTGCCCCAATCTTCACCAGGCGCTCACAATCTTCAGACCCCAAGTTGACTGTTTCCAAGTCTTCGAGATGCGGCTGAATGATCTTCTCTTCGTGCTCAAGGAGACGGGTGATCTCATCAGGAATCTCTTCAACGTCATCTTCCTCTGCCTCAAATACAGGGAATTCAAAATTGGGAGATGGCGTTGGATCATTATGTTCAATGGGTTTTAGGATCAACCTGCATAATGATTTTGGTTAAGAAAAACTCAGCATTTAAACAAACAAATCATTATGCAGATGAAAGAATGTTGCTTTTATAGCTTTTATTTTTGTTTTTATGGTTTTTTGTGATCACTGATTTCATAAAGAAAGCAAAAAGTGAAAACAAAGGAAAAACAAATGTTTTGACAATGCAAAAATTGAATGAAAATATCATTGTATATATATGCTTTGCCAACAATGTCATCACTTCTCCTTTTGGCATGGGAGAAGGGTTTTAAACAAAATGAACAATTACTCTGATCTATGGATAACTGTAGGAACATCCACAGCGACCCAATTGTGGCAGACACCACCAGGAATAACAAAATTGTTCAAGTCTTCTGCATCTTCTTCTTCAATGATAGCAGCAGCTTCCTCTTCTGCAGGTTGATCAGCATGGATGAATCCTCCACTGGTGAACAGACCTTGCTCGTTGCATGCCCCAGAACCAAAGCCAATGCCAGCCCGGGATCGGTTATCTTCGAGTTCAAGCACTTTCCCTAAACCAGCAACTGCACCACATTCAATGGCCAGCTTAGCATCACGGTAGGAAGTGAATGAAGGAGACTTCTTCTTGATTGGTTTATCAATAGATAAAGCTTGGAACTGAGTTCCAACTTCATCCTCTGCGTCAATGTACGAGAAAGAAGATAAATTACTGACCAGGAGAGCCTTTTCTCCCCCTACTACAACCAATTTCTTGTTTTTCACAAACTTCAGCTTTTGGTGTAGGGTGGATGTCACGGCGCCAGCCTCGTGAATCCATGGTCTGCCCAAGAGACAGCTGTATGATGGGTGAATATCCATTACTTGAAAAGTGATCTGGAAATCACTTGGTCCAATTTTGATCGGGAGATCAACTTCCCCAATCACGGTCTTGCGCGACCCATCAAAAGCTTTTACAACAACCCCACTCTGCCTCATAGGAGGACCTTGATATGACAGACGAGAGAGTGTGGATTTTGGCAATACATTAAGGGACGATCCAGTGTCCACCAGTACATTGGACATTGCATCAGATTTGCAATTCATCGAGATGTGTAAAGCCATGTTGTGGTCTCTTCCCTCCTCAGGGAGATCAGCGTCACAAAAGCTTAGAGTGTTGCAAGCGGTGATGTTTGCAACAATGCTATCAAATTGTTCCAAGGTGACGTCGTGATCAACGTATGCCAGGTCCAAGACTTTCTGCAGAGACTCCCTATGAGGCTCTGAATTCAGCAACAAAGAAAGAATGGAAATCTTGGAGGGCGTATGTAGAAGCTGGTCTACAATATTGTACTCACTCTTTCTGATGAGCCTCAACATCTCATCAGATTCTTCATCAATAATGCCACTCGGGCCAACAGAAGAAACAGGAGTCTTTGGTACGGAGGAGGACGGCTGGGCAACATCAGGTGCCGGATTCTGAACATTCACAGCATTTCCCACAGGGCGCTCAACAGATTCAGAAGAAACAGCCTTGGCAGGCGCAGAAAACACACGACCGCTTCGGGTCAACCCACTAACATCAGCGATAGTGGTCACGGAAGTTGAAGGCAAAGGAACCTCTACTCCATCTTGAACAGCAACAGGGCTATATCTGAAAGGTATAGCTCTATCAGATGTATACGGCACAGGGCCGGCTGGTTTGATGATCAAAGCAGGGGAAGCCTTAGGCTTGTTGCTATTGTACCGAATAACAACGGGCTCTGGAAGCTTGAACACTGGCGATATGACATTCACTTCGGGTTCAACTGTATCAACATTGCGATTCTGGAGAATCTCGATGGTACCTTCATTCAACAGCGTTTGAAGTTCTCGGCGAACCTGGTCACAACCCAAGCGGTTAACCGAACAGACACGGCACTTATCGTGGTTATGCTCCAAATAGCTGTGCTGACACAGCATCTTATGTAAATCAACCAACGATTGCCGGATATGGCTGACATACTTCACCTTGTACTTCCCAAGGTCTTCCTGAATCATATTCACAGACTTCCCATGCGAAGGCAATGGGTTCCTGGTGACATTCGGGTTTGAGTCTTCAAAACTCAGAATTCCACTTCTCATAAGGTCTTGAACCTTATTCTTCAGCGGGAAACAGTTCTCAACGTTGTGGCCCGGAGCACCGGAATGGTAGACACAATGCTGGTCTGGTTTGTACCACCATTGCGGATTTGCAGGAATAGCAGGAGGATCCCGGGGAGAAACCAACTTCCTCTCCAACAAGGAGGGATAAAGCTCTGTATATGTCATCGGAATAGGGTCGAAGCTGACCTTCTTCCTATCATAGCTCACATTAGCCTGATTGGTTGTACTTCCACGAGGCTGGTAAGCCTGTTGCTGTGGACGCTGCTGTTGCTGTTGATATTGCGGTTGTGGATATTGCTGCGGATGCTGATACTGTTGAGCATTATCCTTGAATACAGGTGCCACACTGGCCACCTGATGCTGATGTCCGGCACGATGTGCAGGCTTCCTCTGAACAGAGGGTCTTCGATGCTTTGGCTGAGACTGCACAGCATGCGCTTCGCCTTCTTTCCTCTTAAACGCTCCATATCGCTTAGAGGAAGAGCTATCATCTTTAGCCAACCGTCCTTCGCGGACGCCTTCTTCAAGACGCATCCCCATGTTCACCATCTCGGTGAAATCAGAGGGAGCGCTGGCCACCATTCTCTCATAATAAAATGACCCAAGAGTCTTCAGAAAAATCTTGGTCATCTCTTTCTCCTCTAATGGTGGAGTGATTTGAGCTGCCAGCTCACGCCATCTCTGGGCGTACTCCTTGAACGATTCCTTGTCCTTTTGCGACATAGACCTGAGTTGATCTCTGTCAGGCGCCATGTCAACGTTGTATTTATATTGCTTGACGAAAGCTTCGCCAAGGTCATTGAAAGAGCGGATGTTGACGCTGTCCAGGCTCATGTACCAACGGAGAGCAGCACCAGACAAACTGTCTTGGAAGTAGTGGATCAAGAGTTGATCGTTGTCTGTCTGCGTGGACATCTTTCGGGCATACATGACCAAGTGTGCCAAAGGACAAGTGTTCCCCTTATACTTCTCAAAGTCTGGGACCTTGAATTTAACAGGTATCTTCACACCGGGAACTAGACAAAGTTCGGCTGCTGACTTGCCGAAGAGATCTTTGCCTCTAAGAGTTCTCAATTCCTTTCTCAGCTCGAGGAATTGATCGTTCATTGCATCCATTTTCTCATGTACATCTGAGCCCTCAGACGCTTCAGAGTGATAAATGGTGTCGTCTACCCTCGGCATGGTATGCACGACAGGAGGAACAGAAATAGGGACCGGGCTAGATGCCGGCATTTGTGCAAATGTTGGAGCTGGCAGATCAGGCATAAAGCCAGGAGGCATCCCCCAAGGAAAACCGGGAGGCATGGCGTTTGGCTGCTGGGCACTAACAGGCACCGATGTAGTAGCTATCTCTGATATAACTGTCCGCTGAACCGGAGTTGCTGGTTGTTGAGGAGCAGGCTGATTCTGGGCAGCAAGGAGTTGCTCCATCAATGCGCCAAGTCTGGCGACTTCATCTCTCAGACTCTGGTTCTCTTGTTCTAATTGCTCCATGATTCTTGCAGAGTTGACTCGCGTATAATACCGGTGAGTCAGCTTGTCTTCAAAATAAATGAAGAGCAAAGGTTAGAACTGGAAGACCAGAAAAATGGGTACCTGTTTATGCAAGAATGATGCATGAAATGCTCGTGCAAATGCTTTGACTTTCAAGGAACCCTCAGGGTATTATTTGCAATATTTCGAATATTTAAACATTTTGATTGCTTATGGAAAATATTTCATTCAAAATGTTAAGACAAAGAAGTACAGCATTCTTTTAAATATTACAAAGAGAAAAGGTAAATAACATCCTATGGATCCCTATCAGCTCGGGATGATGGAAGACGAGAAGTGTACAACTTCTTGATCTCTCTCTCATAGGCAGCCTCCATATCAGCCTTCTCTTTTGCAAGTTGATCATACTTCCTTTTCCAGAATTTGGATGATTGAGGAAGCAGAGAAGTCCAAGCGTCGTTCGGATCATCGATCACTCGGTGCTCGAGAAATTCGATCATATCATCTTTCTCCTTGAGCTGCTGCAGCAATTCCTCCCTCTCGCGGATCCAGGCACGCGAAAGGTCTTCTTCTCTCAACTCCTCTACACGTTGGGTAGGGAGGGTTGAAGGCCCAGCTACATCCAACAGTGTAGGTCTCGGATGATCATATGGCATCAGGTAGGTAGCAACCCTCTGTCTGACCCAAGAGGTGTATGGCTCCAAAGCAATGCAGTTCTTTGGACCCAATTCATTCCTACTCTTAATGCGAATATTGCGCCAAGCGCGGACAAATCTGGCTTTCAGGCCTTGGGGATCTTTACCCTCCTGAAAGAACACACCTTCTAACAGAATGTTATGGGGTTTATCCTTTAGGGGGAACCCAAGCTGACGACGTGCAAGCGTAGGGTTGTAGGTAATTCCACCACATGTACCAAGAAGAGGCACATTAGGGAATTCACCACAAGAATTGATGATCTGGACGGTATCATACACGCGATCATACCAGGTGATATCATCATTGGTGAGAGACATGAGCCTCTGAGACCACCGTAGACATCCCTTGTTCTCCTTGAAAGCAACTGTCTGCGGCAAGTGCGAAATAAACCACTTGTACAGCAGGGGTAAACAGCAGACAATGACTCCTCCATTCTTCATATTCCTCAGATGCAAGGAGACATATGCATCACCCAACAAGGTCGGAACCGGATTAAGAACTGAAAAGATCCTAATGGCATTCATGTCGACGAACTTGTCAAAGTTGGGAAACAGCACCAATCCATAGATGAGAAGAACAAATAGAGCCTCAAAGGCATCCTCACTCATGGCCTTCCCATAAAAAGTAGCTTGGGCAATGAGGAACTCAGAGGGAAAACCCTGAATTCCGCCTTTGATAGTCAGATTAGCTCTAATCAGATCTTCATCTATGTGCAACAGACTGGAAATCTCTCGAGCAGATAGAATACTCTCTAAGCCACTGAACGGCACTTGATCCCGAATCGGAATCCCAATAAGGTGAGAGTATTCTTCCAAAGTCGGCAACAACTGGAAATCCGGAAATAAGAAGCAATGATAGAGCGGATCATAGAACTGAGCAAGAGTGCTCATCAATCCCTCATCCACTTGAGTAGTCAACAGCGGCAGAAGCTTCCCATAGCGAGCCTTGAAACCCAAGGGATCTAATACATACGATGTCAGATTCCTTAACTCTTTTACATCAGGCTGCTTAAAGCTGTACTTCTTTGTATGCCTTTTCGGTCTTTCCATGTCTGAAAATTTTGCAAATAACCCTTTAAGTTCCTTGAAAATTTTCTCTTTTTGATGACATGAATGCGGATGAATGCGTGAATGCATGAATGCAACAAACACACTCAAGGATCAAGCAAAGCACACCAAACAAAGGTCGTGGGAAAGCTCTACGTATCCCTAATATCAATCATCCATTTTGGTGGATTTAGGTTTTCACCTTATCGACACCCAAGTTCCATTGATATTAACGGTACATGAACCGGTTCAAACATTCCTAATATCAACCAGCCGCTTTGATGGATTTAGGTTTTACACCTGATCCGGGATCCATTGATATTAACAATATTTGAACGACTCAACCACGAATCACGGGTTTGTTGAGAGTCACGAGCATGGAGTCTCGGTTAAGAACCACCCAAAGGGAGTGTACTAGGGTTTAAACCTGCCAGACATGTTCTATCAGAGGTTCCCATAATCATCGTTCCATCTTTCGAATATTATCGGAGGAACGAATACTCGTATTCCAAGAATATTCTCAAGAGAAACTCTTATGAGTGTAGTATCGCGTAACAATCGTATCAGAACTGACATCTGAACGACCTCCGCACTACGGTCCTAAAAATAGGCCAAGATGGGTTTGGTAAACTAAGGTCCTTGGCTTCTGCGGAACATGATTGAAAGAATAATGTCTAACCACAAATAACTTGTGTGACATTATTAGTTCAACATGACCTCCACCAAGTGAATGGACTCGCAAGTCAACTGGCTAAGGACTACTCCACACCAGTCGACAAGACTATGCCATTCTCCTATCCTAGAGAGCACTCGAGTTCGGGTACAGAACTCATCTCACAGATCACCAAAGCAAACAACAAATGTATATCAAGCAATTCACACATTACAATCAATACAGTCATCCCAAATTGTACAAAAATATGTCAGATAAAGAATAACAATATAGCACAACAAGGGTGAAAAGTAGGCAATACAACCAGAGATTCTGGGTTCGATCCCCAGCAGAGTCGCCACTTTTCTGTGACGGTGTATTCGTCGCTATATGATTTATCGATTAAATCATAAGCTAAGAGATACGTGAAATTTCGAGTCGCCACCGCACTTTTATTTATCCAAAGGATTGGCTAAAAAGCGAACAAAAGCCTAAGAAGTTTTACACGTAGAAAACTAATAAAAAGATCAGAGATTCTGGGTAAGGGGTAAATTACGCAATGGGAAGGTGTTAGGCACCCATCACGTCCTAGGTACTCCTAGGGAGCCCTTTTCACACTTGTTATGCTAAATTGTTATTTGTTATGACAAAAAATATTGTGCAAACATGATTGGGATGGTGAGAAAAGAATATACATTTTATTATTGGATTATTGGGTTTTATTTATTTTTGTGTTCGAACGGATGAACCCGCTGCCTACGTACCTTCCATCAAAGGTAAGGATCAAAATGCCGTAGTTCGGCTAAAAGATTTCCAAAAGTTGGTGGATTCAGTTTTAAACACAAGCACTGAGGCTTTTCATTATCAATGGGAGAACACTCGACCAAAAACAACATCCACCATGCGAGGATAGCTTCGACGTACTAGAGGGGTTAGCCCTGTTTGAAGTACGGAAGTCTTACTGTCGACTCACTAAGGATAGGCAAGATTTACATCAACCACAATGATAATTGAAGCCTATGGCTAATGCATGAAAAGATTAATGGACAGAGCCAAAACAAGTGAATGAGTGAAGTTAATTGATTGTGATTATGAAAGTGAAGTCAAAGTATGATTAAGATTGATTCAAAGAAGTATTATGAAATGGAGTTTGAAAAAAAGTCAAGGACTTGGGGTCCAGGTTTTTAATTAAAAAAAACATGAAGATGTTTGCACAACACTTATGTCAACATTGAAAGATAAAGTGTGAAAAGGTTTAGGACATAATGAATGATGAATGGATGAAATGGATAGTAAAACTTCTTAGAAGGTTCACTTCTTGAAATCATATAGCAGATGATTCAAGTGTGTCCTTTGGAATAGCAATTAATAATAACAAACAAGCAAAGCAAGCAAAAGCAGATATCGGATGCCAATCACTGGTCTTATACCAATCTCCTAAAACAAAACGGGATATCAGATGCCACTCAATGGTCTTACACTAATCTCCACAGGCAAAGAAATAAAAAGCGGATACCGGATACCAATAAATGGATTTACACCAGTCTCCTAAAACAGAAATGGATATCAGATGCCACTCAATGGTCTTATACTAATCTCCTCAAAAGAAAAACAAAGAATGAAACATGGAAGTCAACTGCCAATCTATCTGGACTTAGGTTAACTCCACAGTATGGTCCTAGGAAATCCAATGCCACATTACAGGGACTTACAATGGATCCTCACATACAAGAACAAAAGCAACAATATGATCACAGGAATGCAAATGCCAACTTACAGGGACTTATAATTGCAACCTCTCATACAAACAGATGAACAAACTATGATCACAGGAAAGCAGATGCCAACTTACAGGGACTTATAACTGCAACCTCACATACAAATCAAACAGATCAAATTATGATCACAGGACAACAGATGCCAACTTACAGGGACTTACAACTGTATCCTCACATACAAACAGATAACAGAAGATATGAGTGACCAATGAGGTCTTACACTCTATCCTTCCATGTCATAGGAACAAATGCCAAAGCAATGGACTTACAATTGTCCTCAATGGGCAAACAACAATGATAGCATCACAAAACAGATGAGATGATCATGCATTAATGGCAATTGATGATGATGATAGATGCATAGCATACAAGCAAGCAAGTGCATATGAAGCAATCAATCAATCAATGAATATCAAACAGCACACTCTATAGCCAAACAATGGGGGCTCACACAAGAGGGTTTGACTTTAAAAGTCCACTGTAATAGGTAAGTGTCGCTCTTAACCTGGCCATTGAGGGGCTCAGGTGAAGCAGATGAAAAGGAGATGAGGGGTGTGCCTCATTGCTTCTATCTCATATCAGAGAGAGCATCAAAGAAAGTGTGGGAGTTCAGAAAGTAGGAACTCTCTCCACATTATTGACTCGATTAGATCTTGGGTATTTATCTCAATGCTTCAACCAGGTACTGGGAGCAAAGAGAGGACACACTGAATAGTGGGGGATAGATTGCTTATCCCTACCTTCCACCAATTGCCTTACTTGAAGGACTTTTCCTGCTTAGGACAAATATAAACAAACACAGGCATTGCCTCTTAAGGAGGACTTCAGACAGTTTGCCCGGTCAAATAACAGACCGGGTCTCCAGACTACATGAAGAAGAAAGGTTTATACCTCAAAGCAAATGCTATAAAGCAAAGCAAGCAAGCAAGTTCAAAGAACTTAAGCAACTAAAGCACCTGCAAAAGTCAAACCAATTAGTAAACAGTTCAACAATTAAAACCAAAAGGAAATGAACCAATGGTCACACAGAGGGACCAATTGTGCAAGGCACAAAGACTCAAGCATATGAGTCACCTACAAAACAAGTGTTAGCATATGGCAAACAATCAAATTCAATCATATTTGAACGATCCTTTAAGCATGGGTGCTCAACCTGAAACAACAGCTCAAATGTAAGCTCAGAAGACCACTAGGACTAGCCTAGGGTCAAAGATGAAAGAAAAAAGTCAAGGCAGCAAGCACTATTCAATCAAAGTCAAACTCAATCATGTAGGAAGCAAACACAATTGGATTCAAACTTATATCATGCATCAAGGTCAATTCATATGCTAAAGGATGCAAAGCATGGCAAGAGAAGCATACAAAAGTCAACAGCAAAGACTTCCTTCAAAAGTCAACTCAAACAATCTCAAAATTGTGAAATAAATCACACTCAATCCTAACATCTAACATAGCAAGCATGTCAAATTTCATGGCATTTGGATGAGAGGAAGGCAGTCAAATAAAATCAAGAAGTCATACCAAGTTTAAGTAAGCATGGTGAAAGTCAATAAGCATGGGTCAACTCCAAAAAATCATATCAATTTGAAAACAGAAGAGAAATGAATGAGATTAACACCAATGCAAAGTTTGAGATGTCTAGTTATCACATATGAAATTTCATGAACATACAAAAAGATTTGAGAATTTCACAAAAGATTTGGCAAGGCATAGCACAAAAAGTCAACAAATGACCACATATGGAAGAAAATTCTCAATCAAAATGGAAAACAGCAAGATTAATTCCAAGAAAATTCATACATCAACTAGACATGCAAGGGATCATTCATGCAAAATTTCAAGTGATTTGGATAAGGGGAAGCATGTGAACAAAAATCATACATTTGCCTATCATTGGTGTGACACAAATTGTCACACCCTAATTCAAAAATTCATATCTATCAAACCACAAATGAGAAATCCACAAACTTTATATGGAAATGAAGATCAATGTGTCTAGTTTCACCACAAAAAATTTCAAAGGCATTGGATATAACATGAGAATTTCACAAAGAGAATGGCACAAGGTATTATTTTGGCATACATGTCAAGAAAATAATTATCAATTAAAAACCAGCCAATGGAAAATTCATTAAAAATCACAATTAAAAACTAGACTCAATCATGAACATGATGGAAAAAGAATCAGGATTTTTGGAATTAAAATGGATGAGAAATTGATTTTTGAAATTGAGTGAAATAATGTAGCAAGCATGAACAAAAGCATGGCATATGGGGTCAACCAAGTCAACGGAGGGCAATTTTGTCATTTGGCAACTCACTAATTGAAACGCACAGCATAAGGCAAGGCAATCGAAATGATCTTATTGGTCGGTTCTTAATGAAACAGTGTAACAACCAACAACAGCCAATCATCGTCCATCTTTTCTGGGTTTAACAAGGAACTTAGGGTTTTGACACTTACAGCAACATTCAGCACTCAACATTCATAGTTCATCATTAAAATCAACAGCATATGAACACAGTAATCAACCAACCATTATGCAATATTAATCATCAACAATCACACCTAATCGAGGGAGAAAACCTGGACAGAATAATGTTTAAACATGAACAGCATAAACTCAACAACCTCATGCAATTGATCAAAATGAAGTCTAGCAAAAACTCACGAATCAGCAGGGCAATGCATCAAGTTCATGGTATTCAGCATTCGATCAAAAGTAACAAAATGAATAGCAGCAAATAACATAACCATTATGCAGCAAACAAGTAGCCACGAACCACACACACAACAACCACAAACCAATGGATCTTCTGGGCAGCTCACAAATAGCAAACAGCAGGGCATTATGAACATCAATTCCAGCAAACCAACAACTAACAGGGCCAACCATATGACAGTTGAACAACATCCTCATACCACATTGATTAACAACAAAACAAAACAGATTTTGTGAAAATTCTGGACAGGGAAGGTTTTGGGAAACAGCAGCATTTGCTCATCATCATGTTCATTATCAACCAGCAAACACAAACTTCATACAAGTTCAATCACATCCAAACAAATTCGACAACAAACAACTCAGCAGTATAGCATTATTATGGACAAGGTAATTGTTTAAATAACAGCAGCAACAACCATCATTATGTTCATTATCCAACAGCCAGCAACAGCATGATATGCATTGCAGTTTGGCAATTGCAGCAGGGCATGACAGCATGTAACATCATGGCACCAATACACAAAACATAAACCAAGTGGATTCCTAGGAAAGTTTGAAACAGCAGCAGAGCAAATCCATCATCAACATGTAATCATCAAACAACAGCACAGCATGGTAGTAGCATAACAACAGCATGGCATGACAGCATGGTTACATGTATTCATCATTAATAATCATTCAAAAATAAACAGCAGCATACAACATGTTTCAACACTGCAGCAGGGTATCATGGCATTCAGTACAGGCAGCATCATGGTTTAGCACAGTAGGTTCATGCAATTAAAACAGACAACAGCAGCAGTATTCATCATTGGTTACAGCATAGTATTCATCATCATGTAATCAAAACACCAGCACATAACAGCATAGCAGTTGTACTCAATAGCAACACAAAAATCGACCAGCCACAACAGCATTCAAACTCATGTATCATTAACCAACAACAGCATACAACCTATTTCTCATGGCATAAGTTGAAAACAACAGCCTCATGGAATTTCAAGCATGTTCATCATCTTTAATAAATAACATTCGAAACAAACACCGTTCAAAAGCATGGCATAAATGGTTCATGTAGCAAACAGGTCAACAGTGTATGACATAATCGAATGGATTTTCAGGGCAAAATTCATGGAGTTGGGTTCATGGCATTCAGTATTTTCAACATCAACACAACATTCAACTAGCATATAAGCCACATGGTATTAGTACAGGCAGCATCATCCAACAACTAACAACATGAGCATGAAATTCTGAACAGGATGGTTTGAACAACAGCATAAATTCATCACCAGTTTACAGCATGGACAATCAGCATAGCAGCACATGTTCTTCAACATCAAAATGACTTAGCACAAACATACATCATCATGGATTTAGCAAGCAGTCAATAGCAACTTTTATCAACCATGAATAAAATAAACCTAACCAGCCTCAATGCTCATGCGATAACCAACATCAATTAACATCAATCACCAACAGCATAAACACACTAATGAGATTTTCTGGACAGAGTTATGCAACAGTATTCAACATCATCATCATGAAAGACAGCATCAACAACATGATTCAAACAAACATACAACCTCATGCGTTATCCATCAACAACAGCATAAGCATATCGAAGGAATTTTCAACAGCTCAAAAAAACAGCAAAACAGCAACATTGGTCAGCATCATGCAAAATCACCAAGAATTAAAGTGCCCAAAAAATGAAACCAAACATGCCAATAGCATCATTAAACCTCCAGCAGCAAGAATATGGTATGCAATTTCAACAAATCAAACCCAACAAAGCAAATCGATGGAAAATGCATATGCTCACTAAAATGAAACTCAAGATTTCTTGGCCAAACCACAACCAAATCAAGCATGCTTTAGTTCATTAGAAACAGCTCAAAAAGATCTTTCAGAAGTACATCATGGCATGGCAAAAGAAGGGGTTCGAAAACTTACTTAGTTTTGAAGCAACTCAAGATGCAGTGAGATATTGATGGTGTCGTGTTGAAACAGATGGTCCTTGAGCTTTGTAGTGCTGGATAATGATGCTTTTCTAGCTCGAGAATACTTGGAAACCTTCAAATCTCAAGTTGCCATTTCATGTACATGAGGAAAACAGAGTGAGAAGATGGCTGTGATGGTGATGAGTAATGCTTGAATGAGCTTCCCAATACTGTCTAGGTCATGGAACAATGAAGGTTGTTCAGGATTTTTGGTGGTTTGTGCAGGAATCTCGAAAATGCCAAAATGCAAGAAGGAATGAAGTCAGGAATTTCTGTGTGTAGGCTCTGAAAACTAGGGTTACAAAATGTCAGAAAATGTCCTTATATTCTCTGTTTAGCCTCACTTAATCCAATGGTAAGTTGGTTTTTGCTTAATGATGCATTTTGCATTTTTGCTAATTGTGAGCAAATGGAAGTGGAGGTGTGTGTTTTGCTGAGAATTTGGGCTGGGCACAGGCTGTACAGACTGTATGTTTGTGCTGTTTTTGGTTATACATGGAAGGCTGTACCTTGCTTTGTTCTTATGCTCCAATTTGCAAAAATAACAACTTGTGCAACTTTGGTCAAAATGAGGTGTAAAGGTGGTATGATGATGGTTTATGGCTTGGAACAAATCACAAATGTGATATGGAACATTTCCCAATTGACCAAATCAAGAAAAAGTCAAAAACTCAAAAAGTCAAAGTTTGGTCAAACTTTGAATTTAAATGCAAAAGGTCCAAAAATGCCATTTTGAATGGTAAGGTTTTAGGTCATGAAATTTATATTTTTGGAAAGAGGATGAAAAATGTGGTGTGTAGGAAAAAACCCCACCAAATTTGGCCTTATGGTTTGAGAGTTATGGCTTGTTGAAGTTCAAAAATTGGTGAAAATGATTTGATCATATCTTGACAACCACACATGGGATTTTGATGTTCTTGGACTTTTTGAAAATGGGAAGACAAGATATTCAACTTTCATGTTGGGCAAAAATTCATTTGGAGCTTGTATCATGATGCAAGTTTAAGATCAAGAAGTTTCCATTTTTGGCAGTCGAAATTACAGGTCCACTTTCTATTTCTGGAAAATTTTCTGATTGACTTGATTTTCTTCCATGATGAGGTTTAACATGATAGATGAGACTTATACAAGCATGAAGGAACTCCTTCAGATCAATTCTATCCATCAAATCACTGATTAAATCAACTGTTGACCAAGTTTGACTTTTCTAGGGTTTTGGACGATTGAACTTCTTCTGATGAATTCCAAACCCTAATTCCTTGAGGACTTGATTTCAAATGATGTCTCAAGTTGTATGAACCTTTGATTAATGATCATGATGCCCAAATTCCACAAGAATGGCCACCATCCATTGCTTTGACTGATAAATGACTGTCTTTGACCTAATTGCTGATGATTGCTTCCACTGCAAGCAACAAGGTTAGACTGACAATATTTTTGTACTTTTTGAATGATAAACATATGAAAGCAAAGATATACAAATGCAGAGTATGCTTGGTGATCAAGAAACAAACCACAAGGCAAACCAACCCACTAGGAGGGGACAAAGGCATGCAATGATCCTTGAGGTTATGATATGAATGATATGGGCCATGAGGGATCTTAGGGCCCAAAATTGGGGTCTTACAGAGACCATCGAAGAAGATAACCGGAGTGTTCCAGGTCGTCTGAGCTTGGTCAAACATGTTGGACAAACGAAATGTTTTGATTGGTTCGTTTTGAATTGGATCCCGTGTGTTATTTGTGTTGGATTCCATCTTGCGTCCTAATCTGAGGAATGTTGGATCTGCCACGTCAATTAATGAGATGTGATCTAACGCTCCATGTTTTTTCTGATTTTAATTCTTTTTCTTTTATTATTTTTAATTTCTTTTTCTTTTAAAATTCATAGAAAATCCATTTTACATCCAAAAAATCCCAAAATAATTTATAAAAATTTCTTTTATTTTTCTTCATTTGATTTTTATTTTCCATATTTTATTTCACTGATTTTCTATTTTTGATGGAATTTCTATTTTCTCCTTTGTTTTAATTGGTTTAAAAATACTTTTCTGCAATTTTAAATTCTGAAAAAAATTATTATATGCTTCTCATTTTATTTCAAACCTTTCATAATTTTCATGGCCATTTTTTTGTTGCTTTGAAGAACCTTATGGATTTTTCATTTTATTTCTATTTTAAAATTCATTTAAAAATACTTTTGGTGCATTTTTATTTCATATAATTTCATTTTATATTTGTGTGACCCTTTTGAACTTCTGTTGACCTTGGATCATGATAGTTTGGACCATAAGTCTCATCAAACTCAATGGATCTTGGGTGTTGATTGGGTGAAAACCTTAATCCACCAAAATAGATGATAAATTTTGATGATGACTTGATCAAACCTTTGATTCAATTTGGGTGTGATCTCTCTTGTCCCCTTCTCCTTCACCTCTTTATTTTCCCTTTGATCAATTGGATGACTTTTGTCCATCTTGTTCATGATGTGTGGATTGGTGCTTGATGAACTTTCACATTTCAAATCTACCTCCTAATTTATCATTGATCATTTAAGGTACTTTGGATTGATAAATAAGTTTGTCCTAAGTACTATGAAATATGGATTGAAGTAATGAACGATCTTCTTAGTCTTTGTGCTTGATAATTTCTCCTTTTCTTTTTTTGTGGCATAACTTTAAGAGAATGATTTACATATCATTTCTCTAGCATGTATTAACACAAACATTATTATTGACCGACCTCAGATAGTTGTGACTTCTATATAAGTCCAATTACGATTTCTTAACATGACGCTAAATTTGTCCCGAAAGTAAGGCATTTTCATTAGTGAGATTGTAAGTCTCCTACTCCTCATGGTATTATGTGAAAATATTTCTCCCTTTTCATTTGTGAGAGCTAGTAGTGTACTTGTAGATTTTTATCCAAGTTGGATCCCTTCTCATGATAATGTATAGGTTCGTATTTTCATGCTTGTGGATGAATAGTTGTGTGTTATCCAAAAAATGACCAAAACCATCTTTCACTTTTGATCACTAACATAATTTACTAATCTTCTATTATATTAGCTTCTATTTTAATGTCATTTATATTATGCGTTTATTTCTTGTTATTTACTTTATGCTTTTACTTTATCATCTCATATCATATTGATTTATGGCTTGTTATTTGTTCTTTGTCCATTTGGACTTTCATTTCCTTATAAAAGACATTAATAAAGAAAAAAAAAATCCTAAAATCTTTGTTCATGGACTTGAGGTTACTATCCTTAGCAATGTTATGGAGTTATGGACTTAGATTTATGACATTGACCTTTGCTTTGGGAGATTGTGATTTGAGACCTTGGGATTCATCTAATACCTTTGAATTTGGACTTCTTTTGGAGACTTGGTTGAGTTACTTTGGTTTCATCTGAGGCATGATTATTCTTTGCTTATTTAGTTTGCTTGAGGCTTAATCCAAAGAAGGGAATTCTTCCTTGACATATGTCATAAATCTTTCTATCTCTTGGTTATATCCTTCCTCCCTAGCTTTTACTTTATGCTCTAGGATAATCTCTTCTCCTCCTCCCTTTATTTAATTTTCCAAACTTCTCCCTTTTTAAAAATCTTCTTAAATTCAAACTTGAACCACTTTCTCAATAAATTTTGACTTTTTGTCAAGTGATTTTCAGAACCTTTTCCTAATAAATGCTAATCCATCTTAAGCATATTCATACCAATTTCAAAAGACTAAAAAAATGCATAACTCACTCAAACCATTTTGTTCCCTTTGTGCACTTTTCCGTCAAAAATATTTTTCAAAGTTTAGACATGAGTCATTTCCATGGTTGAGATATAATTCTCACATCTCCATAGTATTGATGATAATTCTTTTCCATCTAAGAGAGCTAGTAGCATACTTGTAGATTTCTATCCAAGTTGGAGCCCTTCTCATGATGATGCAAAGTTCTCATACTTGTGGGTGACAAATTGAGTATTCTCCTTAAAATGACAAAATGTCTTTTCATTAAAAATGAATCAAAACAAACATATTTGATATTTTTACCACGGACTACGAGGTTTTGATCCTCCATTGCACTTTGTTGGTACGTAGGCACTAGGCTTCAAAAGTCATGGCAAACATAAAAATAAAAATAAAATAATACTTCTTTCCTTATCTCTCCAATCTTTTGCAAACAACACCTTTTTTAAACCAAAATGTACACATCTTCAAAGAGCTTCCCTTAGAGTACCATGGATGTGTAGGGTGCTAATATGTTCCCTTTGCATAATTAACCCCCTGACCCTTATCTCTTTTTATTAGTTTTGTTTTAAATCTTCTATGGGTTTTTTTCGTACTTTTTTCATTTTCCTTTGGAAATAATAAAAGCGCGATGGAGACTCCTGCTTTATGAGTTAAGTTAATCAATAGCTTAATCTCAAACTTTTTATCTCTATAGAAAAGTGGAGACTCTGTTGGGGAGTACTCCTTAGTGGGTTTAGCCTATCTTTGTTTATGTGTATATATTATGTTTGTTGTTATTTGTTATTGTTTGTTTTGTTTGGTGCTTGGTGATCTCTATGAGGTGAGATGAGTCCTATACCTAGACTTGAGAGCTCTTATGATAGGAGGGTGGTATAGTCTTGTTTGGCTTACGTGGAGTTAATCCTTAATAAGTTGACTTGAGATCTCCCACTCAGTGATGCCCTTTTGGGATTACTGATGTCACACAAGTAGTCGTGGTTGCCATTACTTTTTCCGACCTAGGAGCCCAAGAAGTTGAGGACCTTAGAACCTTTAAACCATCTTGGGCTTTTAGGATGTAGTGCAATGGCTATTCAGGTGTAGACTTGAATTAGTTGTTACACGATATTGTAGCGGTAAATTCATGACCATTAAGCTATTAATAAACTTAACGTCAATAAAACCAGAGTTGCCACCGCGCTTTTATTGTTTCCAAAGGAAAAGGGAAAAGTACGAACAAAACTCAAAGATAAGAAGTTTTCAAATCACAACTAATAAAATGCTAGAGGTTACAGGTAAGGGGGTTGGTTACACAGGGGGAAGGTGTTAGCACCCAAAGTGTCCTAGGTACTCCTAGGGAGCCCTTTTTTATGTGCGTATGTGTTTTGGTATAAAAGATGTTTGCAATAAATAGAGTGTGAGGATGAGAAAAAATTCATTAATTATATTTTTGTGTTTGACAAGACCTTCGGACTTATGCCTACGTACCAACATAAAAATGATGGATCAAAACCTCGTAGTTTGTGGTATCAATTTCAAAGTGAGTGAATTGCTTTTAACACAAATTTAAAATTAGAAGAGGCACAAAGGGCCTAAAGGAGTTTGGATGAGTGTTAGTTATTTTTGTCTTTTGAAATTTTAAGTCAATATGGTTAAGTTCATTTACAAGTTTGATTTAAGAAGAGAGTTCAAAAATGCAATGGCATAAGGCCAAAGTTTCTAATTTGCAATAAAGTCTAAGTTTAGAAATCACAAGCAAAGAAGGTTTTGAAAAGAGGGAGAGATTTGAAATTTAAGAAGTGAGAGGAGATGAAGAGACTAATCCTAAGCAAAAATTAAAAGTTAAGAGTTGAAAAGATCTGACCAATAGGATGCAATCCAATAGAAAAGAATGTCATATAGAAACTCACTTTTCCTTTGGACTTTAGAATCAAGCAAATACCAATAAACAAACAAGATGAAGAGTAAGACATCAAATAAAGATAGCCACATCCAAGCTAGCAACTTCGTAGTCTTCTTCCATCTTCTCTGTATCATATGACATACTCCTTGAATGGCTCAGAATAAGGCATTAGACACAGGTTCAAAGTAACATTTGCATCAAGACTATGTAGCATATGAACTGAAGTGGACCCCAATACTTGCATCAGATGAAAGCTCACATCACAAGAACTTCGTTTCAGAAAAGTTGGCATTGGCCAAGTCCATTTGCATAGGGAATGTTGCCAAATTCTAAGTCCAAAGCTCAAACCAAAATCCAACAGTCCGCACAAATATTTTTTAGGGTTTTTGTTGTTTATTATGTATTTTAAAGTCCTAAGACCACAAACACACACAAGGTACACACTCAAATATCTACAATCACAATATATGGCTCAAGTGAGCAAAGTGAAAATGGCATTAAAATAAAAAAGTTAAATGATATTTATAATGACAAATGATAAATGGCTTGAATTTTAAAGTGCTAAAAGTAAATGACTTTGAAATTAAAAGTTAGTCAAATGTTAGTTGATTAGAAGTTAGTGGAGTTTTTCTTTTCAATTGTTTAAGTCATTCTTTGGAGAACACTCAACCCTCTATTCACAAGCATGGATCCTTGAACCAAGACATCTTCCAAAGGAAGGAAAAAAGGCCAAGTTTCCATACAATACCATGAAAGGGGGGGAGACTTACAATCTCACTTACTAGAATGCTATGCCTTTGGGTCAAACTATCTGAGGCCGGGCAATAATTTTTTTGGTGTTAATGCATGTTAGAGATATCGTATAATGAACCATACTCCTAAAACATACCACACACAAAAAGAAAATGACAAAAGGGTTGACTTAATCTCATCCATACTTGTATTGGTTCATCTAACACAAAGTTATTGATGAACCAATTAGACTTAGGATATGGAGACTTCATTGGCCAATGAGAGGAATGAGATTGAAAGGGATTGAAGATGAAGAGGGGGGGGAGGGGGGAATGAGACAAACACAAATTGGACATGGGAGGAGTTTTATCAAATCAAAATCATTCATTCATTTTGGGAGATGAAATGTACATTTCATCAATCCCCTAAATCCAATGATTTTAATCCAACAAAAGTCAAATCAACCTTGACCAAGGCCCAAACACATAGTCAAACTTCACAAGTCAATAAAAATGGCTCAACACAATTTATTGACAATAAAAACAAATTAAAAATCAAATGAAAATGCATTAAATTAAATTATGTTTTATCAAAAACCTAAAACCTCTTCAAAACACCAAATAAATGGCCAAGAAATTTATCATAGTTCAAACAAGGTCAAACGACCTTGGAGAATTTTTTTCACTATTTTTGAAAAGTCATAAGTATTTTTAAACAATTAAAAATATGCACAAAAATAATGAAATCATGAAAAACACCAATATTGATCCCAAAAAATAATTTTAATTCAGAAAATGAAAGAGAAAAATATTAGAATTTTTTTGGTGAAATTCCCATATTTTTTGGATCAATAATGAAATTAATATGAATTAATGAAAAAAAACAATTAAAAGGAATTTCAAAAATTCAAAAATACTTGGACCATATGATCTCCCTCATTAATTGAGGTGGCAGATCAGATGGACCTGCGTTCCACAAAGGTCTGAGTCAACTGAGATGCCCGCATGGTAATTAGAAGCAACGCTCAAGATTAAAACAACTTAAATGGATCATATGGTTGAGATGCTTCCAACACATCGCTAGAGGCAGAGCTCCGGTCTTCTTCTCCAGTGGACCTCACCGGACTGGTCCACCTTCAACCATCACCAAAATGAAAAAACAAGACATGGATTTAAAGAAAAAATGCCCAGGAGCTCGAATTTGGCCTCAATTTTGTCGAATTCCAAGTATATGAGAAGATACAGGGAGTTGAATTTTGAGGATCATGAACTGAGTTGCTTCGATTTGACCTCAAAGCAACTCAATCTTGTTGCCTACATTGGTAGGACTTCAAACAACAAAAAATCAACAAGAATAGTGGAGAATTTAGAGAGAATCGAAGAGAATAAGTTTTTAAAAAATCACCTTCGAGTTGGTCTAATTTCACTTGATCTTGATCTGGATTTGATTGCTTTCTCCTCCTCTTGCTTGTAGAGACCAAATGGAATAAAAAGGGAAGTTAATTTCTTGAGTTTGAACTTCCAAACAAAAGATGAAGTTCAAGCTCGATTTCAAGAGAAATCTCAAAAAATCTATGGCAATGAGGGTTTGCAGTGGTCTAGCAAAGCTTGGGCAGGGTATTGATGATGAATCTGAAGCCTTAAGTTTGTTTAAATAGGCAATGTACTTGATATTTGCACCACTTGAAATTTGGATAAAATTAGAAACCTCATTGCATGGGTGCATGGGCAATGATTTTGGCCTTGAGGATGATGCAATCCACTTCCAATTCGTGTGTAAAAAGTACTGAATGCATCATGTGCAAGCATGCAAAAGGAAATGATCATTTGAAATTCAATCTTGCCAAAACACTCTCCATAATGAAGCGATATGCAAGTCCCTCAATTTTAATCCAAATGAGATGATCTTGGATGTTTTGGAAAGGTGAGATAAAGGGGAACAACTTTCATGTTGAACACGTTTTCATTTGAATCTTGGATCATGATGAATTTTAAGGTGGAAGTTTGGGAAATCAAACATATTTGAAAATTTTCTAAGTCCCAAGTCAAATGTTCACTTCTTCCACCTTGAATAACTTTTTCTATGGACTTCAAATGAGAAATGTTCCTTCATCAAAGTTGTATATCCTTCAAACCTATTCAATTGGTCACAAATTTGACCTCATTTAGATTTGGCACGAAGGAGTTATTCATTTTAGAAGTTAAGGAAAATCACTTGTTCAATGGGATTGGCCCAAAATGACCTATAATGTTTTCACCTGGCACATGCTTTTTCAAGTTAAATTTGCACTTCCTCCAAACATAAAAGTTGAATTAGACATATTGAATTCGATCATGCGATTTTAATGGTTTTCATCGCATAAATATTGAGCAAGTTATGGTCTTGGGAAGTTGACTTTCAAACTAGGGTTTAGACAAAATGACCTATAATATTTCACCATAAACAATGACTTTCCAAGAAAAATTATATCTATACCTCAACATGAAAGTTGTTGGGAATTTCATTTAGAGTAACTTTTCTTGTTGATTCTAAGTGTTGCCAGCAATTTTGGTAAAACAAAGAGTGTTCACAAGATGTCATGTGTGATGTCTTAACATAAGATATCCTATGTACCTGCTGGAGTTAAAGAACATGTGCAAGCAGGATTGTTTCAGAATGCCACTTACAATGCTAAGACGTCTGATATTGGTTGTACCTGCTCGAGCTTAAATGGAAGACATGTTCATGCAAGATTGTTTCAGATGACATACACAATGTCATGGTATCTGATATGGCTGTACCTGCTATAAAAGGAAATTGGATTATGCAGGATTTTTCCAGATGTCAGACCCGATGTCATGATATCTTGTACACAGAACATTCAATATGAATGTCTGGTGTTTTGTGATTGCACAATTAATGGCAATCATTGGTTGATTGAAGATATGGCTAGCTGGCGCATTCTTTCAGGGATTTCAACCAGATTTATTTATTTTCCAAGGAGATCTTTACAGCTGATATGAAAAGATTTGATTGGAAAATATATTTAGGGTTTTCAAGCTGTCCAATGTTTCTATAAAAAGGGACTCAGAAACCCTGTTTGAACACACAACCAAGACTGAGCAAAATTTAGAGAGAGAGCTAGGGTTTGTGTCTGTAGGTCATTCAAGTCATCCATTGATGATTGAATTGGACTGATTTGTCTTCTTGATCAAAGCTTTGAAGCAAGATCAAGAGTGTGTCTTCTTGATTCAAACTGTGAAGTAAAATCAAGAGTTTGTAATTGAAAAGTATTTTCTTTTCACAAGGGATTGTTGTTTAAAATCACGGGTGTGTGATTGTAAGGGAAGTGAGTGGGTTCTCATATCTAAGAATGCTTAGGTAGAAATTGCACGGGTAGAGATTAGGTGAGAAAGACTGTAACTTGGTGAAGTGTATGGATAGTCTTTGAACTAATTCTATTATAGTGATTTTCCTTCCTGGCTTGGTAGCCCCCAGACGTAGGTGAGTTGCACCGAACTGGGTTAACAATTGCTCGTGTTATTTACCATTCTGTTTTTGTTTGTCCATTGTTTATAACCAGATATCAGTGTCGTAACATTACCTTCGACATCTTATATCTGATACCAGAATTTCATTTCTCTTGGAATAATTTTCATATGACAATACTTGTAGGAGATAGGGTGGTTGACATTCTCTTGACTTTTGGGACTCATGGAGGATAATATATGTACAATATGATTTAAGGTGAAGTATCCCTTGAAATATTTTATCAATTATTGAGGAAACTTATTGAAGAAGTCACATAAGATACCCTGGTGAATTAGGGTTTCCAAGGCAAACCAACCCCAAACACTTGATGACTTCTTGATCAAATTAACATGTGAAGATCATGGGGATCCATATATGATACTTAGAGCCAATGTAATCCAATTCTTGATTGATCTCCTTGCATTGAGGGTCTTAAACCCTATATATGAGCTTGATAGAACATAGGTGAGCATGTGCACTACCTACAAAAAAGTTAAACTATACAATGACATATTTTTGGTATTTTGGTTAGTAAAATAAAGAAAAATGAATTATGATACAATCAAATGTTCTTGGTGATCTCTCCCAATGCAAACCCAATGAATGAGGGGAAAGGAGAATGCCAAGGTGTGATCCCAATGCTAATGCATATGATGAGATAACATGAGGGATCTTAGGGTCAAAATTGGGGTCTTACAGATACTACACTCGAACAAATTTCTCTTGAGAATATTATTTGTTGACGAGTAGTCGTTTAAGCCGGTAATATCCAAAAGATGAAATTATGACTCTGGGAACTCTTTATAACCTTGTTCTACAGGTGTTTATACCCTTAGTACATACAAGGTGGGTTGGATCTTACCCTTGGCTCCATGCTCAAGACTCCGGACCTTTGGATCTTGTTTGTGTGCCTTGTGTGATCCTGTTTGTGATTATTGTATCATGCACTGATTGCACTCATGAGCATTTTTTAAGTTTTCAAGGAACTTAGAGATTCTCTTTGCAAAAAGTATAAAAATATACAAGGAAGCTAAACAAAAGTATAAGAAGTGTATGACATGTGG
Organism: Lathyrus oleraceus; assembly: GCF_024323335.1. Classification (NCBI taxonomy): domain Eukaryota; kingdom Viridiplantae; phylum Streptophyta; class Magnoliopsida; order Fabales; family Fabaceae; genus Lathyrus; species Lathyrus oleraceus. The sequence goes on from NC_066580.1 coordinate 366,177,172, forward strand.
GAACAAATAACAAAAAATAATCTAAATAATACCCACAATCAAGAATGGAGTCAGAAAATTTAAGTTGTTGGGGCATTATATTAATTTACAAATTTGTAGCATAATATATATATATATATATATATATATATATATATATATATATATATATATATATATATATATATATATATATATATATATATATATATATATATATATATATCATTTATTTTTTTTAAAGCAAAAATATATTATATTGTATTTATGTTTTATGAGATATATTTTGAAGAAAGGTTTAAGAACTTTCTCAATGTTTATTTGTGTAATTTTCTCAATTTTATCTTCAACAAAAATATTTATCTATCTATCTATATATCTATATAAGTAGCTAATAATAGTAAGAGTTGTGACGACGTTTGAGTCTTAAAATTAAAATATATAAAATAGTTTTTTTTAATAAAAAATTAGTGAAAATTGTTTTAAAATTAAACACAAACCCAATTTGATTATATTTTAGTCAAATATATATAATTTTAAAATAAAAAACTCATAATAATCTTAACTAAAAATATATCCATAGAATATCCTTTAAGTTAATTAACATATTATACCATTTTAAATAAATATTTTTTTTAATTGTTATATAATATACAATGAAGGGTTTCAAACTTTTCATCAAAATATAGTGGGGGCGCATGCCCCTATACTCACCCATGTAGCTTGGTCCCTGCCTACAATCAATAACGCCATTAGGAGACGCAAAACTAGATTTTTGAAACGAAAACCTCCATAAAAAAGAACAACATCCTCCAAAAGCAACAAGATGGAATACAATCTCAAAAATTCATATAAAAAAATTCTTGGATTATTATTAACTCATACAATGTTAGATATTTTCACTTACTTGTGCAACAAGTTATTCTAGTTTTCTCTTTCTCTTGCTTTAGTTTGTTGGAATTTTGTTAGCTTGTTAGTTAAGTTAGTTAATAACCAACTTCCATTGGCTTCTATATAAGTAGATTTTCTCTTTGCATCAATGTAATGAAAGATCTTTTGTTAACTTTGCTTAATGAAAATGAGTAGTTGGTTGCACCATTTACATGGTATCAACAATAATTTCCACATCACTCTTTCATCTTTCTCACTTTTTTTTTTATCTTTCCTTCCGTTTCATCTTCATCTTCTCCACTGGCTATGCCTAATTATGAAGATTTCTCAATAAATACCACGACCCTTATTATCTTTATCCTAATGAAAACCCAGCCATAGTTATTGTTTCTCCATTATTCGATAATAAAAATTATCATTCTTGGGCCAGATCCATGCATATTGCATTGATCTCCAACAATAAACAAAAGTTCGTCGATGAAACTCTCCCTAAACCTCCTTCCACAGACCCTGTATATGCTCCTTAGATTATATGCAATACAATGTTTCTTACATGGTTGTAACGATCAATTAATGAATCCATAGCCAAATATGTTCTCTGGATTGGTTCTACTTCAGGTGTTTGGCTGAACATGAAAACTCGATTCTCTCCAAGTGATATATTTCGTATCACTGATATTCAAGAAGAATTATACAATCTTTGATAAGGATCAATCGAAGTTTCGGATTGTTTCACGAAGATGAAGGTATTTTGGGATGAATTAGAAAACTATCATCCAATCCCTCAGTACAGATGTGCTATACAATCTAGCTGCAATGCTATATCTTCTTTACAACTCTATCGTGATCAAGACTATGTGATTCGGTTTCTTAAAGGGCGTAATGAGAAATTCAATGCAACCAAATCTCAAATCATGCTTTAAAGCCCTTTACCTCCCATTGGTACAGTCATTTCAATGATTATTCAGCAAGATGATTTTCCACTCCCGATCTTGATCTACCAATTCACAACACTGATCAATCTTTCTTTGCATCCATTTGGCCAATTTTGTTTAGAACAAGCCAAAATGGAAATGGTCAGGACCTGCTTGTAGCGGGGTATTCGTTACCATTAGAGATATTGACTAAATCTAAGGTAAACCATACAAGTCGAGTCGCCACCACACTTCTATTTATCCAAAGGAATGGTTAGAAAGCGAACAAAAACCTAAAAGTTTTATCGAATCAAAAACTAGTAAAAATGTCAGATATCGGGGCAAGGGGGTTGGTTATGCAATGAGAAGGTTTTAAGCACCCAAAACATCCTAGGTACTCCTAGGGAGCCCTTTTCACATTTGTTGTAAGGTTGGTATTTTGTGAAAATTTTGTTTGTGCAAACATGATTGAAGAGATGAGAAGAGAATATACAAGTTATTTAAATTTTGTGTTTGGATGGATAAACACATTGCCTACGTACCATCTTAAAAAAGATTAGAATCAAAACCTCGTAGTTCAGGGTAAAAATCTCAAAAAATTAGTTGGTGAATTGGTTAGGTCCAAAAGCCTTAAGGTCTTTTGTTATCCAAGGGAGAAAACTCAACCTAAAACCACAAATCCACCATGTGAGGATAGCTTCAACATGCTAGTGAGGGGTTAACCCTATAATAAGCATGGAAGACTCATTGTTCATCACTAAGGATATAGGTGAGTATTATATCTACCTCAAGGGTAACTCAAACTTAATAGCTAAAGGTTATGAAAAGTTTTGATTAAGAGAGTGGCCATTGAAACCAGAAAAAGATATTTGAATGAGTGGTATTTACCAATGAAAAGTATTTACAAAATATGGTCAAAGTTGATTTAAAAGTTCAATTCACAATAAGTGTTATGAAAAGAAAGTTTGAAAATCAAAAGCATAAGGCTTAGGTTTCTAATGTTTGAAAACAAATGTTAATATTTGCACAAAAAGTTTTGGCTTGGGTTAGAGTGGAGGGAAGAATAAGAATGGCTAAAGTCCTAATCATACAAGAGATAAGGGATAAGAAACAAGACCACAAATGGAGTTCCTCTCTTGAGATCATATTGATGATCCAAGTAGCTCCTATCCTTTGGAATATGTACGCAAAATAATTGTAAGCTCAAGCAATCAACATAATCACACAAGCTCTTAGAAGATTCCCAATGGCTCTTGTATCTTTCACTTTGGATGAACATGGCAATGGTTCTTCAATTTGAGCTCTCATATGATCCCTTAGCACAAAAGCACACACATCAAAGAGTTTTATGAAGCAAATCAAGAATGGGAAAAAGTGAGTTTAGAGGTTTGGTCCTTCTAATCCATCTTCAACATTAAGGTCCTTTTACTCCAATTTGCATAGGGAAAGTCCTAGAAACTAAGTCCATTTGTCCATTTCTTTGCATTTGGTCCACAACAATCAAAACAAAACACAAGCACAATAATATATACACAATTATGTGCTCAAATGAGCAAAATGCAAATTGGATTAACATAAACATGTGCTCAAATGAGCAAAGGGGGAAAAGCAAATGAATAATATGTACAAGAATAGTAAATGGCATAAATGTAAAGTGCAATAAGTAAATGTTAGTAGTTAATAGTTAGTGTTAGTAATTAGTGTGCCATAAGGAAAATTTAGCGCTATGTTAAGCAATCGTAATTGGACTTATGTAGAACTCACAACTATTTGAGGCCGGTCAATAATAATGTAGGCAACAACACAAGTTAGAGGTCTTGATTAGTGAATCAAACTCCAACAACTTGCCATGCCAAAAAAGAAGATGAGAAATGATCTTGTATTGATTTAGGTTCTTTGCATGATTTAGGAAGCAATCTATCATTAATGCAAAGCCATTCACTTGATCTATGATCAAGATGAACTAGATTTGAATCAAGGAAGATTAAACCTCCCTAATCAATGCTAACCACCAATCTTTAACTCATTGATCAAAAAAGAAAAAAAGAAGAAAGAGAAGAAGAAGATGAAGAAATAAAGTACATTAATGGAAATGGTATGAGATAATCAACAAGCATTGACCAAAGATAGAGAAGATCAAGATCAAACAATAGAAAACAAAAGCAAATGAAGATTAGAAGTCAAGAAACAAAATAAATATTTTTGGCATTTTTTATATTAAAACTAAAACATGAATTAAAATAATAAAGAAAGGTCAAACTTCAAACTCACTTCAAATCAACTTTGAAAAGTCCAAGTGAATTATCCCAAGTTCAACAAGGTCAAATAAAGTTTGACAAAAAATTTCAGCATTTTTAAAAGTCAGAAACTATTTTAAATCAATTAAAAATGCATAAAAATAACCTAATTGAACTAAAATCTCAAATAAATCTCAAATCAATTATGAAATTGATGAGAATATTTTTCATAGATCTATCATCATTCAAAGAGGTTGGAAAAATATTTTTGTATTTTTTGAATATCAAAAATTATTTTGAATGAATTAAAAATAACCAGAAAAGAGAAAATTACTAAAAAATATCAAATGATAAAATAAAAAATATTAAAAATCATTTTTAGAAAGTAGAAATTAAAAGGAGAATAATGAAATTGGTCCCATAATTTTTGGACCAATAATGAGAGAGATATGAATTTTAGAAATAAAATGGAATAAAAGAAATAAAATGGAAATTAAAATCAGAAATAAAAAATAAGGAAAAACCACACGCGTTGGATCCAAGCTCATTAATTGAGCTGGCGTATCAGACGGTTCCCAAGCGCGCATCCACCAAACACGCGAGTCAACTGAGCAACATGTGGACATTAAAAAAGTCATAAGAAAGAAGGATCCAGATTTGATCTGGAGAATGAACCCAACGGCCATGGTTTGATTTGGCAACCAGACGGTGGTGTACACCACCGTCTTCTCTGGCGAGGCCAGAGATTCCGTCGAGAGTTGCAGAAAATAAACCTTCACCAAATGAGGCGATCTATACAGCAATGGAAAGCTGGGGTGATGTACGTCACCCCTACACCATCTATTTTCACTCTAGATCTCCATGGTAAGAGAAATCAGAGGTTGAAAAATATGGTGTTCAACTGAAACTTAATGGATTTGCAAAATTCAAAGCACAGTCAAGTTGCCTCTGATGAGAGGACTTCAACCAACCCAAAAAATGCAAGAAACAAGCTACAAACAAAGAGTTTCGAAGAAAATATGTTCTGATGTAAACCTCTGAAATGAGGATCTTTAGAGCACAATTCTCCTTTGCTAATGCTTGTAGTGTAGTCTCAGGATCAAGGTGAGCAAGGCTTAGGAACTATAGATCTAAAAAATCAATCAATGCAATTGAAATTCATATCTGAAATTTTTGAGAGAAAGAGAAAGTTCCTTTGAGTATGGTTATGGAGGGATTCGTACGGCATAACAGGTGCCTTCAGGTTGTCAAATTATGAAGCTACGCACTCTTATTTATAGATGAAGGGAGCTGCAAGCATGAGCAAAGTGTGTGCATGAATGAAGAGGGCCTCCATGCATGGGCCTATACAGGCGTATGGAGGGCCCAATTCTGATTGGAATGGCAAGCTAAACATCATCAAATATGTTTTGGACGTGCAGATGAGGTGTATTTGGCTCATGCATAAAGTTTGAATCAAGTTTCCAAAAATGCACTAGAAAGTTTCCCTCTTCGAAAATGATACTTCCAAAAATAAAACATAGCCTTATGGGTAATGGTTGGACTTGAAGTGTAGGGTGCAAAACATGCATATGTGACATTTTCAAAATTGGCCAAAGTTCAAGCCCTTCTGTTTCAATGATGCAAGCTCCAAATGATAACATCTTCAACATGAAAGTTGTAGATCTTTTCAAGGAAATAAATTTGGACTTAAATCTTGCATCATTTGGATTTTTTATGAAGAAGTTATGGGCTCTTGAAGTTGGATTTTTTCACATTTCAATGCATTTGGTCCAAAGTGACCTATAATGTTTTGCATTATCACATGTATTTATTTTGAGATTTTGAAATTTTGCTCAACATAACATTTGAATTAGACATCTTAATATTTCCAATACATCTGGTCTCACCTCCAAATCATGGAAAATGAATGAGTTATGTCCTTGGGAAGTTGACCCAAAATTAGGGTTTCAGTCAAAATGACCTATAATGTCTTGGAATGGATGATGACCTTCCAAGCTTCAAATAAATTTTTTATGAACATGAATGTTGTTCATATTGTCCTTAAGAAATGTTTTTATCTTGGGGTCATCTCCATTTGCCAAACACATAAAAAGTTAGGTCTCAGTGTATTTCAAAATAGTCAGATGAATTGACTGAATAACTTCTCAAGTCCAAACCTCATATCTTGATGAATTGATGATTGAGGACACCCAAATAAGTTCAAATATTCATGAAATGATGAATTAAAGAACTTTCCTTGATTGTATTTGACCATGGGTTGAGGTTGCTTCATGAACAAGGCACAATTGATGGTCAGATGAATTAGGGTTTCCTTGGGAAACAAACCTCAAACCCTTTGATTTGCTTTGATCCAAATGATGAATTGAGATACTTGGAAGGCATATTTGATGAAGGAGATATTTGGGAACCATTGCCATGTTTCTTTCACCTTCTCTTGGCCATATCAATGCACATAGGATCTCCTAGAAGCTCTAGACCTTGTGACTGCTCAAGCTACAAACAAAAGATGATAGTGACATAGTTTTGTGCTTTTGTTTAGTGAATAAAATGAGAAAAGAAATGATATATATAATTCAAGCATGCTTGGTGATCTCACACCAACTCACAAGAGATCCCACCCAAAGGCAAAGCGAACCAAGATGCTTATAATCCTTGAGGCAATGTGAATGCAATGCTATGATGTCATGAGGGATCTTAGGGTCAAAATTAAGGTCTTACAGATGCCCCTATTTAAGGTCATTCTAGCCGGAGAAGTGAAGGTTAAAATCTTCGTCTCGACGAGGTAGAATGGGCTTAAATAATAACAGAGAGACGAATTTTGGTTCCTAAGAGGCCTCATGATGCGAATGTATGTATGCAAAAAGGAAATACTCTGTGGGGATATGTGTCCACAAAGAAGAAAAGAAATCTGGAGAAATTGATAATCCATATGAGTAATACACTCATAAATGGGACAAAGACTCTGGGGATTCTTATGGGGATAAGAAAAGGAATAAAATGCGTGAGCAGGTCACGACTTAGAACTGGTGAGAGACACGAGAAGAGATTCCAAGAAAATAAATCAATGGAAAGACTCGAGCTGACTCAAAGATGCATGTATTGGGGAATATGCCAATACAGCAGAACTATCCACGAATGATACTTCGGATGAAAATCCGGACTCAGATGGGAAAATCCACTAAGGGAATTAACTGGGGAATGTCCAAAGAGGACTCCTCTGAGGAAACAACAGGATAAGGTATTACCGGTTACTGGGTAATAAGCTCAAGGAGATATGTGATCGAAACACCGGAATAAGGGTGAGAGAACAACACGCTCAGGGAGAATGAATATCTAAGACCAGTATAAGGGTGATAGATATCAAACATCCAAAATCATCTGAGGAAGACCTAAAAAAGGTATATCTCAACTCAGGAAATCTGAGTCCAGAGGGGACAAAAGTCATAATAGGGAGCAGAGAGGAAGGAACACCAGGGATACCGGTTACTGGGCGTATAATAGGTGACCGACCAAGCATGAATTAGGGAATATTTCCAAGACACTCATCATCCGAAGGAGGGCTAAAAAGCAAACTTGATTACAGGATGGGCATTCGACTCCGCAAAGAGGGGATACAAATCTTACTCGACTGGGGAAGACCAAAAGACTTCGACCAAAGAGCGCATGAGATATATTATCTATTACCGTCAAAACGTAGATAACATACTCACATGGAAGATTATGCACAACCGATTACTGGGTTAATAAAGGATAAATCGACCGAAAGAGAAGGCATCAGGATACCAAATACTAGGTATAAAATGATGACCAATCAAAGGGAGAAACAATCATTACCAACAAAAGGTAAATGACAGATGACCCGCTGGGGATACCTTGACAAAGGCAAAGATCCGGGAGATATATTCAAGAGGTGAAGGAATATCAATACCGAATGTTGGATAAAGATAACCGTCAAGGATGGGAATACATCTACCGGATACTGGGTAGAAAACCACAGAAGAGTAACCGTCATCGGTTAGGATGAACAAAAAATAAGGTTAACTCTGCAAGAGGATAAAATAGGGTTTACAACTACCGATATGAGGGTAGAAAACCACAGACTCCGCCAGGGAAAAGATGGACAATTGCTGGCTACTGAGCAATCATTCATCTAAACTAAAGGGGAAGTGCAAGGATAATTTCAAGAGGCCAAATCTAGGAATAAACTAGAGAGGCACGATGAAACAAGACTTATCCCTATGGGGATATAACTCATGGGGAAACTCCGTCCCAATATATGTGTTGGGTGGAAGCAGAAACAACAATCATCCACGAGGACATAACTCAGTGGGGAATACAGAAGAAAAGATAAACACTTTCTGCCTATGGGGCTGACTCTTCATGGGGAGATTAGACACCAACGTCTGCTTGGTGAAAAATATATCACCGAATAGCAGGAGACAACAAACAAAGGTATTTATGGCAAATAATGCGACATGAATATTTGAATGTTAAAATTATGCATATATGCGTGGTTTGTGTATAATGAATGCTGCCAAAACAGACATATCTAACACAAACAAGTCCAACGATTGATGAACAAACATCCGGTACTACATCTCGAGAGAGAAAGCCAAGCCCACTAGAGAACATCCTATCTGATGGGGGCAAGGGATACCAGGAAACAAAGATCTATGCAGGGGAATGAGCATCAGTCATTCCAGCTGGGGGCTAGGGCCACACATGGATAAAATCTGTTGTGGAAACCACTTACTGGGGAAAATATCAGAGGGGAGGATGGAACTCTGTGGGGAACAACCACCAACAGAAGCTTCCAGGGTCACTACCATGAACTATACAACTTCTGAGGAGGAAGGATCATTACTCCACTGAAGGAAAGATAAATCTCTTCGTCAACCACTCTTCTTGGGAAGAAAACACAAACAGGCTCTGAAGGAAGAGGATACAATCATGATGGGAATATGAACAAATGTTTTACCCTATTGTAAATCATACTATCCTTGGGAGAGCACTAAAGACATCCCAAGTATCCTTTTGTCATTGTGAATGTTCTCTTTGTTTAAAAACAATTTACGCAAAATTTATTTATTTAAATTAATGATATTTCTCAATTAAAACATGCAAAACATTTGTTGAATAGAAAAAAATAAGAGTGCAAATAATTGGATAAAGGCTCAAATTTATTTGATGGAATGGTAGTCTGCAAATGGCGAGACTCCATAGATCTTTAACAATTTGAACATAATGAACCATTTTTCCACCAACTCTGAATCCGATGTATTTGAAACTTTAGTTGACAATGACTGAGCGAGAATCTTTGACAGATGACAGTTTGTAGAACAAAGTCTTGCCAGGATGCAGTTACTTGCCAAATCCCTAATTTTTGCCTAGATTTCCCCAGGGTGGGGTGTTCAATCTAGCGGGATACATATTCATTTTTTTATGTCCCTAACTTTTGCCTGGATCGCCCTTTAGGGTTTTCAATCCACCGAGACGCTCATTTTTGCCTAAGCCGCCCTTTCTGGTTTTCAACTTAGCGAGCCATTCTGTTTTTATTTTTAGGCGAAGTATTTCTTGACTGCATCTGAATTCACAGGGCGAGTGAAATCCTCCCCATCCATAGTTATAAGTATCAAATCACCGCCTGAAAAGGCTCTCTTGACAACATATGGACCTTAATAGTTTGGAGTCCACTTTCCCCTGGAATCGGGCGCGAAAGACAAGACTTTCTTGAACACAAGGTCACCTAGGTACTCCTATGGATCCCTTTTCACATTTGTTGTAAGGTTGGTATTTTGTGAAAATTTGTTAGTGCAAACATGATTGAAGAGATGTGAATAGAATGTACAAGTTTATTTACATTTTTGTGTTCGAATGGATAAACCCATTGCCTACGTACCATCTTAAAAAAAGATTAGGATCAAAACCTCGTAGTTCGGGGTAAAAATCTCAAAATGAGTTGGTGAATTGATTGGTCCAAAAGCCTTAAGGTCTTTTGTTATCCAAGGGAGAAAACTCAACCTAAAACCACAAATCCACCATGTGAGGATAGCTTCAACATGCTAGTGAGGGGTTAACCCTATAATAAGCATGTAAGACTCATTGTCCATCACTAAGGATATAGGTGAGTATTACATCTCCCTCAAGGATAACTCAAACCTAATAGCTAAGGGTTATAAAAATTATGATTAAGAAGGTGGCCCTTGAAACCACAAAAAGACATTTGAATGGGTTATACTTACCAATGAAAAGTATGTACAAAATATACTCAATGTTGACTTAGAAGTTCAATTCAAAATAAGTGTTATAAAAAGAGTTTGAAAATCAAAAGCATAAGGCTTAGGTTTCTAATGTTTGGAAAGAAGTGTTAATGTTTGCACAAAAGTTTTGGCTTGGGTTAGAGTGGAGGGAAGAAGAAGAATGGCTAAGTCCTAAGCATACAAGAGATAAGGGGTAAGAGAACAAAACCACAAATGGAGTTCCTCTCTTGAGATCATATTGATGATCCAAGTAGCTCCCATCCTTTGAAATATGCAAGCATAATATAAGTAAGCTCAAGAAATCAACAATCAAATAAGCTCTTGGAAAGTTCCTCAATGGCTCTTAGATCTCTCTCTTGGAAGCTCATGGCAATGGTTCCTCACTTAGGCTCAATGTTGAAATCCCTAGCACAAGAACACACACATTAAATAGTTCTATCAAACAAATCAAGAATTAACAAGCAAGAGTTTAGAAATTGGTCCTTCCAAAGTTCTCTTTAGCATTTATAGCATTCTAAAGGCCCAATGCCTAGTTGCTCTTTGACTTTTATAGCACTCTAAAGGCTCAATGCCTAGTTGCTCTTTGACTCCACATTTGCATAGGGAAAGTCCTAAAGTCTAAGTCCATTTTGTCCATTTCTTTGCATTTGGTCCACACACTACGCCAAAAACTGGAATAGACAGCGCCCCTTAGAGGGCGCTTTATTACAAAAGCGCACTCTAAAGTGAAGAGAAAAAATAAGGAGCATACTATTGGAATAGACAGCGCACTTTAGAGGGCGCTTTTGTAACAAAGCGCACTCTAAAGTGAAGCGAAAAAATAATGAGGAAATGGAGGGACACCAATAGAGGACGCTTTATTGAAAGCGCCCTCTAAGGCTAGCCTTAGAGGGCGCTTTTAAAACAGCGCTCTCTATGTCCATGTACATTTCCAGTTTATAAGGCGCTTTTGGAAAGCCTTAGAGAGCGCTTTTAGAAGCGCCCTCTTAGGCCCCCTTTAGAGGGCGCTTTTGTAACAAAGCGCCCTCTAAAGTGAAGCCAAAAAAAAATGAGGAAATGGAGGGACAACAATAGAGGGCGCTTTAGTGAAAGCGCCCTCTAAGGTTACCCTTAGAGGGCGCTTTTAAAAAAGCGCTCTCTAAGTCCATGTACATTTCCAGTTTAGAAGGCGCTTTTGGAAAGCCTTAGAGAGCGCTTTCAGAAGCGCCCTCTTAGGCCCCCTTTAGAGGGCGCTTTTTTTACAAAAGAGCCCTATAAGGTCCCCTTTAGTAAACATTAAAATTATAACATATACTGCATGTCTCTTTACTTTCCCTCTCTATAAGCTATTTCGTTTACGTAACTGGGTTTTCTCTCTACTGCGATTACTCTCGTCCTCCGTTCGTTCTCCCTCCCTCACCGTCATCGTCGCCATCGCCTTTTTCTGCTGCTGCGTTCACGTTCACTGAGTTATCTGCGTCCACCGTCACTGTTCACTTTCTTCTCCATCGTTACCGTCACCTTGAAGGTATTTCTCTTCTCCATCGTTACCGTTCACTTTCTTCATGTGTTTGATTAGGGCATTTTCTAAACTTAGTTTTACATTTTGTGCATTATGTTGATTAATGTTGTTTAGGGCAAACTGAGTTTTTTATTTCTGATTGAAAACTGATATCATTTGAAGTGTGTTTGAGCTTGTGCTTGGAAGTTTGATGATTATGGATGCAAGTTTGTTCATGTTCCAAACACCATAAGTTTGCATTGGTCTTTTGCATGCAGTAGGTGTGTGTGAGTTTGTATTCAATAATGATAAAAAAAAAGAGTTTAGATTGTTGTAACATGAGAGAAATGGAAGGTATATGAATGTGTTCATGTATTGAATCATTGTCTTACTTGGGTCTTATTGAATCATTTCTATATTACAGATAAAATGGCCAACCAAGACGATACCCATGACGCGAATGGATCACGTAACAATGTTGAAAAAGAAATCAAACGAGGATTGACTGTTATGAAGTCAATCATTCGTGCAAGAGACAAGGGTGTAAAATTTGAAGTACATTGGAGTGCTGAAGACCAACTAATTGAGCCTAACGGTTCAATGTTGGCAAGTTACATTGGTTTCCTTGTTCGACAACATATTCCGATTACATGTGATAATTGGAGAAGTCCGGACTTGAAGGTTGGCAAAGAAAATATATGGTCCGAGATACAGGTACTTACCATATATTGTAATATGTTTTTTTGTTGACTATTTGTTGACCATATATTGTTATAATATTACTTTATAATAACACACTCCATGTGTATGTTTTTTAGAGATCCTTTCACATCGATGAAAGCCGGCAAAAATATTGTATTCAATTGGCCGGAAAAAGACTCCGAGGATTTCGATCCTTTTTGTCCAACAAATTTCTCAAGGATGAGGAAGGAAAATTTGTTGAAGCAGAACGGCCAATGAAGTATGCCGAGATTATTTCAGCCGATGAATGGGATAACTTTGTCGCCAAACGAAGAAACGAAAAATTCCATGTAATGTCTATTAATTATGGTATTATACAATTGTTAAGTTACTTGGTTCTAATATGCCTTAAACTTTTTTATCCAGGAAGTAAGCGACAAAAATCGGAAAAGGGCATCAAAACCCGCGTATCCGTACAAAAAAGGGCGTACGGGATATGCACGGTTACAACAAAGAATTGTGAGTATATTCAAATGCTATGAGCTTATACATTGTCACAATATGTTATAATTGATGATCTTATAATCTAATTCAATGTGTAGCTAGCCGAGGAGAAAAGTGACGCAACATCTCTTCCGGAGCACGTATTATGGAAGGCTGCTCTGGTTGGGAAGGATGGGGCTGTCGTTGAAGCGGTCCAAAATGTTTATGATGAATGTGTAAGTATATGTAACATTATTTCTTTAATTATATCGAAAATTTTGTTAGACATATAATTCATTTTTAATCTCCTCTAATAATATTTCAGGAGACTTTATCCCAAACCTTACCTTCAACCGAGGTCCAGGATTGCAGGAGCGTACTTAGTCGAGTACTAAATGTTCCTGAGTATTCCGGTCGTGTGAGGGGTAAGGGTTTTGGTGTGACTCCGTCGTCATTTTATAAAAAACCAAAAACAAAAAATCCTACCATTAAAGAGGTAATGGAGACCTTGGCGGAGTTAAGGGCACAAGTACTCCAACTGCAAAACGAGAATGCAAGGTATAGAGAGGAAAGGTGCGCCTCCGAGGCAAAAGATACTAGTGACCGAGCTAGTATCAATTGTCAACCGAAATTTCCCGAGGTAATTATATATGTTATTATGAAATTAAAATAACACTTTTTTACTTGACACATATACACGTTAACAATAACATTTATTATTGGTTTAGGGCATTTCACCTTGTCAGCTGTATCTATTGTCACCAACTTATCGCATGGTTGGCAAGGGAAAAGTGCACAACACTTCGGGTGAATTACTTCACCATAATCCCCTCCCGGTGGGATATATGAAAGTTTCGGTTTACCTTGTATTAGATACCGACGCGCTTCTACCATTACCTGACGTTGTTTCAGAGACAACGTTGATGCGAGAAGCAGTCGGATCCTTTGTTGGATGGCCGTCAGATCTAATTTTCCCAGATGCCGAGGTATATATGTTCTAAATGATTATGAATATTTAGTATTCACATTTCAATTCAGCTACAATTATGATATTTAATCAATCCTTATTACATGGTAATGTTAGACTCCTACAAGACCCACGCATAAAGCTGGTAAAGGGATTTCAAGACGCATCGAGTCGGGTGCATCTCAAAAAGAGGTACAAATATATATACCCATTGAATTATATACGCAACGATTCTGTTGCATCACAAAAAGTCATGATTTAATTTATATGAATTTTTAGGTTCCCGGTCGAAAGTTGAAAAAAGCTGGTAACGATATTCCTCCAACGACGTCCGAGACAAAATCTCAAATTATGATGCGTCTTGAGAAAATGGTGGAAGAGTCCGATATTATACACGGCGCCATCCGTAGTGTAGATTTTGATGAAGGTGTTTTCGGATTTGCTCATTCCGAAATAATTGCAAAGGAGGACATGCAATAACTTTTTGAACACGAAGAATTGGGCATCGCTGTCATTCATACATACATATGGTACTCCGATCAATCTATTATTTACTTAGTTGAACAATTTATTTACACATTTCAATGAGTAGTCTAATGTTTATTATGTTTCTATTTAAGGTATATGTATGTAACATTGATGCGGGGAACTGAATTGTGTAACCGATTCAATTTTATTGCTGCTTCCCGTATCAACACAACGCTTATAACGAAAAAATCCAACATCCGTAAAGAATGAACTAGTCGATAGATTCATGGCGGCCGGCGATAATACTACACCCAATTTGTATTTTTTACCGTTTAATTCTGGCAACGGGTTAGATTTTCTTTCTAATAATTTCATTCTAATCTATGTATATCTTTTACGTAGAAAATTTTCATGCATCTAAATTTTTGTTTTATTTTATAGTGGTCACTGGGTGTTGGTTGCTATGGATCTTTCGAGACTAATTGTATATTATCTCGATTCATTATCGGGTGATTGAAGTAAATATCCGAGTATGAAGAAGACGGTTGACGCGTAAGTGAAATTCCCCTAAATATTCGTGTGTATTTGTATATTTAATTATGTCTGTCAGATTGATCTCAATATACGTTTTTATTTTGTTAGGGCAATACTAAAATTTAGATCGAAAAAGAATTACCGCAATAGGAAGGACATTACCTGGGTCAGAGTTCAGGTATATATTAAGTATCTTATTTTTGCTTATAATAATGTTTGTTTTTTTGCTTATAATAGTGTTTGTAAGAAATTAACTATATATATATTGTTTGTTTTTCTGTGTAGTGTCCTCAGCAAAATAATTCGGTCGATTGCGGATTTTTTGTATTGAGATTTATGAGAGATATCATTGCGTTGAATCGTATAGACATCCCAAAAATGGTATGGAATAATAACTTAGGGTTTATTTTAACATTATCGGATATTTCATCTAATTTGTTACTAAATCATGAATATGTTTTATTCTCTTAATTGTAGTACTTTGAGGAATACAAATCTTACTCAAGAGCTCATTTGGATGAAATGAAGGATGAATTGTGTCAATTCATTGTTGATCAAAGAATCATATAGCTAGGTTGTATATTGTTGTACATATATGTATGGAATGTTGTTGTTGTATGCTGTTGTTGTATATATGTTGTATATTGTTGTTGTACTTTTACTAAATCATGAATATGTTGTTGTATATTGTTGATCAAAGAATCATATATTAATGTTGTATATATGGAGGATTAATGTTGTATATAAATGGATTCATGTTGTATATATCAATGGATTAATGGTGTATAACATTGGATTAAAGGATGAAATCAATATGAATTTTACACTTTTGCAGCATGCGAACAGGTTACCAATTAAATATCCACTGTTTTTCAAATAATTTTTTTTAAAATAACTAACACTTTAGAGGGCGCTTTCTGTAGGAAGCGCCCTCTAAACACTTTACATTGACAACTTTAGAGGGCGCTTTGTCCAGAAAGCGCCCTCTAAACACTTTACATTGACAACTTTAGAGGGCGCTTTTTCCAGAAAGCGCCCTCTAAGGTGTCCCTTTATGGACCACTCCAGAGGGCGCTTTTTTCTGAAAGCGCACTATAATGTGGCCCTTAAAGGGCCACTTTAGACAGCGCTTTCTCCAGGAAAACAAAGCGTTGTCTTTACCTATGCCAGCGCCACTTTAGAGGGCGCTTAAAGACGCTGTTATAGGCCAAAATAAGCGCCCTCTTTTCCCTTATTTGGCGTAGTGACAACAATCAAAACAAAACACAAGCACAATAGCATATACACAATTATGTGCTCAAGTGAGCAAAAGGAAAATTGCATTAACATAAACATGTGCTCAAGTGAGCAAAGGGAAAAGCAAATGAATGATATGTATAAGGATAATAAATTGCATAAAAGTAAAGTGCAAGAAGTAAATGTTAGTGGTTAATGGTTAATGTTAGTAGTTAGTGTGCCATAAGGCAAATTTAGCGCTATGTTAAGCAATCGTAATTGGACTTATGTAGAAGTCACAACTATCTGAGGCCGGTCAATAATAAAGTAGGCAACAACACAAGTTAGAAGTCTTGATTAGTGAACCAAGTTCCAACAACTTGCCATGCCAAAAAGAAGAAGAGAAATGATCTTGTATTGGTTTAAGTCCTTTGCATAATTTAGGAAGCAATCTATCCTTAATGCAAAGCCATTCACTTGATCAATTGATCAAGATGAATTAGATTTGAATCAAGGAAGATTAAACCTCCCTAATCAATGCTAACTTATCAACCTTTAACTCATTGATCAAAAAGAAAAGAAGAAGAAGAAGATGAAGATGAATGATGGATGATGGAAATGAATAAAATAAAGTGCATTAAGTAAAATGGAATGTACCATTCCATAAATGTTGATCAAAGATAGGGAAGATCAAGGTCAAACCCTCAAAATCAGAAATGAGATGAAGATTGGAAGTCAAGAAATAAACAAAATATTTTTGGCATTTTTAATATTTGAAAATAAACTTGAATTAAAATGTTAAAGAAAGGTCAAACTTCCAAATCACTTCAAATCAACTTTGAAAAGTCCAAGTGAATTATCCCAAGTTCAACATGGTCAAACAAAATTTGAAAAAAAATTTCAGCATTTTTAAAAGTCAGAAACTATTTTTAATCAACTAAAAATGAAGAAAAATAACCTAATAGAACTAAAATCTCAAATAAATCTCAAATCAATTAATAAATTGATGAGAATATTTTTCATAGATCTATCATCATTCAAAGAGGTTGAGAAAATATTTTTGTATTTTTTGAATATCAAAAACTATTTAAAGTGAATTAAAAATAACCAGAAAAGAGAAAATTCACAAAAAATATCAAATGATAAAATAAAAAATATTAAAAATCATTTTTAGAAACTAGAATTAAAAAGAGAAATAATGCAATTGGTCCCGTATTTTTTTAGACAAATAATAAAAGAGATATGAATTTTTGAAATAAAAGGAAATAAAGAAAATAAAATCAGAAATTGGAAAATAGCAAAAATCAGGAAGCGTTGGATGACTTCATTAATTGACGTGGCAACATCCAATGGATCAGGAGCGCGCGCGTACCATAGTCATTAGTCAACTGAGAAACATATTAAATTAAAAAAGTCATAACATTCAAGCATGGAGATTAGATCTGGAGATTGCATCCAAAGGCTCACATTCAATCTGGCAATGAGACGGTGGCCAGCGCCACCGTCTTCTCCGATGAGCTCTGGCGAAGCTCAAAAAATGCAGAGATTCAAATGTTCATTAAAATGGACGATCCAGGCACCGTTCGAAAGGTGAAGTGATGTACAACACTCCTGTACCACTCACTTCCACTCTAGATTCCTATCAAGAGAGAAATAAGAGATGGAAGCTTGATGGTGTTCATCATGAACTTGCTCGATTTAAAAAATTAAGCATACAACAATGATGCCTCTATAGAGAGGACTTCAGACAACACAATATCAAGGCCAATAGATCAAAGAACAAAGAGATTCAAAGCAAAAACCAGTTGATCCACATCTTTGGATTGTGAAGC
This sequence comes from Lathyrus oleraceus, assembly GCF_024323335.1. Lineage (NCBI taxonomy): Eukaryota > Viridiplantae > Streptophyta > Magnoliopsida > Fabales > Fabaceae > Lathyrus > Lathyrus oleraceus. The sequence goes on from NC_066580.1 coordinate 366,195,116, forward strand.
TTTGAGTCCCTTTCCTTGGTTCCTTTTGCAAAACATAACTTCAATGGATCAAGTGATGAAGGTTTAGGAACTTTAGATCTGAGAATTCAACCAAATGCAATTGAATTTCATATTTGAATTTTTGAAGAAAGATGAACTTAGTTCCTTTGGTATGGTTGAGGATTCACTCTTGCAGCATTTCAGGCGCCCTTAGGTTGGTTAATTATGAAGCATAGCACATGTATTTATAGCTGGAAATGGCTGAGCAAGTGAGTTTACTCGTGTGCATGGCAAATGGATTTCTCCTTGCATGGGCTTGTGTGATCATGTGGAAGGCCTAATGAAGACTGAAACAAGCTGCTGAGTTCATGTGAATTGCAATTGGACGTGTACATTAAGTATAAACAACTCATGCACGGTAATTTGAATGGAATTTCACAAAAAGCATTCAATCTTCAAGTCTTCGAAAATGGTGCTTCCAAACTCCAAATGCCACCTCATGAGTAATGGTTAGAAAGATTATTGCATAAGGAACAAATGATATGTTGATCAAAATTTCAATTGGGCCTTGGAAATTAGTGAATTTTGAGTTTAAAGTATAGGGTGCAAAACATGCAAAAGTGAAGTTTCCAAATTTGGCCAATGTTCAAGCCCATCTGTTTCAATGATGCAAACTCCAAATGATAAAACCTTCAACATGAAAGTTGTATATCTTTTCAAGACAATCAATTTGGACTTAAATTTTGCATCATTTGGATTTTTGATGAAGAAGTTATGGGCACTTGAATTTGGATTTTTGCATTATCACATGTATTTCTTTTGAGATTTTGAAATTTTTCTCAACATAACATTTGAAGTAGACACAATCAGCGTTCTAATAAATTTGGTTCCACCTAAAATTCATAAAAAATAAATGAGTTATGTTCTTGGGAATTTGACCCAAAATTAGGGTTTCGGTCAAAATGACCTATAATGTCTTGGAATGGAAGATGATTTTCCAAGCTTTAAATAAAAATTTTATGAACATGAAAGTTGTTCGTATTGTTCTTTAGAACATTGTTGCTCTTGGGATCATCTCCATTTGACCAACACATAAAAAGTTAGGTCTTAGTGCATTTCAAAATAGTCAGATGAATTGACTGATCAACTTCTCAAGTCCACAACTCATATCTTGATGAATTGATGATTGAGAACACTCAAATAAGTTTAAATATGCATGGAATGATGAATCAAAGAACTTACCTTGATGGTATTTGACCATGGGCTGAGGTTGCTTCATGAGCAAGGCATTATTGATGATCAAATGAATTAGGGTTTCCTTGGGAAACAAACCTCAAACCCCTTGACTTGCTTTGATCAGAATGATGAATTGAGATACTAGGGAGGCATATTTGATGGATGAGAGCTTTGGGAACCATTGCCATACTTGCTTTCATCTTCTCTTGACCTTATCATTGCACAAAGGATCTCCTAGAAGCTCTTAGACTTTGTGATTGCTCAAACTACAAACAAGAGATGTTAGTGACATATTTTTGTGCTTTTGGTTAGTAACTAAAATGGGAAAAGAAATGATATACAATTCAAGCATGCTTGGTGATCTCAAACCACTCAAGAGGTCCCACCCAAAGGTAAAGGGAACCAAGATGCTCATGATCCTTGAGGCTTTGCAAATGAAATGTTATGATGCCATGAGGGATCTTAGGGCCAAAATTGGGGTCTTACAGATGCCCCTATTTAAGGTCATTCTAGCCGGAGAAGTGATAGTTAAAATCTTCGTCTCGACGAGGTAGAATGGGCTTAAATAATAATAAAGAGACAAATTTTGGTCCCTAAGAGACCTCATGATGCCAATGTATGCATGCAAAAAGGTAATACTCTGTGGAGATATGTGTCCACAAAGAGGAAAAGAAACCCGGAGGAACTAACAATCCATATGAGTAACACACTCAATGGGACAGAGACTCTGGGACTCTTATGGGGATAGAAAGTAGATAAATTGCGTGAGTAGGGCACGACTCAAAGCTTGGGGAGCAAAACTTCTAAGAGAATAAAGCCACGGGAAGACCCAAGCTGACTCAAAGGTGCATGCATTGGGGAATATGCCAATACAGTAGAATTATCCACCAAGAATACTTCGGATGAAAATCTGGACTCAGATGGGGAGAATCCACTAAAGGATCTCGCTGGGGAACATCCAAACAGGATCCCTCTGGGGGAAGCAACAGGATGAGGTATTACCGGTTACTGGGTAATAAGCTCAAGGAGACATGTGATCAAAACACCAGTATAAGGGTGAGAGAACAACATGCTCGGGGAGAATGACTATCTAAGACCGGTATAAGGGTGAGAGATATCAAACATCCAAAATCATCTGAGGAAAACCTAAAGGTATATTTCAACTCAGGAAAATCTGACTCCACAGGACACAAAGGTCATAATAGGGAGCAGAGAGGAAGGAACACCAGGGATACCGGTTACTGGGCATATAATAGGTGACCGACCAGGGCGTGAATTGGGGAATATTCCCAAGACACTCATCATCCAAAAGAGGGCTAAAAAGCAAACTCGATAACAGGATGGGCATTCGACTCCGCAAAAAGGGGTACGAATCCTACTCGACTGGGGAAGACCAAAGACTTCGACCGAAGAGTGCATGAGATATATCATCTATTACCGTCAGAACGTAGATAACATACTCGCATGGGGGATTATCCACAACCGGTTACTAGGTTAGTAAAGGATAAATCGACCGAAAAGGAAGGACATTGGGATACCGAGAACCAGATATAGAAACAATGGCCAATCAAGGGGAGAAACAATCATTACCGACAAACGGCTCGTGAAAGATGACTTGCTGAGGATACATTAACGAAGGTAATGATCCGGGAGGTATACTCAAAAGGGGGTGAAGGACTGTCAATATCGAATATTGGATAATGATAACCGTCAAGGAGGGGATTACATCTACCGAATACTGAGTAGAAAACCACGGAAAAGTAACCGTCATCGGTTAGGATGAAAAAAGGCTAACCCTGCCAAGGGGATAAAAATAGGGTTTACAACTACTGGTTTGAGGGTAGCAAACCAAAGAAATGAGACTTATAACTACCGGTATGAGGGTAGAAGGCCACAGACTCCCCCGGGGAAAGGATGGATAATTACTGGTTAATGAGCAACTATTCATCTAAGCTACGGGGGGGAGCACGGGAAGCGGACACAAGAAGCCAATCTGGGATCAAACCAGAGAGGCATGATGAAACAAGACTTGTCCCTATGAGAATATAACTTAATGGGAAGTTCCATCCCAATATATGTGTTGGGAGGAAGACAAAAACAACCATCATCCACGAGGACATAACTCGGTGGGGAATATGGAAGAAAGGATAAACATTTTCTGCTTTTGGGGCTGACTCTACATGGGGAGATCAGACACAGACATCTGCTTGGGAGTATATTTCCGACTAGCGGAGGATAACAGACAAAGATGTATTACAAAGGATGCAACATGAATATCTAAATGTTAAAATTATGCATGTATGTATGGTTTATGTATAATGAACGCTGACAGAACAGACATATCTAACACAAACGAGTCCACCGATCGATTGAGTAAACATTCGGTACTACATCTCAGGAGAGAAAGCTAAGCTTAAAGGAGAACATCCTATCATCCAGGGATCAGGAACAAAGATCTCTGCAGGGGACTAAACAACCATTTAAACCAGGAACAGGATCATGGTATAGATAAGTTCTGCTGGGAAAGCCACTCTGCTGGGGAAATTATGAAAAAACGATCAGAAGCTTCCAAGGGTCAACATAACCAAGAGCTTATACCTGCTGAGGAGGAAGGAGGCTAAAATGCATTCATCATGCACTATGCTTGAGAAGGAAAGCCACAAAAGGTTTCAGAGGAAGAGGATATAAACACGCCAGTAATATGAACAAAGGTCTTACCCTGTCGAGAATCCTACTATCCTTGGGAGAGCACTGAGGACATCCCCAGTATCCTTTTTGTCATTGTGAATGTTCACTTTGTTTAAAAAACCAGTTATGAAAAGTTTGTTTATTTAAAAACAATGATATTCCTCAATTAAACATGCAAAACATTTGTTGAGTAGAAACAAATAAGAGTGTAAATAATTGGAAAAGGCTCAAATTTATTTGATAGAATGGTAGTCTGCAAATGGCAAGACTCCATAGATCTTTACAAATTTGAAATTGGTGATATATATTGGAAAAGGGCTACATTGAACATAATGACCATTTCTCCACCAATTCTGAATCCGATGTATTTGAAGCTTCATTGGATGATGACTGAGCGAGAATCTCTGACGGATGACAGTTTGTAGAACAGTGTCTTGTCAGGATGCAGTTACTTGCCAAATCCCTAATTTTTTGCCTAGATTGCCCCAGGATGAGGTACTCAATCTAGTGGGATATATATTTATTTTTTATGTCTCTAACTTTTTCCTGGATTGCCATTTCGGGTTTTCAATCCACCGAGACGCTCATTTTTGCCTAAGTCGCCCTTCCGGGTTTTCAACTTAGCGAGCTATTCTGTTTTTATTTTTAGGCGAAGTATTTCTTGATTGCATCTGAATTCATAGGACGAGTGAAATCCTCCCTATCCATAGTTGTAAGTATCAAAGCACCGCCTGAAAAGGCACTCTTGACAACATATGGACCTTCATAGTTTGGAGTCCACTTGCCCTTGGAATCTGGCGCGAAAGACAAGACTTTCTTGAGCACAAGGTCCCCCTCTCGGTACACACGAGGCTTGACCTTCTTATCAAAAGTTGTCTTCATCCTTTGTTGATATAATTGACCATGGCACATGGCGGTCAATCTCTTCTCTTCAATCAAGTTCAGCTGGTCATAACGACTCTGAACCCATTCAGCATCAGTCAACTTGGCTTCCATCAAGACTCTCATTGATGGGATCTCCACCTCTACTGGGAGTACAACCTCCATGCCATAAACAAGAGAGAAAGGGGTTGCCCCTGTTGAAGTGCGGACAGATGTACGATATCCATGTAAAGCAAATGGCAGCATCTCATGCCAATCTTTGTACGTAACAACCATCTTTTGGATAATCTTCTTGATATTCTTATTAGCAGCTTCAACAGCCCCATTCATCTTGGGTCTATAAGGAGAGGAAGGAGAGGACTTATGATGCGTGATCTTGAACTCGCTACACAGCTCTTTCATCATCTTGTTGTTCAAGTTAGATCCATTATCAGTAATGATCTTATCTGGCACACTATACCGGCATATAAGTTGATTCTTGATAAATTTCACGACCACCTGTCTGGTCACGTTCGCATATGATGCCGCTTCAACCCACTTGGTGAAGTAATCAATTGCTACGAGAATAAATTTGTGACCGTTGGACGCTTTTGGCTCTATCATGCCAATCATGTCAATTCCCCACATAGAGAAAGGCCATGGTGATGAAATCACATTCAGAAGTGTTGGAGGAATATAAATCTTATCCGCATAAATCTGACATTTATGGCATTTCTTCACGTATTTGCAGCAGTTAGACTCCATTGTTAGCCAATAGTATCCTACTCTCAACATCTTTCTAGCCATGGCATGTCCATTGGAATGAGTACCAAATGAACCTTCATGGACCTCAGTCATTAACAAGTCTGCTTCGTGTCTATCCACGCATCTGAGCAGCACCATGTCAAAGTTTCTCTTATAAAGCACATCGCCATTGAGGTAGAAATTGCCTGACAATCTCCTCAAAGTCTTCCTATCTTTCATAGATGCCCCAGGCTGGTAAATCTGGCTATGAAGGAAACACTTGATATCATAATACCACAACTTATCATCTTGCACCTCCTCTACTGCAAATACATTAGCTGGTCTATCCAAGCGCATCATAGTGATATTGGGGACTTCATTCCAAAGTCTGACCATAATCATTGAAGCAAGTGTAGCGAGAGCGTCTACCATCTGATTCTCATCTCGAGGAATTTGATGGAAGTCAACCTCAGTAAAGAATGTTTAAATCCTCCTCGCATAATCCCTATATGGAATGAGGCCAGGCTGATTCGTTTCCCACTCGCCCTTAATCTGATTAACAACGAGGGCCGAATCACCATAAACATCTAGATGCTTGATCCTTAGATCAATGCACTCTTCCAATCCCATGATACATGCCTCATACTCAGCCATATTATTCGTGCATTTGAAAGTTAGCCTTCTTGTAAAAGGAAAATGTGTGCCCTGAGGAGTAATAATCACTGCCCCAATACCATTTCCATATTGATTTATAGCGCCATCAAACACCATACTCCATCTGGAACCCGGCTCTGGCCCTTCATTGAGGGTAGGCTCATCGCAGTCTTTCATTTTCAAATACAGAATCTCCTCATCTGGGAAGTCATACTGAACCGACTGATAATCCTCGATCGGTTGATGTGCCAAGTGGTTAGCCAAGATACTACCTTTAATGGCCTTCTGAGCTCGATACTCAATATCATACTCAGATAACAACATCTGCCAACGGGCAATCCTTCCAGTTAAAGCAGGCTTCTCAAAGATATACTTGATTGGATCCATTTTGGATATCAACCAAGTCGTATGATTTAACATATACTGGCGTAAGCGCTTAGCAGCCCAAGCCAAAGCACAGCATGTCTTCTCAAGCATTGAGTATCGAGATTCACAATCAGTAAACTTCTTACTCAAGTAGTAGATAGCATATTCTTTCTTCCCAGATTCATCTTGCTGACCAAGGACACAACCCATTGAGTCTTCACGAATTGTCAGATACATAATCAACGGTCTCTCTTCCACAGGCGGAGACAAAATCGGAGGCTCAGACAAATACTCTTTAATGCTATCAAAAGCTTTTTGGCAATCCTCGGTCCAATCATGAGACTGATCTTTCCGGAGGAGCTTGAATATTAGTGCACATGTGGCGGTCATGTGAGATATGAATCTGGAAATATAATTCAAGCGGCCAAGAAAACCTCGGACTTGCTTTTCAGTTTTGGGCGCAGGCATCTCTTGTATTGCTTTGACCTTCGCAGGGTCAACCTCAATACCTCTTTCGCTGACGATAAAGCCCAATAACTTACCAGAACGGACTCCAAATGTACACTTGTTGGGATTCAGACGAAGCTTGTACTTTCTCAAATGCTGAAAAAGCTTTAACAAGTGCTCTACATGTTCAACTTCCGTTCTCGACTTTGCAATCATATCATCAACACATACCTCGATCTCTTTATGCATCATATCATGGAACAATGTAGTCATAGCTCGTTGATACGTGGCTCCGGTGTTCTTCAAACTGAAAGGCATCACTCGATAACAGAATGTTCCCCAAGGTGTGATGAATGTTGTCTTCTCCATATCCTCGGGTGCCATCTTAATCTGATTATATCCGGAAAATCCATCCATAAATGAGAAGACATTGAATTTAGCTATATTGTCTATCAACATATCAATATGTGGTAGAGGGAAATCATCTTTCGGACTAGCTTTATTCAAGTCTCTGTAGTCCACACACATCCGGACTTTTCCATCTTTCTTAGGCACGAGCACAATATTGGACATCCATTGAGGATATGTAGAAGTCACCAGAAACCCCGCATCAATTTGCTTCTGAACTTCTTCTTTGATCTTTACTGCCATGTCGGGATGAGTTCTTCTGAGTTTCTGCTTCACAGGCACACACTCAGGCTCCAAAGGCAGAAAATGTTGCACGATATCTGTATCTAGACCAGGCATGTCTTCATATGACCAAGCGAAAACGTCAACATATTCTCGTAGCAACTCGATCAACCCCTTCTTAACAGACTCTTCCAGGAGTGCCCCAATCTTCACTTCTCGCACACAATCTTCAGACCCCAAGTTGACTGTTTCTAGATTCTCAAGATGCGACTGAATGATCTTCTCTTCATGCTCAAGTAGACGGGTAATCTCGTCAGGAATCTCTTCAACATCATCTTCTTCCGCCTCAAATACAGGGAATTCAAAGTTGGGAGATGGTGTTGGATCATTATGTTCAATGGTTTGATCAACCTGCATAATGATTTTGGATATGAAAAGATTTTAGAACTCAAACAAAGCAAATCATTATGCAGATGAAAAGATTGATTTTACTCTTATTTAGGGTTTTATGTGATCACCAATTTCATGCCAAAGCGAAAAGGGAAAATAATTGGAAAAACAAACATTTAACATGAATTTATTGAATGAAAATATCATTGTATTTATGCGCCAACAATGTCATCACTTCTTCTTTTGGCATGGGAGAAGGGTTTTTAAACACAATGAACATTACTTTGACTTATGGATAACTGTCGGAACATCAACATCGACCCAATTATTGCAGATCCTTCAAGGGATGCTGAAATTGCCAGAATCTTCTTCCTCTTCTTCCAGAAGAGCAGCGGTCTCTTCATCTTGACCGTTGTGGATGAAACCTCCACTCTTGAACAATCCTTGCTTGTTGAAGACCCCAGAAGAAAAGCCTATGCCAGCCCGGGATTTATTGTCTTCCAACTCAATCATTTGCCCCAAACCAGCAGTTGCACCATCCTTAATGGCCAACTTTGCATCTTTGTAGGAAGCAATTGAAGGAGTTCTCTTCTCAACAGGTTCAGCAATAGATAAAGCTTGGAACAGAGTTCCAACTTCATCCTCAACATCTATATAAGAGAAGGAATACAAATGGCTTACCAGGAGAGCCTTTTCTCCCCCTACCACCACCAGCTTCTTATTCTTCACAAATTTCAGTTTCTGGTGTAGGGTGGATGTCACGGCGCCAGCTTCGTGAATCCATGGTCTGCCTAAGAGACAGCTATACGATGGGTGAATATCCATAACTTGGAAGGTAATATGGAAATCACTTGGTCCGATTTTAGCTGGGAGATCAACCTCGCCAATCACAGTTTTGCGAGACCCATCGAAAGCCTTCACAACTACTCCACTCTGCCTCATGGGAGGCCCCTGATATGACAACTTCGTAAGACTGGACTTCGGCAATACATTCAATGATGACTCAGTGTCCACCAGCACATTGGACATGGCATCATCCTTGCAGCTCATAGATATGTGTAATGCCAAGTTGTGGTCTCTTCCCTCCTCGGGGAGATCAGCGTCACAAAAACTCAAATTGTTACAAGCATTGATGTTTGCAACAATGCTGTCAAATTATTCTATCGTGACGTCGTGATCCACATACGCCACATCCAACACCTTCTGCAGAGCTTCTCGGTGCGGTTCTGAATTCATCAACAACGATAACACAAATATTTTGGATGGCGTTTGTAGAAGTTGATCTACAATGTTGTACTCACCTCTCTTGATGAGCCTAAGCATCTCATCACAATCTTCTTTCGTATTGCCACTCGGGCTAACAGAAGCAGGAATTCTCAACATAGAGGAGGGTTTAGCAGCAAGTGCCGGATTTTGAGCGCTCACAGCATTCCCAATCGGGCTTTCAGCATAATCAGCATTGTCATTCCTTCGAGCGTCAGCTTGTGGTTTCGGCGGGGCCGAAAAAACACGACCGCTGCGGGTCAAGCCACCAACGTCAGCAATATTAACAACATATGAAGAGGGTAGGGGCACCTCTTTCCCATTTTCCACTACTACAACATTGTAGCGATAAGGGACTGCTTTCTCGGAAGAGTACGGTATAGGACCGGCTGGCTTAATGGTCAGAGCAGGAGAAACCTTGTGCTTGCTACCATCATACTTGATGACCATAGGTTCAAGTATTCGGAATACCGGAGAAATTACGTTGACCTCAACAGAGTCTTCGTCAATGTTTCTATTTTGGAGGATCTTAATGACTCACTCATTGAGCATTTCCTGGACATCCTTGCGCACCTAGCGACATCCTCTCTGATTAACAGAATAGACTCGACATCTATCGTGATCGTGTTCGTAATACCTATAGTCACACTGCAAATGATGCATCTCAACCAACGATTGTCGGATATGACTGACATATTTGACCTTGTACTTGCCAGGACAGCCCTGAACCATATTAACAGATTTCCCATGCTCGGGCAATGGGTTCTTCTTCATATTCAGACCTACGTCCTTGAAAAACAAAATCCCACTTCTCACAAGGTCTTGCACCTTGGTCTTCAAGGGATAACAATTCTCCACGTCATGTCCGGGAGAACCAAAATGATATACACAGTGAAGCTCAGGCTTGTACCACCACTAGGGGTTGGTAGGTACAGCGGGAGGGTCTCGCGGAGTGATTAACTTTCTATCAATCAACGATGGATAGAGTTCAGCATAAGTCATCGGAATTGGATCAAAGGTGACCCTCTTCCTCTCGTAGCTGGTGCTGGCATTGTTGTTATTGTTTCGAGGCTGGTAGGCCTGTTGTTATGGACGATGCGGTTGTTGCTGATATTGTTGAGATGGTTGTTGTTGATAATGTTGGGCTTCTCTGAAAACAGGTGCTATATGAGCCACCTGATGCTGGTTGTTGACTGGGCGGACAATCTTCCTCTTCACAGAGGGTCTTCTCTTGACATGGGAAGACACAGCATGCGCCTCACCCTCCTTCTTCTTCGCAAATCTTCCATATCTCTTTGCTGAAGAGCCTTCATCTCGAGTTAAACGTCCTTCACGGACCCCCTCTTCCAGTCTCATTCCCATATTCACCATCTCGGTGAAGTCTGAGGGAGCACTGGCTATCATTTTCTCATAGTAAAATAAACTCAAGGTCTTCAAAAAGATCTTGGTCATCTCCTTCTCTGAGCTGCCAATTCGCGCCACCTCTGGGCATATTCTTTGAAGGTCTCTTTCTCTTTCAGGGACATTGCCCTCAATTGGTCCCTATCAGGAGCCATATCCATATTGTATTTATATTTCTTGACGAAGGCCTCGCCAAGATCATTAAAAGAGAGGATGTTCAAACTTTCCAGACCCATGTACCATCGGAGAGCGGCACCGGACAGACTGTCCTGGAAATAGTGGATGAGAAATTGCTCATTATCAGTTTGCGTCGACATCTTGTGAGCATACATCACAAGATGGCTGAGAGGGCATGTGTTTCCCTTATACTTCTCAAAGTCAGGCACTTTGAATTTAATAGGGATCTTCATGTTGGGCACAAGGCACAACTCAACAACACTTTTACCAAAGAGGTCCTTCCCCCTCAGAGTTTTCAGTTCCTTGCGAAGCTCAAGGTATTGGTCTTTCATGTCATCCATCTTCTCATAAACATCTGGACCTTCAGATGGTTCAGAATGGTAGATGGTATCTTTAACTCTTGGTAATGTGTGCACGACGGGAGGTGGCACTGAAAGGACCGGGCTAGATGCCAGCAAAGAAGCAAGGGTAGGAGCAAATCCCTCTGGCATGAAATTGGCAAGCATTCCCCAAGGGAACCCGACTGGCATAGATGGTGCAAAGTGGGCTGTTGCAGCAGGCACAGTAGAAGTTACGATCTCTGAAATGACCGTCCTCTGGGGAGGAGTTGCAGGTGTTGGAGAATACTGGCTCTGGGCAGCGATGAATGACTCCATCAGGGCAGTCAATCGGGCTACTTCTTCCTTCAGCTCGCGGTTCTCTTGTTCCAAATGATCCATCAGTCTCAAAGAGTTGGCTCTGGTGTAGTGCCGGTGAGTCAGCTTGTCTTTGAAATAAATGAAGAACACAGAGTTAGACCACAAAACGAGAAGCCTGGAGCAAAACCTACTTATGCACATGATGCATGCAATGCTTGTGCATATGATTTTGTTTTTATTATCAAAGGAACTTTAGGGTTCTATTTGCAAACATTGGAAATATTACACTTTTATCATATATGGAAACATCTCATAATATCTGGAAAATATTTTTTACACCAAAGAAGTACATCATTGATAATCAAATATAATACAAGAGAGAAGGAAAATGATCATCCTACGGATCCCTAGAAATAATCATCTAAAGCTCGGGACACAGGAAGATAAGATGCACGAAGCCTTTTCACCTCCTCCTCATAGGCTGCCTCCATATTTGCCTTCTCCTTGGCGAGTCGATCGTACTTCCTTTTCCAAAACTTGGAAGACTGAGGAAGTAGAGAAGTCCACGTATCATTAGGATCATCAATAATCTAATGCTCGAGGAACTCAATCAAAGCATCCTTCTCCTTGATCTGCTGAAGCAACTCTTCTCGTTCTCGGATCCAAGCATGTGAACGATCTTCGTCTCTTAACTCCTCTACTCCTTGGTCAGGGAGGGTTGAAGGCCCAACCACAAACAAAGGTGTAGGTCTCGGATACTCGTAAGGCATGAGGTATTCAGCAGCTCTCCTCCTAACCCAAAAAGTATAAGGCTCCAAAGCAATACAATTCTTTGGACCCAACTCCTTCCTTCCTTTCCTATGGATTATGCGCCAAGCGCGGACCATCCTACCCTTCAAGCCTTGGGGATCTTTACCCTCCTGAAAGAACACACCCTCCAACAGAATGTTATTGGGTTTATCCTTTAGGGGGAACCCAAGCTGACGACGTGCCAAAATGGGGTCGTAGCTAATCCCACCACATGTACCAAGAAGAGGTACATTGGAGAATTCACCACAAGAGTCGTTAATTTGCACACCATCATACACACGGTTGTACCAAAAGATATCATCATTAGTGAGAGACATAAGTCTCGTGGACCACTGTAGACATCCTTTGTTCTCCTTGAAGGAGACCGTCTACGGTAAGTGAGAAATAAACCACTTATACAATAGAGGCAAACATCACACAATGGCACCACCACCCTTTGCATTCCTCATATGCAAAGAGAAATAAGTGTCACCCAACAAAGTTGGAACGGGATTAAGAGTAGAGAAAATCCTAATAGCGTTCACATCCACAAACTTGTCGATGTTGGGGAACAATACCATGGCCTCAAAGGCATCCTCACTCATGGCCTTCCCATACATGGTTTCTTGAGCAATGAGGAACTCAGAAGGAAGACCTTGAATTCCACCTTTGGTAGTCATATGAGCACCAACCAGAGATTCATCTATATGCAACATGTCTGCTACCTCTTGAGAAGTAGGAATATTCTCTAAGCCACTGAATGACAACTGGTCTAGAATAGGAATACCCACAAGGTAGGCATACTCCTCAAGCATAGGCAAAAGCTGGAAATCAGGAAACGTGAAGCAACGGTACAGGGGATCATAAAACTGCACCAATACACTCATCAATCCTTCGTCCAGTTGAGTAGTTAGAAGAGGAAGAAGCTTCCTAAAACGAGCCTTGAAACCCAAGGGATCTAGTACATAGGATGTCAAATTCCTTAACTCTTTCAAGTCGGGTTATCTGAAACTGTACTTCTTTGTATTCCTTCTTGGTCTTTCCATGTCTGAAAATTCGCAAATAGACCTCTTAAGTTCCTTGAATTTTTTTTCTTATTATTGATGGTATGGATGCAAATGAGTGCATGAATGCATGAATGCAACAATCACACTCAAGGATAAAGCAAAGCACACCAAACAAAGGTCATGGGATGGATCATGTCATGCTTAATATCAATCATCCATTTTGGTGGATTATGGTTTACACCTTATCAACACCCAAGTTCCATTGATATTAAGGATACATGAACGGATCAACCATGAATCAAGGGTTTGTTGCAAGTCACGAGCATGGAGTCTCGGTTAAGAACCACCCAAAGGGAGTGTACTAGGGTTTAAACCTGCCAAACATGTTCTACAAGAGGTTCCCATAGTCATCATCTCATCTTTCGAATATTATCGGATAAACGACTACTCGTATTCCAAAAATTATCTCAAGAGACACTCTTATGAGTGTAGTATCGCGTAACAATCGTATCAAATCTTACACTTGAACGACTTTCGCACTACATCCTAAGAATAGGCCAAGATTGGTTTGGTAAACTAAGGTCATTGGCTTCTAAGGTCTATATTGGAAAGTGTAATGTCTAACCACAACTACTTGTGTGACATTATTGATCCCAACATGACCTCCACCAAGTGAATGGACTTGCAAGTCAACTTGCTAAGGAATAACTCCACACAAGTCAACAAGACTATGCCATTCTCCTATCCTAAGTGCACTCGAGTTCGGGTATAGAACTCATCTCACAAAGATCACCAAGCATTCAAGGAAATAATATTCAAGCAATTCAATCATTACATACAATACAGTAATCCCAAATTGCAAAAAAATATGCCACAAAACAATATACAATATAATACAACAAATATGAAAAGTAGGCAAAACCCACTAGGCAATTCCCCAGTAGAGTCGCCACTTTTCTGTAGCGGGGTATCCGTTACCATTAGAGATATTGACTAAATCCAAGGTAAACCATACAAGTCGAGTCGCCACCGCACTTCTATTTATCCAAAGGAATGGTTAGAAAGCGAACAAGAACCTTAAAAGTTTTATCGAATCAAAAACTAGTAAAAATGTCAGAGATCTAGGTAAGGGGGTTGGTTATGCAATGGGAAGGTTTTAAGCACCCAAAACATCCTAGGTACTCCTAGGGAGCCCTTTTCACATTTGTTGTAAGGTTGGTATTTTGTGAAAATTTGTTTGTGCAAACATGATTGAAGAGATGTGAAGAGAATGTACAAGTTTATTTACATTTTTGTGTTTGAATGGATAAACCCATTGCCTACGTACCATCTTAAAAAAAGATTAGGATCAAAACCTCGTAGTTCGGGGTAGAAATCTCAAAATGAGTTGGTGAAATGGTCCAAAAGCCTTAAGGTCTTTTGTTATCCAAGGGAGAAAACTCAACCTAAAACCACAAATCCACCATGTGAGGATAACTTCAACATGCTAGTGAGGGGTTAACCCTATAATAAGCATGGAAGACTTATTGTCCATCACTAAGGATATAGGTGAGTATTACATCTCCCTCAAGGATAACTCAAACCTAATAGCTAAGGGCTATAAAATTTTTGATTAAGAAGGTGGCCCTTGAAACCACAAAAAGACATTTGAATGGGTTATACTTACCAATGAAAAGTATGTATTAAATATAGTCAAAGTTGACTTAGAAGTTCAATTCAAAATAAGTGTTATGAAAAGAGTTTGAAAATCAAAAGCATAAGGCTTAGGTTTCTAATGTTTGGAAAGAAGTGTTAATGTTTGCACAAAAGTTTTGGATTGGGTTAGAGTGGAGGGAAGAAGAAGAATGGCTAAGTCCTAAGCATACAAGAGATAAGGGGTAAGAGAACAAGATCACAAATGGATTTCCTCTCTTGAGATCATATTGATGATCCAAGTAGCTCCCATCCTTTGGAATATGCAAGCATAATAATAGTAAGCTCAAGCAATCAACAATCAAATAAGCTCTTGGAAAGTTCCTCAATGGCTCTTAGATCTCTCTCTTGGAAGCTCATGGCAATGGTTCCTCACTTAGGCTCAATGTTGAAATCCCTAGCACAAGAACACACACATTAAAAAGTTCTATCAAACAAATCAAGAATGAATAGGCAAGAGTTTAGAAATTGGTCCTTCCAAAGTTCTCTTTAGCATTTATAGCTTTCTAAAGCCCCAATGCCTAGTTTCTCTTTGACTTTTATAGCACTCTAAAGGCTCAATGCCTAGTTGCTCTTTGTCTCCACATTTGCATAGGGAAAGTCCTAAAGTCTAAGTCCATTTTGTCCATTTCTTTGTATTTGGTCCACAACAATCAAAACAAAACTCAAGCACAATAGCATATACACATTTATGTGCTCAAATGAGCAAATGGAAAATTGCATTAACATAAACATGTGCTCAAGTGAGCAAAGGGAAAAGCAAATGAATAATATGTATAAGGATAATAAATTGCATAAAAGTAAAGTGCAAGAAGTAAATGTTAATGGTTAATGGTTAATGTTAGTAGTAGTGTGCCATACGGCAAATTTAGCGCTATGTTAAGCAATCGTAATTGGACTTATGTAGAAGTCACAACTATCTGAGGCCGGTCAATAATAATGTAGGCAACAACACAAGTTAGAAGTCTTGATTAGTGAACCAAGTTCCAACAACTTGCCATGCCAAAAAGAAGAAGAGAAATGATCTTGTATTGGTTTAAGTCCTTTGCATGATTTAGGAAGCAATCTATCCTTAATGCAAAGCGATTCACTTGATCAATTGATCAAGATGAATTAGATTTGAATCAAGGAAGATTAAACCTCCCTAATCAATGCTAACTTATCAACCTTTAACTCATTGATCAAAAAGAAAAGAAGAAGAAGAAGATGAAGATGAATGATGAATGATGGAAGATTAAGTAAAATGCAATGTACCAATCCACAAATGTTGACCAAAGATAGGGAAGATCAAGGTCAAACCCTCAAAGTCAGAAATGAGATGAAGATTGGAAGTCCAGAAATAAACAAAATATTTTTGGCATTTTTAATATTTGAAAATAAACTTGAATTAAAATATTAAAGAAAGGTCAAACTTCCAAATCACTTCAAATCAACTTTGAAAAGTCCAAGTGAATTATCCCAAGTTCAACATGGTCAAACAAAGTTTGACAAAAAATTAAGCATTTTTAAAAGTCAGAAACTATTTTTAATCAATTAAAAATGAAGAAAAATAACCTAATTGAACTAAAATCTCAAATAAATCTCAAATCAATTAATAAATTGATGAGAATATTTTTCATAGATCTACCATCATTCAAAGAGGTTGAGAAAATACTTTTGTATTTTTTGAATATCAAAAACTATTTAAAATGAATTAAAAATAACCATAAAAGAGAAAATTCATAAAAAATATCAAATGATAAAATAAAAAATATTAAAAATCATTTTTAGAAACTAGAATTAAAAAGAGAAATAATTCAAGTGGTCCCATATTTTTTTGGACCAATAATGAAAGAGATATGAATTTTTGAAATAAAAGGAAATAAAGAAAATAAAATCAGAAATTGGAAAATAGCAAAAATCAGGAAGCGTTGGATGACTTCATTAATTAACGTGGCAACATCCAATGGATCAGGAGCGCGCGCGTACCATAGTCCTTAGTCAACTAAGAAACATATTGAATTAAAAAAAGTTATAACATTCAAGCGTGGAGATTAGATCTGGAGATTGCATCCAAAGGCTCACATTGAATCTGGCAATGAGATGGTGGCCAGCGCCACCGTCTTCTCCGGTGAGCTCTGGCGAAGCTCAAAAAATGCAGAGATTCAAATGTTCATTAAAATGGATGATCAAGGCACCGTTCGAAAGGTGAAGTGATGTACATCACTCCTGTACCACTCACTTCCACTCTAGATTCCTATCAAGAGAGAAATCATAGATGGAAGCTTGATGGTGTTCATCATGAACTTGCTCGATTTCAAAAATTAAGCATATAACAATGATGCCTCTATAGAGAGGACTTCAGACAACACAATATCAAGGCCAATAGATCAAAGAACAAAGATATTCAAAGCAAAAACCAGTTGATCCACACCTTTGGATTGTGAAGCTTTGAGTCCCTTTCCTTGATTCCTTTTGCAAAACAAAACTTCAATGGATCAAGTGATGAAGGTTTAGGAACTTTAGATCTGAGAATTCAACCAAATGCAATTGAATTTCAGATCTGAATTTTTAAAGAAAGATGAACTTAGTTCCTTTGGTATGGTTGAGGATTCACTCTTGCATCATTTCAGACGCCCTTAGGTTGGTTAATTACGAAGCATAGCACTTGTATTTATAGCTGGAAATGGCTGAGCAAGTGAGTTTACTCGTGTGCATGGCAAATGGATTTCTCCTTGCATGGGCTTGTGTGATCATGTGGAAGGCCCAATGAAGACTGAAACAAGCTGCTGAGTTCATGTGAATTGCAATTGGACGTGTACATTAAGTATAAACAGCTCATGCATGGTAATTTGAATGGAATTTCACAAAATGCATTCAATCTTCAAATCTTCGAAAATGGTGCTTCCAAACTCCAAATACTACCTCATGAGTAATGGTTAGAAAGCTTATTGTATAAGGAACAAATGATATGTTGATCAAAATTACAATTGGCCTTGGAAATTAGTGAATTTTGAGTTTAAAGTATAGGGTGCAAAACATGCAAAAGTGAAGTTTCCAAATTTGGCCAATGTTCAAGCCCTTATGTTTCAATGATGCAAACTCCAAACGATAAAACCTTCAACATGAACGTTGTAGATATTTTCAAGAAAATCAATTTGGACTTAAATTTTTCATCATTTGGATTTTTTATGGAGAAGTTATGGGCACTTGAAGTTGGATTTTTTTTCCATTTCAATGCATTTGGCCCAAACTGACCTATAATTGTTTGCATTATCACATGTATTTCTTTTGAGATTTTGAAATTTTGCTCAACATAACATTTGAAGTAGACACAATAAGATTTCCAATGCATTTGTTTCCACCTCAAAATCATAAAAATGAAATGAGTTATGTTCTTGGGAAGTTGATCCAAAATTAGGGTTTCAGTCAAAATGACCTATAATGTCTTGGAATGGAAGATGACTTTACAAGCTTCAAATCAAATTTTGATGAACATGAAAGTTGTGCATATTGTTCTTAAGAACATTTTTTATCTTGGGATCATCTCCACTTGACCAACACATAAAAAGTTAGGTCTTAGTGCATTTCAAAATAGTCAGATGAATTGACTGATCAACTTCTCAAGTCCACAACTCATATCTTGATGAATTGATGATTGAGGACACTCAAATAAGTTCAAATATGCATGGAATGATGAATCAAAGAACTTCCCTTGATGGTATTTGACCATGGGCTGTGGTTGCTTCATGAGCAAGGCATTGTTGATGATTAGATGAATTAGGGTTTCCTTGGGAAACAAACCTCAAACCCCTTGAATTGCTTTGATAAAAATGATGAATTGAGATACTAGGGAGGAATATTTGATGGATGAGAGCTTTGGGAACCATTTCCATGTTTGCTTTCATCTTCTCTTGATCTTATCATTGCATAAAGGATCTCCTAGAAGCTGTTAGACTTTGTGATTGCTCAAACTACAAACAAGAGATTTTAGTGACATATTTTTGTGCTTTTAGTTAGTAAATAAAATGGGAAAAGCAATGATATACAATTCAAGCATGCTTGGTGATCTCAAACCACTCAAGAGGTCCCACCCAAAGGCAAAGGGAACCAAGATGCTCATGATCCTTAAGGCTTTGCAAATGAAATGTTATGATGCCATGAGGGATCTTAGGGCCAAAATTGGGGTCTTACAGTACTCACTTCTTTTGATGAGCCTCAGCATCTCATCACAATCTTCTTTCGCATTTCCACTCTGGCCAACAGAGACAGGAGTTTTCAACGTAGAAGTAGGTTTGGCAGCAAGTGCCGGATTCGGAGTGTTCACCGCATTCCCAACCGGGCGTTCAGCATATTCAGCAGCATCAGCCCTTCGAACATCAACTTGAGGTTTCGGCGGAGCCGAGAAGACACGACCACTACGGGTCAAGCCGCTGACATCAGCAATATTAACAACAGATGTAGAGGGCAGGGGCACCTCTTTCTCATCCTCTAATGCTACAGCATTGTAGCGATAGGGGACCGCCTTTTCAGAAGAGTATGGCACAGGGCCGGCTGGTTTAATGGTCAAAGAAGGAGAAGCCTTTTGCTTGCTACCATCGTACTTAATAATAACAGGCTCAGGGATCCGAAATACCGGAGATATCACATTGACTTCATCAACATCTTCATCAACATTTCTGTTCTGAAGTATCTCAATGACTCCTTCATCCAGCATTTCTTGAACATCTTTGCGGACTTGGCGACATCCTCTTTGGTTGACAGTGCATACTCGGCATCTGTCGTGGTCGTGCTCGTATTGACTGTACTCACACAACAGTCTATGCATCTCGACCAGAAATTGTCGAATATGGCTGACATATTTGACTTTGTATTTACCAGGACAACCCTGGACCATGTTAACAAATTTCCCATGCTCGGGAAATGGGTTCTTCTTTACATTAGGACCTACGTCCTCGAAACACAAAATACCACATCTCATAAGGTCTTGAACCTTGGTCTTCAGTGGATAGCAGTTTTCCACGTCGTGTCCGGGAGCACCGGAATGATAAACACAATGTAATTCGGGCTTATACCACAACTGAGGGTTGATAGGTATAGCCGGTGGGTCTCGTGGAGTAATCAATTTCCTCTCTATCAAAGAGGGATATAATTCGGCATAGGTCATGGGAATAGGATCAAAGGTGACCCTCTTCCTTTCATATCTTGTGCTGGCTTGATTACTATTTCGAGGCTAGTAGGCCTGCTGTTGAGGACGGTAATGTTGTTGTTGATATTGCGGATGTTGTTGTTGCTGATTATTTTTGTGATGCTGATACTGCTGATTATCTCTGAAAACAGGTTTATGTGAGCCACCTGGTGATGGTTACCGGAAGGACGCACGTTCTTCCTCCTCACCGAGGGTCTTCTTGGTTTAATATGGGAGGTCACGGCATGCGCCTCGCCATCTTTCTTCTTTCCAAATGTCCCACACCATTTGGCAGAAGAGCCTTCATCTCTGGTCAGACGCCCTTCCCTGACTACCTCTTCCAGACGCATCCCCATGTTCACCATCTCGGTGAAGTCAGAAGGAGCGCTGTCAATCATCTGCTCGTAATAAAAAGAACTCAAGGTCTTCAAGAAAATCTTGGTCATTTCTTTCTCCTCCAGCGGGGGTACGATCTGTGCTGCTACCTCTCGCCACCTCTGGGCGTATTCTTTGAAAGTTTCCTTGTCCTTCTGGGACATGACCCTCAATTGATCCCTATCGGGAGCCATATCCATGTTGTATTTGTATTGTTTGACGAAGGCCTCGCCAAGGTCGTTGAAGGATCGGATGTTCGCGCTATCCAAGCCCATATGCCATCTTAGGGCAGCACCGGACAAACTGTCCTGGAAGTAATGAATAAGAAGTTGATCGTTGTTGGTCTGAGTCGACATTTTCCTGGCATACATGACCAGGTGGCTGAGAGGGCAAGTATTTCCCTTGTACTTTTCAAAGTCAGGTACCTTGAACTTTACAGGGATTTTGACATTAGGGACCAAACAGAGTTCAGCCGCAGACTTGCCGAAAAGGTCTTTTCTTCGAAGAGTTTTCAATTCCCTGCGGAGCTCAAGAAATTGGTCATTCATAACATCCATCTTTTCATAGACATCTAGGCCCTCATACGGATTAGAATGATAGATGGTGTCGTCTACTCTGGACATAGTATGCACGACAGGAGGAGGAACGACTAGGATCGGGCTAGATGCCGACAGAGAAGCAAAGGTGGGTGCATGACCCTCAGGCATGAAGTTAGGAGGCATCCCCCACGGAAACCCGGTTGCATGGCTGTTGGTGCGAAGTGGGCGCTGGCCACAGGCACAGTTGATGAGGCAATCTCGGAGATGATTGTCCTCTGGGGAGGAGTTGAAGGCGTCGGAGACGACTGGCTCTTGGCAGCCACGAATGACTCCATCAGGGCAGTCAATTTGGCTACTTCCTCCTTAAGCTCACGGTTCTCTTGTTCCAAATGATCCATTAGTCTTGATATGTTGGCTCGGGTGTAGTACCGGTGAGTCAGCTTGTCTTCAAAATAAATGAAGAACACGGAGTTAGACCATAGAACAAGAAGCCTGGAGCAAAACCTGCTTATGCACATGATGCATGCAATGCATATGATTTAATTTATATCAAAGGAACTTTAGAGTCCTATTTGCAAATATTGGAAATATTAAACATTTATCACATATGGAAATATCACATCAATAATATTTGGAAAAGATTTTACACCAAAGAAGTACACTCTTGGTAACCAAATACAATACAAGAGAGAAGGAAAATGAACATCCTATGGAACCCTAGAAGTAATCATATAAAGTTATGGAGACTGGAAGATAAGATGCACGAAGCCTCTTCACCTCCCTCTCGTAAGTTGCCTCCATGTCTGCCTTCTCTTTGGCGAGTCGATCATACTTCCTTTTCCAAAACTTGGAAGACTTGGGAAGTAGAGAAGTCAATGCATCGTCAGGATCATCAATAACCTGGTGCTCGAGGAACTCTATCAAAGCATCCTTCACCCTGATCTGCTGAAGCAACTCTTCTCGTTCACAGATCCAAGCACGCGAACGGTCTTCGTCTCTCAACTCCTATACTCCTTGGTTAGGGAGGGTTGAAGGCCCAACCACAACCAAAGGTGTAGGTCTTGGATACTCATAAGGCATGAGGTACTCGGAAGCTCTCCTCCTAACCCAAGAAGTATAAGGCTCCAAAGCGATACAGTTCTTCGGACCTAGCTCCTTCCTTCCCTTCCTATGGATCTTGCGCCAAGCGCGGACCATCCTGCCCTTCAAGCCTTGGGGATCTTTACCCTCCTGAAAGAACACACCCTCTAACAGAATGTTATTGGGTTTATCCTTTAGGGGGAACCCAAGTTGACGACGTGCCAAAATAGGGTTGTAGTTAATCCCACCACATGTATGAAGAAGAGGCACATTGGAGAATTCACCACAAGAGTCGATAATCTACCCACCATCATACACACGGTTGTACCAAAAGATATCATCATTAGTGAGAAACATAAGTCTCGTGGACCACCGTAGACATTCTTTGTTTTCCTTGAAGGCGACCGTCTATGGCAAGTGCGAAATAAACCACTTGTACAACAGAGGCAAGCAACACACAATGGTACCACCACCCTTTGCATTCCTCATATGCAAAGAAAAGTAAGTGTCACCCAACAGAGTCAGAACGGGATTAAGAGTAGAGAAAATCCTAATAGCGTTCACATCCACAAACTTGTCGATGTTGGGGAATAACACTAGCCCGTAGATGAGAAGTACAAATATGGCCTCAAAGGCGTCCTCACTCATGGCCTTCCCCTACATAGTAGCCTGATCAATGAGGAACTCAGAAGGGAGACCTTGAATTCCACCTTTGGTAGTCATATGAGCACGAACCAGAGATTCATCTATATGCAACATGTCAGCTATCTCTTGAGAAGTATGAACACTCTTTAAGCCACTGAACGACACCTGGTCTAGAATAGGTATACCCACAAGGTAGGCATACTCCTCAAGCGTGGGCAAAAGCTGAAAATCCGGAAATGTGAAGCAACGGTACAAAGGATCATAGAACTGCACCAATATACTCATCAATCCTTCGTCCACTTGAATAGTCAGAGCAAATAGAAGCTTCCCAAAACGAGCCTTGAAACCCAAGGGATCTAATACATAGGATGTCAAATTCCTTAGCTCTTTCAAGTTGGGTTGTCTGAAACTGTACTTCTTTGTATTCCTTCTTTGTCTTTCCATGTCTTAAAATTTGCAAATAGATCTCTTAAGTTCTTTGAAAATTTTCTCATTGTGGTTGATATGGATGCAAATGGGTGGATGAATGCATGGATGCAACAATCACACTCAAGGATCAAGCAAAGCACACCAAGCAAAGGTCATGAGATAGATCATGTCATCCTTAATATCAATCATCCATTTTGGTGGATTATGGTTTACACCTTATCAACACCCAAGTTCCATTGATATTAAGGATACAAGAACGGATCAACCATGAATCAAGAGTTTGTTGTAAGTCACGAGCATGGAATCTCGGTTAAGAACCACCCAAAGGGAGTGTACTAGGGTTTAAACCTGCCAAACATGTTCTACAAAGGGGTTCCCATAGTCATCATCCCATCTTTCGGATATTATCGGAGAAACGACTACTCGTATTCCAAAAATATTCTTAAGAGAGACTCTTTTGAGTGTAGTATCGTGTAACAATCGTATCAACTCTTACACTTGAACGAATTTCACACTACATCCTAAGAATAGGCCAAGATGGGCTTGGTAAACTAAGGTCCTTGGCTTCTAAGGTCTATATTGGAAAGAGTAATGTCTAACCACAACTACTCGTGTGACATTATTGATCCCAACATGACCTCCACCAAGTGAATGGGCTTGCAAGTCAACTTGCTAAGGAATAACTCCACAGAAGTCAACAAGACTATGCCATTCTCCTATCCTAAGTGCACTCGAGTTTGGGTATATAACTCATCTCACAAAGATCACCAAGCATACAAGGAATTAATATTCAAGCAATTCAATCATTACATACAATACAGTAATCCCAAATTGCACAAAAATATGTCACAAAACAATATACACAACAATACAACAAATATGAAAAGTAGGCAAAACCCACTAGGCAAATGTCCCCAGCAGAGTCGCCACTTTTCTGTAGCGGGGTATTCGTTACCATTAGAGATATTGACTAAATCTAAGTTAAACCATACAAGTCGAGTCGCCACCACACTTCTATTTATCCAAAGGAATGGTTAGAAAGCGAACAACAACCTAAAAGTTTTATCGAATCAAAAACTAGTAAAAATGTCAAAGATCAGGGTAAGGGGTTGGTTGTGCAATGGGAAGGTTTTAAGCACCCAAAACATCCTAGGTACTCCTAGGGAGCCCTTTTCACATTTGTTGTAAGGTTGGTATTTTGTGAAAATTTTGTTTGTGCAAACATGATTGAACAGATGAGAAGAGAATATACAAGTTATTTACATTTTGTGTTTGGATGGATAAACCCATTGCCTACGTACCATCTTAAAAAAGATTAGGATCAAAACCTCGTAGTTCGGGGTAAAAATCTCAAAAAATGAGTTGGTGAATTGGTTGGGTCCAAAAGCCTTAAGGTCTTTTGTTATCCAAGGGAGAAAACTCAACCTAAAACCACAAATCCACCATGTGAGGATAGCTTCAACATGCTAGTGAGGGGTTAACCCTATAATAAGCATGGAAGACTCATTGTCCATCACTAAGGATATAGGTGAGTATTACATCTACCTCAAGGGTAACTCAAACCTAATAGCTAAAAGTTATGAAAAGTTTTGATTAAGAGAGTGGCCATTGAAACCACAAAAAGATATTTGAATGAGTGGTATTTACCAATGAAAAGTATTTACAAAATATGGTCAAAGTTGATTTAAAATTTCAATTCACAATAAGTGTTATGAAAAGAAAGTTTGAAAATCAAAAGCATAAGTCTTAGGTTTATAATGTTTGAAAACAAATGTTAATGTTTGCACAAAAAGTTTTGGCTTGGGTTAGAGTGGAGGGAAGAAGAAGAATGGCTAAAGTCCTAATCATACAAGAGATAAGGGATAAGAAACAAGTAGCTCCCATCCTTTGGAATATGTAAGCAAAATAATTGTAAGCTCAAGCAATCAACATAATCACACAAGCTCTTAGAAGATTCCCAATGGTTCTTGTATCTTTCACTTTGGATGAACATGGCAATGGTTCTTCAATTTGAGCTCTCATATGATCCCCTAGCACAAAAGCACACACATCAAAGAGTTTTATGAAGCAAATCAAGAATGGACAAGAGTGAGTTTAGAGGTTTGGTCCTTCTAATCCATCTTCAACATTAAGGTCCTTTTACTCCAATTTGCATAGGGAAAGTCCTAGAAACTAAGTCCATTTGTCCATTTCTTTGCATTTGGTCCACAATAATCAAAACAAAACACAAGCACAATAATATATACACAATTATGTGCTCAAATGAGCAAAAGGCAAATTGCATTAACATAAACATGTGCTCAAATGAGCAAAGGGGGAAAAGCAAATGAATAATATGTACAAGAATAGTAAATGGCATAAATGTAAAGTGTAAGAAGTAAATGTTAATAGTTAATAGTTAGTGTTAATAATTAGTGTGCCATAAGGCAAATTTAGCGCTATGTTAAGCAATCATAATTGGACTTATGTAGAAGTCACAACTATCTGAGGTTGGTCAATAATAATGTAGGCAACAACACAAGTTAGAGGTCTTGATTAGTGAATCAAACTCCAACAACTTGCCATGCCAAAATAGAAGATGAGAAATGATCTTGTATTGATTTAGGTTCTTTGCATGATTTAGAAAGCAATCTATCTTTAATGCAAAGTCATTCACTTGATCTATGATTAAGATGAATTAGACCTCCCTAATCAATGCTAACCACCAATCTTTAACTCATTGATCAAAAAAGAAAAAAAGAAGAAAGAGAAGAAGAAGATGAAGAAATGAAGTACATTAATGGAAATGGTATGAGATAATCAACAAGCATTGACCAAAGATAGAGAAGATCAAGGTCAAACATTAGTAAACAGAAGCAAAATGAAGATTAGAAGTCAAAAAAAAAATATTTTTGGCATTTTTAATATTAAAACTAAAACATGAATTAAAATAATAAAGAAAGGTCAAACTTCAAACTCACTTCAAATCAACTTTGAAAAGTCCAAGTGAATTATCCCAAGTTCAACAAGATCAAACAAAGTTTGATAAAAAAATTCAGCATTTTTAAAAGTCAGAAACTATTTTAAATCAATTAAAAATGCATAAAAATAACCTAATTGAACTAAAATCTCAAATAAATCTCAAATCGATTAATAAATTGATGAGAAAAATTTTCATAGATATGTCATCATTCAAAGAAGTTGGAAAAATATTTTTGTATTTTTTGAGTATCAAAAACTATTTTGAATGAATTAAAAATAACCAGAAAAGAGAAAATTACTAAAAAATATCAAATGATAAAATAAAAAATATTAAAAATCATTTTTAGAAAGTAGAAATTAAAAGGAGAATAATGAAATTGGTCCCATAAATTTTGGACCAATAATGAGAGAGATATGAATTTTAGAAATAAAATGGAATAAAAGAAATAAAATGGAAATTAAAATCAAAAATAAAAAATAAGGAAAAATCATACGCGTTGGATCCAAGCTCATTAATTGAGCTGGCGCATCAAACGGTTCCCAGGCGCGCATCCACCAAACACGCTAGTCAACTGAGCAACATGTGGACACTAAAAAAGTCATAAGAAAGAACGATCCATATTAGATCTGGAGAATGAATCCAACGACCATGATTTGATCTGGCAACCAGACGGTGGTGTACACCACCGTCTTCTCCGGCGAGGCCAGAGATTCCGGCGAGAGCTGCAGAAAATAAACCTTCATCAAATGAGGCGATCTATACAGCAATGGAAAGCTAGGGTGATGTACGTCACCCCTGTACCATCTATTTTAATTCTAGATCTCCATGGTAAGAGAAATCAGAGGTTGAAAAATATGGTGTTCAACTGAAACTTAATGGATTTGCAAAATTCAAAACACAGTCAAGTTGCCTCTGATGAGAGGACTTCAGCCAACCCAATAAATGCAAGAAACAAGATACAAACAAAGAGTTTCGAAGAAAATAAGTTCTGATGTAAACCTCTGAAATGAGGATCTTTAGAGCACAATTCTCCTTTGCTAATGCTTGCAGTGTAGTCTCAGGATCAAGGTGAGCAAGGCTTAGGAACTATAGATCTAGAAAATCAATCAATGCAATTGAAATTCAGATCTGAAATTTTTGAGAGAAAGAAAAAGTTCCTTTGAGTATGGTTATGGAGGGATTCGTGCAGCATATCAGGTGCCTTCAGGTTGTCAAATTATGAAGCTATGCACTCTTATTTATAGATGAAGGGAGCTGCAAGCATGAGCAAAATATGTGCATGAATGAAGAGGGCCTCCATGCTTGGGCCTGTACAGGCGCATGGAGGGCCCAATTCTGATTGGAATGGCAAGCTAAACATCACCAAATATGTTTTGGACGTGCAAATGAGGTGTATTTGGCTCATGCATAAAGTTTGAATCAAGTTTCCAAAAATGCACTAGAAAGTTCCCCTCTTCGAAAATGATACTTCCAAAAATAAAACATAGCCTTATGGGTAATGGTTGGAAAGCTTATTTCATAAGGAACAAATTCTATGTTGATCAACACTCCACTTGGGTCTTGGAAATTAATGAAAATTGAACTTGAAGTGTAGGGTGCAAAACATGCATATGTGACATTTTCAAAATTGGCCAAAGTTCAAGCCCTTCTGTTTCAATGATGCAAGCTCCAAATGACAAAATCTTCAAAATGAAAGTTGTAGATATTTTCAAGGAAATCAATTTCGACTTAAATTTTTCATCATTTGGATTTTTTATGAAGACGTTATGGGCTCTTGAAGTTGGACTTTTTCACATTTCAATGCATTTGGTCAAAAGTGACCAATAATGTTTTGCATTATCACATGTATTTATTTTGAGATTTTGCAATTTTTCTCAACATAAAATTTTAATTATACATCTTAAGATTTCCAATGCATTTGATCTCACCTCCAAATCATGGAAAATGAATGAGTTATGTCCTTGGGAAGTTGACCCAAAATTAGGGTTTCAGTCAAAATGACCTATAATGTCTTGGAATGGATGATGACCTTCCAAGCTTCAAATAAATTTTTGATGAACATGAAAGTTGTTCATATTGTCCTTAAGAACATTTGTTCTCTTGGTGGCATCTCCATTTGCCAAACACATGAAATGTTAGGTCTCAGTGTATTTCAAAATAGTGAGATGAATTGACTGATCAACTTCTCAAGTCCAAACCTCACATCTTGATGAATTGATGATTGAGGACACCCAAATAAGTTCAAATATGCATGAAATGATTAATTAAAGAACTTTCCTTGATTGTATTTGACCATGGGTTGAGTTTGCTTCATGAACAAGGCATAGTTGATGGTCAGATGAATTAGGGTTTCCTTGGGAAACAAACCTCGAACCCTTTGATTTTCTTTGATCAAAATGATGAATTGAGATAATTGGAAGGCATATTTGATGAAGGAGAGCTTTGGGAACCATTGCCATGTTTGCTTTCACCTTCTCATGGTCATATCAATGCACATAGGATCTCCTAGAAGCTCTAGACCTTGTGACTGCTCAAGCTACAAACAAAAGATGTTAGTGACATATTTTTGTGCTTTTGTTTAGTGAATAAAATGAGAAAAGCAATGATATATATAATTCAAACATGCTTGGTAATCTCACACCAACTCACAAGAGATCCCATCCAAAGGCAAAGGGAACCAAGATGCTTATGATCCTTGAGGCAATGTGAATGCAATGCTATGATGTCATGAGGGATATTAGGGTCAAAATTAGGGTCTTACACTTCTAAAGGAGAAAATTGTGTCTGCACACATTATGGAAGAACCAATCACACCATAGAAACTTGTTTTGTTAAACATGGTTATCCTCCAGTATTCAAGAACAAGGCAAAACCTTCTCAACCTTTTATTACTGTTAATTCTCAATGATTCTACTAATGCATGAATTTCAAGTGCCAAGTATTTTGGTTTTACTCTGGAGCAGTATCATAGTCTCCTTGGCTTGTTACAACAATCTTAGACCACTCTTCACCCTACCTCCAATTCCATTTCCAGCATACCCCTTGCCTTGACATCCAAGTCATCCTTTTCGGATGGTAAGCAACTCACCATGGGGATACTTGACACATGTGCTATTGACCATATCATATTTAGACTAACTTCTTTTTTCTCATATCATACCATAACATCTATATTTGTATCCCTTCCCAATGGTACCTCAATTATGACTCGTATTTCTGGCTCTGTCAACATTTTTCCTAATCTTACATTGCATCATGTCTTATATATCCCTTAATTTCATGTTAATTTGATATCCATTCCTAAACTTGCATTGTCTCATAATTTTTTTGTGTAATTCAATTCTAATACCTGTCACACCTTG
This sequence comes from Lathyrus oleraceus, assembly GCF_024323335.1. Classification (NCBI taxonomy): domain Eukaryota; kingdom Viridiplantae; phylum Streptophyta; class Magnoliopsida; order Fabales; family Fabaceae; genus Lathyrus; species Lathyrus oleraceus. The sequence goes on from NC_066580.1 coordinate 366,224,637, forward strand.
CAGAATATTACCAAGGCAATGATTGGTATAACTAACATGAGAAAAGGATTGTATGTCATAAATACTGCACCTGATAGAAATGTTCCTCAAATTTGTAACTCTAGTTCTAACACCAGGTCTCTTGTATGTCATTATCAATTAGGTAATATCTCTAGTACTCACTTACATACCATTTTTAAATTCTATCCTTTTGTATCAAATAAAAATACATAGTCTTCGTGTGATTCATGTCATTATGCCAAACAAAAGAAATTGCCTTTTCCATTAAGCACATCTATTTCTCATGATCCTTTTCGACGCCAATTTTAGAGTTAAGAAATGGAATTCCCTGTGTAGATGTTTCGACTGGATATGATATTGGGAGCTCTAGTCGAAGATGCCTTTATGAGAGGATCAAGATGTTGCAGGGACTTAGAAATAACTTTTAGTGTTTGAAGACGTTTTCGGCGAGAGACTCAAATTCAAATAAAAGGAGGGAACTTTTGTTCTTATCTGAATTACTGAAGGTACACGTGGAGCATAGTGGATAGTTGCATCCATGCAAAGCGCGATTTGTCTCGATGTGATAGAAAGGCCGTTGAAAGCAGTTAGTTCGATTAGTATAAATAAAAGGTCTTAATGCTAGGATCAGGTGTGTTCAGAGTGTGTATAAAATCTGTAAAATTTAGCAAGTATCTGCGCGTAGTGATACAGTAAATTGAGAAATGTACGTTCGATTTACACCATTGTAATTTACTTTGAAGTAATTCAATTCATCTTTATTTTCCAGAAATATTTCTTTATTTTAAAGATTCATCTTTGTTTCCATTTATCTTCGTTCTTACAACGTTTCTCTTTATTATGTGTTGGTCTTTTACTTTTTAGGTATTTTCACGAATAACTATTGTTGCAAACACTGCGAAGTGTTTATGTTCACTTGAATTCACTTTAACAAATAATTAGCACATGTTCTAGGATCAATCTGATCGATCATGTAAGTAACGAAATTTAGTAATTTGGAAGATCAACATTTGTTTACCAATTTTCACGGTAAACAAATTGGCACGCCCGTGGGACAACGCTAACGATTTTGAAAAGTGAAATTTTCCTTTTTTAATTCTGGTTATTCAGTCATCTTCTCTCTGTCGAAAGAATTCATTGTATGTTATTAAGGAGTGGTAAAATATCCACAACCAATGAAAATAGATCAAGGAGAGGATCCACTAGGAGAATGGCGAATTTAAATGCGCCAAATAATCAAAATTCTCAAAATCTATCAACTAGAAATGTGCCACCCCCTTCTTCTTCGATAGGGGTAAACACGACCACAATGCACGTGTCTGAACCGGTATCATCTATGGCAAGTTTGATTCCTACACATTCTATTTCCCATATTGAACCTATTTTGACTTACATTGGGCCTAGGCGTCTTCCTCCCCCCCCCCCCCCCCCCCCCCCGTAAGTAACCAAATTTAGTAATTTGGAAGATCAACGATTGTTTACCAATTTTCACGGTAAACAAATTGGCACGCCCGGTGGGACAACGTTAACGATTTTGAAAAGTGAAATTTTCCTTTTTTAATTCTAATTATTCAGTCATCTTCTCTCTGTAGAAAGAATTCATTGTATGTTATTAAGGAGTGGTAAAGTAGCCACAACCAATGAAAACAAATCAAGGAGAGGATCCACTAGGAGAATGGCGAATTTAAATGCGCCAAATAACCAAAATTCTCAAAATCTATCAACTAGAAATGTGGAGACAACTAATCTTTAGGCTTGGGATTCCAAACACAAAAACCCAGCCTTACAAATAATTCTGTAGTAGTGTGGAGACAAAAAATGGACGAAAGCAACCATCATATGATCCAAATGCTTACCCAAACATTGACCACCGTATTGAATCCGTTGATTCAAAGTACGACACAATCGAATCAACAGATGACAACACAGATGACGCGAATGTCTGACTTGTTGGGTGTCCAACAACCTCATCGGCACCCTCCGAGAGATTGGATAAGGGAAAACTAGAGGGTAACCTTCGAAGAAGATCCTACTATTAACCAAATTCCACAAAACGAACCGCAACCAGAGATGGTAAATCAGAGAGTAGGAGTCAAACCCCCTAGGACTGAACCACAGATCCCCAGGGAGAGAGAGCCAAGGAGAGTTATGGTAAATATAACCAAAACGCTGATAATGTCATACGGCAGATTTGACATGATGATATGGTAGCAGATAACAATCTGGCAGCCATGGTCGAAAGGATTATGGCTCAAAATGGGGTAAACTTTGGCCTTCGAAGGCCAAATTATATATCACCTTTGTCGGAATATATCCTATAGGCAGAAACACCCCCTAGAACAAAAATCCTCAAATTTACTAAGTTTTCTAGGGATACTACTGAATCGACTATCGAACATGTGGCTAGATATTTAATAGAGGCAGGAGACATTTCGAACAACGAAAACCTTAGGATAAAATATTTCCCAAGTTCTCTCACAAAGAACGACTTCGCGTGGTTCACCACTTTGCCACAAAATTCGATTCATACTTGGAATCAGTTAGAGAGAATGTTCCATGAGCAGTTTTACATGGGGAAAACAAAGATAAGTCTGAAGGAATTGGCTAGTATTAAACGAAAGTTCACTAAGCCAATTGATGACTATCTAAATAGATTTCAATTACTCAAAGCTATGTGTTTTACACAAGTACTAAAGCATGAATTAATCAAAATGGCCGCTGGGGGCCTTTACTATTCTATCTGGAAGAAGTTAGATACCCAATATTTGAGAGATATGGCCCAACTAGATGATAAGGTCCGACAGTTATAACACTTGAAGGAAGAAAAGGCTAGAGAAAATAAGAATAAAAGAGTAGCCTACATCGATTTTAGTAATGATGACGAAGGATCCTATAATGGGCCTTTAGACTTAGACAAAAATGAAATAGACCTTGTTGAGTTGAAGCAAGGGCCACATTACGCTTATAAGGTTTTGGCCTCGTCGAATGGAAAAAACCCTATTGAACCAGAAAATAATAATAAATTTCCTAAAAAAACTTACGCTTTTGATGTTACAAAATGTGACGAAATCTTTGATTTGTTAGTTAAGGATGCTAAAGTACCTCCTTTAGAACAAAGAAAGAAAAAAGGGTTTTCCAAGTACCATAGTTTTCTGGGTCATAAAACATCTCAATGTTTTCTTTTCAGGGATCTTGTTCAGAATGCTATCCAAGAAGGGAGACTCAAGTTTGGAGACAAACCTAGGAGCCAGATGAAGATCGACTCCAACCCTCTGCAAATGGATGATGCCCACTACACGGAAGCAGAGGAAGTAAACATGGTCGAAGTCACTGATGATTTCAAAATGATCGAAGTTACTAAGGACTTCGTCAACGAACCCGTCATGGTTAGGGTTTCTGAGCATCTTGATCAGGGATTCTTCAATGACTTCTTTCAGGAAGTTGTGGGAAATGTCACCAATGGAAACAATGATGTTTTCGACACCAGAGTCACTAAAGATTCTAACCTGATGATAGTAACCAAAGAAACTGTTGATGGTTTCGTGTAAATAGATAAGGCTACTGAGGGCCTTCAATTGAAATTCCAGAATTTGGACATTACTGAAGATGTCGACATGGAGGTTAATATGGTCGAAATATCCCAAGAAACCTCCATGGAAGTTGATAATGAGTGTCAACAAGAAGAGTATAATAAAATAGCCTTCCCCAAAGAAGACGAAACTCTGACTGATTTCCTCCGGTGGTGCCAGAAGAAGCAATCAGGGGTTATGTTGTGCCCCCGATGCAGTGTCGTGTTTGACCATAAAGCGGCCAAAAACCTCAAGGGAGTAAGAAGGGTAAAACACCAAGGGTTCTAGAGAGTCCTTCAAGATCAACATGTTGTCCAGCCCATAAGGGATTTCGACCCAAGAAGGTATTATAATCCAAGAAGGCCTATGGTAAAGCTTGGTGAAACAAAACGAAAGGGTCATGCTGCTAAACCCGTCTCTTTCAAACCCAAGGCTTAGGCTTCAAATGAAAAATGGGTGAAGCCAATCGATGGTAGGAAACACGGCCAGGGAAAATGATAGAACTTCGAGGTGGATAGAGGTTCGTCATTAACGTACCATAAAGAGTTTCAGGTTGACAAAAAAAACCTCCCACATCTCTGAAAACTACAAAGGAAAAAATCTCATGACAAGGTCTCAATGGAGAAGGTAATAGGGAAGGAGGAAAGAACAGAGGGATGCTGGCGAAAAGGAAAAGGCTGAGTCTAGCACCAATGTGCCTGCAAGGAAAAAGGAGGACTTAAGCCTTGACAAAGGAAAGTTTAATACTCCAATAGAGGCGGCCAGAGAGAAATATGATTGAATGGTTGCGGAAGATGAAATGCTCACAGATAACTTCGACTCCAGGTCAGAATCTTCTTTGGATATCTTAGTCCGTGTGGTATCTGTGATGCCCAGGGAGTTCGACCAGATCACCGAGGTCGAAGACACCGACAACAATACAGAAAGAAAAATGGCTACTCAGAAGCCAATATTCTACTATGTGATGAACAATGGTTGCGTTGATGAGCAAAAAGCCTTTTTAGAGAGACTCGATGAGGCTATGAAGAGTCATATTAAGCCTCTCTTTATTACTGGGAAGATCGAAGATGTCCCCATTAATAAAATATTAGTGAATTGCGGTGCAACAGTGAATTTGATTCCGCATCATATGCTGAGAAAAATTGGCAAGTACGATACAAATGCCAAACCCCATAATATGGTGCTTTCCAATTATGAGGGGAATGTGGGTTCCAGTCTTGGTGTAATCCAGGTCGAGTTAACTGTAGGAAATGTCCCAGATCCACAATGTTTATGATTATGGAGACGAATGCCAACTATAACCTGTTACTTGGAAGAGAATGGATATATGAGGTTAGGGCTGGGCCATCCTCAATGCACCAACAAATCATCATATGGTATCCAGATGGTATTGTGACGAATATAGAAGTAAACCAAGGTTACTTCAAGACTCCTATTAACTATATCGACATACGCCAATTCGACAAACATTTGGCCAATATCGCTCTGAGTGATCCGGCCAAATTTGCATTTACTCCAGACGACAATGCCTACTGTTCCCTATATTTGCACCCTAACAATGGCTTTTGCTGAGATAGAGAGGTGGTAGGCAAAGACATCTTTGGATATATAGGAGTGTCAGGAGTTGACCCCATAGGTTGGGGAAGCGAATTTAGTGCTGATGACTGAGTTCGAAGCGCTAAAAAGGATTTTGGCCCACATAGCCGAAAACAAACAGCAACCGGCCCTGGAGGCTGAAGTCAAAAACATGGTTGTCAAAGCCATCAAGGACTTCCATCAATATAGGTCCTGGAAAGGACTTCGATCCAGAGCCACTTGATAAGGCTCGGAATGAAGATCAAGGCCAGAGGCTTGACGCCATCTATGATGACGAGCCTTTGGGATTCGAGAAGGATCCGCTAGCGACAAATATTAAGATGCTGGCTCAGGATCCACTTGAGGAAATAGACTTGGGAGAAGGATTGACAAAAAGGCCAAATTACATTAGCACCAATATCAGACCCCAAATCAAAGTCGAAGTGATCCAGTTGTTGAAAGAATTCAAGGACTGTTTCACGTGGGATTATGATGAGATGCCTGGTTTAAGCAGAGATCTGCTTGAATTGAAGCTGCCAATCAAGCCTGGAAAAAATCCTATCAAGAAGAACCTAAGGCGATTTGCCCCTGTAATTCTCTCAAAAGAGGTCGAAAGACTTGTTCGCTATAACTTCATCAGTAAAGCCAGGTATGTCGAATGGTTAGCTAATATTGTGCCTGTTATTAACAAGAACGATACTTTAAGGGTGTGCATAGATTTTAGAGACTTAAATACTGCAACCCCAAAGGATGAATATTCAATTTCGGTGGCGGAAATGCTAGTCGATTTTGCCGTACATCATGAGTATCTTAGCATGCTCAATGGATATTCTGGATATAATCAGATATTCATTACGGAAGAGGATGTCCCAAAAACGGAATTTCGATGTCCTTGAGCCTTAGACACCTATGAATGGGTGATGATGCCTTTTGGTTTGAAGAATGCTGGGGAAACATACCAGAGAGCAATGAATTCGATCTTCCATGATTTCATAGAGACTTTTGTGCAAGTTTACATAGATGATATTGTTGTTAAGTCTGTTTCAGGGAAGAGGCATATAGACCATCTTCGACTGTCCTTCGAAAGGATGAGAAGACATGGTCTAAAAATGAACCCTCTCAAATGCGCTTTTTGTGTTCAGGCAGGGGATTTCTTAGGCTTTGTGTTCCACAAAAAGGGAATTGAAATAAACCAGAATAAGACCAAGGCCATATTGGAGGCGAAAGCGCCATCAACAGAAAAGGGATTGTAGTCACTACTCGGCAAGATCAATTTCCTAAGGAGATTCATCTCAAACCTTAGTGGAAAGTCCTAAGCTTTTTCGCATTTGCTTTGAATCAACAAGGAAGGATTAAAATGGGGCAGGCTCGGTAAGAAGCGTTCGATAAAATTAAAGAATACTTGAGTCATCCACCAATTCTAACACCACCTTGTAGGAACAGGAGTATGAGATTATACATATCTACATCTGACCAGACTTTAGGCAGCATGTTGGCTCAAAAGGATGATAATGGCATCGAAAGAGCCATTTACTACCTCAATAGGGTCTTAAATGATGCAGAAACTAGGTATAACATAGTTGAAAAATTGTGTTTATGCTTGGATTTTTCTTGTACGAAGTTGAAGCATTCTATAAAACCTGTTGATGTTTATGTTTCATCTCACTTTAATGTCATTAAACACATGTTGTCTAAACCAATTTTGCACAGTCGAATTGGAAAATTGGCACTAGCTCTAACTGAATATTCCTTAACATATATGCCGTTAAAAGCTATTAAGGAACAAGTGGTCACAAACTTTATAGTCGACCACTCCATAGCTGAGAATGCACTTGACTATCTCGAATTAGAACCCTGGAAGTTGTACTTCGATGGGTCTAGCCACAAAGATGGAACAGGCATAGAAGTTTTAATCATTTCTCCTAATAAAATTCCACCAAAACTCAAGTATAAAATGGAGGGTCTCTGCTCAAACAATGAGGCTGAATACAAAGCTCTCATAGTCGGACTTAAGATATTGTTGGAATTGGGGGAAACTCGAGTCGAAATAATAGGTGACTCAGAGTTAGTTATAAAACAAATTACAAAATAGTACAAGTGTGTTAAAGAGAATCCCATTATGTACTTCATAATAGCCAATCGATTGCTAAAAAGATTCGAGATGACTAGTATTCGACACATGCCTCGATTGGAAAATCAAGTGGATAATGACTTGGCTCAGATTGCATCCGGGTATAAAATTTCAAAAGAAAAATTGCAAAAAGTCATTGAAGTCAGAGGAAGAGTCGTGTCGGCCAGATTAGCCCCATCAGATTTGGAGAAAACAAAGTTGGGATACGCTGATGAAGAAAACTTCGAAATATTGGCAATAGATAACCTTATAGACGGAGATTAGAGGAAAGCAATAGTGGAATACTTACAGGATCCAAGGGCTTCTGCGGATCGAAAAACAAGGTATCGACCTTTAAGTTATTTTCTTTTGGGGATGGAATTGCTCAAAAATACTCATGAGGGAGTTTTGCTTAAATGTCTTAGTGAATTAGAGGCATATTTAGCTCTTTCAACTGTCCATAGTGGGGCATGTGGGGCACACCAAGTTGGCCATAAGATGAAATGGCTTTTATTTCGCCAAGGGATGTATTGACCCACCATGCTGAAAGACTGCATCGAATTTTCCAAAAGATGCCAAGAATGTCAGATACATGCGGGCATACAACATGTCCATACGAGCGAATTGCACTCTATAGTTAAACCTTGGCCTTTTAAAGGTTGGGCTTTGGATTTTATTGGGGAAATTCGACCACCATCATCAAAGAATCAGAGGTATCTCTTGGTTGGCATTGATTATTTTACAAAATGGATCGAAGCTATACCTTTACCAAATGTGGCCCAAGAAGATGTGATCGAATTTATCTAGAAACATATTATTTATAGATTTGGAATCCCATAGACTGTCACAACAGATCAAGGATCAATGTTTACTGGTCGAAAGATGCAAGAATTTGCTAAGGAAATGGGTTTAAAATTGTTAACGTCTACGCCATATTATGCTCAGGATAATTGTCAAGTCGAAGCAGCTAATAAGGTGATTATTGGCTTGATTAAGAAGCATGTGAGGAAGAAACCTAGAAATTCGCACAAAACTTTAGATCAAATTTTGTGTGCATGTCGGACTTCTCCCAAGGAATCCACTAATTCAATCCCTTTTCGACTGACCTTTGGTCATGATGCAGTTTTAGCAGTAGAAATTTCTCTACAATCCACAAGAATTCAGAGGCATCATGAAATTCCATCAGAATCATATTGGAATACGATGTTGGATGAACTAGTCGATCTAGATGAAGAGAGACTAGATTCCTTGGAATTATTAAAAAGGCAGAAGAAGAGAGTAGATAACTCTTATAATAAGAAGGTTAAAATTAAAACATTTTTTCCTAAATACTTGGTCTAGAAATTTGTCCTTCCAATGGATCGAAAGGATGGGACCTTAGGGAAGTGGTCTCCCAAGTGGGAAGGCCCTTTTCAAAATTTGCAAGTATTCTCTAATGGTGCCTATGAGATTGAGGAGCTTAGTGAAGGCAAAATAATATTGAGAGTAAATGGAAAATATTTGAAAAGACATAAGCCAACACTCCAAGAAATAAAAATAAGAAATGAGTAATTGTGTGTAAGTTAAATAAAGCCAATATGGTAAAGGGTGCCGAAATGGCTTAAATTCGCTTCAAAGGCCCGAAGGGATAATATTCATTACAACCAAAACTTATCAAATGTGAAAAATGGAAAAGGAGATTAGAACTAAAAAGGGAGATTAGCCTTTATGTGGAGGTACTTTGTCTTGAGAAGTTCCAGGCGTTTCTCACATAAGGACCGTTTCGACCTGAGAAGTATGAGCTCTGACTCAAGTTTGCACGCTTTTTCGATGAAATCCATACCAAACTCTAGCTCTTTAGCCATCAAGGCATCATTGAACTCCAGAAGTTCACTTTTGCGCTTTTCGGCTTTAGAAATTTTGGCTTGCAGTTCCTTTATCTATTTTCTCCATGAAGCAATGGCACAGTCATGGTCTTCGATCTCCTCTTTGTTCTTTTGTTTTGTTTGTTCCAGTTCCATTGCCTTGTTGGTAGACTCAGTGGCAGCATCCCAAGCAACTGCTTCAGAACCAACCTTTTGTTCGATCTCCCTGGTTATCTGGGGTAGTAGCTTATGATCTTTGACAACTTGGTCGATCATAGTGCCTAGCTCTAGGATGATGTTGGAAACTTCAGGAGAAGCTTATAATAGATTGACTTGGTTAAGTAGATCCTTCAATGTTAGAGGGGCAGAAGGATCAGCCAGTAGGAGCAGGAACAAATCACCCTTGAAGACGTTTTCCTTGATTTTCGGAAGCACTTCATCTGTAGATGTACTTGAAGGTTGGTCATCAGATGTCGTAGTAGTGCTAAGGCTTTTCTCAAAGGAGCTTTCCATGAAGCTTAGCATAGCTTTCAGGTATTCAAGTGGCTGGTTTCGTTTCAGAATTGCTAGTTCTTCTGAAGAGAAACTCTCGGTGCTTCCTGTCTAAACTCTACCTTCTGGAATAGTTGCAACGGTTGGAGTGGCAAAAGTTTGACTATGAGTATGTTCTTCGACTGTGTCCTGGTTCCCCTCACCATTGTTGTCCTCTTCTTCGAAGCCTTCATCATCATCATCACCAACGTTTAGTGGGGTCTAGTTGCCTCGGTCTTCCTCCTCTATTATCATATCTTCGCCATCGTTACCCTCTTGGTTGGTATCGACTGCGCCTTCGACATTAGGAGAACCATCTTCAGGGTTGTCTCCAGCTTGAACCTCTTCATCACCACCATAGTATCCTTGTCCACTCCAGCTTGGTCCTCTTCGCCTGAATTAGCTTTATGATCAGAACCGCTAGTATATGAATGTTGGGTAGTGGTTTTTGATGGCGAAGTCTCAAGCTTACCAAGAATGGGTTAATTGATTTCACTCATGGAGCTTTTCTCGGATGATGGTCGATAGGTAGTTTCGCCAACTCTATTGAGGACATCTGTTATGATAATTGGCATGGAGGAAGTTGTAGCTGTTGTTCGCATGGTAGTACCTGCACCATCCTAAAACCAAAACAATCAAAAGATAAGTTGTAGAAGATAATAAGTCAATTAATCAAGAAAGAGTGAGGTATGTTTTTACCTTGTCCCCTTCGACCCCAGGGCTGGAGTTATCACTTTCCCTCTAAGTCGTTACAATCTTCGCTATAGCCTCAGGGATGGCCTTTTGATTGTTGGCTTCTTGGGTGGGACCCTAGTGGCTAAAAGAAAGACAACACAGAATAGTTAGTGCAAGCTAAGGGTAAATATCCTAATAAAGGGGTATGAATCAAAAAAACCTCCCATGTCACACTTCATATATGCTTGATACTATGCGAACATATTCGATCCCGATATGAAGATGCCCTTTGAAACTGTCTAGAGTATGCTTAGTCGCAACCACCCGCTGGGATTTTTTCTATGACCGTTGTAGAAGGATTTTAATGGAGTCCCCACAGATAAACCAGTATGGAAATGGAGGGGCAAGGCCACTCCATAGTCAGCATTTAGCAGTTGAGGAAATTTTTTAGGAAACAATTCGAAAGCCATTTCGTAAGGTTTCTCATGAGAAACGTACAAATGGATTTTTAAAGTTTCCATTTTCTTTGAAAATTTTTCCTTTAGTGTGACAGCTGCTTCGCGGATGGTTCGACTAAGATCATCAGGCCTATAGGCAGTTTCAAAGTAATTTTGGAACGCTTAAATTTCTTTGATGAGCGTATAAGTACCTTTTTTGGTTCTTTCCTGCATAAGAAGAAAAGCTTTATCAATGTGTTGATAGGGGTAAGTTGTGTCTTGCTAGTATATCTATCTATCTGTTCATAGAACTCTTCAGGATAGTATGCGTTCCACCATCTCCCAAATTCTCGAGTACAGAGGAAGCTAGTCTTGAAGTTGATAGGGGTAAGTTGTGTCTTGCTAGTATATCTATCTATCTGTTTAAGAGTGATGGCTTCATTATGAACTGCATTGTAGAGGAAAAGGATGCCCTTTTTGTCATACAAGCACTTTGGGAAATCCTGAATTAACCCAAATTGTCGAGCCACAAGATTGGGTTGATATGCAATCAAAGTGACCTGGATCATCGAGGGGTTTAGTCGAAGGGTTAAGACTCTGGGAGTCAAAAAGGCCTCCCAAGTCAGCAGAGATTTTGTCTCTCGTTTTTTGGAGGGAGATGGAAAGGGCCTTGTAAACCATTCTAGACCACACTTCCTTGCAGCGAAGGGGGCCATGCTCGACGTGAATACATGGCGCTTGGCGAACATCATGATATAGCTCGTGAAAGTTGGTCGAAGAACTTGTCCTTCGTCGTTGGGGGTTAGCTGGGCCAATCGAATTCCTTCAATTCCTCTATTTTTCAGTTCCTCAGCTTCTTCATCGACAAGACCTTTATTGGGGAGACTTGGCTCGAAAGTGGTATTGAGCTATAGTTGTAGTAGCCAAAAGGGACTAGAGAGAAGGAGGTTTCCTTTTCCCCCTAAGTTTTTTAGTCGAGTGACTCCATCACTCAGTGATTCATAAAGGCTTGCTAGTATCATTTCGCTTAAGCAAGCATCATGTCCAACATGAAGTTGATTCGCTAGGGTAAGTTACTTCTTGGCGACTTGTAGGGACTTCGAGCAGAACACGGAATGGGAAAACCACAAAGATAAGAAGGCTATATGTTCCACATAAGAAACATCATCGGTGTACTTGTCATGATAGTGCGTAATATGGATCAAATATGCTGCTCTGGAAGTGGAAAAGGCTATAGTGTCCTCAGAACCAATATCAGGGTCATATGTGTGTCCAGTAGGTTTTAGCCCTGTGATAGCGACTAGGTCGAAAAGAGTTAGTGTGATCATGCCACATGGAAGGTGGAAGGTGTAATGTGTGTTATCCCAAAAGTACAACGAAGAGACTAACATAGATGAGGTATACTCTAAGCCTAATTTCGACAACATTATCAGGTCATAAATCCCCATATCTTTCCAATTTTGGGCTTTGATTTTTTCTATTTTGTTTAGCCATTCTAAATAATCCGTTGGGTCTTTGAATGAGGGAGTAGCACGAAAAACCCTAAAGCCATTGTTCATAAATCTCAAATCTATGGTTTCGTTTGTTTTGGGGCCTTCGGCAGTGGATTGTTCAACCCTAGGTTTCTTCGCTTGCCCTATGAGTTTACATTTATGATAAGAAGGAAAGTATTCCTTAAGCTTTCTAAAATCAGTATCTAAATCAGCCAGAGGTCCAGATAACGCATGAGTTTTACCAGAAATAGAAATGGGGATAAGTACCTGGGATGCGTAAATCCTATGTTGTTCTTCAGTTTTTGGTTTTGGGATGTACTATTGATTGCCCACCATTGCTGGACCAGGTAATGTAGCGAAATGAGGTAGTTCCGAAATCTTCTTAGGAGCTTTTGATTTGACAGACGTCTTGGTAGATTTGCTTATGTCCTTAGAGGTTTTGCTTGTGGTTGCCATTGTTGTTGAATGTTGAAAGAAGAGGAGAAAATATGGGTTTTGTTTGAAGATTGTTTGAAGATGAATAGTTAGAGTGTTTGAGAATTCAGAAATCATAAAGAATGAAATTAATATGAGTTTGTGTCTTTTATAAGCATGTTTGGAATAAAAAACGGTTCAAATCAACATTAATAATTGACAAGTTAGTGGGACACGTGTCTTTCTTGGATGGTGTGATGAAGAGGTGGTAATTAATGTCTAAACCCACGATCTCCTATGGTCTAGGTGTAACACCTCAAAATTTTCCCTCCTTTCTTGGGACTAGCTTAGCATATTGCATTTCATTTAGGACATTAGACATTTGCATATTGCATATCATGTGAGAACAAGCAAGTCGTCCTCTAAAGTCTTTCTCAGGAGATAGAGAGGTTAAGAGATTCATGCCTGAGGGTCTCATGGATTGATCACTAGCCATCTGAGGGTTTGTGCTTCAATTAGGGTTTCTTGGGCCCTCAAGGAGTTTGACCATTATCTTATTAGCAAGGATATGTCATCATCATCATGGTTATGTCCTCCTCAAAGGCTCATTGTTCATGCTCAAATTCTTTGGGATTAGGGTTTTGACCTCTGGTCAACCCTAATCAGTTGCATTCTACCAGTCAGGGACTTTCAAGGAGATGAGGTCTTTCTTGAGAAGGAGATCATCATATGATTTTATTGATCTTGTATAAGCTAGGGTTTCATTTTGGAGCCATTTCATCAAGTGGTTGAGGCTCAAAGTCATCTGAGCATGTTCAAGTCATCTGAGGACCTAGAAAGTCAACAGAAAGTCAACTGAGGGCTAGGAGGTGGAGAAGTGAGTTTCAACATCTCATTCATGTTAAAAAGGGGCTTATTAATCATGTCAAATGCATATCTTGAAGAATTTGAGGTCAGATCAAAAGTTTCCAAGAATGGTAAATGACCTGTAATTGGAAGTTTCCAAAAATGGAAAGTTTTTGTTTCAAATCCAACTTGATCTTACATCATCAAAGAAGATTAAAATGAATTTTTGCCCAACATGAAAGTTGAAGATCTCTCTCTCCCATTTCCAAAAAGTCCAAGATCATGAATTGATGATGAATGGTTGAGGAGATATGATCAAATCATTGCCAAGGATGCATGGAACTTCAAAAGGCCATAACTTTTGATTCATAACTCCAAATTTGGTGGTTCCTTTTGCATTTTGCTTCTCATGACATGAAGTTTCCAAAACATTCATCACATTGCCTGAATTTTCATCATATGATCATTTGCTATTTCAAGTCAATTTTGGAGGGAAAATGGCCAATTCAAAAATGGTGCATCATAGGAACTTTCTACCATTGCCAATATGTTTAAAAAATGATTTTGAGTGACTTTGACCATGTACATGGCACTGTTCACGTGAGAATTTTGCCATGCACCTCCAATTTTCAATTTTTGCCATACACCTTGTTTTCACTTAATTTCAACTTAACTTTGCTTAATTTTGATTAAGAATGGATTAGCACATCATATATATAGATAATTGTAACAGAATTTGGAGGAGGTTAATCATTTTTCACCAATTTCTAGATCCAAATTCTCTCTGCCTCCAAAATTTTGTCTCAATCATAACTCAAATTTTCTTCAAATAACATTGCAATTTTATTTCATATTCTTGTTCTCTGGTACTGATATAGTGCAGATCAAGCTTTGGATTGTGGAATTCGTGCAAGAATTAAGTGTAGCAAGTTCATGAAGGTGAAGATGGAAATTCTGATTGGAGCTGGATCTAGCACCTGCCAAGCCTCAATTACTTCACAAAGATTCAAGATAACATCTCAGGAGGTGATTAGGATCATTTGGAGCTTTGAATTGTGCGAATCCAGAACCTGCTCTTCAAGAGGTAGGTTTTTCGAAGCTTTCAATTCTCAAAATTATTGCCATGATAGTGTAGGTCTCATGTTGCTGATGATTCTGGTGAAAATTTCATGAAAAATAGTGCATTATTGGTTGAGATATGTGTGATTGAAAGTTTGTGCATCAAAATGTTTTTACTCGATTTGATCTATTCATGAGGAATTGATGTTAGATAATGTTTGATCTGTAATCTCCTTGGCAATAGCTTTCAAATGGTATAGATTTTACTCATTTCTGGAATATTTGTTTGAGCTTCATGCACTGTTCATCATCGTCTTCGTGGAGAAGACGATGAAGCGTCCGTTTTGTGACGGTTTAGCATCCACTCTGTATTGGCTAGGGTTTGCGTGTGAAACGGAAGCGTTTCATTGTGGCGCGCTTCATTTTGAATCTGAACACGGTTTGATTCCTGGCGCATCACATTTTTCAAATTAATTCTCTCTTTATGCATTTCCCTCCATATTTCATGCTATGCTTCATTTTCATTTCAAATTTTTTTATCCAACTTCAAAAATCCATAACAAATTGAAAAATGATCCAAATAATCCCTGGTTTTTTGCTAATTGCTCATTAAGATGTCCTTTAATTTTTGATGTTAAATTCTGAAGTTGTGCATGGCTGGATTTTGGATTGTGCTAGACTTTGTGATAATGTGTACATTTGTGACCTTGCTCCATTCATTCCATTGTGAAATGCTTGATTTTAATCCAAATGCCATGAAATTTTGCATGATAATTCCTAACATGTTGATGGATGTTTGAGGTTTGATTGTGCATTTTTATCATTTGCCATTTCTGTTTTATACACATGTTTGCATGGTGTGACACTTTGTGTCACACATTTGGTTATTCAACTTGTGCAATTTAATTTCCATGCCAATTGATATTTGATGCTTCTGATTTTTTGTATGATGATCATGTTGGAGGTGTTGAATGCTCATGAATTTTTCCAGAATTATTTGAATCATTTCTGTTTTGATTTGGAATTTTCATTCTCAATGTCCAAATGTGAGCTTTGAAATTGTCTTTGACTTCTCTTGCTTATTACATGGCCTTGCTTGAGGATTTTGACTTGGTCCTTTTTAGGACATGTTAATATGTGTTTGAAGTTGCATTGTGTTGAATATTAGCTCCTGTTTTGAATTTTTTCTTCACCATTGACCCTAGGCTTTGACCTAGTGGTTTGTACTTACATGTGAGCTTTGAATTTCAAGACCAAGCACCTAACCTCCATGATTGATGTTGCTTCTTCATTTGAGCTTGGCCATTTGTTATTGTTTGCTAACATTTGTTTGTTTTGTAGGCTTTGATGATAATTCATTTGAGTGTTTGCCTTATGGCTTACTCATTGTGTATATTGGACTTGTCTGTCTGTTGAGATCTATTGACTGTTGTCTGTTTGTCTGAATGTAAATATTGACTGTTTTAGCTTTTCTTACAGGTACTTTAGCCGCTTTAAATCATTATTTGAGTTGCTTTGCTTTGCTTGTGGTTGGCATACCACTTAGGTAACTTCCTTGATCTCCATGTAGTCTGGAAGACCTCTCAGGTTATTTTGGCAGGCACCTGTCTGAAGCCCTCCTTAAGAGGCAATGTTTGTGGTTGTTTATCTTTGTGCCTTGTACATTCAAAGACCTCCTAAGTGAAGAGGCATTGGCAGATAAAAGGGATGTGCAATCCATCCCCTGCTACTCCGTTGTGTCATTCATCTTGCCCACACCATGTGTTGACGCACTTTGAATAAGAACCCAAAATCTTGTTGTGTCAAGTCATGTGGAATAGAGCCTCACATTCTGGACTCCCACACATTCATTGTCTGAAGCTCTCCCAGGCCCGGGTTAAGAGCTATGAGGCATAACCCTCATCTCCATTTCATCTGCTCACCCTAACTCTCAATGTTAGAGGTTAAGAGCCTGACTACCCATTCCAGTATTTAGCTTGTTTGTCAAGGTCGATATGACCCCTTGACTAAAGCCTAACCTTGCTTGAGCCCCCTTGGTTGTGTATAGTGCGTGCTATTTGCTTTTGAGGTTTATCTGCTTAGCTTTTCATCTCCTTTCTGTAGGAGTCGTATGATCAACTTTCGAGGAAGTTGAATGTACGTAGGGATAGACTTGAGTTGACTCACTGCCTGTGTGAGTCAAGCTCTTGTTAGAAACCTCAACCTAGGACTATTGTGGATTACATGATAACTATGAGGCTCGAGTCAGTCTCCCTTCTAGTTTGTCATTTCCCAGTCTCTGGTTAGGATATAAACTTCTCCCCTGTTCAGGGGAACTACGTTGCCATGATCCTCATACCAGATGAGGTACGTAGGCAGGAGATCGTGCGAGATCTCTCCGGGCACCCTTTTTCTTTTTTTGGTGTGTGTTTGTTTGTTTGGAGTCTGATGTAAGTCCAGCGATTGACATTCGGTTTCCCGTTTGGGTGTTTGTTTGTGTGGAGTCTGACGTAAGTCCAGCGATTGACAGTCGGTTTCCTACGTGTTGGTTTGCTTGGAGTCTGATGTAAGTCCAGCGATTGGCATTCGGTTTCCTTGTTTGTGTTTGTTGTTTGGAGTCGGACATAAGACCAGCCATTGGCAGTCTGTTTCCAATTGTGTGTTTGCCCTGATGTCTTAGCGTTTTTGTGTGCGTTTTGTTTCGGCGTGCGTTAGCCAAACTACGGTAGCTCTCATTCTCATTCCAGATGAGATACGTAGGCATAAGATGCGACATCCTAGCGAGCCCGTTCCCCTCTTCTTCCATCTGTGTCTTATTCCAGTGTGTGTGCATTCTTTTGAGCGGTGTTTAGCAACCTTATTCTATTCTTCTGAGCGTGGATCCCGTCGAGTACGACGGACGTGAGGGGTGCTAATACCTTCCCCTTGCGTAACCGACTCCCGATCCTTGTAATCTTCGGTCGTAAGACCATTTCCTTTCCAGGTTTACTTCGAGCGTTTCCTTTCCCTCTTTGGGATAAATAACGCAGGGTGGCGGCTCTGTTTGTTTTGCTTTTTCCCGCCGGTTGTTTTTCGCGGATGCGACAGCTGGCGACTCTGCTGGGGACATAAGAAGTTGACCTCTTGCTGGTCCATTTTCCCTAAGCGAGTCAATCCTAGTGCTCTCTAGGGTAGTTTTGGTTGCCTTTATTGCTCTATTTATTGCATTTATGATTATTATACTGTGATTATTTGCATATATGTTTGCATGCATCATATTATCATTGTGCTGACTCTGTACAGGTTGGTTCCTCTGTTTGGGGTGGGTGTTCTGAGTGGGGCTAAAACCCAGGCCCGAGTATACACCTAGGATTAGTGTGGTCTCACGTTCCTCACATGTTGGTTGGGCATGTTGTTGCGACGTGACATACCACAAGCCGGACGAGGTTCATCTGAGAGAGTCCTTCCGGGTGGAGTATTCCACTTTGGTTGGGTTACCTCTTTTGAGCTATTGACTTCGGTGACCGTTCTTTCCCGGATCTTTGGTTTAGACGATCTTATGAGAGCTGCAACGACACACCCGAAAGGGCAAACCCGTTGAGTATCTTTGCTCGATTGTTGAGACCATTATCCGCCTTAGGGTGACCTAATTAGAGTTCACCTGTGAGGGGAGGGTTTGATTCTTACAGATGCATGTTCTGATGGTGACTATTGGTTCAGTTATTGATTTGGGTCCTATTTACAAGTTGGATTTATGGATTTATGTCTGAGACGCCGGAATTCTGTCTGCGGTATTTATCAGTGGGGATCCGTTTATTTCAGGATTCCCTGGGTTGATTCAGAGATTGTTGTGGCTATCAGTTCAGTGTTTTCTCTGTGAGAATGGTGACGATGGTGATGTATCCTTTCGTTCCGTTTATTTCGGAACCCCAAGTCGGATTTGTGGTTACTCAGTACCTCAGATGGTTGTGATCAGTTCAGAGACCGGGGCTTATGTACAGTTGATGATCAGATGACTTGGAGGATGGCACAGTGCATTGCATTCATACATCAGCATCATTCACATTTTGCATTTATCCGCATCTAACTCATGTTTATCCATATGCAGGGGACATTCTTGATTGAGATCCTGGTTGAGAGACTTCTTTGCTCAGATATGAGGCCCGGTTTGAAGAACGGTGTTGTCTACAGTTTCTTTGATCCAGAGGTCGGTGTGCTGAAGGAGATGATATCATTGATTACGCCTGACCATATGGGTATGTTCCGTGAGACTTATGGGGGTATTCTGAAGATGGTTTTCAGGCTCACAGACAGGGATAGGAGTGCCATCCATACTTTTCTCCAGTTTTATGATCCCGGTTTGAGATGCTTTGTCTTCCCGGATTACTTGTTGGGGCCTTTGATGGAGGACTATGTTGGTATCTTGGGTATTCAGATCAGAAATCAGGTTCCTTTCTATACTACTAAGGAAGAACCTGATGTTGGTGGGATCTCTCGTGCTCTTTATTTGAGCCCTGAAGCGGCTAAAAGAGGTCTGAAGGAGAAGGGAAAGTTACCTGGTTTTCATCTGAGTTTCCTGGAGGCTAAAGCCAAGGAGCATGCTGTGTTTGGGTGATTGGAAGGTTGTCTGTGCTTTGATTGCTGTGAGCATTTATGGAATCATCCTGTTCCCTAATCAGAAAAACTTTGTGGATATTAATGCCATTCGGGTGTTCGTTCAGAGGAATCCTATTCCTACCCTGGTTGGGGATGTTTATTACTCGGTCCATAATCGGAACGAGAAGAGGCGTGGGGGATTGATCAGATGTTGTGCTCAGCTACTATACAAGTGGTTCATGGGATATTTGCCTTCCAGGGGTGCTTTTGTTCTTCTTGACCATACTGTAAATTGGGCAACCAAATTGATGGGTTTGCGAGCCAAAGACATAGCTTGGACTCATAGTAGTGGGGCTGGACAAGATTTCATTTGCAGTTGTGGGAGTTTTCCCAATGTGCCTCTTATAGGAGTTCAGGGTTGCATTAATTATAACCCGACACTTCTTAAGAGATAAATGGGATTCGCTATGGAGGTTCCTCCTCTCAAGAGTGAGATTCAGGAAACTTTCTACTTCCCGGTTGAGGGTAACCAGTCACAGTTAAGGCAAGTGTCTGATGCATGGCGCAGCATTCAAAGGAAAGGCAAGTTTTCTTGGGGTAGAGCTAATAACAGGTCTTTTCCTCCGTTTGATGATTGGCTCAGCAAGAGAGTGGAGCTCACTCGTCTACCATTTCATGTGGGTGATCCTTGGTATCCGTTGATTGAGGAATCTCATTCTTCTGTCAGCATGGAAGAGTTCCTGGAGATGAAGAGGGAGAGAGATCAGCTGCATGCAGAGAAGACTGAATTGGAGATGAGTGTTGCTAGAGTCCAAATGGCTGATCAGGAAATCAAAGGGAAAATGGAAGACCAGGATAAGAGACATGCTCTTGTGGTGAAGCGCTTTGAGATAGACACCGCTTATTATGGCAAGGTCAGCCAAGCTTTAGAGTCATCCACGAGGGAGCACGACATCGCCAAGGAGAGGTTGGCTAGAGCTTCGAAGGTCATCGAAGATGAGAAGAGGAGACAAATCCTTGTGAGGGATCAGAGGGAAGGCAGAGTCAGAACCCTTATCGCCGAGTGGGAGGCAAAGCTGAAGATTAAGGAAGCAGAAAACGTGAAGATCATTGCTGAGAGAGATCATTATATTGCCGAGAGAGATCATTATCTTTCCGAGAGGGATCATTACTTCCGACATATGAAGATTCACCAGAAGGAGGTGGGGAGATTGCAGCAGGAGAACACCGAGCTCAGGTTCACAGCGAAGTTTACCAGGATGGTTGATGATGTAGGGCCTTCTGTGGGACCTTCGTCAGTTTAGACCTCCCTTATTTGTGTTGGATTACCGTCAGGCCTGTTGACGGAATTCACTTGCTTGTATTTCCTTTCTGTTTCTGGAGAATTGTAATTTGATTTGTATCAGACTTGATGTATGACTCTCGCACATATTGTGCACTTTTGATATACAGTGGTTGTTTTCATTCACTGATCAGTCTTCAAGCTTTATTTGCTTTGCCATGCTTCACTCACACAGCACACACATGGTTGGGTGATATCTTTGCTAAATCATAATTCTTTGCGCTGTATGTCAAAATTAATCGATGAATGTCAGAATATTGCTGCCGGATTATTATCTGTCTCGATGAAACCAGGATCGAAAGACAGAGTGTTCCTCATATGGATAGACATTGCATTCATGCATAATCATAATAACTTGTCTTCTATTTTGCAGGTGTCAGTTTCTAACGTGCTTGATTGTTTCAGGAATCATTGCTCGCGCACGTAGAATCATTCCTTTGCACGCAGCACGTCCGCACAGATACCCTACCAGACGCAACACATCCAGGCTGATGGATCTACCCAATGCAGATATTCTCGAGCTGAAAGAGAAAATGAATGAACTGATCAATGTTATACAAGGGTTTGTCGTGGGGCAAAAAGCACTTGCTGATAAAGTGGAGAAGCTCGAGCGGGCTTCGGCTGCCAACAGTGGTATTAATTTAGAGGGTGTCTCCAACCATGGCCTTGGTGGTTCCAGGGATGGAGGAGATCTCAGAAAGAAAACTACTGCTGGTGTAGTGATAAATAATGGGGGTGGTTTCGGTGTTGCCACAGGCGGTGGACCAGGTCCGATGGGTAATAATCTGAAGGACAGCCTGTTTCCTCTTTTCTTCGGGGCTGAGGAGGATAAAGAGGAAAACAGAGAAGCAGATCAGTTCTCCATGCTGAATGAACAGTTCGGGCAATACGGTGTCCAACCACTAAACAGAGAGATTCAGGTGCTGGTGGAGAAAATCAGGGCTCTTGAAAGCTATGCTACTCTGGGGGTTGTTAACATGTCGAACATGGGGCTGGTTGAGGGGATTGTGATCCCACAAAAGTTTAAGGCGCCCGCGTTTGACAAGTATAATGGGAGTTCTTGCCCGGAAACTCATCTCCAGGCTTTTGTCCGAAAGATTTCTTCTTATACAATGGACCAGAAGCTTTGGATGTACTTCTTCCAGGACAGTTTGTCTGGAGGATCTTTGGAATTGTACACCAAGTTGAAGTCTTCTGACATCAAGAGCTGGCAGGATCTTGGTGATGCATTCTTTAAACAATACCAGTTTAATGCTGACATGGCTCCTAGTCGTACCCAACTGCAGGGTATGTCTCAGAAGCCTAATGAGGGGTTTAAAGAATACGCGCAAAGATGGAGGGAGTTGGCCGCCAGGGTTCAACCTCCGTTGGTGGATAGAGAAATGTTTGATCTGTTCATGGGTACCCTTCAGGGGACGTTTGCAGAGAGGATCGTGGGATGCCCGGTTACCAACTTCGCTGATATTGTAGTGGCCGGTGAAAGAATTGAGAGTTGGTTAAAGATGGGGAAGATCCAGGGTAGTGCTTCGGCGTCTAGATCGAAGAAGCCCTTTGGGAATGGTCAGAGAAAGAAGGAGGGTGGCACCAGCGCTGTGTATGCCCAGAGGGGACCGAGTAGGGATTGTTACTACCAGCACACTGTTGCGGTAACCATACCTACTGATAATTAACAACAGCAACAGCAACAACCGCAACAGCAACGACAGCCATTTCAACAGAGACCGCAGAGGGTCGGGTATCAAGTAAGAGGACGAATGAATGATCATCAATTTGATAGGCCACCGGTGACGTACTCGTTCTTGTTGAAAAAGTTGAAGGACTTGGGGTTGGTTCAGTTGAGGACTTTGGCTCCTTTGAGATCTGATCAGAGGCCTCCCAACTATGATGAAAACGCCAAGTGCGAATTCCACTCTGGCGCCCCTGGACACAATGTGGAAAATTGTAAAGCTTTTAAGCATGTGGTCCAGGACTTGGTGGATTCTAAAGCTATCAATTTTGCTTTGTCTCCAAATGTTAACGCTAATCCCATACCCGCGCATGGTCAATTGGGGGTGAATGCAGTCTCTGAGAATGAGGGCAGAGTTGGGCTGACAGAGGTAGACCAGTTGAAAACTCCATTGGCTGAGGTCAAAAGACAATTGTTGAAGAATGGGGTCTTCTCGGGCTGTGATGATTGTTGTGCTGCGTGCACTGTTGTTCCCAATGGGTGTGTATTGTTGAGGGAGGTTGTCCAGAGGCTGATGGATGAGGGAAGCCTCAGGTTTGAAAAGATTGATTCGGAGAGGGAGGATGTCTCCACCATAACCATTTACTTCGACCCGGTTGATTTGTCAACGCTGGCAGATGCGGCTCCAGTTACTATCACGGTACCTGGGCCTATTCCTTATGACAAAGATGACGTCGTGCCGTGGCATTATGGTGGAGAGGTATATTGTAATGGGGAGAAGTTGGATGATCATACTGCAGGTGAAACCACCGTTTCAAAGGTGGATAATGCTGGACCCAGTGGTTTCACTCGCAGTGGAAGGTTGTTTGCACCTGACGCTTTGAGGAGTGGGGAGGCAGAAAAAGAAAATAAATATAAGGTTGAGGCTTTAGCCAGGGAAAGAGGGAAGCAGGTGGTAAATGAGGGTACTCCTATGGTGACACCGACGCCTGGTGGGTCGGAAAGAGAACTTGATGATGAAGCTGAGGAATTTCTGAGAATCATGAAGAAGTCAGAGTACAAGCTTGTTGACCATCTGCAGCAGACGCCATCCAAGATCTCAATTTTGTCCTTATTGCTGAGCTCCGAGGGGCATAGAGAGGCTTTGCTGAAGATACTGAAGAGAGCCTATGTTCCCCAGGAAATAACAATCAATCAGTTGGAGACGGTGGTGTCAAATGTTAATGCCAGCCATGGGCTGGGTTTTACTGATATGGATCTGACGGTGGATGGGAGGAATCACAATAGAGCATTACACATTGCGATGGAGTGTAAAGGAGCGGTGCTTTCGCATGTGTTGGTTGATACCGGCTCATCTTTAAATGTGTTGCCTAAGAAGGCCCTGGCGAAGCTGTACTGTGAAGGGTTGATCTTGACGCCCACGGATCTGGTGGTGAGAGCTTTTGACGGTTCGAAGCGGGCTGTGTTCGGGGAAGTGGAGCTCCCGGTGAAGATCGGGCCCGAGGTGTTCAAGTCGGTATTTTATGTCATGGATATTCAGCCGGCATACAGTTGCCTGTTGGGTCGCCCATGGATCCATGCTGCTGGGGCAGCGACTTCGACTTTGCACCAGAAATTGAAGTATATATGGGACGGGCAGGTCGTCACAGTCTGTGGAGAGGAAGACATCTTCGTCAGCCACCTATCATCGTTCAAATACGTGGAGATGGACGGTGAAATTGTTGAAACGCAAAGTCAAGCATTCGAAACCGTCAAGGTGGAGAATGCTCTTTTTGCCAAAGAAGAGGAAAAGCCGTCCATTTCATCGTACAAACAGGCTGCTGAGGTGGTGAAGAATGGAGAAGCTCCTGGTTGGGGGAAGATGGTGGATATCGCCGCCAAGAAAGACCGATTTGGGGTTGGTTATCAGCCGGGCCGAGGCTCGTCTGGACAGGGCAGAGGACGTCGTCCGTCATTCACGTTCACCAGTGTTGGAATGCTGGATCCAGATCTCATCTGTATGGTGGGTGAAGAAGTTGACAGTGACTGTGAGCTTGATCAATGGATAAAGCCGTGCGTACCAGGGATGGAGATCCAGAACTGGAAGGCCGAAAAGATCATCACTGTCACTCTACGTGAAGAGTAATATTTCCTGTTTTTCAATTTTGTCTGCATGAAAGCCATGCGTTTTGCCCGAAACGTAATGGTTCATTGTAAGGGCTACCTCATGTGTTTCATTTTGAAAAATTTGCGTTATAAATAAAAGGATGTTTTTCATTAAAAGCGGCGTTCCCTGTTTTTCATTTATTTTTGCAGTTTAAAACAAAAATAAAAATGGCGATGTTTATTTTCATTTTCCTTTTCAATTTGTCTTGCTCCGGTTCTAAAGCAATGCATGAATCAACATTCATGCAGATGAGATCATTCTCCGGATCTCATTGATAACAATCCTGTTACACCCTCATATGACTTCGACAATCCGATCTATCATGCCGAAGAAGGAGGCGAAGAAGATTGTGAACTGCCGGAGGAATTAGCCAGGTTGTTAAAACAAGAGGAGAAGGTGATTCAGCCGCATGAAGAGCAAGTTGAAATTGTGAATCTGGGTACCGGCGAGGTCAGAAAAGAAGTGAAAATCGGGGCTGCTTTGGAGGAAAGCGTTAAGAGCAGAATGGTAGCCTTGTTGAAAGAATATGTTGATATCTTCGCCTTGTCTTATCAGGATATGCCAGGGTTGGATACCGATATCGTTGTGCACAAGCTACCATTGAGAGCAGATTGTCCTCCAGTGAAGCAGAAGTTGCGCAGAACTCGACCTGAGATGGCTATGAAAATCAAAGAGGAAGTACATAAGCAGTTGGATGCTGGATTCCTTGCTGTTACCAATTATCCGCCATGGGTTGCGAATATTGTGCCAGTCCCGAAGATAGATGGGAAGGTGAGAATGAGTGTGGACTACCGGGATTTGAATAGACCTAGCCCGAAGGATGGTTTCCCATTACCTCACATTGATGTGTTGGTAGATAATACAGCTCAATTCTCGGTGTTTTCCTTCATGGATGGCTTTTCTGGCTATAATCAAATTAAAATGTCGCCAGATGATATGGAGAAAACAACGTTCATCACACCGTTGGGCACTTTCTGCTATAAGGTGATGCCATTTGGTCTCAAGAACGCCGGTACTACTTATCAGAGAGCCATGGTGACTTTGTTTCATGATATGATTCATCATGCAATCGAATGCTATGTTGATGACATGATAGCAAAGTCCCAGACAGAAGAGGGGCATTTGGTAGATCTGGCCAAGTTGTTTGACCGGTTGAGACAGTTCAGATTGAGGTTGAATCCGAATAAGTGCACTTTCGGAGTGTGGTCCGGTAAATTGCTGGGGTTTATTGTAAGTGAAAGAGGAATTGAGGTTGATCCTGCTAAAGTAAAAGCAATACAAGAGATGCCTGAAACGAGAACAGAAAAAGAGGTTTGTGGTTTCTTAGGTAGATTGAACTACATTTCACGGTTCATATCTCATCTAACAGCCACGTGTGAATCTATATTCAAGTTATTGAGAAAAGATCAAACGGTCAGGTGGAATAATGATTGCCAAGCTGCATTTGAAAAGATAAAAGAATATTTGCTAGAGCCTCTGATTCTGATGCCTCCTGTGGAGGGGCGACCGTTAATCCTGTACTTGACGGTCCTCGAGGGGTCTATGGGGTGTGTACTGGGGCAGCATGACGAGTTTGGTCGAAAAGAGCATGCTATATACTACCTTAGCAAAAAGTTTACCGACTGTGAAACAAGATACCCACTGCTCGAGAAAACTTGTTGTGCTTTGGTATGGGTTGCTCGCCGACTGAGGCAGTATATGCTGGTTCATACCACTTTATTGATTTCCAAGATGGATCCAATCAAGTATATTTTTTAGAAGCCAGCATTGACCGGACGGGTTGTGAGGTGGCAAATGATTTTAACTGAATATGATATTCAATATATCTCTCAAAAAGCAATCAAGGGGAGTGTATTGTCTGATTACCTCGCCCAGCAACCCATTGAGGGTTATCAACCGATGAAGTTTGAATTCCCTGATGAGGACATCATGTTTCTCAAATCGAAAGATTGTGAGGAACCAATCCCGGAGGAGGGGCCTGATCCTGAATCCGAATGGATTCTGATGTTTGATGGGGCCGTTAACGTGAATGGTAGCGGGGTTGGTGCTGTTTTGGTTACGCCGAAAGTGTAACACCTCAAAATTTGCCCTCCTCTCTTGGGACTAGCTTGACACATTGCATATCATTTTTTTTAGGTCATTAGGCATTGCATATTGCATATCATGTGGTAACATTGTGCAAGGCATCCTCCTAAGTCTTGGTCAGAAGATAAGAGGTTAAGGTGCCAGCTAGGGTTTCCTTGAACTGATCACTAATCATCTGAGGGTGGTGGTTCAAATTAGGGTTTCATGATTTCTCAAGGAGATTGATCTTGATCTTGGTTGAAATGATACATCATCATCATCATGGTCTTGACACCATCCCAGAGATTCAAGAGATTGATCAGATACCTTGAGATTAGGGTTTTGACCACTGGTCAACCCTAATCATCTGCATTGGGCCAGTCAGGGCTTGGCAAGGAGATGGGGTCTACAATGGATATGGGGGTCATTTCATGATTATATTGAGCTCATGGAAGCTAGGGTTTCATCATTGAGCCATTTCATCAGGAGTTTGAGGCTCAACTTGATCAATGCACAGCAAATTCATCTATCAATCAGAAAAGTCAACTGTGGTCAATTGTGTCTAAAATGATGGATTTGGAGGTGGGAGAGAGTTAGAGACACTTCATTCATGTCTAAACAAGTTTCATTTGACATTTCAAACATCAAGAATGAAGAAAATAAAGTCAGGTGGAAACTTTCCAAAAATAGAAAGTGACTTGTAATTGAAAGTTTCCAAAAATGGAAAGTTTTTCACCTCAAAATTACATGTCCAAAAATGATTCAAATGAAATTTGGTCCAACATGAAAGTTGTAGATCTTGCTCTCACCTTTCCAAAAAGTCCAAGAACATGAATTTCTCATGTGTGGTTAGCAAGTTATGGTCCAATCATTTTCAGAAAATGTTGATTTTCAAAGTGGCATAACTTTCACATGGAATGGCCAAATTGGTTGATCTTTCTTTGAGCAAACCACATTTTATGTGTACTTTCATGATGCATCATTACATTTCATCAAAAATCATCATGGCAAAATGTCATTTTTCAAGTGGACTATTTGAAAATTGGTGGGAAAAATGGTGAATTTCCAAAATACATGTGATTTCCATACAAAGCCTATTCCAACACATCATAAGCATCATTTTGGACTTGCTTGAACTGATTTTACACTGTTACATTGACTGGTTTGGAAAAGGACATATTGGCCATTTCACTTAAAACTACATTTCACTAATTTCATTTGATTTTGTTAATTGTGATTAGCAAATGGATTAGGAGTTGGTATAAGATGCTAATTGTAACAGAAAATCATAATCACATTTCACAATTTCAAATCTAACAAACTTTCCCTCCAAAAACCTCCAAATTCTCTCAAAACTTTCACACACTTTTTCATCATTTTCATCAAGATTCATCATCCATAGTGTGAATTCGTGCTTGATCTATCATCTACCAGTGATTGTGTGCATCTGTTTCACAAATTCAAGGCAAAAACATTGAGGAATTTGGACTATTGCGATCTCACTCATCCATGGCAAGTTGAAGGTTCTTTGATCTGGTGCACAACTGAGCTAAGGCATTCATTCCAATCATCTTACACATCATCAAGCTGCATCTGTTTTCAACTTTTGGCCATTGAAACGTCCAAATCACGAACTGCTTCATCCATAAGGTAAAAATTCGATCTCAACCATTGTTTGAATTGTGATGTGGCTTTGATAGATCTCCTAACGTAGAGTAGCATGCAACTTGTGGTTTTGAATTTGGTTGAGTATCTAGTGAGAAATCTTGAATTTAAGTTTGATGTGCAAATGTTCTTTTGCTCGATCCGGTTGATATGTTTAGAATTAGGAGAAATTAAGTTCATATCCATGATCTAGATTGAAAGATGAACACATTGATGTATGGCACGATGATTTTGGTTGAGATTTGCTCATTTTGCATTTTCTGGAATTGCTGTTGTTGTTCTTGATGAAGAACACGATACAGAAGTGGTTTGATCCGTGTTTTGCCTGGTTTGTTTCAAATTCGTGTTTACCGCTTCCTTCAACCAATAGCATAGCGCCACTCCATTAATGAAAACGGCGGGTTTTGGACTTCGCTGTTAATATTTACCAGATTGCCATTATCCAACATTATTTGTCTTATTTCATTTTCTTTTTCATGTTTTATTTCATTTTCTTTTTCATGTTTTATTTCATTTTGACCAATGATCTTAGAAAATTCATAAGTTCTTCATTTCTTATCCAAATTTGATGAGACTTTTTGCATTATTCTCCTTGGGGTGTGTAGTTTTTTATGGTGATTTTTAATATTTTTGTGTACGTGTGGAAAAATAAATTGCCTAGGGATTGTTTGAATGTATCATTTGTGTACCATGCTCACCATATCATTCATAATATGATGATGCTTCCATAGAAATGCTTGAAATTTTACATGCATGTTCTGGACCCTTTGCTGGTGATTTTGATGTACAGTTTGCAATTTTTGGATCCCTGGTTAATGAGATATGTATTCTTGATTAGAGGTGTGACAATTTGTGTCACACCATGCTTGGTGAATTTCATGATTTTATTTGATGTGCTTAGGGACATTGGATTGAGCTAAATTTTTGCATGATTGAGCATATGTATGTTGAGAACACATGGGAATTTTTCTGGATTTATTGATGGCATTTCCTATTTGATTGTGATTTTATCTCCTGTTTGGTCATTTGTTGATTTTTTGTGACACATGTTTGTATTTGCTTTGTGAAATTCTGGTCATTAATTGGATGGATGTGAAATTTGACATGTGAACTCTAGACACATTATAGGTCATTGTGGTTTTGATCCCATTCATTTATCATGTTTTGTCACTGTTTTATGATTGATGGAAGTTGATGTTTGTTTTGATGCCTTGTGTTGGCTTGCTTGAACTTGTCTGGACTTTATGAATTTAATTTCCCTACTTCCACTTGTCCAAATAGCATGAAAATTGATATGCTACTCATTTAATGTGTTCTGTTTAGGTTGGAATATTTGTGGAATTTATTGAGCTGTTTTGATATTGATTTGATTGTGATCATTCTGTTTGCTCTAATGCGTTTCAAAAATGCATAGTTTGGCATGTTTTGTATATGAAATGGATTTGGTGCATAGTTTTGGTGTGAGACCAATTGGATTCTCTTTTTGCTTGATAAATATTGGTTTTGATTAATTTTCACTTGCTGTTTTGAATTTTTCACCTCCTTTGGACCCTAGGCTTGTCCTAGTGTTCTTGTTTCTCACATTTGAATGTGATTTTCAGGTTGAAGAAGCAAATGTTTTAAAGGAGTTTAATGCAAGTTGATTGAGTTTGGTTTATATGCTTGTTATGAACTAACTTGGTTTATTTTGTAGGATGCTTGGCTCACTTGCTTTGAGCTTGTGCTTGGCTCACTTGAGTTGATTGTGCTTTGCACATTGCACATGTGATTGATTGTGTTGACTGTTGATTCTTATCTTGTCTGTTTTGACTTTGTGATTGGTATACTGACTGAATTAGATTGATTTCAGGTACTTTAGTCGCTAACAGTTCCCTTGAGAACTTGTTGTGCTGCTGCTTGGTTGTATAAACCAATTGAGGTAGACTCTCTTGTCTCCATGTAGTCTGGAAGACCTGGCTTGTTATTTAGCCAGGCAACTGTCTGAAGTCCTCCTTAAGAGGCGATGTTTGTGATTGTTTAACTTTGTCCCCAAGCAGGAAAAGACCTTGATTAAGGCAATTGGCAGAACCCAAGGGATGTGCAATCCATCCCCTGCTATTCTTGTTGAGTCGTCCCTCTGCTCACACCACTGTGTTGATGCATTGGGACATTAACCCAAGATCAGTTGAGTCAGAGTCATGAGTGTAGAAGGGTTCCCACTTTCTGAACCCACACTCCTTTGTCTGAAGCTCTCCCTGGCCAGGGATAAGAGCTGTGAGGCACACCTCTCACTTCCATTTCATCTGGCTTCACCCTGACTCTCAATGTCAGGGTTAAGAGCTAATATCACCTGACACAGTTGTGTTGCTTTTGCAACTTAACCCTTGATTGAGCCCGCCTTGTCTGGATATAGCGTGTGCTAATTGCGAATGTTTGCTTTGTTTTGATTATGCTTGCATGCTTTGCTTTTCTTGTTTAGGATTAGCTTGCTTCCTGTGCAAGTTAGGATAGAAACCATAACATAGGGCAATGGTGCATGATAACATCTAGGCTCGAGTACAGCTCCCTAGTAGTGTGTCTCCCTTTGTATCTGGTTAGAATTTCTTTCCTGTTCAGGGGAACTACGTCGCCCTGATCCTCATACCAGATGAGGTACGTAGGCAGGAGACCGTGTGAGGTCTCTCCGGGCACCCTTTTTGTCTTTTTGAGTGTGTTGTGCTTGACAGCTATCAGGCTCGAGTTCCCGACTCCCTGCTAGTCTGCGTGTTCACCCTTCTTGGTGTTTGCTTGACAGTTGCTAGGCTCGAGTTCCCGACTCCTTAGTAGCTTGTTACTTGTTTCTTCTTGTGTGTGTTAGGAGACGGATGTAAGCCCAGCCATTGGCATTCCGTATCCTATTGTTGTGTGCTTGGAGTCCGGTATAAGTCCATCAAGTGGCATCTGGTTTCCAGTGTGGGTTTGTTTGGTTCGGAAGCCGATGTAAGTCCAGCGATTGGCGTTCGGGTTCCAAGTTTGCCTATGTTTGTGTGTGTCTTGTTTGGCGTGCGTGAGCCGAACTACGACAGCTCTGATTCTTGTTCCAGACGAGATACGTAGGCATAGGATGCGATATCCTAGCGAGCCCTCTCCCCTCTTCCTCTACCTGTGTTGTTTTCAGTATGTGTGTGTGATGTTTGTTTTAGCAACCTTAACCTATCTTTTGAGCATGGATCCCGTCGAGTACGATGGATGCGTAGGGGTGCTAATACCTTCCCTTCGCATAACCGACTCCCGATCCCATTTTCTTTGGTCGCGAGACCATGCTTTTTCCAGGTTTACTTCGAGCGTTTCCTTTCCCTATTTTGGGATAAATAACGCACGGTGGCGGCTCTGTGTTGTTTTGTTTTAGCCCGCCGGTTGTTTTTCGCGGATGCGACAGCTGGCGACTCTGCTGGGGACATAGATGTTGACCTGTGCTGGTCCATCTTCCCTAAGCGAGTCTCTCCTAGCGTTCTAGGATAGTTTAGGTTGCTTGTGCCGCTTTATTTATTGCATTTATTATTCTGACTGTGTATATATTTGCATAAATACTTGCATGCATCATACTATCATGTTGCCGTCCTCTGTGCAGGTGGTTCCTCTGTTTTAGGGTGGGTGTTCTGAGTGGGGCTAAAACCCAGGCCCGAGTATACACCTAGGATTAGTGTGGTCTCATGTTGCCTCCTTCATGTTAGGTTAACATGTGCTTGGCAATGTGATGTACCACAAGCCGGACGAGTTTCATTTGATAGTACTCTTCCTTTGTGGGGTACTCCACTCTGGTTGAGTCACTTCATCTGAACTATTGACTCTGGTGACCGATCATTTCCCGGATCTTTGGTTTAGACGATCTCAGGAGAGCTACAATGGCACACCCGAAAGGGCAAACCCATTGAGTATCTCTGCCCGATTGTCGAGACTATTATCCGCCTTAGGATGACCTGATTAGAATTTACCTATGAGGGGAGGGTGATTCTTACAGATGCATGTTCGGATGGTGACTTTGATGGTGATTATTGGTTTCGTTGATCAGAGTCATATTTATAAGTCGGATTTATGGACCTTTGTTTTTGAGACGCCGAAGTGCTGTCCGTTATTTACAAGTGGGGATCCGTTTATTTCAGGATTCCCCGGGCCGATTAAGAGATGGTTATGGGTATCTGCTCAGAGATTGTCTGGTGATGATGATGGTGTATCTTTCAGTTCCGTTTATTTCGGAACCCTTGAGTTGGATTTGTGGCTACATTTTCCCTCAGATGGTTGTGATCGGTTCAGAAGTCAGGGCTGTGATTCAGTGCAACAGATGTTCAGATGACTTGGAGGATGGCAATGCATTGCATTCATTCATCAGTGTCGCATCACGCGAAAAACCGGCGGGAAAACAAGAACAACAGAGCCGCCACCGTGCGTTATTTATCCCAAAAGAGGGAAAGGAAACGCTCAGAGTAAACCTGGGAAAGAACATGGTCTCGCGACCAAAGAGAATGGGTTCGGGAGTCGGTTATGCGAAGGGAAGGTATTAGCACCCCTACGCATCCGTAGTACTCTACGGGATCCACACACAAAAGGAAGGAATATTGGTTGCTAAACACTGCTCAAATACTCACACACACTGGCTAAGAGAAACGCAAGAAACTGACTGAAACTGACTCGGCAGGATGTCGCATCCTGGGCCTACTTAGTCTATCAGGCATAGACATCAGAGTCGAAGTAGTTCGGACTGGGGAAACGACACATGCTCGCTAGGATATTGCATCCTATGCATACGTATCTTCTCGGACGAGAGAAGAATCAGAGCATTCGTAGCTCGGCTGACACGCACACAAACAAACAAGACAGGCAAACGTGGAGCCCGACTGCCAATCACTGGACTTATGTCAGCATCCGAACCTAAACACACGCAAAGAGGCAAACGTGGAGCCCAAATGCCAATCACTGGACTTACATTGACATCCGAACCTAAACACACACAGGAAACCAACTGCCAATCGCTGGACTTATGTCGGACTCCAACCAGAACACACACAAGGGTGGTTAAGACACAAAGGGTTGGAAAAGAAAAAAGGCGCCCGGAGAGATCAGCTCAATCTCCTGCCTACATACTTCATCTGGTGTGAAGATCAGGGCGATGTAGTTCCCCTACGGAGGGATAAAGGACCTAGCCTAACCAGATAACAGAGGGAGACACAACTAGGGAGACTACGACTCGAGCCTAGATGTTATCATACAAATCATCCCTAAGTTAAGGTTTCTAGCTAACTGGCACAGGGAGCCAGCCTATCCTAGTCATGACTTGCACAGGAAGCAAGCCACACACACACTTAACTTGCACAGGAAGCAAGCCAAGCAAAACCTAACTTGCACAGGAAGCAAGTCTAAACTAACCCTAACTTGCACAGGAAGCAAGTCAAACAATCCTAACTTGCACAGGAAGCAAGTCAAACAATCGTACAAGCACAGATAGCACACACTATACACAAGCAAGTGGCTCAAACAAGGGTTAGGTTTTAGTCGAGGGGTCATATCAACCTCAACAAACAAACCTCTGGAACTGGGTGAATGTTGCTCTTAACCTTGCCATTGAGGGGCTAAGGTGAAGCAGATGAAAGGTGAGTGAAGATAAGACTTCACAGCTCTTATCCCTGGCCTGGGAGAGCTTAAGACAAGAATGTGTGGGTTCAGAAAGTGGGAACCCTTCTACACATTTAAAACTGACTCAACTGTACAATTGTACAAGATCTTGGGTTTGTATCTGTAATGCATCAACACAGTGGTGTGAGCAAAACAGAAGACACACCGAATAGCAGGGGATAGATTGCTTATCCCTTGGGTTCTGCCAATTGCCTCTTCACTTAGGAGGTCTTTGACTCTATGCAAGGACAAAATTAAACAGTCACAAACATTGCCTCTTAAGGAGGACTTCAGACAGTTGCCTGGCCAAGTAACAGGCCAGGTCTTCCAGACTACATGAAGATTAGAAGCATACCTCAATGCAAATTGCTTATACAAGCAAAGCAAAGCAAGTTCAAAGAACTAAGCAACTAAAGGTACCAAATTTGATGGACAGTAGAGATTCAGTTGTTGTTGGGTGGATTTGAAGTGAAACAGTTGCTCTTTGTGCTTCTACAAGATGGATGGTGGAAGGAACTTGGCTTGCAATAGCTTTGAATGGCTTGAGTCAAGAACTGTCATGGATGATGTCCCTTGTAGCAGCAGGCTTTTGCTTGGTTACAGCTAGGGTTTTGTGCTTGGAGTGAGTTAAATATGTTGTTTGGATGATGTTTAGGCAAGGCAAGGCTTAGTCCCTTTGGAAGTTTTGGACTGTTTTGGAAACAAGGCTAAGAATGAGTTTTTTGAGCATAAGAGCAACATGGTTTCTTGCTGCAGTTAGTGGTGTTTCTAAGTGACAAAAGATGATGCTTTTATGTTCTGTTTGATGTTGTTGGTGGTAAGGCAGTGCTTTTTTTTTCTTTGGAGTTTTTGACTGGTTTTTTTTGCAAAAGGGCCAAAGTGAAGTTTTTGGAGAGTGAAGTTCAATGGTTGGTCTGTTGGTTATGGCTGCAACTAGTTCGAAAATGATGAAATGGTGGTGAAACAACCGAGGCCGGGCTCAGGTTCTTTGGTGTTCTTGACTGGTTTTTTTGAAATGGCCAAAAGCAAGGTGATGCTCTTAGAGAATGAATTCTGTGTGCAGTGTGTTTTTGCTGCTAGTTAGAGGTTTCATTTTGACAGAAAAATGAGGAAAAAATCTGCTGTGGGATGTTGCTTTGTGGTGAGGCAATGCTTGGTCTTTTTGGAAGTTTTTGGACAGATTTTTCTGAAATGCAAAAGCAAGGTGAATGCAGTTTTTAGGATCAGTGAGGTTGGTTGTGTTATGCAGCTAGTAGTGTACTCAAATGACAGAAAATATGATGAATAAAATCTACTATGTCATGGTACAAAGCATGGTTTGTGAGATGGATTTGGTGAAAACATGTACTTTCTTCCAAAATTCAAGCAAGCAAGGAATGGCCCTTTTTTTTTGTTGGTTATGGGCTGCAACTTGTGTTCACCATGACAGAAAATGAGCTTCTAAAATTCTGTTTTTGAGAAGTACAAAGCATGGCTTATGGAAGCATGGAGTAGCATGGGTGAAAATGTACCTTTGGCCAAATTCCAAGCAAGTTAAGCATGGCCATGTGTACTGCATGAAATGAGCTTGCAAACATGACCAAAACCAAATTTCTGAGCTATTTTAATTGGCCAAATGGAAAAAAAATGATTATATCAAAAAGTCAACCCTTGGTCAAACTTGCATTTAAATGAGATAAGTCAAAAAATGCCATTTTGATTGGTGAAGTTTTGGCTCATGAAATTTAT
Source organism: Lathyrus oleraceus (assembly GCF_024323335.1). NCBI lineage: Eukaryota > Viridiplantae > Streptophyta > Magnoliopsida > Fabales > Fabaceae > Lathyrus > Lathyrus oleraceus. The sequence goes on from NC_066580.1 coordinate 366,259,983, forward strand.
ATTTTTGGAAAGAGGGGATCAAATGTGACTTGTAGGAAAAAACCCCACCAAAATTGGCCAAATGGTTTGAGAGATATGGCCTTTTGAAGTTCAAGATTTTCTGAAATCGATTCGATCATAACTTGCCAACCATACATGGGAATTGAGAGTTCTTGGACTTTTTGGAAATGGGAGAACAAGATCTTCAACTTTCATGTTGGGCAAAAATTCATTTGAAGCTTGTATCATGATGTAATTTTGAGGATCAAGACTTTCCATTTTTGGTAAGTTTCAGTTACAGGTCCAGTTTCCATTTTTGGAAATTTCTGATCTGGCTTCAAATTCTTCCATGATGGTGTTTGACATGATATATGGGGACTATTTGGCCATGAATGAGCTCTCTCAAACCAAATCCAACCATCAAATCACTGATTAAATGGACAGTTGACCAATAGTTGACTTTTAGGGTTTCTGACTGATTGTGCATTGACTGATGACTTCTGACCATCCAATCTTTGACCTAATCACTTCAAATGGATCCCCAAGTCATGTGAACATGTTGGATCAACCCTAGGGCCTTGGCTCCTTGAAAATTGTGCTTGCTTGCTTGACTGACTGATCTCCTGACCAGTTTGACCTAATTTCTTGATTGGCTTGCACTTGAGGCAACTGGGACAATGCAATGCTATGCAGTGGACCATGATATGCTATGACCTAGTATGAAAATGTATGTACAATGATGGGTGCAAATTTGAGGTGCTACAATCAGCATCATTAACATTTTGCATTTACCTGCATCTAACACATGTTTATCCATATGCAGGGACATTTCTCTTGAGATCCTGGTTGAGAGATTTCTTTGCTCAGACATGAGGACCGGTTTGAAGCATGATGTTGCCTACAGTTTCTTCAACCCAGAGATTGATGAGCTGAGAGATATGATAGCCTTGATTACACCCAACCATGTGGGGATGTTCCGTGAAGCATACGGTGGTATTCTGAAGATGGTTTTCAGGCTCACTGACAGCGACAGGAGCGCCATTCATACACTTCTCCAGTTCTATGACCCGGGTTTGAGATGTTTTGTGTTCCCGGACTACTTGTTGGGGCCTCTGATGGAGGATTATGCTAGCATCCTGGGTATGCAGATCCGTGATCAGATTCCTTTCCATGTTACTAGGGTGGAGCCTGACATCCTTGGGATTTCCCGTGCTCTTTATTTGAGTCCGGAAATGATCAAGGAAGGCTTGAAGGAAAAGGAGAAATTACCAGGTTTTCACTTGAGTTTCTTGGAAGCTAAAGCCAAGAATTATGCTGCTATGGGTAATTGGAAGACGGTCTGTGTTTTGATTGCTGTGAGCATTTATGGGATCATTCTGTTTCCTAATCAGAAGAACTTTGTGGACATGAATGCTATCAGATTGTTCATGCAGAGGAACCCTATTCCTACTCTGATTGGAGATGTCTATTACTCGGTTCATAACAGGAACGAGAAGCGGCGTGGTGGTCTGATCAGGTGTTGTGCTCAGATGCTATTCAGGTGGTTTATGGGGTATTTGCCTTCCCGAGGTGCTTTTGCTCATCTCGATCCGACTGTCAAGTGGTCATTCAGATTGATGGGTTTGCGGGCTGCTGATATAGCATGGACTCACAACGGTATGGCAGGACGGGATTTCATATGCAGTTGTGGGAGTCTTCCCAATGTGCCACTTATAGGAGTTCAGGGTTGCGTCAATTACAACCCGGTGCTTCTCAGGAGACAGATGGGGTTTGCTGTGGAGGGTCCTCCTCTTGGACGAGAGATTCAGGAGTCTTTTTACTTTCCGATTGAGGGCAATCAGGCCAAGTTGAGGCAAGTATTGGATGAGTGGCGTGACATTCAGCGAAAGGGTAAGGTTCCTTATGGCAAGGTCAATAGCCGGTATTTTCCTCTATTTGATGATTGGCTTCGGAAGAGGATCGAGATCACACATCTACCATTTCCGAGAGGTGATCCTGGGTGTCTTTTGATTGAGGGTCCGCGTTCTTCTGTCAGTATGGAAGAATTGCTCGAGATGAAGAGAGCCAGAGATCAGTTGCTAGCGGAGAAAGCTGAATTGGAGATGAGTGTCGCTCGGATTCAGACGGCCAACCAGGAGATCAGAGTGAGGATGGAAGATCAAGATAAGCGACATGCCTTGGAGGCAAAGCGCTTTGAGATGGATACTGCCTACTATGGGAAGGTCAGCCAAGCCCTAGCGTCATCTTCCAGAGAGCACGACATCACTAAGGAGAAGCTAGCCAGAGCTGCAAAGGTTATTGAAGACGAGAAGAGGAGGCAAATCCTCGTGAGGGATCAGAGGGATGACAGAGTCAAAGTTCTCATTGCTGAATGGGAGTCAAAGCTGAAGATTAAGGAAGCAGAGAACATGAAGATCATCGCCGAGAGAGATCATTACATTGCTGAGAGAGATCATTACTTCAGGCAGATGAAGATTCACCAGAAAGAGGTGGGGAGATTACAGCAGGAGAACACCGAGCTCAGGTTCGCCGCAGAGTTCGCGAAGATGGTTGATGATATAGGGCCGTCTGTGGGACCCTCATCAGGCTAGCTTTATCATTTGTGTGGATTACCGTCAGGCTTGTTGACGGAATTCATTTGCTTGTATTTCTTTCCCGATGCTGGAAGATTGTATTGGATTTGCATTAGCTTTGATGTATGACTATGGCACTTATTGTGCATTTTGCTATGTGATGGTTATTTTCATTCAGTGGTTGATCTTCAAGCTTTATTTGCTTTCCTGTATGCACTCACACAGCACACACACATGGTTGGGCGGTATTTTGCTAAATCATACATCTCTGATCTGTATGATGAAATCAAATGCGGAATATCAGAATATTGCTGCCGGGTTATTATTTGTCTCGATGAAGCCAGGATCAAGAGATAAAGTGTTCCTCATGTGGATAAACACTGCATTCATGCATAAACCATAATAACTTGTCTTCTGTTTTGCAGGTGTCAGTTTCTAACCTGTTTGATTGACACAGGAATGATGAATTCGCCCAACACAGACATTCTCGAGCTGAAAGAGAAGATGGGAGAGCTGATCAATGTCATGCAAGAGTTCGCCTTGGGGCAGAAAGTCATTGCTGAGAAGGTGGAGAGGATTGAAGACTGGTTGGAGAAGGGGAAAATACCAGGAAATGCTTCGTCGTCTGGAACGAAGAAATCCTTTGGTGATGGTCAGCATAAGAAGGAGCATGGCGCGAGTGTTGTGAATGTCCATGCCCATAGAGGACACGGTAGGGGTCATTACTACCAGCATACTGCTGCGGTAACCACCCCTGCTGGTAATCAGTCAATCCAACAGCAACAACCACCACCTCAATTGAGAGCACAGAGAGCTGGGAACCAAGTGAGAGGAAAGGGGGTTGATCGTCATTTTGATAGGCCACCCATGACGTATGCTCTTCTGTTCAAGAAGTTGATGGATCTCGGAATGGTACAATTGAGGACATTAGCTCCATTGAGATCTGATTAGAGGCCACCTAATTATGATGAGAACACCAAGTGTGAATTCCATTCTGGTGCGTCTGGGCATAACATTGAGGGTTGTAGAGCCTTTAAGCATACTGTCCAAGACCTGGTGGATTCCAAGGCCCTCAATTTTACACTATCATTGAATGTTAATGCCGATCCCGTGCCGGTGCAGGGTCAGGTGATGGTGGGTGCAATTGCTGAAAATTCAAATCGCGTCTGTGCGGTGGGGGAAGAGACTGATAGTGACTGTGAGCTGGAGTCGTGGATAAAAGCGTGCGTACCAGGGAACTAGAAGGCCTAAGAATATCATCATTGTCACTCTACTGGAAGAGTAATAATTCCTGTTTTTCAGTTTTATTTGCATGAAAGTCATACGTTTTGCCCGAAACGTATTGGTCCATTGTAAGGGCCACCTCATGTTTCATTTTGCAACATTTCGCATCATAAATAAATGGATGTTTTTCAATTAAAAGCGGTGTTCCCTGTTTTTCATTTATTTTTGCAGTTTTAAAAAACAAATAAAAATGGCAATGTTTGTTTTCACTTTCTTCTCTTTTGATTTGTCTCGTTCCGACTTCGAACAATAAGTCTCTGGATCTCATTGATAACAATTCGGTTACACCTCTGTATGACTTCGACAATCCGATCTATCATGCCGAAGAAGAATGCGAAGAAGATTGTGATCTACTGGAAGATTAACCAGGTTGTTGAAACAAGAGGAGAAGGTGATTCAGCCGCACGTGAAGCGAGTTGAGATCGTTATTCCAAGCGCCGCCGAGGTCAGAAAGGAAATGAAAATTGGGGCCGCTTCAGAGGTAAGTCGAGAGCAGAATGGTAGCCCTGTTGAAAGAGCATGTGAGTACCTTCGCCTGGTCGTGTCAGGATATGCCAGGGTCGGATACCGACATCGTTGTGCACAAGCTACCATGGAAAGAAGACTGTCCTCCAGAGAAGCAGAACGCCGGTGCTACTTATCAGAGAGCCATGGTGACTTTGTTTCATGATATGATTCATCATGAAATTGAATGCTATGTTGATGACAGGATAGCAAAGTCCCAAACAGAAGAGGGGCATCTGGTGGATCCGGCCAAGTTGGTCAATTGGTTGAGACAATTCAAACTGAGGTTGAATTCAGATAAGTGCACTATCAGAGTGTGGTCCGGTTAGTTGCTGGGGTTCATTGTGAGCGGGAGAGAGGAATCGAGGTTGATCCTGCTTAAAAAAAAAAAAAAAAAAAAAAAAAAAGGGTGCCTGAAACGAGAACAGAAAAAGAGGTTCGTGGTTTCTTAGGTAGATGGAACTACATGTCATGGTTCACATCTCATCTAAACAGCCACGTGTGAACCCATATTCAAGATGTTGAAAAGAAAGATCAAACGGTTAGGTGAAATAATGATTGCCAAGGGGCATTGAGAAATAAAGGAATAAGTTGCAGGAACCTCTGATTCAAGGAGTAATTGTTAATCTGGTACTTGACGGCCCTCGAGGGGTCTATGAGGTGTGTATTGGGGCAGCATGACGAGTCTTGTCGAAAAGAGAATGCAATTTACCTTAGCAAAAAGTTTACCGACTGTGAAACAATACATTCACTGCTCGAGAAAACTTGTTGCACTTTGGCATAGGCTGCTCGCCGACTGAGACAGTATATGCTGGTTCATACCACTTTGTGGATTTCGAGATGGATCTGATCAGGTAGATTATTGAAGAGCCAGCAATGACCGGACGGGTTGCGAAAGGGCCAATGATTTTGATTGAATACGATATTCAGTATACCCTCAGAAAGCAATAAAGGGGAGTGTATGGCCTGATTACCTCGCCCAGCAACCCGTAGAGGATTATCAACCAAGGAAGTTTGAGTTCCCTGATGAGGACATCTCGAGGTGCTCAAATCGAAAGATTGTGAGGAACCGATCCCGGAGGAGGGGCCTGACCCTGAATCCGAACGGATTCTGATGTCTGATGGGGGAGGTTAAGGTGAATAAGATTTTGTTGCCCGGATAACATTTGAAGGCACCGGTGGTGTGATTGGGTAGGAAACTGGTATCCTGGGTATCGAACATCGGTGCGTACATCTACTGGGGCAACGCCTTTCTCGTTGGTATATGGGATGGAAGCGGTACTACCAGTTGAGGTTCAGATTCCCTCTTTGAGAGTCCTGATGGACGTAAAATTGCAAGAGGCTGAATGGGTAAGTGTCGCATTACGCGAAAAACCGGCGGGAAAACAAGAACAACAGAGCCGCCACCGTGCGTTATTTATCCCAAAGGAGGGAAAGGAAACGCTCAGAGTAAACCTGGAAAAAGCATGGTCTCGCGACCAAAGAGAATGGGATCGGGAGTCGGTTATGCGAAGGGAAGGTATTAGCACCCCTACGCATCCGTCGTACTCGACGGGATCCACGCACAATAGGAAGGAAAAAAATGGTTGCTAAAACACTGCTCAAAACATACACACAACTGGCTGAAAGAGACACAAGAAAACAAACAAGACTGACTCGGCAGGATATCGCGTCCTGGGCCTACTTAGTCTATCAAGCATAGACATCAGAGTCAAAGTAGTTCGAATTGGGGGGACGACACATGCTCGCTAGGATATCGCATCCTATGCATACGTATCTCCTTTGGACGAAGGAGAATCAGAGCATTCGTAGCTCGGCTAACACGCACACAAACAAACACAGGCAAAGGCAAACATGGAGCCTGAATGCCAATCACTGGACTTACATCAGCATCCGAACCAACAAACACACACAGGAAACCAACTGCCAATCGCTGGACTTACGTCGGACTCCAACCAGAAAAGAAGAAACGACTCACACAAACAAAACAAAAGGGCGCCCGGAGAGATCAACTCATCTCCTGCCTACGTACCTCATCTGGTATGAGGATCAGGGCGACGTAGTTCCCCTACGGAGGGACACAGGACTAGCCTAACCAGATAACAGAGGGAGACACAACTAGGGAGACTACGACTCGAGCCTAGATGTTATCATGCAAAATTCATCCCTAAGTTAAGGTTTCTAGCTAACTTGCACAGGAAGCAAGCCTATCCTAAACATGACTTGCACAGGAAGCAAGCCAAACCAAACCTAACTTGCACAGGAAGCAAGCTAAAGCAAACCTAACTTGCACAGGAAGCAAGTCAATCAAACACACAAGCACAAGGAGCACACACTATATGCAAGCAATGGGCTCAATCAAGGTTAGGTTTTAGTCGAGGGGTCATATCAACCTCAACAAACAAACCACTGTAACTGGGTAGTGTTAGCTCTTAACCCTAACATTGAGAGTTAGGGTGAAGCTGATGAAAGGTGAGTGAAGATGAGACTTCACAACTCTTATCCCTGGCCTGGGAGAGCTTAAGACAAGAATGTGTGGGTTCAGAAAGGGGGAACCCTTCTACACATATGACACTGACTTAACTGTACAAATGTACAAGATCTTGGGTTTGTATCTGCAATGCATCAACACAGTGGTGTGAGCAAAGCAGATGACATACAGAATAGCAGGGGATAGATTGCATATCCCTTGGGTTCTGCCAACTGCCTCTTCACTTAGGAGGTCTTTGAATAAGTGCAAGGACAAAAGTAAACAGTCACAAACATTGCCTCTTAAGGAGGACTTCAGACAGGTGCCTGGCCAAGTAACAGGCCAGGTCTTCCAGACTACATGAAGTAAGGAAGTTATACCTCAATGCAAATTGCTTATCAAGCAAAGCAAAGCAAAGTTCACAAGGAACTATAAGCAACTAAAGGTACCTAAAACCAGTCAGACAACATCAGTATACAATTCAAAGTTAAATCAAAATGAGATAGAGATCAACAGTCAACACAATTAGTTAAATGTGCAATGCACAAAGATCAAAGCATGTGAGCCAAGCAACCTACAAAACAAACAAGTTAGTTCATGATAATCAATCAAGCTCATTCGATTTGTAATGATCTCTTTGAAACATTTGTTGCTTAACCTGAAACAACAAACTTAAACATGAGCAACATGACCACTAGGACAAGCCTAGGGTCAAAAAGAGATAAAAAGTTTAAAACAGCAAGATGCAAGTGCCCAAAGTCAAGACAAATTAATCAAGAATCAAACCCAAGTGGTTTCACAATCATATCATTCATCATTATCATTTCACAAGCAAATTAGGTCAAAGCATGGCAAATAGAACCTCAAAGAAGTCAACAGAATGACTCAACTCAAATCCAATCACAAACACTTCAAAAATTCCTCAAATAAATCATGATCAAACATCATCCACAACATGATAGGCATACCAAATTTCAGCTCATTTGGATCAAAGGAAGTAGGGAAATTAAATTCAGAAAGGCAAAGCAAGTTCAAGCAAGCTCAAAGAAGTCAACCAAACATGCACCGACTTGAATAAATCATAAAACAGTGACAACATATGAGAAATGAATGGGACTAAAACCATGACAAAATTTAAGATGTCTACAATGCACATGTCAAATTTCAAGTCCATCCAATTAAGCATGAGAATTTCACAAATCATATGGCATCATGTGTCACAAAAGTCAACAATTTGGTCAAACAGGGGAGAAATTATCAATCAAATAGGAAATGCTTCCAAAAATTCCAGAAACATTCACATGTATTCTTAACATCCATAAGTATGTTCATGCAAAAAATCAGACCATTTTGAGTTCAATAGGCAAGGTAATTAAAATCATGAAGTTGGACATGCAGGGTGTGACACAAATTGTCACACCCCTATTCAAAAAATCATATCTCCACAACCAGCAATGAGAAAATTACAAACTCTATACCAAAATCACCATGAACATGTCTAGTTTAAGCACAAAAAATTTGAGAGGCATTGGATTATTTATCATCATTTGACAAACAATTTGGCAAGACATACACAAAATGGACAACATGAGCAAACCCTAGCACATTTAAAAATTCACACGTGCAAAAAATCTGGAAAAAACATCATAAAAAACTAGAGATCATGAGGAGCATTCCACAAAAAATCCCATGAAAAATGGATCAAAAATGAGCAACTTATGATTTTTCTAAGATTGGCCATGCAAATGAAATAAAAATTGCAAAAAGAAATGAATTAATGGAAATAATAAACCGGGAGTGGAATTGTTGTAATTATCCAATCCCTTAAGTGAAACTCTGCGTTTCACTTAAGGACACGCTGCGCCCTGATTGGCTCATGGTAATGGAACAGTGGAAAAGCATGCAGAAACGAAAATCCAGGCAACCAAACACGAGCAACAGAATTCTGGGCAACAATAATTTAGGGTTTTATGCTACAACAACTGTTCATCATCGTTGATGAACAAACTTTCCAGAAATTGGAATCAAGCACACCAATCGAACCATTCAAACATGTACATCATGAATCTAGCCTTGGTTTTCACTAATGCAAACTAACAATGAAGAACAAAGCAAAAACATATTTAACAACACAACTTTGAATCCATATATCTCTCTCAATATTCAACCATTTGCCACGATTCAAACTTCAAAATGATCAGCATGGAAAGACCTTTCTAAAGCATATCATACTTCCAAGAATGGCTGGGTTCGAGTTTTACCTGATCTTGAAGAGCAGCAATGGAACAGTGGTTCTTTGGCTGTTTTTAGTTGAAACAGATGAACAAAGGTGCTCCAGATGATGAATAGACACGTATGGAAAGTCCAGCTGCCTTGCTTCTAGCTTCAAATTCGAGCTGCCATGAAAGAGAGCTCAATGGAACAGTACCATTCCTTGCTTTACAGTCACGGTTTAGTGCTTGCAAAAGCTAAACAAATGTTGGTGGATGATGAACCAAAGTTCAGGGACACGAATTCTTTCCAGATTTTCAGAAAAAGTTCAAATGGAGAAAAAATGAGCTTGAGAGAAAATGCAGTTTTTGATCTGGTTTTGTGAAGTGTGTTAGGGCTTTTGCAGCAGAAAATGAAGCATATATACTCTGTTTAGTGAAGCTAAGTTTGGTTAAGGAAGTGTTAATTGCATTTAGCTCAAAATGAAGTGTTTTTGGCAATTAGTGAAATTACACTTAAGTTGCATGGGCATGGCTCTACAGTGCGAATTTGGGCTTTGAGCACATCCAAAACATGATTTCTGAACAATTTCAATGGGTAAAATATGTTGGAAATGGCTAAATTGAAAAGTCACTTTTTCACCTCCTCTTTTTTAATTCAAGTCAACTAAAAAATGCCATTTTGATTGGTTGATTTTTGGTGAATTGTGATGAAAGATTTGGATAGAGCACATCAAATATGACTTGTAGCAAAAAACCTCACTCAATTTGGCCAAATGGTTTGGAAGATATGCCACTTTGAAGTTCAAAAATTCTTGAGAATGATTTGATCATAACTTGCCAACCATAAATGAGAAATGAGTGTTCTTGGACTTTTTGGAAAGGTGAGAGCGAGATCTTCAACTTTCATGTTGGACAAAATTTCATTTGAAGCTTGTATGATGATGAAAATTTGAGGAGAAAAACTTTCTATTTTTGGCAGTTGAAAATTACAAGTCACCTGCCATTTTAGGAAACTTTTTGTCTGACTTCAAATTCTTCAATCTTGATCTTTGAAATGCCAAATGAGACTTGTATGGACATGAATGAACCCTTTCAAACCATCTCCCACCTTGAAATCCATAAAATCAGGCACAGTTGACCACAATTGACCATAGTTGACTTTCTAGGGTTTCTGATGAACTGCACAATGACTGATGACTTCTGAGCATCCAATCCTTGACCAAACCACTTCAAAAGGACCCCTAGGTCATGTGAACATGTTGGACCAACCCTAAGGCCTTGTCTCAATGGAAATTGTACTTGCTTGCTTGACTGACTGATCTCCTGACCAGTTTGACCTAATTTGTCAGTTGAACTTGTACTTGGGCAAATGGACAATGCAATGTTATGCAGTGGACTATGTTATGTCAATGACCTAATATGAAAATGTATGTACAAAAGGTAGGTGCAAATTTGAGGTGCTACAGCTGCCCCTATTCAATCAGCTGGGAACCCGAATGGATGAGAGCAACGGCTGTCAGACTTTCAGGGTAAACAGGGATTGAATACCAAGAACCGTAAAATTTGCACAATACAGGGATCCACCAATGGAAACGTCCACTGGGATTTGATATTTATTACTGGGTACTTCTGGTGTTTTTTTCATAGGTACAACCACATCCAGACATCGACTCACGACGACTGGGAGCAGAAATCACAACTAGATGCCAATGGACAACTAGGAAAAACTCAACGTTTACCGAGACCAACGGAGAGGTAAATCAACTGGGGACGACCAGGAAAGGATACAACCATATGTCAACGGACGTCATGGGAAAAACTCAACGTTTACCAAGACCAACGGAGAGGTAACCAACTGGGGACGACCAGGAAAAACTCGACGTTTATCGAAACCAACGGAGAGGAGAAGCTACTGGGGACGACCAGGAAAAACTCGACGTTTATCGAAACCAACGGAGAGGTAGCCAAACATTTACTGATGAATGGGAAGACTCGACCAGACATCAACGGATGAATGGGAGAAAATTCGACGTTTACTGACATCGAAAGATGATGTTTACTGACACCAAGAAAGATCGACCAGACATTTACTGATGAATGGGAAGACTCGACGTTTACTGACATCGAAAGATGATGTTTACAGACACCAAAAAAAGATCGACCAGACATTTACTGATGAATGGGAAAAAGAGACATACAACCAGACGTCAACGGACGAATGGGAAAAACTCGACGTTTATCGACACCAACGGAGAGGAGGAAACTCTTCTGGGGAGAAAAACTAATCACAACCAAACGTCAACGGACGATTGGGAAAAACTCGACGTTTATCGACACCAACGGAGAGGAGGAAACTCTTCTGGGGAGAGCGAACACAACCGAATCATCAACGGATGCTCGGGAAAAACTCGACGTTTATCGACACCAACGGAGAGGAGAAATCTTCACTAGGGAGGGGAGGACGACGTTACGAACATCGAAAGATGATGTTTACCGACATCAAAAGAAGACCAGACACTTACGCATGACTGAGAAATCACCGAAAGATGGTGTTTACCGACACCAAAGAAAACCAGACACTTACGCATGACTGGAAATCACCGAAAGATGGTGTTTACCGACACCAAAGAAATAACACACGCGGGTATTAACAGAATACTGACATTTACATGTGTCAAGGCAAGGCTACACACTTGCAGGGGATCTCACTGGGGATCAAGGTCACGACAGCAAGCAGACAGGAAGGAACACCAAGAATACCGGGTTGTAGGCATAAAACAGGTGGCCGACCAAAGCGTGGATTGGTTTGTGTTCCAAAAGACTCAACATCCTGAAGAGGGCTAGAAAAGCAGTCTTGTTAAAGGATGGACATTCGATTCCGAACAAAGGAATACGAATCTTACTCAGCTGGAGAAAACAATCAAAAGATTGACCAAAGAGCGCATGAGATACATTATCTATAGCCGTCAAAACGTAGATAATACACTCGCAAGGAAGATTACCCATAACCGGGGTGGAGGTTGTTAGATGGATAGATCGACCGACATCATCCTGAAGAGAGCGAAAGCAAACTTGTTAAAGGATGGACATTCGATTCCGAACAAAGGAATATGAATCTTACTCAACTGGGGAGGATGACTTTGACCCAAGAGCGCATGAGATACATTATCTATAGCCGTCAAAACGTAGATAACATACTCGCATGGAAGATTATCCATAACCGGATTGGTTGTTAGATGGATAGATCGACCGACAAGAAAGGCATCGGGGTACCAGGACTAGGTATGCAAAGATGACCAATCAAAAGGGGAAACCACAGACATTACCAGCAAACGGTGAATGAAAGAGGACCCGTTGGGGATAAAGTTGCTGACTCGGAGCAAACATCCGAAAGGATGAGAATATCAATACCGAAACTGGATAATGATAACCATAAAGAGGGGATTACATCTACCGGTTAGTAGGCAGAAGACCACCAAGATAGGACTTACAAATGCTGGTTTGTAGGCAGAGGCCAACACAATCTGCTGAGGATAAGATGAATGAGTGCCGGTTAATGAGTCACTATTCATTTATGCCCCAGGGAGGCACAAGAGACAGTTACAAGGAAGCCAGTTTAGGATCGATCCAAAAAGGCAAACTGAATCAAGACTCATCCTAATGAGGAAAGAACTCAATAGGGAAAACCCATCCCGTTATGTGTGGAAGGGAACGGAAACAACCGTCATCCACGAGGATGTATCTCAGTGGGGAAATGGCAGGAACGGATAGACACTTTCTGCTTAGGGGTTGGCTCTACATGGAGAGATCAGACACACCCATATCTGCTAGGGAGGATCTACTGGAGAGATCTGTATCAACAAATAGCAGGAGACAACCATCAACAGATACACGGCAACAGCTGCATCATGAGTATCCGAATACTATGATTATGCATGTATGCATTATGCATGATGTATGATGAATGCTGATAAACAGACATGTAAGCACACAGGTCCAGGAATCAACCACCCGGTACTACTCTTTTTCATAGGGAAGGCCAAAAAACACCAGAGAGCAAACGCGATCTGCTGGAAACCGGGATATCAGGGAACAACACCATCCTGCGGGGAGAGGAGAAGACTGCTCTGCTGGAGAGACGAACGCTAACGTCTTCAGTAAACACTCTGCTTGGGGAACTGCCCCACAAAAGTATTTCAACAGCAACCTTGCTGGGAATGCCCCATGGTAGGGCTCAAACAAACCTATACTGGAGATGCCCCACAATAGGGCTAACAGGGACTTGGAGGAAGAATGTTGTACTGCCGGGAACATGAAGGTAAACAACTTCAACCAACACTGCACTGAGCAACCTTGCTGAGGAGAAACCGAAAGAGGTTCGACAGGAAAAAGATACAGTTATGCTCGAGATACGAACAAATATCTTACCTGTTGGTAATCATACCACCCTCGGGAGAGCACTGCGGATCTCCTAAGTATCCTTCCATCATCGTGAATGTTCACTTTGTTTAAGAATAATTTTTGAAAAATTTGTTTATTTTGAAAACAATGATACTTTATCAATTAAAAACATGCAAAACATTTGTTGAGTCGAAACAAATAAGAGTGCAAATAATTTGATAAAAGCTCAAATTGATGTGATGGAATGGTAGTCTGCAAAGGGCAAGACTCCATAGATCTGTACAAGTTTGAAATCGGTGATATATATTGGAGAGGGCTACATTGAACATAATGACCTTTCCTCTACCATTCCGAATTTTCGATGTATTCGGAGCTTCAGTCGACGACGAATCGAGAATCCCTGACGGATGACAGATATAGAGCACAGTCTTGTCAAGATGCAGTTACTTGCCAAATCCCTAATTTTTGCCTAGATTGCCCCAGTGTGAGGTGATCAATCTAGCGGGATGCAAATTCTTTTTTTTTTTCAATGTCTCTAACTTTTGCCCGGACTGCCCTTTCGGGTTTTCAATCCACCGAGACGCTCCTTTTTGCCTAAGTCGCCCTTTGGGGTGTTCGACTTAGCGAGCTATTTTTTTTTTTGTTTTTTTTTTGGTTTTTTTTTTAGGCGAAGTATTTCTTGACTGCATCTGGATTCACAAGACGAGTGAACTTTTCCATCTATCGTTGTAAGTGTCAAAGCACTGCCTGAAAAGGCTCTCTTGACAACATATGGACATTCATAGCTTGGGTTCACTTGCCCCTGGAATCGGGCACGAAAGACAAGACCTTCTTGAGCACAAGGTCACTTTCTCGGAACACACGAGGCTTGACCTTCTTGTTGAATGCTTTTTCACTCTCTGCTGATATGACTGACCATGACACATGGCAGTTGATCTCTTCCTTTCGATTGGATTCACCTGGTTATAGTGACTCTGAATCCATTCAGCATCAGTCAACTTGGGACTTTGAGGGTGCTATTTCTCTTTTGTTTCTTTCTTTCTTTTTCTTTCTTTTGATTTCAATTTCTTTTGATTTCTTTTGATTTCAATTTCTTTTGATTTCTTTTGATTTTGCACCCTCCTCTTTCTTTTTTTCTTTTCTTTTTTTTTTATTATTATTTTTTTATATACCCCAGTTGGCTGTTCTGCTGATTCTCGAGATGCAGCTGAGTGATCTTCTTTTCTTGCTCAAGAAGTCGGGAAATACCGTCAGGAATCCCTTCAACATCATCTTCGTCCGCTTCGAATATAGGGAATTCAAAATTGGGAGATGACGTCCGATCATTATGTTTAATGGGTTTGAGAATCAACCTGCATAATGATTTTGATATGAAAAGCTCTTTGAAAATCAAACAAGACAATCGTTATGCAGATGAAAAGATTGCTTTTATTCCTGTTTTTAGGGTTTTTTGGTGATCACCAATTTTATGCAAAAAGCGAAAAGGGAAAACAAATGGAAAAACAAATGTTTAACATGAATTTATTTGAATGAAAATATCATTGCACAAAATGTTGCCAACAATGTCATCACTTCTCCTTTTGGCATGGGAGAAGGGTTTTTAAACAAAGTGATTATTACAATGACTTATGAACAAATGTAGGAAAGCCCACAGTGACCCAATTGTGATAGATCCCACCGGGGATGACAACTGTCAGTATCTCTTGCATCAGCAGCTTCTGTTTTCTGAACAACCCTTCTTTGTTGAAGACTTCAGAAGAAAAGCCAATGCCAGCCCGCGACTTGTTATCTTTAAGCTTGATTAACACGGGGACCCAAGTCTTCAAAGTTCAGAACACCTGACCTCACGAGGTCTTGAACCTTCATCTTCAACTGAAAGCAACTATCCACGTCATGACCAGGAGCACCCGAATGATACACACAATGCTGCTCAGGCCTATACCACCACCGAGGGTTGACGGGTATGGCCGGCGAGTCTCTGGGAGTAATCAAGTTCCGCTCTATCAAAGAGGGATACAACCCTGAGTACGACATAGGGATCGGGTCAAAAATGATCCTCTTCCTCTCATTACCCGTATTGGCTTGATTTTCATAGGGAGGCTGGTAAGCCTGCTGTTGAGGACGATGTTGCTGACGTTGACATTGCTGAGCTGGTCTTCTCTGTTGTTGTTGAGGTTGAGTTGCTGGAATAGTCACAGCAGCGACCTGACGATATGGTCCTCTGTTAGCACTCCTTCGACGGTGCACAACATTTGTTTCACTCTCTCCCCTGCTGGGTACCCCAGAGAATGGCTTCTTAGAACTTGAAGAGTTTGAAGAGTCAGGATCTTGAATCTTTCCTGCTTTGATAAGGCTCTCAGTCCTTTCCCCACATACGACAACATCAGAAAAGCTACTGAACGGGCAGCTTCCCATGCGATCCATGAACACTCCTTGCAAGGTTCCAATGAACATGTCCGTCAGCTCTCTCTCCAGCATAGGAGGTTGCACTCTAGCGGCTAGCTCACGCCATCTCTGGGCGTACTCTTTGAAGCTTTCCTTGGATTTCTGACACAAACTCTGCAGTTGAGTTCGGCTCGGCGCCATGTCCATGTTGTGCTTGTATTGCCTCAGAAAGGCTTCACCCAGATCTTTCCAGCTTCTGACTGATTCTTTCTTCAGATCCATGTACCAGTCCAAAGACGCTTCAGACAAACTGTCTTGGAAAAAGTACATCCACATCTTTTCATCATCAGTATATGCGGAGATCTTCCTGAAGTAAGCCTGCACATGGGTGCGAGGACAAGAGGTACCGTTGTACTTTTCGAACGATGGTGCTTTGAACTTGTACGGGATTCTCAAACCCTCTACCAGTCCCATATTTGTAATATCAAATCCGAGGGAGTTTTGACTTTCCATAGCTCTGACTTTCTCAGCAAGGGCATCAACCTTACGATCCCTATCCTCAACTCTGACCACTTCCACATCCTCACTCAGCAACGTGAACATGTCCTCTTGTCGGTCGACAATCGGAGCTGGATGACGAATCGGAGCCCGGGTAGCTCTGACATTGACCTCTGCAGCAAGAGGCTGTCCATTGATTCTTATTCCTCTCAATTCATCCCCGACAGCGTAGTCGTTAGTGGGAGCAGCAACATTGATAGTCTCATGAGCGGGTGCAGCAACAAGCGAAGCACGGTTGGAAGTCTGAAGTATAGTCTCTTGTCTCTGAACCAAGGCTCGGAGCTCTTCCTGACCCTGCGCAACCCCTTGCATCATCGTTATGAACTGGGCCATGTTCGCCCTCATCTCAGCCAGCTCGGTCTGAACTTGATCCATGCTTCTTTGTTGATTAAGTCTGGTAGAATACCGGTGCGGTCTTTGATCAGCTATCCTGCCTGACACAGGAACCATAATGAGAAGTCTTGTCCCCAAAACATGTCTGTAATGCAAGGATCACATGTGCATGATATGCGTATGATGCAGATACTATTTTATCATGAATGATCCTGAAAAGGATATGCGTATGCGAGTTAACTTTTTTCATGCATTATTATTTTTTTGGAAAATAAACATGCTATGATGCAAATGATGGAGCCAAGACTGGAAGGTTGTGCATCTCAGAACACCGGATCGGAGCTTTGGCTTGAACTCGGAGTCACAATTCCTCTGAAACCCAAAGTCAATCTGATCAACTGGCATCTGAACCCAATCTGAGAGACTGAGCCACCAACAGAACCCTGAGTCACCATCAAGTCACCAACCGGTCACCAACAGTCACCATCTGTACCTGTTAAAATGATCATTCCCTCCCCACTCACGGGTGTCGTCTAGGCCAGGGTAAGGTCGAGAGAAACGCAGCATAAATAACCTTTCGCAGAATATCATCATATACACACCCGAAGTATGCAACGATAATATCCCACCAGGGTCTGAACTGCTCGTGATATCAATGTTCCGCTAAGTGGCGCAATACCACCCGCTTCCCATGAATCACTCTATTCCTAAGTATCCTAGATTTCACTCATGGCCTGGGTATTGGACCTTTTACCTCAAGTGACTCCCACCCCCAACAGAGAGAAACAGACAACCAGCCAGCCAGATAAACAATGAATGTGAATGAATGCAAACATAAGTGCAAACATAAATGCAAACAATAAATGAAATGAATGCAATAAATAAACACAGCACAAAGCAACCAAAACTCTAACCTAGAGAGCGCTAGGAGAGACTCACTTAGGGAAGATGGACCAGCAGAGGTCAACTTCTCTTTTCCCCAGCAGAGTCGCCAGCTGTCGCATTACGCGAAAAACCGGCGGGAAAACACAAGAACAACAGAGCCGCCACCGTGCGTTATTTATCCCAAAGGAGGGAAAGGAAACGCTCAGAGTAAACCTGGAAAAAGCATGGTCTCGCGACCAAAGAGAATGGGATCGGGAGTCGGTTATGCGAAGGGAAGGTATTAGCACCCCTACGCATCCGTCGTACTCGACGGGATCCACGCATAATAGGAAGGAAAAAAATGGTTGCTAAAACACTGCTCAAAACATACACACAACTGGCTGAAAGAGACACAAGAAAACAAACAAGACTGACTCGGCAGGATATCGCGTCCTGGGCCTACTTAGTCTATCAAGCATAGACATCAGAGTCAAAGTAGTTCGAATTGGGGGGACGACACATGCTCGCTAGGATATCGCATCCTATGCATACGTATCTCCTTTGGACGAAGGAGAATCAGAGCATTCGTAGCTCGGCTAACACGCACACAAACAAACACAGGCAAAGGCAAACATGGAGCCTGAATGCCAATCACTGGACTTACATCAGCATCCGAACCAACAAACACACACAGGAAACCAACTGCCAATCGCTGGACTTACGTCGGACTCCAACCAGAAAAGAAGAAACGACTCACACAAACAAAACAAAAGGGAGCCCGGAGAGATCAACTCATCTCCTGCCTACGTACCTCATCTGGTATGAGGATCAGGGCGACGTAGTTCCCCTACGGAGGGACACATGACTAGCCTAACTATATAACAGAGGGAGACACAACTAGGGAGACTACGACTCGAGCCTAGATGTTATCATGCAAAATTCATCCCTAAGTTAAGGTTTCTAGCTAACTTGCACAGGAAGCAAGCCTATCCTAAACATGACTTGCACAGGAAGCAAGCCAAACCAAACCTAACTTGCACAGGAAGCAAGCTAAAGCAAACCTAACTTGTACAGGAAGCAAGTCAATCAAACACACAAGCACAAGGAGCACACACTATATGCAAGCAATGGGCTCAATTAAGGTTAGGTTTTAGTCGAGGGGTCATATCAACCTCAACAAACAAACCACTGTAACTGGGTAGTGTTAGCTCTTAACCTTAACATTGAGAGTTAGGGTGAAGCTGATGAAAGGTGAGTGAAGATGAGACTTCACAACTCTTATCCCTGGCCTGGGAGAGCTTAAGACAAGAATGTGTGGGTTCAGAAAGGGGGAACCCTTCTACACATATGACACTGACTTAACTGTACAAATGTACAAGATCTTGGGTTTGTATCTGCAATGCATCAACACAGTGGTGTGAGCAAAGCAGATGACACACAGAATAGCAGGGGATAAATTGCATATCCCCCTTGGGTTCTGCCAATTGCCTCTTCACTTAGGAGGTCTTTGAATAAGTGCAAGGACAAAAGTAAACAGTCACAAACATTGCCTCTTAAGGAGGACTTCAGACAGGTGCCTGGCCAAGTAACAGGCCAGGTCTTCCAGACTACATGAAGTAAGGAAGTTATACCTCAATGCAAATTGCTTATCAAGCAAAGCAAAGCAAAGTTCACAAGGAACTATAAGCAACTAAAGGTACCTGAAACCAGTCAGACAACATCAGTATACAATTCAAAGTTAAATCAAAATGAGATAGAGATCAACAGTCAACACAATCAGTTAAATGTGCAATGCACAAAGCTCAAAGCATGTGAGCCAAGCAACCTACAAAACAAACAAGTTAGTTCATGATAATCAATCAAGCTCATTAGATTTGTAATGATCTCTTTGAAACATTTGTTGCTTAACCTGAAACAACAAACTTAAACATGAGCAACATGACCACTAGGACAAGCCTAGGGTCAAAAAGAGATAAAAAGTTTAAAACAGCAAGAGGCAAGTGCCCAAAGTCAAGACAAATTAATCAAGAATCAAACCCAAGTGGTTTCACAATCATATCATTCATCATTATCATTTCACAAGCAAATTAGGTCAAAGCATGGCAAATAGAACCTCAAAGAAGTCAACAGAATGACTCAACTCAAATCCAATCACAAACACTTCAAAAATTCCTCAAATAAATCAAGATCAAACATCATCCACAACATGATAGGCATACCAAATTTCAGCTCATTTGGATCAAAGGAAGTAGGGAAATTAAATTCAGAAAGGCAAAGCAAGTTCAAGCAAGCTCAAAGAAGTCAACCAAACATGCACCGACTTGAATAAATCATAAAACAGTGACAACATATGAGAAATGAATGGGACTAAAACCATGACAAAATTTAAGATGTCTACAATGCACATGTCAAATTTCAAGTCCATCCAATTAAGCATGAGAATTTCACAAATCATATGGCATCATGTGTCACAAAAGTCAACAATTTGGTCAAACAGGGGAGAAATTATCAATCAAATAGGAAATGCTTCCAAAAATTCCAGAAAAATTCACATGTATTCTTAACATCCATAAGTATGTTCATGCAAAAAATCAGACCATTTTGAGTTCAATAGGCAAGGTAATTAAAATCATGAAGTTGGACATGCAGGGTGTGACACAAATTGTCACACCCCTATTCAAAAAATCATATCTCCACAACCAGCAATGAGAAAATTACAAACACTATACCAAAATCACCATGAACATGTCTAGTTTAAGCACAAAAAATTTGAGAGGCATTGGATTATTTATCATCATTTCACAAACAATTTGGCAAGACATACACAAAATGGACAACATGAGCAAACCCTAGCACATTTAAAAATTCACACGTGCAAAAAATCTGGAAAAAACATCATAAAAAACTAGAGATCATGAGGAGCATTCCACAAAAAATCCCATGAAAAATGGATCAAAAATGAGCAACTTATGATTTTTCTAAGATTGGCCATGCAAATGAAATAAAAATTGCAAAAAGAAATGAATTAATGGAAATAATAAACTGGGAGTGGCATTGTTGTAATTATCCAATCCCTTAAGTGAAACTCTGCGTTTCACTTAAGGACACGCTGCGCCCTGATTGGCTCATGGTAATGGAACAGTGGAAAAGCATGCAGAAACGAAAATCCAGGCAACCAAACACGAGCAACAGAATTCTGGGCAACAATAATTTAGGGTTTTATGCTACAGCAACTGTTCATCATCGTTGATGAACAAACTTTCCAGAAATTGGAATCAAGCACACCAATCGAACCATTCAAACATGTACATCATGAATCTAGCCTTGGTTTTCACTAATGCAAACTAACAATGAAGAACAAAGCAAAAACATATTTAACAACACAACTTTGAATCCATATATCTCTCTCAATATTCAACCATTTGCCACGATTCAAACTTCAAAATGATCAGCATGGAAAGACCTTTCTAAAGCATATCATACTTCCAAGAATGGCTGGGTTCGAGTTTTACCTGATCTTGAAGAGCAGCAATGGAACAGTGGTTCTTTGGCTGTTTTTAGTTGAAACAGACGAACAAAGGTGCTCCAGATGATGAATAGACACGTATGGAAAGTCCAGTTGCCTTGCTTCTAGCTTCAAATTCGAGCTGCCATGAAAGAGAGCTCAATGGAACAGTACCATTCCTTGCTTTACAGTCACGGTTTAGTGCTTGCAAAAGCTTAACAAATGTTGGTGGATGATGAACCAAAGTTCAGGGACACGAATTCTTTCCAGATTTTCAGAAAAAGTTCAAATGGAGAAAAAATGAGCTTGAGAGAAAATGCAGTTTTTGATCTGGTTTTGTGAAGTGTGTTAGGGCTTTTGCAGCAGAAAATGAAGCATATATACTCTGTTTAGTGAAGCTAAGTTTGGTTAAGGAAGTGTTAATTGCATTTAGCTCAAAATGAAGTGTTTTTGGCAATTAGTGAAATTACACTTAAGTTGCATGGGCATGGCTCTACAGTGCGAATTTGGGCTTTGAGCACATCCAAAACATGATTTCTGAACAATTTCAATTGGTAAAATATGTTGGAAATGGCTAAATTGAAAAGTCACTTTTTCACCTCCTCTTTTTTAATTCAAGTCAACTAAAAAATGCCATTTTGATTGGTTGATTTTTGGTGAATTGTGATGAAATATTTGGATAGAGCACATCAAATATGACTTGTAGCAAAAAACCTCACTCAATTTGGCCAAATGGTTTGGAAGATATGCCACTTTGAAGTTCAAAAATTCTTGAGAATGATTTGATCATAACTTGCCAACCATAAATGAGAAATGAGTGTTCTTGGACTTTTTGGAAAGGTGAGAGCAAGATCTTCAACTTTCATGTTGGACAAAATTTTATTTGAATCTTGTATGATGATGCAAATTTGAGGAGAAAAACTTTCTATTTTTGGCAGTTGAAAATTACAAGTCACCTGCCATTTTAGGAAACTTTTTGTCTGACTTCAAATTCTTCAATCTTGATCTTTGAAATGCCAAATGAGACTTGTATGGACATGAATGAACCCT
The DNA here is from genome assembly GCF_024323335.1 of Lathyrus oleraceus. NCBI lineage: Eukaryota > Viridiplantae > Streptophyta > Magnoliopsida > Fabales > Fabaceae > Lathyrus > Lathyrus oleraceus. Next base: position 366,282,102 of record NC_066580.1, read on the forward strand.
TTCAAACCATCTCCCACCTTGAAATCCATAAAATCAGGCATAGTTGACCACAATTGACCATAGTTGACTTTCTAGGGTTTCTGATGAACTGCACAATGACTGATGACTTCTGAGCATCCAATCCTTGACCAAACCACTTCAAAAGGACCCCTAGGTCATGTGAACATGTTGGACCAACCCTAAGTCCTTGTCTCAATGGAAATTGTACTTGCTTGCTTGACTGACTGATCTCCTGACCAGTTTGACCTAATTTGTTAGTTGAACTTGTACTTGGGCAAATGGACAATGCAATGTTATGCAGTGGACTATGTTATGTCAATGACCTATATGAAAATGTATGTACAAAAGGTAGGTGCAAATTTGAGGTGCTACAGTAAGGACCCGGTATGAGGAGCTGAGCCTGATTGAGGAAAAGAGGCTGGCGGCCATTTGTCATGGGCAGTTGTACCAGCAACGGATGAAGCGTGCTTTTGACCGAAAGGTGCGACCTCGGGTGTATCACGTGGGTGATATGGTGCTGAAAAGGATCCTTCCTCCTCAAAACGATCGAAGGGGCAAATGGACACCCAATTATGAAGGTCCATTCGTGGTCAAGAAGGTTTTCTCTAGCGGAGCCTTGTTGTTAACGACCATGGATGGCGAGGATTTTCCATCCCCTGTGAATGCGGACGCAGTTAAAAAATACTTCGTATAATAGACCCGCTGGACGAAAAGAATAAAATAGTCCGGGCAAAAATGGGCATCCCGGCGAACCAAAAAAACAGAAAGAAAGGTTCGGGCAAAAATTAGGGATAAAAAGAAAAAACTGTACACCCGGCAAGTCGAAAACCTGAAAAGGCGACTTGGGCAAAAAAGGGTATCCCGGTGGACTGAAAACCCGAAAGGGCGGTCCAGGAAAAAGAGGGATTGAAACAAACAACTGCGTCTGGCATGATCGTTGCTTTGGATAAGGCATCATGGATAATACCCGGTAGGGATCAATCAAAAGCGTCTTGTTCAGAAGGCAGAAAGCAAGGAGAGTCTGAGGACATATGGGGTGTAACCGAGTCGGAACTCGACGAGATTACGGGTTTCACATTGCCATTAGGATAGATTTTTCCTTTTGTGCGCAATTACCTCTTTTCAGGAATTGCTTCCTTTGTATTGCTCGATTTGAGCCACACTTTTTCAATCAATAAAATGCATGTTCAGTCAAATAATTTTGTTTTTGTTTTCATTACCGCTTTGATTGCGAAAACATCCAATTGTTTGTGATAAAGAATCTTGCAGTTTTAGACATACAAGTCCCTTCCAATGCATGCTCATAAGATTGAAAATTTGAAATCTTATTCGGAAGGTTGAGCGACCCAAGTGTTGAAATCTTCACACGCCTGGGGCATGGTTTTATCTAACGATCTCTTTTACAGGTACTGTTAGATATTTTCACTCACTTGCAGGTTGTGATGTGGAAGCTTTTGACGAAACAAATCCCCACGGAGTCCAATCAGGGAGAAATGAATAGAAGAACGGTGAAAAGACGACGAGACGTTCGACGATCCTTGAGAAGTAATCAAGAAGACTCTTCAAAGTCTGAAGATTGAAAGGTCTGTATAAATTCCAGGAGTTCGCTCTCCGTCGAGCACGAAGCGATCGAGAATACAAGATGATGGAGCATAAAAAGTCCAGATGAGTTTGGGAGTTCTCAAAATTGGAAAGCTGACATGGGAGTTGGATATGAATACCAAGGTTCGACGAGTCGTCGGGTGTTCAGTACCAGACTGTCCTCCTTCCCAAGCAGAGTCGTGAGGACTAATTCCCCAGCAGATCCAAGGTCTGTAGCTTCCCTAGCAGGGTCCGGATGGTCATCCCCCAGCAGGTTTTAGATCAATGCTTCCCCAGTCGCCAGGCCTAAAGGTTGCAGTTTCCCTAGTGGAAGTATCTGTGTGTGGTAGTGTCTCAAGCAGAGTCGGGATTGATATCCCCAGCTAGTCAAGACTAGTGTATCCCCACAGAGCATTGGTGATTCTTATCCCCAGCGATGTCCCTAAGCGGACTGAGTGCAAAGGAGGTTATCCCCAGCAGGGGTTGCCTTTTTCCCAGCAGCAGCACTGTTCCCCAGCAGGGTGGAATCGGAGCCATGGCGAATTCCTCAGCAGAGTGTCTCGAGCTCCCTAGAAGAGTCCCTTGAGGGGGATGCTTTTTATACATTCATCATGAAAAATAAGCATAGCATATTGCATAATAAATCACGTAGCATTTCCATGATTATGGAGCATTGCGTTGAAAAAGTCAATCATGCATCATGCTGCAAGCATAAGCTAGTCTCAGACCGTGGTTATTGTTTGAGAGGTGGTTCGCCCAAAGGTGAAGATGCTACTCCGAGGAGTTTGGTGTTGTATCAATAAAAATCCCCAGTAGTGCGATACTGGAGGGAACTTTTCCGTCGGACAGAAAATCGGAAAATGTTACGCGATCAGCGCGACTCAAGCCGTGGTTACCGTTTGAGATTTGGTTTTGCGGAAGGGTGAAGGTGTTACTCTGAGGAGTTTAGCATCATGATTTTGAATCCAAGTTTCTGTCGAGCAGAGATGGGAATGTTAATCAAGAAATTTTTGGGGTCAAAAAAAGAAAAAAACAAGAGAGAATAATCCCCAGCTAAACGCGAAGCGTTCGTTGGCTAGGGTTGAAGAAAGAATAGCCAGTTTGTGGTTTGTTATCCCCAGCATGGATCGTGCCGTCTCATAATCACTGTTCCTTTCTGCCGATGCTGACAGGCATGAAGAGTTTTCCGGTATCCAGACCGAGGCGGTATCCAGACCGAGGTGGCGTTCAGGCCAGTTTCCGATTTCCAGATCGAAGAAGTTTCCGACGATTAGGTTGAAGTACTTATGGTATTCAGGCCAATTTTCCGGTGTTCAGGCCGAGGCGGTATCCAGACCGAGGTGGCGTTCAGGCCAGTTTCCGATTTCCAGATCGAAGAAGTTTCCGATGATCAGGTCGAAGTACTTGTGGCATTCAGGCCAATTTTCCGGTGTTCAGGCCGAGGCGGTATCTAGACCGAGGTGGCGTTCAGGCCAGTTTCCGATTTCCAGATCGAAGAAGTTTTCGAAGATCAGGTTGAAGTACTTATGGTATTCAGGCCAATTTTCCGGTGTTCAGGCCGAGGCGGTATCCAGACCGAGGTGGCGTTCAGGCCAGTTTCCGATTTTCAGATCGAAGAAGTTTCCGACGATCAGGTTGAAGTACTTATGGTATTCAGGCCAATTTTCCGGTGTTCAGACCGAGGCGGTATCCAGACCGAGGTGGCGTTCAGGCCAGTTTCCGATTTTCAGATCGAAGAAGTTTCCGACGATCAGGTTGAAGTACTTATGGTATTCAGGCCAATTTTCCGGTGTTCAGGCCGAGGCAGAATCCAGACCGAGGTGGCGTTCAGGCCAGTTTCCGATTTTCAGATCGAAGAAGTTTCCGACGATCAGGTTGAAGTACTTATGGTATCCAGACCAAAGTGGTGTTCAGACCAAAGTGGTGTTCAGACCAAAGTGGTGTTCAGGCCAATCTTCCGGTGTCCAGACCGACATCAATGATCTCATATTCCGATGCTCAGTATGCAGACTGACGGGCGGTGTTCAGACCATAGTTATCCCTGCGTTACCATTTATTTTGGTATACAGGTCGACGTTTCTGTTCCGGTATTCAGGCCAACTTTCTCCGTACCAGACGGGTTTTTCTTTCGAGATTGGTTCTTTGCCGATTCTGACAGGCATTGTTAATTATTTTCCCATCAGAGTGCAAATTGTTCGTCTGTTCTTGGTATTCAATCACTCTTCACCCTGGTCATCTGAAAGCCGAGGCTATTCATATCGACAGGTTCACAGTGGATTGAATAGGGGCAGCTGTAACACCTCAAAATTTGCCCTCCTCTCTTGGGACTAGCTTGACACATTGCATATCATTTTTTTTAGGTCATTAGGCATTGCATATTGCATATCATGTGGTAACATTGTGCAAGGCATCCTCCTAAGTCTTGGTCAGAAGATAAGAGGTTAAGGTGCCAGCTAGGGTTTCCTTGAACTGATCACTAATCATCTGAGGGTGGTGGTTCAAATTAGGGTTTCATGATTTCTCAAGGAGATTGATCTTGATCTTGGTTGAAATGATACATCATCATCATCATGGTCTTGACATCATCCTAGAGATTCAAGAGATTGATCAGATACCTTGAGATTAGGGTTTTGACCATTGGTCAACCCTAATCATCTACATTGGGCCAGTCAGGGCTTGGCAAGGAGATGGGGTCTACAATGGATATGGGGGTCATTTCATGATTATATTGAGCTTATGGAAGCTAGGGTTTCATCATTGAGCCATTTCATCAGGAGTTTGAGGCTCAACTTGATCAATGCACAGCAAATTCATCTATCAATCAGAAAAGTCAATTGTGGTCAACTGTGCCTAAAATGATGGATTTGGAGGTGGGAGAGGGTTAGAGACACTTCATTCATGTCTAAACAAGTTTCATTTGACATTTCAAACATCAAGAATGAAGAAAATAAAGTTAGGTGGAAACTTTCCAAAAATAGAAAGTGACTTGTAATTGAAAGTTTCCAAAAATGGAAAGTTTTTCACCTCAAAATTAGATGTCCAAAAATGCTTCAAATGAAATTTGGTCCAACATGAAAGTTGTAGATCTTGCTCTCACCTTTCCAAAAAGTCCAAGAACATGAATTTCTCATGTGTGGTTGGCAAGTTATGGTCCAATCATTTTCAGAAAATGTTGATTTTCAAAGTGGCATAACTTTCACATGGAATGGCCAAATTGGTTGATCTTTCTTTGAGAAAACCACATTTTATGTGTACTTTCATGATGCATCATTACATTTCATCAAAAATCATCATGGCAAAATGTCATTTTTCAAGTGGACTATTTGAAAATTGGTGGGAAAAATGGTGAATTTCCAAAATACATGTGATTTCCATACAAAGCCTATTCCAACACATCATAAGCATCATTTTGGACTTGCTTGAACTGATTTTACACTGTTACATTGACTGGTTTGGAAAAGGACATATTGGCCATTTCACTTAAAACTACATTTCACTAATTTCATTTGATTTTGTTAATTGTGATTAGCAAATGGATTAGGAGTTGGTATAAGATGCTAATTGTAATAGAAAATCATAATCACATTTCACAATTTCAGATCTAACAAACTTTCCCTCCAAAAACCTCCAAATTCTCTCAAAACTTTCACACACTTTTTCATCATTTTCATCAAGATTCATCATCCATAGTGTGAATTCGTGCTTGATCTATCATCTACCAGTGATTGTGTGCATCTGTTTCATAAATTCAAGGCAAAAACATTGAGGAATTTGGACTGTTGCAATCTCACTCATCCATGGCAAGTTGAAGGTTCTTTGATCTGGTGCACAACTGAGCTAAGGCATTCATTCCAATCATCTTACACATCATCAAGCTGCATCTGTTTTCAACTTTTGGCCATTGAAACGTCCAAATCACGAACTGCTTCATCCATAAGGTAAAAATTCGATCTCAACCATTGTTTGAATTGTGATGTGGCTTTGATAGATCTCCTAACGTAGAGTAGCATGCAACTTGTGGTTTTGAATTTGGTTGAGTATCTAGTGAGAAATCTTGAATTTAAGTTTGTTGTGCAAATGTTTATTTGCTCGATCCGGTTGATATGTTTAGAATTAGGAGAAATTAAGTTCATATCCATGATCTAGATTGAAAGATGAACACATTGATGTATGGCACGATGATTTTGGTTGAGATTTGCTCATTTTGCATTTTCTGGAATTGCTGTTGTTGTTCTTGATGAAGAACACGATACAGAAGTGGTTTGATCCGTGTTTTGCCTGGTTTGTTTCAAATTCGTGTTTACCGCTTCCTTCAACCAATAGCATAGCGCCACTCCATTAATGAAAACGGCGCGTTTTGGACTTCGCTGTTAATATTTACCAGATTGCCATTATCCAACATTATTTGTCTTATTTCATTTTCTTTTTCATGTTTTATTTCATTTTGACCAATGATCTTAGAAAATTCATAAGTTCTTCATTTCTTATCCAAATTTGATGAGACTTTTTGCATTATTCTCCTTGGGGTGTGTAGTTTTTTATGGTGATTGTTAATATTTTTGTGTACGTGTGGAAAAAATAAATTGCCTAGGGATTGTTTGAATGTATCATTTGTGTACCATGCTCACCATATCATTCATAATATGATGATGCTTCCATAGAAATGCTTGAAATTTTACATGCATGTTCTGGACTCTTTGCTGGTGATTTTGATGTATAGTTTGCAATTTTTGGATCCCTGGTTGATGAGATATGAATTCTTGATTAGAGGTGTGACAATTTGTGTCACACCATGCTTGGTGAATTTCATGATTTTATTTGATGTGCTTAGGGACATTGGATTGAGCTAAAGTTTTGCATGATTGAGCATATGTATGTTGAGAACACATGGGAATTTTTATGGATTTATTTATGGCATTTCCTATTTGATTGGGATTTTATCTCCTGTTTGGTCATTTGTTGATTTTTTGTGACACATCTTTGTATTTGCTTTGTGAAATTCTGGTCATTAATTGGATGGATGTGAAATTTGACATGTGAACTCTAGACACATTATAGGTCATTGTGGTTTTGTTCCCATTCATTTATTATGTTTTGTCACTGTTTTATGATTGATGGAAATTGATGTTTGTTTTGATGCCTTGTGTTGGCTTGCTTGAACTTGTCTGGACTTTATGAATTTAATTTCCCTACTTCCACTTGTCCAAATAGCATGAAAATGGATATGCTACTCATTGAATGTGTTCTGTTTAGGTTGGAATTTTTGTGGAATTTATTGAGTTGTTTTGATATTGATTTGATTGTGATCATTCTGTTTGCTCTAATGTGTTTCAAAAATGCATAGTTTGGCATGTTTTGTATATGAAATGGATTTGGTGCATAGTTTTGGTGTGAGACCAATTGGATTCTCTTTTTGCTTGATAAATCTTGGTTTTGATTAATTCTCACTTGCTGTTTTGAATTTTTCACCTCCTTTGGACCCTAGGCTTGTCCTAGTGGTCTTGTTTCTCACATTTGAATGTGATTTTCAGGTTGAAGAAGCAAATGTTTTAAAGGAGATTAATGCAAGTTGATTGAGTTTGGTATATATGCTTGTTATGAACTAACTTGGTTTATTTTGTAGGATGCTTGGCTCACTTGCTTTGAGCTTGTGCTTGGCTCACTTGAGTTGATTGTGCTTTGCACATTGCACATGTGATTGATTGTGTTGACTGTTGATTCTTATCTTGTCTGTTTTGACTTTGTGATTGGTATACTGACTGAATTAGATTGATTTCAGGTACTTTAGTCGCTAACAGTTCCCTTGAGAACTTGCTGTGCTGCTGCTTGGTTGTATAAACCAATTGAGGTAGACTCTCTTGTCTCCATGTAGTCTGGAAGACCTGGCTTGTTATTTAGCCAGACAACTGTCTGAAGTCCTCCTTAAGAGGCGATGTTTGTGATTGTTTAACTTTGTCCCCAAGCAGGAAAAGACCTTGATTAAGGCAATTGGCAGAACCCAAGGGATGTGCAATCCATCCCCTGCTATTCTTGTTGAGTCGTCCCTCTGTTCACACCACTGTGTTGATGCATTGGGACATTAACCCAAGATCAGTTGAGTCAGAGTCATGAGTGTAGAAGGGTTCCCACTTTCTGAACCCACACTCCTTTGTCTGAAGCTCTCCCTGGCCAGGGATAAGAGCTGTGAGGCACACCCCTCACTTCCATTTCATCTGGCTTCACCCTGACTCTCAATGTCAGGGTTAAGAGCTAATATCACCTGACACAGTTGTGTTGCTTTTGCAACTTAACCCTTGATTGAGCCCGCCTTGTCTGGATATAGCGTGTGCTAATTGCGAATGTTTGCTTTGTTTTGATTATGCTTGCATGCTTTGCTTTGCCTGTTTAGGATTAGCTTGCTACCTGTGCAAGTTAGGATAGAAACCATAACATAAGGCAATGATGCATGATAACATCTAGGCTCGAGTACATCTCCCTAGTAGTGTGTCTCCCTTTGTATCTGGTTAGAATTTCTTTCCCGTTCAGGGGAACTACGTCGCCCTGATCCTCATACCAGATGAGGTACGTAGGCAGGAGACCGTGCGAGGTCTCTCCGGGCACCCTTTTTGTCTTTTTGAGTGTGTTGTGCTTGACAGCTATCAGGCTCGAGTTCCCGACTCCCTGCTAGTCTGCGTGTTCACCCTTCTTGGTGTTTGCTTGACAGTTGCTAGGCTCGAGTTCCCGACTCCTTAGTAGCTTGTTGCTTGTTTCTTCTTGTGTGTGTTAGGAGACGGATGTAAGCCCAGCCATTGGCATTCCGTATCCTATTATTGTGTGCTTGGAGTCCGGTATAAGTCCATCAAGTGGCATCTGGTTTCCAGTGTGGGTTTGTTTGGTTCGGAAGCCGATGTAAGTCCAGCGATTGGCGTTCGGGTTCCAAGTTTGCCTGTGTTTGTGTGTGTCTTGTTTGGCGTGCGTGAGCCGAACTACGACAGCTCTGATTCTTGTTCCAGACGAGATACGTAGGCATAGGATGCGATATCCTAGCGAGCCCTCTCCCCTCTTCCTCTACCTGTGTTGTTTTCAGTATGTGTGTGTGATGTTTGTTTTAGCAACCTTAACCTATCTTTTGAGCGTGGATCCCGTCGAGTACGACGGATGCGTAGGGGTGCTAATACCTTCCCTTCGCATAACCGACTCCCGATCCCATTCTCTTTGGTCGCGAGACCATGCTTTTTCCAGGTTTACTTCGATCGTTTCCTTTCCCTATTTTGGGATAAATAACGCACGGTGGCGGCTCTGTGTTGTTTTGTTTCAGCCCGCCGGTTGTTTTTCGCGGATGCGACAGAAAGGATCCCACATTCCTTTTGCTGCCTGGCTAACATTTCAGTGCACCAACAACGTGGCTGAATACGAAGCTTACATATTGGGTATTGAAGAGGCGATTGATTTGAGGATCAAGAACCTTGTCATATATGGAGATTCAGCTTTGGTTGTGAATCAGGTTAACGGAAAATGGTATACGCATCAATCTCATTTAATTCCGTACCTGGACTATACGAGGAGATTGTTGACGTTCTTCACCAAGGTGAAATTGCATCATGTGCCTAGAGAAGAGAATCCTTTGGAAGATGCTTTGGCTACTATGGCTGCCTTGATTAAGGTGCGGTGGTGGAATCAGTTCCCTAGTATTGAGGTGGGACGTCTGGATAGACCGGCTTATGTGTTTGCTGTTGACACAGCACCTGACGATGAGAAGTCGTGGTATTTCGATATCAAACGCTATCTAGAGACCCAAGAATATCCTGAGGGAGCATCCAAGAAGGACCGAAAGACTCTGAGGAGGTTGGCCATGGTGTTCTATCTGAATAAGGATGGGGTTTTGTACAAGCGGAATTTTGATTGGGTCTTTCTCAAGTGTGTTGATGACAGAGAAGCAAGCCAATTGATGAAAGAGGTTCACGAGGGGTCGTTCGGTACTCATGCCAGTGGGAATGCAATGGTGAAAAAGTTGTTGAGGGCAGGTTATTACTGGATGACAATGGAGGCCCAATGTTTCAATTTCGTGCGGAAGTGTCATAAATGCCAGATTTATGCTGACAAGGTGCACGTGCCTCCAAATCCGTTGAGCTTGATGTCATCTCCATGGCCGTTTGCTATGTGGGGCATTGATATGATCGGGAAGATTGAGCCTAAGGCTTCGAATGGGCACCGGTTCATATTAGTGGCTATTGATTACTTCACCAAGTGGGTGGAAGCAGCCTCTTATGCGAATGTGACGAAGCAGGTCATGGCCAGGTTCCTGAAGAGAGACATCATTTGCCGTTATGGGGTTCCCGAAAGAATCATTACTGATAATGGTTCTAATATCAACAATAAGATGATGGCAGAACTGTGCCGGGAATTCAAGATTGAGCATCACAATTCTTCTCCCTATCGTCCGAAGATGAATGGGGCGGTCGAGGCAGCTAATAAGAATATCAAGAAGATTGTGCAGAAGATGGTCGTGACCTATAAAGATTGGCACGAGATGCTGCCGTTTGCATTGCATGGGTATCGAACTTTGGTGCGTACATCTATGGGAGCAACGCCTTTCTCGCTTGTGTATGGGATGGAAGTCGTGCTACCGGTTGAGGTTCAAATTCCTTCTTTGAGAGTCCTGATGGACGTGAAATTGCAAGAGGCTAAATGGGTAAGGACTCGGTATGAAGAGTTGAGCCTGATTGAGGAAAAGAGGCTAGCGGCCATCTGTCATGGGCAGTTGTACCAGCAGCGGATGAAGCGTGCTTTTGACCGAAAGGTACGACCTCGAGTATATCACGTAGGTGATATGGTGCTTAAAAGGATCCTTCCTCCTCAAAACGATCGAAGGGGCAAATGGACACCCAATTATGAAGGTCCATTCGTGGTCAAGAAGGTTTTCTCTGGCGGAGCCTTGTTGTTGACGACCATGGATGGTGAGGACTTTCCATCCCCTGTGAATGCGGACGCAGTTAAAAAATACTTCGTATAAAGAGACCCGCTGGACGAAAAGAATAAAATAGTCCAGGCAAAAATGGGCATCCCGGCGAACCAAGAAAAAAAAGAAAGGTTCGGGCAAAAATTAGGGATAAAATGAAAAAATTATACACCCGGCAACTGGAAAACCTGAAAAGGCGGCTTGGGCAAAAAAGGGTATCCCAGTGGACTGAAAACCCGAAAGGGCGGTCCAGGCAAAAGAGGGATTGAAACGAACAACTGCGTCTGGCATGATCGTTTGTGCTTTGGGTTAAGGCACGTGGATAATCCCCGACAGGGATCGGTCGGAAGCGTCTTGTTCAGAAGGCGGAAAGCACGGAGAGTCTTGAGGACATATGGGGTGTAACCGAGTTGGAACTCGATGAGATCACGATTTCACATTGCCATTAGGATAGATTTTCCTTTTGTGCGCAATTACCTCTTTTCAGGAATTGCTTCATGTGTATTGCTCAATTTTGAGCCACACCTTTTCAATCAATAAAATGCATATTCAGTCGAATGATTTTGTTTTTCTTTTTCATTACCGCTTTGATTGCAAAAAGATCCAATTATTTTTGATAAAGAATCTTTTCATTTTAAGACATACAGGTTCCTTCCAATGCATGTTTATAAGATTGAAAACCTGAAATCTTATTCGGAAAGTTGAGTGACCCAGGTGTTGAAACTTTGGCACGCCTGGGGCACGTTTTTATTTAACGATCTCTTTTGCAGGTGTTGTTAGATGTTTCCACTCACTTGCAGGTTGTGATGTGAAGCCTTTTTGACAAAAGATCCCCGTGGAGTCCAATCAGGGACAAGGGATTGAAGAATGGTGAAAAGACGATGAAAGACGTGCGACGATCCTTGAGGGTTAATCAAGAAGACTCTTCAAAGTCTGAGGACTGGAAAGTTTGTATGAATCCAGGGCGTTCGATCTCCGCGGAGTACGGAGAAGTAGAGAATACAAGGTGATGAATCAGAAAAGTCCAGACGAGCCTGGGAGCTCTCAAAAGTGGAAAGCTGACACTGGAGTTAGATGGTGAATACCATGGTTCGACGGGTCGACGGGTGTTCTGTGCCAGACTTTCCTTGTTTCCCCAAGCAGAGTTGGGATTGTTACCTTCCCAGCAGATTCAAGGTCTGTGTCTTCCCAAGCAGTGTCGGGGATTGTTATCTCCCCAGCAGGTTCGAGATCGGTGTTTCCTCAGCAGCCAGGCCTGAAGGTTGCTATTTCCCCAGCGGAGGTGTCTGTTGGTAGTTGTTTCCCCTAGCACGGCGGAGCTTGTTAGTTTCCCCAGCAAGTCGAAGATTGCTGTTTTCCCCACAGAGTGTGTTGTTGGTTTCTTCCCCAGCGAAGTCCCCAGGCGGGTCGAGTGCAAAGGAGGTTATCCCTGGTGAGGGTGGTCTTTTTCCCAGCAGCAGTACTATTCCCCAACAGGGTGGAGATTGAAGTGTTGTCGAGTTCCTCAACAGAGTGCCTCGAGCTCTCCAGAAGAGTCCCTTGAGGGGGATACTTTTTATGCATTCATCATGTAGATAAGCATAGCATATTGCATAGCTAATTGCGTAGCATTTCCATGATTATGGAGCATTACGTTAAAAAATCATCATGCATCAGCATTGCAAGCATAAGCTAGTCTCAAAGTCGTGGTTACTGTTTGAGAGGTGGTTTCGCCAGAAGGTGAAGATGTTACTCTGAGGAGTCTGGCATCATGACGTTAGAGCAATAGTATTCCCCAGTAGTGCGATATTGGAGGAAGGATTTCTGTCGGGCGGAGATTGAAATGATAATCCAAGAAGTTTTGGGGTTCAATAAACGCAAAAAAAAAGTAAAGAGAGAAAAATCCCCAGCTGAGCGCAAATTGTTCGTTTGTTAGGGTTGAATAGAGGATAGCATGCTCATGGCTTGTTATCCCCAGCATGGCTCGTTGGCACGCGTGCCGCCTCATTTATCACTATTCCTTATCTTTGCCGATGCTGACAGGCATGACAAGTTTTTCGGGTATTCAGACCGATGTGGCGTTCAGGCCAGTTTTTCGGGTATTCAGACCGTTGTGGCACCCAGGCCAGAGTTTTCGATGTTCAGATCGAAGAAGCTTCCGAAGTTCAGATCGATGCAGCTTGCGGCATTCAGGTCGGGTTTCCGGTGTTCAGGCCGAGGTGGGTGTTCAAACCAGATTTTCCGATTTTCAGATCGAAGAAGTTTCCGACGGTCAAGTTGAAGTACTTGTGGCATTCAGGCCAATCTCCCGGTGTCCAAACTGAAGTGGTATCCAGACCGAAGTGGTGTCCAGACCGAAGTGGTATCCAGACTGAAATGGCATTCAGGCCAGATTTTCGGGCATTCAGGCCAATCTCGCGGTGTTCAGACCGACATTAGTACTCTCATATTCCGATATTCAGTATTCAGACTGACGAGCGGCGTTCAGGCCATGGTTATTCCCGTGTTACCATTTATTTTGGTATCCAGGTCAACATTCTTTTCGGTATTCAGGCCGACTTTCTCCGTACCAGACGAATTTTTCTTTCAAAATCACTTCTTTGCCGATTCTGACGGGCTTTGTTAATTATTTTCCCAACGGAGTGCAAATTGTTCGTCTGTTCTTGGTATTCAATCACTCTTCACCCTGATCATCTGAAAGCCGAGGCTATTCATATCGACGGGTTCATAGTGGATTGAATAGGGGGAGCTGTAACACCTCAAAATTTGCCCTCCTTTCTTGGGACTAGCTTAGCATATTGCATTTCATTTAGGACATTAGACATTTGCATATTGCATATCATGTGAGAACAAGCAAGTCGTCCTCTAAAGTCTTTCTCAAGAGATAGAGAGGTTAAGAGATTCATGCCTGAGGGTCTCATGGATTGATCACTAGCCATCTGAGGGTTTGTGTTTCAATTAGGGTTTCTTGGGCCCTCAAGGAGTTTGACCATTATCTTATTGGCAAGGATATGTCATCATCATCATGGTTATGTCCTCCTCAAAGGCTCATTGTTCATGCTCAGATTCTTTGGGATTAGGGTTTGACCTCTAGTCAACCCTAATCAGTTGCATTCTACCAGTCAGAAACTTTCAAGGAGATGAGGTCTTTCTTGAGAAGGAGATCATAATATGATTTTATTGATCTTGTATAAGCTAGGGTTTCATTTTGGAGCCATTTCATCAAGTGGTTGAGGCTCAAAGTCATCTGAGCATGTTCAAGTCATTTGAGGACCTAGAAAGTCAACAGAAAGTCAACTGAGGGCTAGGAGGTGGAGAAGTGAGTTTCAACATCTCATTCATGTTCAAAAGAGGCTTATTAATCATGTCAAATGCATATCTTGAAGAATTTGAGGTCAGATCAAAAGTTTCCAAAAATGGAAAATGACTTGTAATTGGAAGTTTCCAAAAATGGAAAGTTTTTGTTTCAAATCCAACTTGATCTTACATCATCAAAGAAGCTTCAAATTAATTTTTGTCCATCATGAAAGTTGAAGATCTCTCTCTCCCATTTCCAAAAAGTCCAAGATCATGAATTTATGATGAATGGTTGAGGAGATATGATCAAATCATTGCCAAGGATGCATGGAACTTCAAAAGGCCATAACTTTTGATTCATAACTCCAAATTTGGTGGTTCTTTTTGCATTTTGTTTCTCATGACATGAAGTTTCCAAAACATTCATCACATTGCCTGAATTTCCATCATATGATCATTTGCTATTTCAAGTCAATTTTGGAGGGAAAATGGCCAATTCAAAAATGGTGCATCATGGGAACTTTCTACCATTGCCAATATGTTTAAAAAATGATTTTGAGTGACTTTGACCATGTACATGGCACTGTTCATGTGAGAATTTTGCCATGCACCTCCAATTTTCAATTTTTGCCATACACCTTGTTTTCACTTAATTTCAACTTAACTTTGCTTAATTTTGATTAAGAATGGATTAGCACATCATATATATAGATAATTGGAACAAAATTTGGAGGAGGTTAATCATTTTTCACCATTTCTAGATCCAAATTCTCTCTCCCTCCAAAATTTTGTCTCAATCATAATTCAAATTTTCTTCAAATAACATTGCAATTTTATTTCATATTCTTGTTCTCTGGTACTGATATAGTGGAGATCAAGCTTTGGATTGTGGAATTCGTGCAAGAATTAAGTGTAGCAAGTTCATGAAGGTGAAGATGGAAATTCTGATTTGAGCTGGATCTAGCACCTGCCAAGCCTCAATTACTTCACAAAGATTCAAGATAACATCTCAGGAGGTGATTAGGATCATTTGGAGCTTTGAATCGTGCGATTCCAGAACCTGCTCTTCAAGAGGTAGGTTTTTCGAAGCTTTCAATTCTCAAAATTATTTCCATGATAGTGTAGGTCTCATGTTGCTGATGATTCTGGTGAAAATTTCATGAAAAATAGTGCTTTATTGGTTGAGATATGTGTGATTGAAAGTTTGTGCATCAAAATGTTTTTACTCAATTTGATCTATTCATGAGGAATTGATGTTTGATAATGCTTGATCTGTAATCTCCTTGGCAATAGCTTTCGAATGGTATAGATTTTACTCATTTCTGGAAAATTTGTTTGAGCTTCATGCACTGTTCATCATCGTCTTCGTGGAGAAGACGATGTAGCGTCCGTTTTGTGACGGTTTAGCGTCCACTCTGTATTGGCTAGGGTTTGCGTGTGAAACGGAAGCGTTTCATTGTGGCGCGCTTCATTTTGAATATGAACACGGTTCAATTCCTGGCGCATCACATTTTTCAAATTAATTATCTCTTTATGCATTTCCCTCCATATTTCATTTCAAATTTTTTTATCCAACTTCAAAAATCCATAACAAATTGAAAAATGGTCCAAATAATCCCTGGTTTTTTGCTACTTGCTCATTAAGATGTCCTCTATTTTATGATGTTAAATTCTGAAGTTGTGCATGGCTGGATTTTGGATTGTGCTAGACTTTGTGATCATGTGTACATTTGTGACCTTGCTCCATTCTTTCCATTGTGAAATGCTTGATTTTAATCCAAATGCCATGAAATTTTGCATGATGATTCCTAACATGTTGATGGATGTTTGAGGCTTGATTGTGAATTTTTCTCATTTGCCATTTCTGTTTTATACACATGTTTGCATGGTGTGACAATTTGTGTCACACATTTGGTTGTTCAACTTGTGCAATTTAATTTCCATGCCAATTAATCTTTGATGCTTCTGATTTTTTGTATGATGATCATGTTGGATGTGTTTAATGCTCATGAATTTTTCCAGAATTATTTGAATCATTTCTGTTTTGATTTAGAATTTTCATTCTCAATGTCCAAATGTGAGCTTTGAAATTGTCTTTGACTTCTCTTGCTTATTACATGACCTTGCTTGATGATTTTGACTTGGTCCTTTTTAGGACATGTTAATATGTGTTTGAAGTTACATTGTGTTGAATATTAGCTCCTGTTTTGAATTTTTTCTTCACCATTGACCCTAGGCTTGACCTAGTGGTTTGTACTTACATGTGAGCTTTGAATTTCAGGACCAAGCACCTAATCTCCATGATTGATGTTGCTTCTTCATTTGAGCTTGGCCATTTGTTATTGTTTGCTAACATTTTTTTTGTTTTGTAGGCTTTGATGATAATTCATTTGAGTGGTTGCCTTATGGCTTACTCATTGTGTATATTGGACTTGTCTGTCTGTTGAGATCAGTTGACTGTTGTCTGTTTGTCTGAATGTAAATATTGACTGTTTTAGCTTTTCTTACAGGTACTTTAGCCTCTTTAACTCATTATTTGAGTTGATTTGCTTTGCTTGTGGTTGGCATACCACTTAGGTAACTTCCTTGATCTCCATGTAGTCTGGAAGAACTGTCAGGTTATTTTGGTAGGCACCTGTCTGAAGCCCTCCTTAAGAGGCAATGTTTGTGGTTATTTATCTTTGTGCCTTGTACATTCAAAGACCTCCTAAGTGAAGAGGCATTGGCAGATAAAAGGGATGTGCAATCCATCCCCTGCTACTCCGTTGTGTCATTCATCTTGCTCACACCATGTGTTGACGCACTTTGAATAAGAACCCAAAATCTTGTTGTGTCAAGTCATTTGGAATAGAGCCTCACATTCTGGACTCCCACACTTTCATTGTCTGAAGCTCTCCCAGGCCCGGGTTAAGAGCTATGAGGCATAACCCTCATCTCCATTTCATCTGCTCACCCTAACTCTCAATGTTAGAGATTAAGAGCCTGACTACCCATTCCAATATTTGGCTTGTTTGTCAAGGTCGATATGACCCCTTGACTAAAGCCTAACCTTGCTTGAGCCCCCTTGGTTGTGTATAGTGCGTGCTATTTGCTTTTGAGGTTTATCTGCTTAGCTTTTCATCTCCTTTCTGTAGGAGTCGTATGATCAACTTTCGAGGAAGTTGAATGTACGTAGGGATAGACTTGAGTTGACTCACTGCCTGTGTGAGTCAAGCTCTTATTAGAAACCTCAACCTATGACTATTGTGGATTACATGATAACTATTAGGCCCGAGTTAGACTCCCTTCTAGTTTGTCATTTCCCAGTCTCTGGTTAGGATATAAACTTCTCCCATGTTCAGGGGAACTACGTTGCCCTGATCCTCATACCAGATGAGGTATGTAGGCAGGAGATCGTGCGAGATCTCTCCGGGCACCCTTTTTCTTTTTTTGGTGTCTGTTTGTTTGTTTGGAGTCTGATGTAAGTCCAGCGATTGGCATTCGGTTTCCCGTTTGGGTGTTTGTTTGTGTGGAGTCTGACGTAAGTCCAGCGATTGGCAGTCGGTTTCCTGCGTGTTGGTTTGCTTGGAGTCTGATGTAAGTCCAGCGATTGGCATTCGGTTTCCTTGTTTGTGTTTGTTGTTTGGAGTCGGACATAAGACCAGTCATTGGCAGTCCGTTTCCAGTTGTGTGTTTGCCCTGATGTCTCAGCGTTTTTGTGTGCGTTTTGTTTCGGCGTGCGTTAGCCGAACTACGGTAGCTCTGATTCTCATTCCAGATGAGATACGTAGGCATAGGATGCGACATCCTAGCGAGCCCGTTCCCCTCTTCTTCCATCTGTGTCTTATTCCAGTGTGTGTGCATTCTTTTGAGCAGTGTTTAGCAACCTTATTCTATTCTTTTGAGCGTGGATCCCGTCGAGTACGACGGACGTGAGGGGTGCTAATACCTTCCCCTTGCGTAACCGACTCCCGATCCTTGTAATCTCCGGTCGTAAGACCATTTCCTTTCCAGGTTTACTTCGAGCGTTTCCTTTCCCTCTTTGGGATAAATAACGCACGGTGGCGGCTCTGTTTGTTTTTCTTTTTCCCGCCGGTTGTTTTTCGCGGATGCGACACTAGGAAACATGATGATTAAGAAGATTCGATTGTGGGCTGAAAAGACGTTGTTAGGAAAAAGGTAATGATGACTCTGACATCAAAAGACAGCTTGAGAAATTGAAACGTTTTTGTGACATTAGGAGGTGACATGCCTGAATTGTCCAAAGCGTCGAAACGTGTTCTCAAAAAATGCCTTTTTCTTATATATGTCAAAAATGACATTTTGGGGGGGAAATTTGTTGGCTCCTAATTTTGACGCCCATTTTAGAGTTAAGAAATGGAATTCCCTGTGAAGATGTTTCGACTGGATCTGATATTGGGAGCTCTAGTCGAAGATGCCTTGATGAGAGGATCAAGATGTTGCAGGGACTTTGAAATAATTTTTAGTGTTTGAAGACGTTTTCGACGGGAGATTCAAATTCAAATAAAAGGAGGGAACTTTTGTTCTTATCTGAAATGCTGAAGGTACACGTGGAGCATACTAGAGAGTTGCATCCATGCAAAGTGCCATTTGTTTCGATGTGATAGAAAAGTCGTTGGAAGCGGTTATTTCAATTAGTATAAATAAAAGGTCTTAGTGCTAGGGCCAGGTGTGTTCAAAGTGTGTACAAAATCTGTAAAATTTACCAAGTATCCGTGTGTAGAGAACAGTAAATTGAGAAATGTACGTTCGATTTACACCATTGTCATTTACTTTGAAGTAATTCAATTCATCTTTATTTTTCAGAAATATTTCTTTATTTTAAAGATTCATCTTCGTTGTCATTTATCTTCATTCTTACAACGTTTCTCTTTATTATATGTTGGTCTTTTACTTTTTAAGTATTTTCACGAATAACTATTGTTGCAAACACCGTCGAAGTGTTTATGTTCACTAGAATTCGCTTTAACAAACAATTAGCACATGTTCTAGGATCAATCTGATCGATCCTGTAAGTAACCAAATTTAGTAATTTGAAAGATCAACTGTTGTTTACCAATTTTCACGGTAAATACTTTCTTACATGGTGATTTGAATGAAGAAGTGTACATGGCCCTTCCTTCTGGCCACCCTACTTGTAAATCTTCTTCCACTTAAGGTTGTAGACTTCACAAATCCCTCTACGGTTTGAAACAATTCTAAGCTCTCTACTACACTTCTTACATTGGGCTACACATAATCTCAAGTTGATTATTCTCTCTACACCGAGTATGAAACATCTTCTTACACTGCTCTTCTGGTTTATATTGATGACATAGTCCTCATAGGGAATTCTCTTGAGCAGATCCTTCATGTCAAGACATTCCTCAACAAAACCTTCTGCATCAAAGATCTTGGTAAACTTCGATTTTTTTTCTTGGCCTTGAGATTTCCAGATTAGATGAAGGCATTATAGTCAATCAAAGAAAATACACCCTTGAACTTCTTGAGGAAACTGGTAACTTAGGTGTCAAGCCATCTCCTATTCCCCTAAATCCAAATACCAAACTCTCTAAAACTAAAGGTACTCCTTTAACAGATCATACTGCCTATAGAAGACTAATTGGTAGACTTCTATATCTCACTCATATAAGGCCTGGCATAACCTTTTTTGTTCAACACCTAAGTCAGTTTATCTCCAATCCTTTGATTCCTCATTTCAATGCAACCATCAACATATTATGATATCTCAAATCTTCTCAAGGAAACGACATCTTCTTCTCTAGCTCATTTTCACTCAAACTTCATGGTTTTGCTGAGTCTAATTGGGCCAGATGTCCAAATTCCATAAAATTCATCACTGGCTATTGTGTGTTTCTTGGCACTTGTCTCATTTTATGAAAATCCAAGAAGCACCAAACTGTTTCCAGGTCCTCCACTGACGCAGAATGTCGGGCTCTAGCATCCTTAACTTGTGAATTGCAATGGCTCCATCACCTTATCTCCGACTTCTACATCACCTTACCTATGTCATCTTCCATCTATTTTGACATCAAATCAGCCATTTACCTAGCACATAATCCTACCTTCAATGAGAAAAGAAAACATATCGAGATTGATTGTCATGTGCTTCGTGAGATGATTCAAAACAAATCCATCACACTCCTTCCTGTTTGAAGTTCAAATCAGCTTGCATATGCTTTTACCAAGCCATTGCACCAAGGCCCTT
This sequence comes from Lathyrus oleraceus, assembly GCF_024323335.1. NCBI lineage: Eukaryota > Viridiplantae > Streptophyta > Magnoliopsida > Fabales > Fabaceae > Lathyrus > Lathyrus oleraceus. The sequence continues at coordinate 366,302,105 of NC_066580.1, forward strand.
TCATTACCAACATGTCCAAGTTGGGTATATGTGATTTGCATACTCTAACTTGAGGGGGGATGTTAGATATTTTCAGTTACTTGTGCAACAAATTCTAGTTTTTTCTTTCTCTTGCTTTAGTTTATTGGAAGTTGGTTAGCTTGTTAGGTAAGTTAGTTAATAATCAACTTCCCTTGACTTTTATATAAGTAACTTTTCTTTTTGCATCAATGTAATGAAAGATCTTTGCTTAATAAAAACGAATAGTTGATTGCACCATTAACAAACAAAAAATAGGATTTTCAAGTTAGATAGAAAAAATATGTGTAAATTAATGTCTTACCAAAATATCATTTTCAAAAAAAAAAAAAAATTATTTTTCGTATCCTATGTAGTATTAAAAAATAAAGTCAATTCGGAATTTTCAAATAGTATATATAATTGAATGATAAATTATTGTAAGACTTCATCTAACTTCCACCGAACCCCTAAAAAAGAAAAAAAAACTCAAAGGGGTATATTATGACATTTAAATACTAACAAGTGAACAAAGTATTTGGACCATAATATTTAAACACAAATTGTTGTAATACCGTAAACTCTAATTTCTTCCCTAAAAATAAAACAGAATTGCAACTACATTATAGTCGAAAACATATATAAAACTAACCAAATTAGCTCATTAAAAATGAGCTTTTATTGATTCATTAATCATTTGTATCAAGTAGGTCTTATAACAAAACCTTATTCTATTTCTTTAATGATAAATTAATTAATTAATAAGAGGTGAAAAAAAGTAGGTTATCATATAGCAAGAGATTCTTGTCGGCCAATTTATCACCGAAAAAGAAAAAAAAAACAACAAAAACCAAGCGAAATAAAAAAAAACAAAAGATCAATAACTACATAAAAAAAAAATTCAAATAATTAAAAGTTTTATAATAAAAATTTAAACTAGTTCAGAAATCATCAAAATCACCATCGACAAATCTAATTACACTAAAAGAAACATCAAAATCACAAATTAAAACCAATTCTAAAATAAAGACAAAACATTGTATCAATTATTTGTTAAAATAAATGAATGGTTTCTGAAGTCAATAAAGAAAATATATAAGTTCATATTTTTCTACATAGATGCCGAAACCATGTTCCATGATACTTAAGATTGTGACACTTGAAAAGTAAGTAACAAAAAAACCTTACCCATGAAACTAATTTTGAGAGGGATAAGAAACATGTAGAGGAAAAAGACATGAACATTATAGGGGCGAAATGTTGGGACTATAACAAAAGCCATTGGTCAGCTGCTGGGGTTGTCATGGCATAACAAGTCTACATCCTATGTGTTTTGCAAATTGAGGACATTGGTTGTGTCGTATGAATTCATTTGTCCCGTTACAGAAATTTTGTCATCTTTCAATCATATATATGGTTTTTATTTATGTTGATGGATTCATTTTCACAAGGTCACAATAGGATAGATTGATTAATTTGATGTTAACTGTGTCGGCTTTGTTTTATGGTGAACATGACAAGTTTTTTTTATGATAAAGACATTATTGTTATTTTTTAATTTTTTGTGGACAGTTATTTTTAGTTGGTGACATTATAAGAGGCCGTTAAGACATGACATTAGTAGCCGTTGCAAGTTGTAACACACTGATTTCTTATAAGATTATTGTTTTTTTTTTGTGTGGCTATTTGTCCTTAGGGTGTATTTGGGAGAAATGATTGCGGATATTTTAGTGTAAATATTCTAAGTCATAATTCTCCAATCCACCAACCAATTTTATTGGAACACATTATGAATTTCTTACGTGAGAATCATTCTATGAGAATTATGAAAGTTATTTTATTTTTAAAAAACTTTATATTTGAGAAATATTTTTTTTAACACAGTAACAAACATAGACATATTTATTTCTTGATTTCTATATTTGAAATTTTGATTTTAAAATTCAAAGCATAAATTCAAACAAAGAAGTGGCTAATGATTGCTTGATGGCAAGACATAAGTAAATAAACCCAAAATGAGTGTCTATTTCACTTCATTAATATCTAATTAAAGAGTGTCTAAGAATTTCAATTAAAACGAATATATTTTATTAGAAAATCCTCAAGGCAATTGAAGGAGGATGTATCTATCATAATTTTGATCGTATTCTATTTTTTCTATATAAGTTTTATTTTTTATTAGTTTAACTTGTGCAACAAGTTAAGTACTTATATGTTTTAGTTGTGCAAGTTAACTTATATATCATCATAATTAGTTTGATTATATATATATATATATATATATATATATATATATATATATATATATATATATATATATATATATATATATATATATATATATATATATATATATATATATATATATATATATATATATATATATATATATATATATATATATTATATATATATATATATATATATATATATATATATATATATATATATATATATATATATATATATAATCTTTTTGTTGCATGATTGATTTATCTTGATTATTATTATGTTTGATATGTTGCTCACGTGTGATTATTTGATTGTGTTACATATGCATATCACATTATTTATATCTTACATCAAAATTATTTTTCATCTGTATTTAAATAATATTTTTTTTCCTTAAATCCTTTTGCGTTAAATAATTTTTCTCATTAAAAGTTTTAAGTATAAGGAATCACATATTCTATTAGTTCAGATATACATTGATAATTTCTTTTTTGGATATACTAATGGAGGTATGTGTAGAGAATTTTCCAATTTCAAGAAGGTAGGGTTTGGGATGTCTCTCTTGGGAGAACTCAACTACTTCTTAGATTTGTATATCAAGTCAATGAAGAATGGAACAATCATAAGTTAGACAAAATATTACTTAGAGTTGCTCAAGAAATATGACATGAAGAATTTAAAGACAATATCAATCTTTATGGCGTGAAATGTATTAATTGATAAAGATGAAAATAGAATTGAGACGGAGATTGTAACACCCTAAACCCCGTACATAAAATTATCTTGGAATTTTATTAAAAAGACTACAACCACTCAGAGTGGCACACACTACAAACAAATAACTTGCTCCATACACATTTGTACTTGGGATATATACACGACATCTAACTCATTTGATCTGTTCTAGAGATGTTTACACGAGATCCAACTCATCTGATATGTATCACGTACTCATGTAAAAGGAATTCAAAATCTATCATCGCATGCTCATCCAAATATTTAAGGTGTCAACGTAGCAAAATCATTAATAAAGAAAATAACAATAATATTGTAACTCACAACATTTAGTCTCATAAACGTCAATTTCATAACATAAGCCAAATGAGTTTATAACATTCAACTCAAAACAACTTAGAAATCTAAAAAACATAAATAGTCTTAAGTTCAAAAATAAAACGTCATAATAATCAATTCAAATGGTTATCTACAACCCGATGTTACATGATCAGAGCAAGACACTACTAGTCAAAGTGATAAACTAAAGAAATAACTCCAAGAGATATCTTCTACCTACTTCAGCAATGCTACCGCAGAGTATCTACACGATGTCCATGTAAAGACAACACTCAAGCAGAAGGGATGAGAAATCACAATTAATAATAATAGACATATACTTCAAGGTAGGATATCAACACATAACATATTTTACACAATCTCAATCATAGTATATTAATTATATTCCCAACTCCAATTCACCAAATCAATCACAACTCAACAATTGCACATATGACTCGTTACTGCAACGTAAGTTGTCTATGCAACTCTATGCATATGTATGTGGTGCCAACTCAATATTTGATTCTCTCTGGAACGGGGTCCCCTCTTCTGAACCCCTGAGTCCCTACTTCTGAGCTCAAAACCCCCTATTTTGAGCTTTCCTCCCTATTGAACATATTTTAAAACTCTCCTATTTTGCCTATTTGAATTCTAACCACCGTAAAAAACATACCTATCATACTCCAAGCAAGTATATACCATAATTCAATTATTATTAGGAAAATTCTCCCCAAAGGGCACAAACATGAATCATCACACAATTACAAGATAAAACAGAAATCCCAAAAATAAATAGTTATTCTTAACCTTATACAAGATATTCAAGAACATGATATCAACTTGATTATCAAATTAACCTTGCCTTATCAAAGACATCAAAATATGTATCGAATCAAAATATAAGAATGCACACAGATCACTCAATACAAAAAAAAATCATACAACAACAACACAATAAAACAGAATTTACACAATCTCTATTGAAGGTTAAGGACTCATCTACCCTACTCCTCATGCATAAGCCCTTTTTATTAAAAGTTATTCTCCCCCTTACCTTAGATTTCTCTTGCAATTTCTTTCAAACTTCTTTGGTGGATGTTCTTCATTGCCCTAGTCTTCTCCCTCCTCTTGCCTCTTTTCATTTTTCCTCTACGTAGTGTCAAACTCTTATTCTAATTCTCTTTTTACTCTAGAAACCTAATATTTTAATTAGGATGGTCCTACTCTGCCCTTAATTTTCTCTCTAATCCCCATCTTGCCCCCAATATCTCTACAACTTCTATTTTCTTTTTATTCTATTTATTTTATTTCAATAATATAACCAAATCAATATTTTTAATTAATAAAATAATTTTAATAATTCTCTTTTCCTCTAATTACTCTCCACACCATATCATAAGGCCATACACCCCACTCCCACCGACATTTATTTAATTACTCACACATAATAATTAAATTAATACACAAAATTATAATTAAATTAAAATAGAATAATTTACTAAAAAAAGGATCTTACAAATATCACAAAATATTGAGGTATAATAGGATCTCTTATTTCATTAACAACAAATATACATAATAGTATGTTTAATATATGTATGTGTGCTCAATTTTAAGCATCACTAAGGGAATCCCAATTTATGATCGTAAAAAGAATTTTGAGTTATCTTAACGGAACCTCACATCAAAGTTTTTGGTTTACAATAGGTAGAAAGTGTAGCTTAGTAGGGTTTTTTTGACTCTGATTTCGTAGGGTGCAAATCATATAGGAAAATCACTAGTGGTATCTGTCACATATTTAAAAATTGTTTGGTTTCTCTGGCACAATAAGATATAACATAGTGTTGCTCTTTCTACTATTGAGGCTCAATATGTAGTCGCTGCTAACTATTGTGCACAAGTCTTATAGGTAAAACAACAACTAAAAGATTACAATTTAAAACTCGATTGTGTTCTAATTAAGTGTGATGACACTAGCAAAATAAGCATGACTAATAATCAAAATCCACGTTTATGTACCAAATATATTGAGATTAGGAACCATTTTCTTAGGGATTGTTGAAAAAGGGAATGTCATTCTTGAATATGTGAACACCAAAAATCAGCTTGCTAATACTCTTATAAAATTGTTGTTCGCATAACCTTGATCCATTGCTATTAGGAATACAAATTGGTTCTATTTATTATTTAAGTTTTGCTTTATATTTTATTATTCACTAATGATTTCTTGTGTAGCAAGTTATTTTTTACCAAGACCATTGGTAGCAAATTTTGACTTCGTATTATGCATTTAAGATCTTGTTAAATGCCATCCTTGATTATGTGCATGTTGACATCATTGTTGATATGTTCATGCATTATTTATCCCTATTATATATAATTTTGTGTGTTATATTTATTGTGTTTTGTTGTTGAATATTTCATGTTGTTTCTTTGCATATTTGTTGTATTTGACCTGTCTAATAACATATATCATATGTTATATAATCTTCTAATTATGTGTATACCTTTCTTTAGATAATGTTTAACATAGTTTTCTCTGGATTATTTCATGGGTTCGTGGGATTTATGGTCTTAGACTCAATTATTATTTATCTCTTTTTATTCTTAATCTTGCAAAAGGGGAAAAAGTTGTAATGAGTCTAATATATTGATTTATGCCACTTTATGCAAATTTGATATGGTGCAATGTTTCAAGGGTAGCACGAAGAAAAATCTTGGTCAAAGTTTACTTAATGTTAATTCCTACTCAATTCATATGGATGTTTTCAAGTTGCCAAGCGTCCACCAAATCTTTGATAGTCTTTCAAAACATAGCTTTTATCTTTTAAAGTACACCAAATCACAATATTTATTTGAGTCATAATTCATCTTCAACCTCTAGCAAGTGATAACACCAAACTACACCGTTATTTTGACTCATTTTGTACTTGTTTTATTATTGTTTTACCTCCACTTCCAGTGTTATGTGGGTATTTTATCTACATTTCAGGTAGTTGACCATATAAGAGCCATATCCGAAGAAACGAAGCAATTCAAATGCAAAATGAAGAAAAAAATGGGAAACTACACACAAGGCAACCTACATGGCATTCACCATGGAGAATTCCATATGAGAAATGATGTTTCCCACTCACCAACATGCGGATTGACCCACTCTTCCACACGTTGGGAATGTGGCATTCGCCACCTTGACATGGCGTTCGCCATCCTTTGTGAAGGCCAGGCAGTTAGAAAATGGACTTGCTTGGTCTCCCACTCACTCCATGCGCTCCTACATATTCTCCCACAAATGAAGAAGCTTCCTGTAATACCATAATTTTGACCCTAAGATCCCTCATGCTATCTCATCATATGCATTAGCTTTGGGATCACACATTGGCATCCTCCTTACCCCTTATTCATTGGGTTTGCATTGGGAGAGATCACCAAGCACATTTGATTGTATAATACCTTGTTTTTCATTATTTACTAACCAAAATGCCCAAAATATGTCTATGTATAGCTTTGTTTCTTTTGTAGATAGTGTGTGCATTCACCAATGCCTCATCAAGCTCATATCTAGGGTTTAAGAGCCTCAATACAAGGAGATCAATGAAGGGATGATTCATATTGGTTCTAGACATCACGTAGGGATCCCCATGATCTTCATTTATCATTTTTATCAAGGATTCATCAAGAGTTTGAAGCTTATTTGCCTTGGAAGCCCTAATTCATCTGAGTATCTTGTGTGACTTCCTCAGCAAGTTTCTTCAACAATCGATCAAATTATACTTCATATTACATCATCTTATACATATATGATCCTCCGTGAGTCCCAAAGATCAATATAACTTCAAGTTTGCAAGTAGGTTCAAGGTGGTTGACCAGAGAAAGTCAATTGGTCAAAACTGGGGTTCCCTAGACTTTATCTCCTACAAGTTTTGTCATATGAAAATTATTCCAAGATAAAAGTTACTCCTTATGACATTTCAAACAACTTTCATGTTGAGGTCAAGAGATAGTTTTTCTTGGAAAGTCATTTTTTATGGTGAAAGATTATAGGTCATTTTGTCTGAACCCTATTTATGAGGTCAACTTCCAAGGACCATAACTTGCTCAATTTTTATGAGATGAAGGCCATCAAAGTTTCATGATCAGTTTAAAGTTGTCCTATCCAACTTTGATGATTTGAGAAATGTCAAATTCAACTATAAAGGGCATGTTCCAAAAGGAAACATTATAGTCATTTTGGACCATTACCATTGAACAAGCAATTTTCCTCAACTTCTAAAATGCATAACTCCCTCATGCCAAATCCAAATAAGGTCAAACTTCTGACCAAATTGAAGAGGATTGAGAGAGATATGATTTTGAAGAAGGAACAGTTTCCATTTGAAGCTCATAGAAAAAGTTATTCAAGGTGGAAGAAGTGGATATTTGACTTGGTACTTAGAAACATTTCAATTATGTTTGATTTCTCAAACTTCCACCTCAAAATTCATCATGATCCAAGCTTCAAATGGAAATGTTTTCAACATGTACGTTGTTCCCCTTAATGTGACCTTTCCAAAAAGTCCAAAATCACCTGATCTGGATAATATTTGAAGGACTTGCGCATGGTTACTCTTCATGGTTCCATTTGGATGAATCACATGACCATTCCCCAATTTCAAATGCATGGCTTCATGTTATACTTTCAGCATCACTCATGATCATTTTTGGACCTGATTACATCATCTCATGGGCCTATCACACGGCCCTGCAAGCATGCACTTCATATTTCTATTTTTGGCCAAACTTCAAAAGGTGTGAAAAGCAATGAACATGGATATAAATACATGCCCTTGGTGATCAGAATTTGGATCCTCTTACCCATGCTTCACCCCCATTCTCTCCCAAACCCCATTGTAAGGATAATCTTGAAGATTTCTTGAGAAATCGAGTTTCAATTCTCATTCTGTTTTAGAATTGAAACTCCAAGAGTCCAAGTTTTTTAATCATCAATATCATATCCTGCAAGCTTCTAGAGTCAAGCCAAGCTAAATTAGAAGCAAGATCAAGTTGATTTGAAGCTCCTCGAAGGTGATATTTTAGAAACTTTTCTTCTTCGATTCTCCCTCATTTCTCATCCAGTTTGATTGATTGTTGTTTTGCTGAAGTCCTACCAATGTAGGCAACAAGATTGAGTTGCTTTGAGCTTAAATCGAAGCAACTCAATTCACGATCCTCAAAATTCAAATCCCTGTATCTTTCGATATACTTGGAATTGGAGAATATTGAGGCTAGATTCGAGCTCCTGGGCATTTTTTCTTTAAAATCATGTCCTTGTTTTTCATTTTGGTGATGGTTGGTGGTCATCCAGTCCGATGAGGTTCACCGGAGAAGATGACCGGAGCCCTAGCTCCGGTGGTGTGTTGGCATGTTCACAACCCTTTGATCCATTCAAAATGTTTTAATTTTGGCCCTTGGTTCTGATTACCATTGGTGTGACGCGTTTGACTTGGTCTATCGTGGATAGCGCGCGCGTGGCCGTCATATCTGCCACCTCAATTAATGAGGGAGATCTGATGGCCCTTGTTTTTTTGAATTTATTTATATTTTCTGATTTTTCACTTAATCTCTTTATATTTTTTAATTCATATTAATTTTATTTTTAATTCAAAAAATATGGGACTTTCACAAAAGATATTTAAATATTTTACTCTTCTATATTCTGAATTAAAATTATTTTTTGGATTAATTTTGGTATTTTTCATGAATTAATTGTTTTTATGCATATTTTTAATTGTTTAAAAATACTTCTGACTTTTAAAAAATAGTGAATTTTTTTGTCTGAGGTCCTTTGACCTTGTTTGACCTAGGATAAATTCCTTGGCCATTTATTGGGTGTTTTGAAGGAATTTTAGGTTTTGACCAAATTCAAATGTATTTTAATCCATTTTTAAGATGATTTTTAATTGTTTAAATATGTAAAAATATTGTTAAGCCATTTTTATGGTCTTGTGATGTTTGACTTTCTGTATGGGCCTTGGTCAATGTTAATTTGACTTTTGTTGGATCAAAACCGTTGGATTTAGGGGATTGATGAAATGTACATTTCATCTCCCAAAATGAATGAATGTTTTGATTTCATGAAATTCCTCCCATGATCAATTTGTGTTTCTATCTTCCCCTCTCTCTTCATCTTCATCCCTATTCTTCCCCATTACCCCATTTGACCAATGAAATCTCTAATGTCTAAAGGCTAATTGGTTCATCAATGACCTTGTGTCAGATGAATCAATACAAGTCTGACTGAGATAGGTCCTTCCCATTTTCTTTTAGTTTGTGGTATGTTTTAGGAGTTTGGTTCTTTGTACCAAATCTCTAACATGCATTAACACCTATATTTTTATTGCTCGGCCTCAGATAGTCGTGACTTCTATATAAGTCCAATTACGATTTCTTAACATAGAGCTAAATTTGACCCTCAAGGCATAACATTCTAGTAAGTGAGATTGTAAGTACCCCATTCTTCATGGCATTGTATGGAGACTTGACCTTTTTTCCTTTCATGGGAACTAGTGGCATACTTGTTGAATTATCCAAGTTGGAGCCCTTCTTATGGAAGATGTCTTGGTTTAAGGATCCTTACTTGTGAATGAATGGTTGAGTGTTCTCCAAAGAATGACTTAATCAATTAAAACTCAACACTAAAACTTGACTACACATTGACTAACTCTTACTCATTATGCTTTTACTTTCAAGTCATTTATCTTATGCAATTTAAATTTCAGTCATTTATCATTCATTGCCATTTTACATTTCATGCAACTTTTTTATGTTTAAGTCCTTTTTCACTTTGCTCACTTGAGTCATATCTTGTGATTGTATATATTGCTTGTTTACTTTTTATTTTGTTTGTGGTCTTAGGACCTTAAAAAATTAAATAACAATAAAAACCCTAAAAATCATTAGGTGGACTGTCGAACTTGATCTGAACTTCCTGACTTAGAATTAGGCAACATTCTCTGTGCTAAAAGGACTTGGCCAATGCCAACATTTTGAGACTGAGCTATCTTGAATTAAGCCTTCATTTGATGCAAGACCTAGAGGATCTCTTTTATTCATCTGCTACTATGTCTTTGTGCTTAATTTTTATTGTGTTATTATTGTCTATGTCGAATGTTTTATTCTGAGTTGATCAAGGAATATTTCATCTGATACATTGGAAGACACTGATGACTGCTAGCTATTGGAGTGCTTGCTTGGATATGGCTATCTTTATTTAATGCCTTGATCTTCATGATGTCTGGATATTTCTCATTGCTTATTGATTATTGCTTGATTAAAGTCCAAAGGAAAATGGGTTTCTATATGACATTCTTGTCTGTTGGATTGCATCCCATTCGTCATATCTTTTCAACTATTAACTTTTAATTTGTGCTTAGGATAGCCTCTTCATATCCTCCCACTTCTTAAATTTCAAAACTTCTCCCTCTTTTCAAAAACCTTCTTTTCTTGTGATTTCAAACTTAGACATATTTTAATGATTAGAAACTTTGGCCTTATACCATTGAATTTTCAAACTTTCTCTTAAAACAAACTTGTAAATAAATCTAACCATATTGACTTAAATCTCAAAAGACAAAAAGAACTAACAACTCAATTCAAAATTTTGGCCTTTTGTACCTTTTCTTATTAAACTCCTGTTAAAAGCAATTCATCAACTTATTTGAATTGTTTACCATGAACTATGGGGTTTTGATCCCTCATTTTTATGTTGGTACATAGGCATAAGACCGAAGATCTTGCCAAACACAAAAAATATAATCAATGAATTCTTTTGTCATCCCCACACTCTATTTTATCAAACATAATTTATACCAAAAACATATGCACACATAAAAAGGGATGCCTAGGAGTACCTAGAACACTTTGGGTGCTAACACCTTCCCTCTGTGTAACCAACCCCCTTACGTGTAATCTCTTACATTTTATTAGTTTTGACTTGAATACTTCTTATCTTTGGGTTTTGTTCGTACTTTTCCCTTTTCCTTTGGAAACAATAAAAGCACGGTGGTGACTCTGGTTTTATTAACCTTAAGCTTATCCATAGTTTGATGGTCATGAATTCCCCGCTACAGAAATTAAGTGGCGACTCTATTGGGGAGTAGTCCTCAGTGGGTTTAGCCTACTTTTTTTATGTGTATATATTTGTATATTTCATGTTTGCATATTTGTTTGTGTGATATAATCTTTTAGTTGTGCTTGGTGATCTCTGTGTGGTGAGATAAGTTCTAACCCGAACTTGAGTGCAATTAAGATAGGAGGATGGTATAGTCATGCTCAACTTGTGTGGAGTAGTCCTTAACAAGTTGGCTTGAGACCCATCTACTCAGTGGAGATCTCTTTAGAGTTACTGATGTTACACAAGTTATTTTTGGATAGGCATTACTTTCTCTGACTTGGGGTCCGAGAAGCTGAGGACCGTAGAACATTTAACCCAACTTGGTCTATTTAGGACGTAGTGCGGAGACTGTTCAGGTGTATACTTGATAACAGTTGTTACGCGATACTACACTCAGACGAGTTTCTCTTGAGAATACTATAGGTTGATGAGTCAGTCATCCTAACCTATAATATTTGATAGATGGGATCAAGACTCTGAAAACTTTTTAGAACATGATCTACAAGTTTTTATCCTTAGTACACTCTTTTGGGACGGTTCTTATCCTGACTCCATGCTCGTGATTCACAATAAACCCTTTGACTTCTAGGTTGATCCGATCAAGTCTCATCAATATCAATGGAACTTAGATGTTGATAAGGTGAAAACCATAATCCACCAAAATGGATGACTGATCTTGATGATGACTTGATCCATCCTTTGACCTTTGTTTGTGTTTGCCTTGTATGATTGTTGCATTCATGCATTCATGTGCATCATAACATTCATCACAGAAAAATAAATTTCAAGGAAACTAAGGTCTCATTTGCAAATATTTTCAGACCATGGATTATGGACGAAGGAACACTAAGAAGTACAGTTTCAGATGTCCTGATTTAAAAGAGCTAAGGAAGTTGTCATCCTTTGTATTATATCCCTTGGACTTCAAGCAACGTCATGGGAAACTCTTGTCTATATTATCTGCTGATGTGGTTGAACGACTTCTAAGTGTTTTGGTTCAGTTCTATGATCCTCTCGGTGCTTCACTTTTCCTGATTATCAGCTTATGCCTACGTTAGAGGATTATGTCAATCTCTGGGGAATACCTGTATATGAGAAGGTGCCTTTCAGTGGATTGGAGGAGATTCCCAGATCTCACATCATAGCCGAAGCTCATCATCTGAAGAAATCTGAGATTGATGCTGATTTGGTGAAGAAATGGGGAAGTCTTGGGTTGACTTCTGAGTTTCTCATTGGTAAGGAAACTTTCTTCACTCAAGCCGGTAGTATGGATGCTTTTAAAGCTATATTTGTATTGCCCATTTATGGTTTAACCTTGTTCCCTAACATTGACGGTTTTGTTGATGTTAACTCCATTAGAATCTTCTTGATTGGGAATCCTGTTCCTACTCTGTTGCGTGACATGTATTTCTCTTTGCATTTGAGGAATTCTAAAGGTGGTGGGACTATTGTGTGTTGTGTTCCTCTTCTATACAAGTGGTTTATTTCGCACTTGCCTCTGACACCTGCATTTTTGGAGAATAAGTAATGTCTATAGTGGTCTCAGAGACTTATGTCTATCACTAATGATGATATTGTTTGGTATGACTCTGCATTGGGTAGTTTGGACATTATTGATAGTTGTGGAGATTTCTCTAATGTGCCTCTCATTGGTACACAAGGAGGAATCAACTACAACCTTGTTTTGGCTCGTTGTCAACTTGGGTTTCCCTTGAGGGATAAACCTAATAACACTCAGTTATAAGGCTTATTTTATCAAGAGGGTAAAGATCCCCAACTTTTAAATAAAAGGATGCTACATGCTTGGCATAATGTGAATAGGAATGGAAGATCCGAGCTTGGTCCATGCAACTGTGTAGCTTTGGAAGCTTACACTATTTGGGCGAAGAAGAGAGTTGTGGAGCTCAAGATTCCGTACGCTTATGAAAGACCTATATCTGTGGTTGTGTCTGAGCCATCAACTCTGCCTAACCAAGATGTAGAGGAGTTGGAAGACGCGTTCGTCAAGATGAAGCAAGAGAAAGATATGTGGGAAGAGCGGTTCCATACTTTGAGTCGAAAACATGAAGAGTTGTAGCTTGAGTCGAAAGACAAGGATGCACTTATTGAGATTCTTGAAGACCGAGCAATAAAGAGACAGAGAGAGCCATATGGTTTATCTTCCTCTAGTATGCCTCAACCTTCCGGTGCTTGGAAGAAGATTGTTGATCAGCTATTTCTTGAGAAGGCATAGATGAAGACATCCTTTGAGTCAGAGATTCAACGCATCCGAAGGAAGTATGCACGTATAGCCAAGATCATATGATGTAGTTGCTAGGGATCCTTAGGATGATGTTTTCCTTTTCTCTTGTATTTGTACTTTGGTTTCTGAAATTATACTTAGTGTAATCCTTCCAAAGTTTTATGAATAAAAAGAGATGTTATGGTGAATTGAATTGTTATTATTTAATTGAATATATTTGCAAGTAAGACTTCATATGTTCCTTGAAATTAAAAACAATAAAAAAATTGCATTTCATGCATCATTTGCATAACAGGATTTCTTCTGCTAGATGTCTTATGAGTTCTTCTTTTGTGCATCAGCCAAGCTGACTCACCGCTATAATACTCGCGCTAATCAGCCGAAGAGAATGGAGCATCTATAACAAGAGAACCGAGAGCTGAAGGATGAGATCGCCAGACTTGCGGCGCTGATGGAATCTGTGATTGCTGCCCAGAATCAATCATCACTAACTCCTGCAACTCCTCCACCTCAGAGGACCGTCATTTCTGAGATTTCTTCCTCAACTGTTCATGTTGCTTCTGCCAGTCAACCCATTCATGTTATGCCTACTGGATTCCATTGGGGAATGCCACCAAATTTTATGCCAGAGGGGTATGTGCCCACATTTGTTTCTCTCCCGGCATCTAGCCCGGTCATGTCAATACCACTTCCTTTTGTTCACACTCTACCTCGTGTTGAGGACACTATCTACCACCCTGAGCTGTCCGAAGGTCCATATGTGTATGAAAAGATGGATGAAATGAAAGATCAATTCCTTGAGCTTGTTTACTGTGGAAATTGGTAAACAACTGCTGGTCCTCCCTAGGCTTTAAAACAAAGGGTTACTTGCAGGATCGACCAGTTGATCCTAGGACATGTGCTAGTGCAAGTGAGGCTTGTCAAACTCGACAGAATGACTTTGTGAGGAACGACTCCTAACAAAGTGTCGAACAAGCGTAGGGTTTTTCCACACGAACGTTTTAGATAATGTTATCGCTTATAGGTGACTCGTGACCGACAACGCTATAACATTCAAAAGAGGTATACGACGAACACGCTTTTGGTAAACTCTATTATCGTAATAGAATCAGTGTCGACGGTGTAAACGGCAATGTAAAATGATAACTCAAAAGTAAATGAAATTAAGATAAAATGTTCAATGGGAACAATTGAAAAGTAAGGAGGTTGCATTGAAATAAATGTGGTGATTCACGTACATAGCACTCTCAAAAAACTCTTACTTCCTCGCGTTGGGAATGGGAAGTTTTCTTACAAGTGATTTTCAGTACAAAGTGAACACCCTGAGCCCCTTGTGGGACACTCTATTTATACTAAACTAGAGGAACTACTCATAAGCTAAAACTCCTAGAAACTAGCAGATGTTATGTCACACGATCTGCCCAACCGTTGCACCCATGTCTTGCTAACTGCTCCACATTCTGGCACTTTTATTCTGTTTGTAACTGTTGGTTATTTTAAATTTCAAATTTCTCCCACCCAGACGTTAGGGCGATGCTGTCTTCTGCACATTTGGCTATAATCTATTAAGTCCCAAACTTTACGTTGGTCGACCAAATGGCCTGTCGACCGGGCCAGCTTCCCTTGTCGACTTCATCCTTCAATTTTTGCTTTTCCTACTCTTGCTTACCTCCAAAACCTCTTAATCCTTTGATGGGGTATAACCCCCAAATTCACAGGACTCAGTCATTAACTATGCTTTCAGCATGCCTTAGAGATTTTTTGTGGTAACAAAATGCCCCCCAGAGATGCCATTTTCGACTGTCGAAGTTGGTGAGATGATGGTATCTCTGAAACATCGATTTACCCCTCACTATTTCCACTTCTACTTGGTGGGGGCCTCTGTTCACCCCACGTTGATGACGTCATGTAATCATGGAGGACATTTCCTTTTTCCCTTGAGACGCACAAAATCACGTCTACGTCATTTCGCGTATTTATGACTAAAACATGTTTGTCTTTTCGCTTACCTTCTCTCCACCACGTGTCTGTAGGCGTGGGAACGTGGGCATACGTGTCGAAAATGGAAGTCCAACCGCTCACTCTTCTCTACTCAGGGTTTAAGCTCTATAAAACCCTCATTCTTTCTTCTTCTTCTCTTTTTTCGCCCTTTTGCTTCAACATTTACTTGTCTTCTGCTTTCTGTGAAAACTCTTCTTCTCCACAACGAAAAAATCTTCTGTTCTCTCCATGGCAAGCTCCAACAAACCTTCTGCTGCTAAACTCACACGTCCCATCAATATTGATGGCAGGGAGTATGTTCCTGATCCTCCGTTTGTAGAAGAAAAGGAGAAAATCTGGCGTTCCCAGGTATTGATTCCTCTCTCTTTGGCTAATGAACCCTTAGTGTTCTTAGGTCCTCTCCCAGATAACCGACACCCAGAGATTACTAGAAACGACTCTTCTCTTTTCCCCGCTAGTCACATTTCTGAACCTGTGATTTTCGCTCAACAACTCTTCTCCCTTCGATACGTCGACAGGAACTTCAGGACTACTCCTCCCAGAAATTGTCCTAAGTTTTGCGCTTGAATGGACCGATTGGAATAAAAAAAATCGTCCACTAGAAAAGGACAGGCATCTATACCCTTTTACAGATTGCCCGTTGTGGCCCTACTCAGTCCTGTGGCATGTTATTAGCTGCCCTTCAGTTCTGGGAGAGTTCGACCAACTCCTTCCATACTAAATGTGGCATGATCACACCGACACTTCTGGACATTGCTGCCATCACTGGCTTGAAACCGATTGGCGAAGTCTTCGATTGCGAAGCTGTAGCGCCAGTTCCCTTGAGGTTCAACGTTGGCGACTCTCGCAAGCCAACATACAACAATTTTATTGATCATCATGCCACTTCTGCAGGCCCTGTGACCGACGAAGAACATGTGGCTTTTTTGACCCTTTGGCTGTCCCGCTTTGTCTTCTGTTCTAGATCCATGCAGGTAGCCAAGCACTTTGCTCTCTTGGCAACCCAACTACACCAAGAGTGTGACATTACCTTAGGCCAACTAATTTTGGCTTCTCTCTATGAGTCTCTATCTGAGGTTGTCTGCCAAATTAGGCTCTTCGACCCCGAGAACTCCAGAAAGAAAAACGTGTTGGTCCATGGCCCTTTCTGGTTTTTGCAGTTGTGGCTCAATGCCACTTTCACCAAAGATATAGCCCCCTACGGAATGAGGAGGGTTGCGTGTCCCCTAGAGGAACGACATCTTATCTGGAAGCGGTTGATCCCCCTGACACCTATCGACAAAAACTTCCTGGACCTTCAAGTGTTTCGACTTCTATTTAACATCATGTTGACTCGTGTCGATTTCCTACCCTCTATGGCTCCTTTCAGCCGTCGAATTGAGGGTCCTGAGCGGCTCACCAGGCCTTTCCCTCCGACTGACGGGGAACACAGAGATGAGGCCTTCCTCATTTGGAGGCATTTTCTGGTCCCTCGCTTCCTGTCGGTTGAGACCTCCAGCAGCAATCCTGGCTTAGTCGCTTATTAGTGTAACCTTGTGGCCAGGCAATTTGGCCTTTGCCAATTTGTTCCCAAGCCTCTATTCTCCTCTCAAGAACTGCTTGCCAATATCCTCTGCGGTCAACCTTGGAGCGAGATCGAAGAGGAACTCGACTCTATTTGGAAAAACCGACCACGTCTCCCTTCTCTTCCTTTTCGACCAGCCTACTACTGTACCAAAGAATTCAATGATTGGTGGCAGTCGTATTTTACCCTTTATGTTGGCGCTCCTGATGCCAAACTTTCTGAATTAACTGAGGCTTTTGTTTGTTTGCAGGCGAAATCGACCAAATGTAAGGCTCTTCATGTCAAACAGGTTCGTGCTTTCCAGAATTATTTCCAAGTTGTGTATCGACCAGATAATCTACGTGGGACCATCTGGGAGGCTGCGGTCAAACTAAAAGCGAAACTACAAGACCGGCTTTCAAAACTCAAAGTCCCTGGTCACGTGAAGAATAAGTATCTTTACGCCCTTCACTTTGGAAACCTCAAGTTCCCTCCTCTGCCATCTAGCCCTTTGGCTTTGGCCTTTGGTCATTTGGTTCCGGTGTGGTTTTATTGTCCCATTTCATATGTACAAAACGCTTCTAAGAAAAAAGCCAACAGAGTGGTCCCGACGAAGTATTATCTACCTGACTATTCAGGGCCGCTTCATATTGATCCTCAATATGTTAGCGTGTTCGAAACCACACAGCTTGGTAACACTTCTCTGGAAATTTTAACACTCCCGTCTAGCTGGATTTCGTCGCTCACTTGCGTTTCTTTTGTTTATTTGCAGCGCTCCCTCTAAATCCTATAGGTTCTGCATCTGCTAACCAACCTACTCCTTCGACACAGGAGGCTCGGGTTCGACTCTGGCTGAATTACTATTTCCTTTGGTCTTTTGTTTTTATTCTTAACCATCCTTTCTCTTCTTGCAGGCTGCTCCTGAGCAATCTTCTGACGATGATGGGCGCCCTATTGCTCAAGTCTTGAGGAAACCGAGTTCTTCTATATGCCCCTCTCTGAAACATTTATATTCGCTCTTGTGCCTTCTTAAGGGAAATATTACGTGGTCACTAATGTCTCACTTATGTGCAGGGTCAACCACGTTCGACAGAACCCCCTGTCTCTTCTGCCTCCAAAAAATCCAAAAAAAACAAACGCTATGCTCTCGCAGGCT
Organism: Lathyrus oleraceus; assembly: GCF_024323335.1. Lineage (NCBI taxonomy): Eukaryota > Viridiplantae > Streptophyta > Magnoliopsida > Fabales > Fabaceae > Lathyrus > Lathyrus oleraceus. The sequence continues at coordinate 366,320,484 of NC_066580.1, forward strand.
CTGAGGTATTTCTCGTCGGTTTGTCTACTCTTTTGGCTAGCATATTTGCTTATAACCTCTCTTCGTGTTTCCAGCACACTTCCCCACATAAATCCAAAAGCCATCATGGCCACAAGAGGAAAAACATGACTCTCCCTCCAAGAGTGGCGAAACTAAGAAGAAAAGGCGCCATACAATGCCTCCTTTAGAGGCTCCTGTTGAAGACGTCGACACCCTTGTGGTCGAAACTTCCATCCTCGATGCGGTCCCTGATTCAGCCGTGGGAGCTTCACCGTCGATATTCCCGGGGCTGACGATCAAGCCTTCTACTTTAGAAGCAATTGCCAGGCTCCGCAATCTGGTGAAATCATGTGACGCCTCTTCAGACTCTGAGCAACTCCATTCTGGCAAAATAGGCCCTGAGGCGACAAAGGCTAAAGTTCTCATGGAAAAAATCCGCGTTCACGCCTTGAATCCTGATCTTCCTTTCGTGCTCATGCATGAACCTGTTGTCGGTTCAGAGATCCTGAGCGTGCTTGCCCAATTAAAGGGTCTCCAACTCTCTGATTATGCCAAGCGCGCAATGGCGGCTCTCGAACAAATTCTGGTGCCTATACTGCGCCACATCGACAACGTTCAGGACATTGAACGCCAGATTGTTGTTACTGAGGCCTCCATGAAGGAGAAATGGGAGTTGGTGACGCATGCCGACACGGAGGTCACCAATATGTTGGGGGCTATGGAGGAGCGGCAGAAAGAATTGACTTCCAAACAAACGCGGGACACTGAACTACATCAACAAATTGATGCCCTTCGGCGTCAAATTGCCACTCTGGATAGTGAGTTGGAATCAATTGTTCAGGAGGAGTCACGTTTTGTCGACGAAGTGCTAAAACCTGCTCAGGCCACTGTGGAGCAAACTACCAGTGATGCCTTAGCGGTCGGTGAAGAGCTCATGGTCGTCGAAGGAAAGCTTGAAGAGCTCAAAGCCCATGCCGATACCTTGGAGCCTACATCCTTGCATTATAATTTTGAGCTTAAGTCTTTCCAATCTAAGTTCGGCCAGCTTTGACCGTTTCTATTGATTGTACAAGTTTTTTGTAATATTTAAACAACAACTTCTTGCCACATTAATGTTATCTTTCTTACTTTTAGCACTGTATATTTATTTTTTGTGCCTTTGCAGCTGGTTTCTAAGATATTTATCTCCAACCTTATTCTTTCGACAGTTATTTAGTCTGCCAAAATTTTGACCTCTTGAAGGAGAGGCCTATATTTTTTCAAGTACTTTCCGTTCACTCTTAAAATCCGTTTGTCTGGTGCCAACTCTTCGACCTCGTAGGCGTTGTTAGAAAAGGCCTGCAAAACCTTAAACGGTCCCTCCCAATTAGGGGACCACTTATCCAAAACTCTATCATTTATGTCCATAGGCAGGATCACCCTCCAAACCAGATCGTCAACAGCAAACACTTTCCCTCTCACCCTTTTATTGTAGGCTCGGGCGACTTTCTCTTTCTATCTTTGTAGTGAGTCCAATGCTAACATTCTTTCTTCATCTACGTCGACTAATTCGTCTGTCATCATACTCCAGTAATCTTCAGAAGGTATTTCATACTGCCTTTGGGTTCTGACTGCCTGGACCTGAATCTCTACTAGCAGTACTGTATCATGCCTATAAGCCAGTCGAAATGGGGTTGTTCCAGTTGCTTCTTTTGGTGACGTTCGACATGCCCACAAAGCTTGGTCCAACATCTTATGCCGATTTCTTGGCTTCTTTCCTATGTGTTTCTTTATTAGGCTGATGATCACCTTATTAGCAGTTTCGACTTGGCCATTTGCCTGTGCGTAATAGGGGGTAGAGGTCAGTAATTTGATTCCCATTTCTTTTGCAAAGTCTTGCACTTTTCGACCAGTGAAAACTGACCCCTGGTCGATTGTGCTAGTTTCTGGGATGCCAAATCTGCAGATGATGTAACTCTGGACAAAGTCTATCATAGCTTCTTGGTCCATATTTGTTAATGCTACGGCTTCGACCCATTTTGTGAAATAGTCGATACCAACTAACACATACCTTTGTTGTTTCGACGAGGCTGGCTTTATTTCTCCTATAACATCCAGACCCCATCCTCGAAATGGCCAGGGTTTCACAATTGTATGTAGCTCACTTGCAGGCACATGCTGTATGCCCCCATGTAATTGGCATTCTTGACAGCCTTTAGCAAATTCGATGCAATCTTTCAGCATTGAAGGCCAATAAACTCTTGAGCGCATTAAGAGCCATTTCATCTTCAAACCTGCTTGATGTGCCCCACACGCCCCGCTATGTATGCTTGACACAACCACATATGCCTCACTTTCTCCCAGGAATTTTAATAACACTCCTTCGACCGTATTTTTGAATGATTCATCATTTACCAAGACATAGCTAAGGGCCCTATATTTTATCTTTCGATTTGTCGACCCCAGGGGAATGCGTAAGTAATCGACTAGCGGTTTACGCCAATCGCTTTCATCTTCATCGTCGACAGCCAGAATTTCAAAATGATTTTTATCTACGGCTCCCAACTTCACGATCGCCAAATCTGACGGTGACAACATTGTTGCTCGTACTTTCTCTCTCCCCTGGACCTCTTCATCCTGGTCTTTCGAAGCTTTGAACCCTGAGGCCTCCTGCGCCAAATCATTTGCTCTTTGGTTTTCTTGCCGTGGTATGTGTTGGAGATTGACTTGCTCAAACCTCTTGAGTAATCTGATGGTGACCACGAAGTACATGATTAAATTTTCTTTAACACACCTGTACTCTTTTGATGCTTGTTTAATCACTAACTCCGAGTCTCCCATAATTTCGACATTCCTTGCCCCCAATTCTAGCAGTATTTAAAGTCCGGTGATCAGTGACTCATATTCTGCTTCATTATTGGTGCATCCCCCTTCAATTCTGTATTTGAACTCTGCTGGAATTCCATCTGGAGAAATTATGACTCCTCATATCCCAGATCCATGCTTATGTCTTGACCCTTCGAAGTATAGCCTCCATGGTGCTAAATCTACGTAATTCTGCGCCATTTCGTCCATTGAATGGTCGACAAGAAAATCTGCTACTACTTGCCTTTTCATCGCTTTCAAGGGTACGTATGTCAGGGAGTATTCTGTTAACGCTAAAGCCCATTTTCCAATTCGACTATGCAAAATTGGTTTAGATAACATGTGTTTAATAATATCAAAGTGGGAAGATACGTACACATCAACAGGCTTGATATATTGCTTTAATTTCATACAAGAGAAATACAGGCATAGGCATAGTTTTTCTATATCACTATACCTAGTTTCAGGATCATTAAGCATTCGACTAAGGTAATACACAAGTCTTTCGACGCATTTTTCATCCTCTTGGACTAACATACTTCCTATAGTCGATTCTGAGGCTGCAATATACAGTCTCATTGGCCTATGCCTAACATGAGGGGCCAATACTAGAGGCCTAGTCAAATACTCTTTGATTTTGTCGAAAGCCTCTTGGTGTTCATCCTGCCATTTGAAATCCTCGTTCTTCAGTCGAAGTAGTGGGGAGAATGCTTTTGTTTTGCCACTTAGATTCGATATAAATCTTTTAAGAAAAATTATTTCTTGGTCGATGTTAGCGCTTATTTACGTTGGCCTTTTCTCGCCATTCTCGCCAAGGTTGACTTCTTCCAAGGGGTCTTTTGGTCGGATTTTCTCTGGTGCCTTAGGGTCTTTTTCGAACCCTAAAGGTTCACTGTCATAAATGCAGTCCAGACGCTGCATGTCGACGTTCCTTTTGGCCAAAGTTGGCTTGTCTGGGGGTTCTGGTTGTAGCGGGGTATTCATTACCATTAGAGATATTAACTAAATCCAAGGTAAATCATACAAGTGGAGTCACCACCGCACTTCTATTTATCCAAAGGAATGGTTAGAAAGCGAACAAAAACCTAAAAGTTTTATCGAATCAAAAACTAGTAAAAATGTCAGAGATCTGGGTAAGGGGGTTGGTTATGCAATGGGAAGGTGTTAGGCACCCAAAGCATCCTAGGTACTCCTAGGGAGCCCTTTTCATATTTGTTGTAAGGTTGTTGTTTTTTTTTTTGTTGTGAAAGTTTATTTGTGCAAACATGATTGAAGGGATGAGAAAAGAATATACAAATTTATTTACATTTTGTGTTTGAATGGATGAACCCATTTCCTACGTACCATCTTAAAAAAAGATTAGGATCAAAACCTCGTAGTTCGGGGTAAAAAAATTCAAAAAAAAAGTTGGTGAATTGATTGGTCAAAAAACCTTAAGGTCTTTTGTTATCAAAGGGAGAAAACTCAACCTAAAACCACAAATCCACCATGTGAGGATAGCTTCAACATGTTAGTGAGTGGTTAACCCTATAATAAGCATGGAAGACTCATTGTCCATCACTAAGGATAAAGGTGAGTATTATATCTACCTTAAGGATAACCCAAACCTAATAGCTAATGGTTATAAAAAAAAGGGTTATATTAAGAAGGTGGCCATTGAAACCACAAAAAGTATTTGAATGAGTTATATTTACCAATTAAAAGTATTTACAAAAATATGGTTAAAGTGGATTAAAAGGTTCAATTCAGAATAAGTGTTATAAAAAATAAGTTTTGAAAATCAAAAGCATAAGGCTTAGGTTTATAATGTTGAAAACAAAAGTTATTGTTTGCACAAAAAGTTTTGGCTTGGGTTAGAATGGGGAAAAAAAGGGTAAAATTCCTAAACATACAAGAGATAAGGGAAAAGAAAATAAAACCACATTAGGAGTTCCCCTCTTGAGATCATATTGATGATCCAAGTAGCTCCCATCCTCTGGAATAAGCAGTCACAAACAAATATCTCAAGCCATTAAGCACAGGTAATCGGAATAAACCTCCAGGGAGTATCCCACAAATAAAGTGGAACACCAGGCCATCTCTGCAAGAGTCATGTGAGTCCTCACAAAAAAAAAACTCAACAAACAGGTTAGAGAAAAAAAATAGGGTAATCAAGGGTTGTCCCCAAATCAAAATGTAACCACATGAATCATGCCATTAAAATTCACAAAAAAAAACTCACAAAAAGCAACCAAGGGCAGGAGGCCTAAACCTCTTGTCAAACACATACATTAAAAGGGTATCAAAAAATTTCAGGTTGAAAGTATAAAGTAGTGGAAATAGGGCATACCTGATTGGGGAGGATCGATTGATAAATGTGATGTTAACGTTAACACTACAATAGATTGAATCATAATATAATAATTTAATTATTAAAAGGAAATAATTATAAGCAGGTATAAGCAATGTTTTTTAGCGAGATTTCATTTCCTCTTTTTTTCACATAATAATGAATTTGTGCATTTCAAATAATTTTAATAATTAAACTACACATTTAATAATTAAATTATTTCCACTTAATCTAATACAGTTAAAATACATTAAATATATCACTTATATAATAATTATGTAATATATTACACTTTATTTAAAATACATTAAAATAAGTGTTGTAGTGAATAAGATTAATTTATTATTCAAGTTATGAAAATATATTAAAATAAGTATTATACTTTGTGCTTAATAAAATTTATTATTTTTATAGGTAACTTCTTGATCAAAGAAAGATAAACCAAAATCTACTGACAAAAACAATGAAAACCATCAGCTGGGATAGTAGAGGTTTGACAGAACGCCATTTTGGAAAACAAAGAACCCTTTGTTTTTACTAAGGAAGACTATACTTAAGAAGATGAAAACTCCATTCTAGAAAAGAACAAAATTAGATGTGGTTCCAATTCAGGTTTGTTTGTGGGCTGCACTGGAAGTGGAAAAGAGCATGCTAGAGTATTTGGCACTATGACGATAGAGAACTTGAATATACCCATCATTTCCTTTTCTATGAACCATATATCTAGTTCATTTCAAGATAAAAGTGAGTGGATCCAAATAGAAGGGAGACTTGGAACCTCATAAAAAAAAATCCCTCAGCTTAGGCAATAGCTGGGTTCATTTTTTCTATTTTTTTCTTCTTCATCTCTACTCTAATATTTTATTATATATTATTTTCTTCTTCTTCTCTACTCTAATCTTTGATTAAAAATTATCTTCTTCGTACATATCTTATTGATTTTTTAAAATATTTTTCAAGCTGATTCAAAATAAGGTTGCTACATAGTAAAATAATAAAGTTATTGATTATAACTATACTTATTTAATGATAATTACAAAATATTTTAAAACTTCAGATGAAAAAATCTTGTTGGTTAATTAATGTGTTTTTTTACACAATTACTGTACTGTATAACGGTAGAATTTTAACATTGAAATCAATATATATATATATATATATATATATATATATATATATATATATATATATATATATATATATATATATATATATATATATATATATATATTTGTCATTCAAACTTATCTTTTATATTTTTAAATTTATAATTTATATTTCGTACATATCTTTTACTATAATTTGTTTTTAAAATAAAGATTATATCAAATTATGAAAATATACTAAAATAAGTGTTTCGGTGAAATAATAATTGTTTTAATATAAACTTCAAATTATGAAAATAATTATTAAATTACTGTTGCATATTTTATTACGCACAATTATTAAGAATTATAGTATTAAATTACACATTTAATTAGTAGAGTGTCATATTTTAATAATTATTTTCATAATTTGAAGCTTATATTAATTAAAAAAATTTAATAATTGTATTTTAATAATGCGTAATAAATTGCAATGATTAAATTATTAGTGAAATAATAGTTGATCTAATACAATTAAATTATGGTTCGCTTCAAAATATAAGAGTGTATAATGGTTATGGGCATTAAAAATTTAATTAAAAATACAGTTGATTGATTCTTATTTCCTTGTCTAATTACACTCATAATGATATTTATGAAAAGTTTCTCATCAATTCAAAGTAAACTGGAGTTGGACTTAATTATGAGGATGATTGGATGGTTCTTGTTCTTACTATTAATACAACTACTGAAATTTTCTCTGTAGCAATTTCTCTTCATGTTAATGTTGTTTGGATGACTTTGATGTTTCTTTTAAAGTAACCATATTTTTTAAAACAAAATCACAAAAAATAAGGTTTCATAAAATTAACTCAAAAGTAGTGACAATGAGAACAAATTAAGTTACTCCATCATTAAAAAATGAACGAATCATAACGAAAACTACATTGTTGCTTTTGAAACACGTAAATCAAAGAAGTAATAGATAGAAGTTAGAGTTTCACGTACTTTTAAGAAGTTTCTGACACGACGGTTCAATCGTGAGGGCTGGTTGTTGGAGGTATCAGCGGTGATGTCAGAGGTTCAACAGTGCTTTTGGTTGTTGCCGTCACCGGAGAAAATGAAAGAAACAGAAAACGTGAAAAACCCCTTAATATGAGCACCCATCAATATTTTACACTTATTATTTGTAAGTGTATGACAATAAAAATGGAAATCGTGCATGTAACTGCTTGCTAACTTCCATTATACATTCCTATGCTCAGCTTTTATCCCTCTTAAAATTCATAGGCTTTAAGTGGTAACTAATAGAAGTTACTAATCACATTAATTTGAATTCAATTATTTATAAAATCATGAAATAAAATAAATATTTTAGAGAAAAATATAAATCAACCCAAAAATTTGTATCTCCTTAAAGATATGTTGTCTTCTAACAGGAAGAATGATAAAATCTTGAAATAAAATAAATATTTTAGAGAAATATGTCTTAAACGATTCTCTTTTTTATAATGAATTAGTGTAATATATGTATGAACAAAAAACACATAATTATATGTATATATAAAAATTACTTACATGTGGAGTAGAAAAATACAAACAACAAAGTCAGTTATTGAAGAATGTTCTTTAATCCTTGATATATGTCTTGAGTTTGTATGTTATTGAAGAATGTTCTCCGATCCTTAATATATGTCTTAAGGTTATATGTGAGTGAGCATGAAATATGAAATTTATTTTGAAATGTGCAGTTATTAAGTATTAAATAAGCCAAAACATTTGAATTCTAACAATGGATTTGAATTCTAACAATGAATTTACAGATAGTTTATAAGTCACATATTTACTTTTATGCCAACAATGAACGTGGACATAGTTTTTAATTGGTAAGTTTTGTCTTTAGCGATTAACAATTGTGTGGTAAGTTACATAAGGATAATGTTAAAATAAAGATATGTGAGCTATTTAAGGGTAATGTTGGAATAAAAATATATGAGTTATATAAGGGTAATATCGAAAAAAATAGGTCAACCCAAATTTCTCTATCCCCTTTATTTATAAAAAATCATTTTAATGATACTCATAATAAAAAAATGTTTTCTATGAATGAATATATGATTTCTATATAGATAAAGAAATGTTTACTATATTTGTTGCTAAAATTAACTACAAAGACCGAAAAGAATGGAAAAATAAAAAATAAAAAATTGTAAAGAAAAATAATTGAAAGAAAACTGTAAATGAAGGTATAACAAAAGTGGTTAAGGAAAATATTTGGAAAGGGTAAATTTGAAGTGTAAAAAGAAACAATTTTCCATCTTTAAGTGAGAAATAAAAATCTATCATAAAAAATCTCATCTAAATCATCATTAAAACTCTTGATAGAAATAAAAAAAATGATGAAACATATGATTGAATTAACCATCTATACTTGTTATATATTTTACCAAAAAGAAGAATTTGTTACACATTTTGTATGATAGTAGCAGTCTTGAATATTAAAATCAAAATTCTAAAATTTAAACAAATTTAAAATTGAATAAAAGATGACAATTTTTCAAACAACAAAAATATAAAACCTGAGTTCCACCAAGACAATGAATATGAATTTATTTTTGTGAGATATTGTAAAAATGAAAAGAGATTCAATCAAAAAAAATTAAACAAACATAAAAAGGAGAAAAAATAACATATTTTGGTACTGGATTTGGAATAAAGAAAAAGTGTGTACCTATTGTGAGATACTGTGAAAATGAAAAGAGATTCAATCAAAAAAATTAAACAAACATAAAAAGGATAAAAAATAGCATATTTTGGTATTGGATTTGGAATAAAGAAGAAGTGTGTACCCATTGTGAGATATTGTGAAAATGAAAAGAGATTCAATAAAAAAAATTAAACAATAATACAAAGGAGAAAAAATAACATATTTTGATACTAGATTTGGAATAATAAAGAAGTGTGTACCCATTCTTCAATTTCTCTCACCTATTATCATTTCTTCCTTTCTTTGCTTCTTTCTAACCGTGGATCCTCTTATTATGTTATCATTTCTAGTGGTAGTAGTATATTTAATTTGTTGGAGGAAGTAATTTGGTGTAGTTGGAGGTTACAATTTATCATGCAGATAACCGCATCAAGGGTACATTCGGAAATCCGAAAATATAAATATAAGTCATACCAAAATGGGCCATTGCTTGTATAAATAGTTATGTAGTAGTATATTTAATTTGTTGGAGGAAGTTATTTGGTGGTGTTGGAGGTTACATATTATCATGTAGATAACCGCATGCAAGGGTACATCCGGAAATATAAAAAGAAGCCATACCAAATGGGTCATCGCCTTTATAGATAGTAATAGATAAAGTTGAGCTTCTATCCAATTATTTCTATTCTTATTTACTTATGTTAAATAAAATTGAATTTTTATGATGATAATTTTGAAATAAATTAATAAATAATTTTTTTTCTTAAAAATAATAAAAACATTCACTTTAAGAATAATCGATTTCAGCAAGGAATGTCAACAACAATCTAAGAACAGGTAATTCTTGGAGTGTAGAGCATTGATGGTCTTCCCCAAGTAGTTGGTTTGGTAACTTTTTTCCTCCCCAGCAGTTTGTCATTTGTCCCCGGCTTGATCGATGATTTTCTCCCCGAATAATCTCCTCTCCCCAGTAGAATTGGTGGGTTTTATCCCTAGTCGAGCTGACGACCGATCCCCTTTGTAAATACATATTGCCCAACTGAGGTGCTCATGTTTTGTATCCCCTAGTTAGTGATTTGTGATTGTACCCTGGATATCCAAAACCTTTATTTGGTTTCCAAATTCCCCATTTGCATTTGTTTATGTTGTGTAACCACGGAAATTTCTCCCCTAAGTGGGACTGACCCGATTATCTTTGCCTTGGAATTGGTTTATTTCGCAGTTTCCAAGAAGAATTTAATGATGATTGTGATGGTTCTTTGGTTTGATTTGGAAAGTCACATCATCCCAGCATTTTGCTCGATTCCTCACTCAGAGTTTTATCTCTGATATTCCCCGGTGGAGTTCGTCTCCTGATGAAAGTTTCTTCTTGGCAGTATTTGGTTCTGAGTAGTATTTGATTATTGTCCTCTGCGAGGTCGTCTCCCATTTGATATGGTGTTGACCTAAAATCCCCCGCAATGTTGATTTGTGTGGATCTTTAGCAGATCCTTCTCTATCCTTAACATGATTGGTTGGATATCCTTCAGCAGTGCTCTCTCCCCTTCGAGTTTCTCGTGATTGATTGAAAGCAGGCTCTCCATGTCTTTCCCAGGCAGAGTTTATTTATTTAGAGCTAGATGATTTATTTTCATCCCTCGCATTTTCTCCAGTTGGTGTTTCTGTCTTGTTGAGATTAGCCGAGTCTTATATTGATGATTCAAATCTTTGTTATTTGTATCCTTTTTGTGGTTTTGTCAGCATGATCATAATCATACACATGCATATTCATGCTTAAAACACAATATTATATATTTCATTATGCATTCTATCAGATTGATTTTTCTTCTGATCCCCTGCTTTGGTGATATTATTTCCCCATGTAGATTTGGTGTCTGTCCTCCTTCAATTGTAGAGTGTCAACCCCTTAAGCAAAAAGGGTTTAACCTTTATCATTCCCCACAGAGTATTTCCTTATGGATGACTATTATTTCAGATGGAACCACTCCCTTCGAGTTATATCCTCACTGGGTTGAGTCTTTGTTTGACCGTTTCTTTCTAGCTATTACCTATATAGATATTTTGGTCTCCCAAGAGTCTATTACCCAGTAACTGGTAATATTTTTCTCAATGTCGAGTACCTTACTTTTGCCATATACCCGGTAAAATGTAATCTTCTTCCTTTGTATTCCCCCAATGGATTCATTTTCATGTTTCCCCAGTGAGTCTATCCTTGATATGTTCATCCTACCCGGTGACAGATATTCTTCCTTTTTGGTTTTCTACCCAATAAAAAGGTAGTTGCAATCCCTATTTTATTTCCAGAGAGTTTATCCTTGATATGTTCACTTTAACAGGTGACAAATTTTCTCTTTTTTGTGGTATTCTACCCAGTAACTGATAGTTGTATTCTCTCTTTGGTATTCTACCCAATAGCTGGTAGATATAATTCATATTTTCTCTCCGACAATCTATCATTGATATGTTTACCCTAACCAGTAACATATATTCTTCCTCTTTCCCCCAGGTGGTCTGTCCTTGATATGTTTATCCTAACCGATGACAAATATTCTTCCTTTGAGTTTATCCTTTATATGTTCACTTTAATTAGGTGACAGATACTCTCTCTTTGTTCTTCTGCCCAGTAACTCGTAGTTGTAAATCCTATTTGATCTTTTTCCCCAATAGGTTATTCTTACCTAGTAATCGGTAATGAATACACCTCTTTTCTTCAGTGAGTCATCCTCGATATGTTTACCCTAACCAGTAACGGATGTCTCTCTGTCAGAGTGTATTATCTTCTTACCATGTAACCGATAGTAGACAATATATCTCTTATACTCCTGTGTTGAAGTCCATTCTTCCTCAGTTGAGTTTGAGTGCGTATTTCCTCAGTGAAATCGCCTTTTCCTGTTTGGTTTGAATATTTCAGCTTTGTTATGATCTACCCATTTCCCCTGCATATTTCCTTGGTTCCACAACCGAGTCTTTCCATTGATTTCTTTTCATGGGAATTTCCCTTGTGTCTCCAGCAGTTTTTAAGTCGTAGCCTAGCCTACGCATAAATTTTATCCCCCAGAGTCTCTATCTTCCTTAGTGAGTTTTCCTTACGGAATACATTTTGCTCCTATAGACCCTTAGTCTCTACCAGATTCTTTTCCTTTGTGGCAATATATTTCCCCACAAAGATTATTTTAACATTCCTATCATATGCATCATGAGGTCTCTTAGGGACCAAAATTTGTTTATAGATGTTGTTATTTAAGTCCATTCTACTGTGTTGATACAAAGATTTTAACCTTCACATCCTCAGTTAGAATGTCCTTAAATATAGGCAGTTGTAAGACCCCAATTTTGACCCTAAGATCCCTCATGCTATCTCATCTTATGCATTGGCTTTGGGATCAAACCTTGGCATCCTCCTTACCCCTTGTTCATTGGGTTTGCATTGGGAGAGATCACCAAGCACATTTGATTGTATCATACCTTGTTTTTTATTATTTACTAACCAAAATTCCAAAAATATGTCTATGTATAACTTTGTTTCTTTTGCAGATAGTGTGTGCATTCACCAATGCCTCATCAAGCTCATATCTAAGGTTTAATACCCTCAGTACAAGGAGATCAATCAAGGTATGGTTCACATTGGTTCTATACATCATATATGGATCCCTATGATCTTCATTTATCATTTTGATCAAGGATTCATCAAGAGTTTGAAGCTTATTTGCCTTGGAAGCCCTAATTCATCTAGGTATCTTGTGTGACTTCCTCGATAAGTTTCTTCAACAATTGATCAAATATATCAAGGTATACTTCATATTAAATCATATTATACATATATGATCCTCCATGAGTCCCAAAGATCAAGAGAACTTCAAATTTGCAAGTAGGTTCAAGGTGGTTGACCAGAGAAAGTCAACTGGTCAAAATTGGGGTTCCCTAGACCCTATCTCCTACAATTTTTGTCATATGAAAATTTTTCCAAGATAAATTTTACTCCTTATGATATTCCAAACAACTTTAATGTTAAGGTCAAGATATACTTTTTCTTGGAAAGTCATTTTTTTAAGGTGAAAGATTATAAGTCATTTTGTCTAAACCCTAGTTAGGAGGTCAACTATCAAGGACAATAACTTGCTCAATTTTTATGAGATGAAGGCCATACAAGTTTCATGATCAATTTCAAGATCTCCTATACAACTTTTATTCTTTGAGAAATGTCAAATTCAACTTGCAAGGGCATGTGCCAAGAGGAAACATTATAGGTCATTTTGGGCCATTACCATTGAACAAACAATTTTCCTCAACTTCTAAAATGCATCACTCCCTCATGCCAAATCCAAACAAGTTCAAATTTGTGACCAAATTGAATAGGATTGAAAGATATACAATTTTTATGAGGGAACATCATCCATTTAAAGCTCATAGAAAAAGTTATTCAAGGTGGAAGAAGTGGATATTTGACTTGGTACTTAGAAAAATTTCAATTATGTTTGATTTCTCAATCTTCCACCTCAAAATTCGTCATTATCCAAGCTTCAACTATTAAAGTGTTCAACATGAAAGTTGTTCCCCTTGATGTCCCCTTTTTAAAAAGTCTAAAATCACCTTATTTGGACAAGATTTGAATGACTTGCGTATAGTTACTCTTCATGGTTCCATTTGGATAAATCACATGATCATTCCCCACTTTCAAATGCATGGCTTCATGTTATACTTTCAGTATCACTCATGATCATTTTTGGACCTGATTACATCATCTCATGGGCCTATCACACGGCCATGCAAGCATGCATTTCATATTTCTATTTTTGGCCAAAATTCATAAGGTGTGAAAAGCAATGAACATGGCTATAAATATATGCCCTTGGTGATCAGGATTTGGATCCTCTAGCCCAAGTTTCTCCCCTTTTCTCTCCCAAACCCCATTGAAAGGATAATCTTGAAGATTTCTTGAGAAATCGAGTTTCAATTCTCATTCTGTTTTGGAATTGAAACTCTAAGAGTCCAAGCTTTTTAATCATCAATATCATCTCCTGCAAGCTTCTAGAGTCAAGCCAAGCCAAATTGGAAGCAATATCAAGTTGAGTTTAAGCTCCTCGAAGGTGAGATTTCAGAAACTTTTCTTCTTCGATTCTCCCTCATTTCTCATCCATTTTGATTGATTGTTGGTTTGCTGAAGTCCTACCAATGTAAGCAACAAAATTGAGTTGCTTTGAGGTTAAATCGAAGAAACTCAGTTCATGGTCCTCAAAATTCAAATCCTTGTATCTTTCGATATACTTGGAATTAGAGAAAATTGAGGCTAGATTCAAGCTCGTGAGCATTTTTTCTTTAAAACCATTTCCTTGTTTTTCATTTTGGTGATGGTTGGTAGTCATCCAGTCCGGTGAGGTTCACCAAAGAAGATGACCGGAGCCCTAGTTATGGTGGTGTGTTGGCGTGTTCCCAACCCTTTGATCCATTCAAAATGTTTTAATCTTGGCCCTTGATTCTAATTACCATTGTTGTGACGTGTTTGACTTGGTCTATCGTAGATAACGCACGCGTGGCCATCAGATATGTCACCTCAATTAATGAGGGAGATCTGATGACCCTTATTTTTTTGAATTTATTTATATTTTCTGATTTTTCATTGAATCCCTTTATTTTGTTTAATTCATATTAATTTCATTTTTAATCAAAAAAATATGGGACATTCACCAAAGATCTTTAAATATTCTTCTATTTCATATTCTGAATTAAAATTATTTTTTGGATTAATTTTGTTATTTTTCATGAATTAATTGTTTTTGTGCATATCTTTAATTGTGTAAAAATACTTATGACTTTTAAAAAATAGTGAAATTTTTTGTCTAAGGTCCTTTGACCTTGTTTGGCCTAGAATAAATTCCTTGGGCATTTATTTGGTGCTTTGAAGGGATTTTAGGTTTTGAATAAACTTAAAGGCATTTTAATCCATTTTTAAATTGATTTTTAATTGTTTAAATGTGTAAAAATGTTGTTGAGCCATTTTTATGGTCTTGTGATATTTGACTTTCTGTTTGGGCCTTGGTCAAGGTTGATTTGACTTTTGTTGGATCAAAACCATTGGTTTTAGGGGATTGATGAAATGTACGTTTCATCTCCAAAAATGAATGGATGGTTTTGATTTGATGAAATTCCTCCCATGGTCAATTTTTGTTTACATCTTCCCCTCTCTCTTCATCTTCATCTCTATTCTTTCCCATTCCCCCATTTGACTAATGAAATCTCTAATGTCTAAAGGCTAATTGGTTCATCAATGACCTTGTGTCAGATGAATCATAACAAGTGTGACTGAGATAAGTCCTTCCCATTTTATTTTAGTGTGTGGTATGTTTTAGGAGTTTGGTTCTTTGTACCAAATCTCTAACATGCATTAACACTTATATTTTTATTACCCGACCTCAGATAGTTGTGACTTATATATAAGTCCAATTACGATTGCTTAACATATAGCTAAATTTAACCCTCAAGGCATAACATTCTAGTAAATGAGATTGTAAGTCTCCCATTCTTCATGGCATTGTATGGAGACTTGACATTTTTTCCTTTCATGGGAGCTAGTGTAATACTTGTTGAATTATCCAAGTTGGATCCCTTCTCATGGAAGATGTCATGGTTTAAGGATCCACACTTGTGAATGAATGGTTGAGTGTTCTCCAAAAATTGACTTAATCAATTAAAACTCAACACCAACACTTGACTAACCATTGACTAAATCTTACTCATTATGCTTTTACTTTCAAGTCATTTATCTTCTGCAATTTAAATTTCAGTCATTTATCATTCATTGCCATTTTACATTTCATGCAACTTGTTTATGTTTAAGTCCTTTTTCACTTTGCTCACTTCAGCCATATCTTGTGATTGTATATATTGTTTGTTTGCGATTTATTTTGTTTGTAGTCTTAGAACCTTAAAACATTTAATAACAACAAAAACCCTAAAAAACATTTGGTGCCCTGTTGAACTTGATCTAAACTTCTGGACTTAGAATTAGGCAACATTCCCTATGCTAAAGGGACTTGGCCAATGCTAACATTTTGAGACTGAGCTATGTTGAATTAAGCCTTCATCTGATGCAAGACCTTCAAGATCTCTTTGATTCATTTGTTACTAGGTCTCTATGCTTAATTGTTATTGTGTATTTATTGTCTATGTCTGATGTTTTGTTTTGAGTTGATCAAGGAATATTTCATCTGATACATTGGAAGACTGCTAGCTATTGGAATGCTTGCTTGGATATGGCTATCTTTATTTAATGCCTTGATCTTCATGATGTCTGGATATTGCTAATTTCTTATTGATCATTTCTTGATTAAAGTCTAAAATAAAATGGGTTTCTATATGACAATCTAGTCTGTTGGATTGCATCCCTTTGGTCAGATCTTTTCAAGTCTTAACTTTTAATTTGTGCTTATGATAGCCTCTTCATCTCCTCCCACTTCTTAAATTTCAAAACTTCTCCCTCTTTTCAAAAACCTTCTTTTCTTGTGATTTCAAACTTAGACATGTTTTAATGATTAGAAACTTTGGCCTTATGCCATTGAATTTTCAAACTTTTTCTTAAAACAAACTTGTAAATAAATTTAACCATATTGACTTAAATTTCAAAATACAAAAAGAACTAACAACTCCATTCAAAATTTTGGCATTTTGTACCTTTTCTTATTAAATTCTTGTTAAAAGCAATTCACCAACTTGTTTGAAAATTTTACCACAAACTACGGGGTTTTGATCCCTCATTTTTATGTTGGTACGTAGGCATAAGACCGAAGGTCTTGTCAAACACAAAAAATATAACCAATGAATTCTTTTCTCATCCCCACACTTTATTTTATCAAACATCATTTATACCAAAAACATATGCACACATAAAAAAGATCTCCCTAGGAGTACCTAGGACACTGGTAGGACTTCAGACTACCAATAATCAAGAAAAATAGTTGAGAAATGAGGGATAATCATAGAAGATAAGTTTGAGAAAAATCACCTTAGGGTAGCTAAAATTCAGCTTGATCTTGCTTCCAATTTTCCTTGGCTCAACCCTAGAAGTTTGCAGGAAGTGAAATGGATTAAAGAGAGGCTTGGATTCTTGGAGTTTCAATCTCAAAACAGAAGGAGAATTGAAACTCGATTTCAAGTGAAATCTTCAAGTTTATCCTTTAATGGAGGCTAGAGATGCAAGGGTTCAAAGCATGGGTAGAAGGGTCCTCATTCTGATCACAATGGTCATGTATATATAGCCTAATAACTTGCTTTTCCCACACTTTAGAACTTTGCCAATTTTAGCAACTTTGGTGCATGGATGCATGGGCAATTATTTGGGCCCTATTCATGATGCTATCACATTCCAATTCATGCATAATTGACCCTGTAATAATAACATGTAAGCATGCAAAAGGAAATGGATAATTGGATTCAAATATTTCCAAAATAAGCCTATGAAAGGAACCATGCGCAAGTTCCTCAAATCTTGTCCAAATGAAGTGACTTGGACTTTTTGGAAAGGTGACATCAAGGGGAAAAACTTTTATTTTGAACAGTTTTCCATTTGAAGCTTGGATCATGATCAATTTTGAGGTGGAAGTTTGATAAATCAAACATAATTGAGATTTTTCTAAGTACTAAGTCAAATGACCACTGCTTCCACCTTGAATAACTTTTGCTATGAGTTTCAAATGGAAATGGTTCCTTCATAAAAGTCGTAGATCTTTCAACCTGGTTAAATTTGGTCATAAATTCGACCTAATATAGATTTTTTATGAGGGAGTTATGCATTTTAGAAGTTGAGAAAAATTGTTTGTTCAAGGGTAATGGCCCAAAATGACCTATAATGTTTTCTCTTGGCACATGCCCTTGCAAGTTAAATTTGAAATTTCTAAAAGAATCAAAGTTGGAGACGACATCTTGAAATTGATCATGGAACTTGGATGGCCTTCATCTCATAAATATTGAGCAAGCTATGGTTTTGGAAGTTGACCTCCTAACTAGGGCACAAACAAAATGACCTATAATATTTCACCATAAAAAATGACTTTCCAAGAAAAACTATCTCTTGGAATAATTTTCATATGACAAAAATTTTAGGAGATAGGGTCTAGGGAACCCTAGTTTTGACTAGTTGACTTTCTCATGTCAACCTCTTTGAACCAACTTGCAAACTTGAAGTTCTCTTGATCTTTTGGACTCACGGAGGATCATATATGCATAAGATTATGTATAATAGAGTATACCTTGATATATTGGACCAATTTTTGAAGAAACTTGTTGAGGAAGTCACACAAGATACCTAGATGAGTTAGGGATTCCAATGCAAACCAGCTTCAAACTCTTGATGAATTCTTGATCCAAATGATAAAAGAAGAACATGGGGATCCATATATGATGATCAAAACTAATGTGAACTACCAATTGATTGATCTCCTTGAACTGAGTGTCTCAAACCCTAGTTGTGAGCTTGATAGGGTATTGGTGGATGCACACACTACCTACAAAAGAAACAAAGTTATACACAGACATATTTTTAGTATTTTGGTTAGTAAACAAAAGAAAATGAAATATGATACAATCAAAAATGTGCTTGGTGATCTCTCCCAATGAAAACCAAATGAATGAGGGGTAAGGAGGATACCAAGGTGTTATCCTAAAGCCAATGAAAATGATGAGATAACATGAGGGATATTAGGGTCTTAATTAGGGTCTTACAGCTGCCCCTATTTAAGGACATTCTAACTGAGGATGTGAAGGTTAAAATCTTCGTATCAACTCAGTAAAATGGACTTAAATAAAAACATCAAGAAACAAATTTTGGTCCATAAGAGACCTCATGATGCATATGATATGAATGTTAAAATAATCTTTGTGGTGAATTTATTGCCACAAAGGAAAAGAATCCGAGAGAATGAAAATCCACAAGAGCATAATGTATTTCGTAAGGAAAACTCACTAGGGAGACAAATACTCTAGGGGATAAAATGCTATGTGTAGGTCAAGCTACAAATTGAAAAATGCTGGAGACACGAGGGATTTCCATGAACATAAATCAATGGAAAGATTCGGTCCGGGGATAAGGTTATCTACAGGGGATGGCGACTTCACTAAGGAAATACGCACTCAAACTCTACGGGGGAAGAAAAACTTCAACACATGAGTAAAATAGATGTATTATCTATTACTGGTTACTGGGTAGGAAGATAACACACTCGGTTAGGATGATCATATCAAGGATAAACTCAGCAGGGGACAATAGGAATTATAACTATCGGTTACTGGGTAGAAGACCACAAAATTAGAGAGAATCCGCCACTGATTAGAGTGAACATATCAAGGATAAACTCTGAGGGGGGAAAGTAGGATTTACAACTACCTGTTATTGGGTAGAATACCAAAAAGAAGAGAAAATCTGTCACCGATTAAAGTGAACATATCAAGGATTAACTCTCTAGGGAATAAAAGCAGGGATTACAACTACCTTTTTACTAGGTAGAAAACCAAAAAGGAATAATATTCGTCACCGGTTAGGATGAACATATCAAGGATAGACTTACCGAGGAAACGTGAAAATGAATCCGCTGGGGAAAAACAAAGGAAGTAAATTACATTTTACCAGATATTGGGCATAAGTAATGTGCTCAACATCAAGAAGAATATTACCAGCTACTGGATACTAAATTCTTGGAGACCAAAAGAACTATCTAGGTAAGAACTAGAAAGAAATGGTCAATCGAAGACTCATCCCAATAAGGATATAACTTAAGGGGAGTGGTTCTATCCAGATAATAAACTGGGGGGGGGGGGGGGGGGGGAACTGAAATGATAATCATCCACGAAGAAATAACTCAGTGGGGAATGAGAAAGGATAAATACTTTCTGCTTAAGGGGCTGACACTCTACATTTTAAGGAGGACAGACACGCCAAATCTGCATGAAAAATAATATCACCAAAGTAGGGGATTAGAAAAAAAAATCAATGCGATAAGATTCACAATGAAATATCTGATGTTGTGTTTATGCGTGAACATGCATGTATATGATTATGCTAACAAAGAAACACAAAGGATACAAATAAAAAAGATTTAAATCATCACTAAAATACTCGGCTAATCTCAACAAGATGGAAATCATCCAGCTCCGAATAAATCAACTCTGGTTGGGGAAAGACATGGAGAATATGCTTCCAATCAATCATGGAAATCTCCATGGGGAGAGATCACTACTGAAGGATAATTAACCAAACATGTCGAGGATAGGGAAGGATCTGTTGAGTATCCAAACAAATCAACATTGCGGGGAATCTTAAGTCAACAACATGTCAAATAGGAGACAACCTTGCAGGGGGCATAATCAAATACTGCTCAGAATCAAACACTGTTGGAAAATATGGAACTTCTATCAGAAGATGAACTCCACCGGGGAATACAAGAGATAAAACTCTGAATGAGGAATCAAGCAAATTGTTGGGGATGTTGTGACTTTCTGGAATAACCCAAGGACCGTAACCCTCCTCAATAATCATCAAATTCTTCTCGGAAATTGCAAAATAAACCAATTCCAAGATAAAGATAATCGGATCTGACTCACACATGGGAGAAACTGTTACGGTTATGCAACACAAATAAGTGCAAATGGGGATCTGGACACCAAATAAAGGTTCTGGGATACCCAGGGTCCAATCGCCAAATCACAAACTAGGGGATACAAAATATCAACACCTTAGCTGGGGAATATGAATTTGTAAAGGGGACCAATCATCAGCTAAATCAGGGATGAGACCTACCACCTCTATAGGGAATGGTAAATTACTTGGGGAGAAACTTATCAACCATGCAGTGAATAAACGAAGAACTGTTGGGGAGGAAAAAGTTACCAAACCAACTGCTTATGGAAGACTAACAATGCTTCACACTTTAAGACTTACCTATTCTTAGATTGTTGTTGACATTCCTTGCTGAAATCAATTATTCTTAAAGTGAATGCTTTTATTATTTTAAGAAAAATAATTATTCATTAATTTATTTCAAAATTATCATCATAAAAATTCAATTTTATTTAACAGAAGTAAATAAGAATATAAATAATTGGATAAAATATCAACTTTATTTAATAGAATGGTAGTCAGTGAATGGCGGGACTCCATGGATCCTTACAAAGTTTGAGAATGGTAATTTACATGGAAAAAGGCTACATTGAATACAATGATCACTAACTTTGAAATCTGTTATCCTCTTGTCTTTGGTTGAGAATGATGAATCGGAACTAAATAACTATTCAAAACTGCTTCAAAGATTAAGAACAACCGGATGCAGTTACTTGCCATAATCCCTAATTTTTTCCTAGATTTCCCTAAGGTGGGGTACTCAATCTACCGGGATAAATTTTCTGTTTTATGTCTCTAATTTTTTCCTAAGACACCCTTTCAGGTTTTCAACTTAGCGAGCTGTTCTTTTCTTTTTTAGGCGCAATATTTCTTGACTGCATCAGCATTCACAGGATGTGTGAACTCTTCCCCATCTATAGTTGTAAGAATCAAAGCACCTCCTGGAAATGATCTCTTAACAACGTATGGGCCTTCACAATTAGGAGTCCATTTTTCCCTAGCGTCAGGTTTGAAAGATAAAATATTCTTGAGCACGAGGTCACCTTCCCTAAACACACGAGGCTTGACCTTCTTATCAAATTCTTTCTTCATTCTTTGCTGATATAACAGACCATGTCACATGGAAGTCAGTCTCTTCTCTTCAACCAAATTCAACTGATCATATCTGGTCTGACACCATTCAGCTTCAGTCAACTCGGCTTCCATCAAGACACACAATGATGGGATCTCAACCTCTACGAGGAGCACAACTTTTATGCCATATACTAGAGAGAAAGGGGTTGCCTCTGTTGAAGTGCGAATGGATGTACGTACCCATGCAAAGCAAATGGGAGCATCTCATGCCAATCTTTATACGTTACAACCATCTTTTGAATGATCTTCTTGATGTTATTATTTGACGCTTCAACAACCCCATTCATCTTGGGTTTGTATGGAGAAGAATTACGATGTGCAATTTTGAAGTCTTTGCAATGAGCTTCCACCATGTTATTGTTCAAGTTCGACCCATTATCAGTAATGATCTTACTTGGCACACCAAAACGACATATAATCTGATTCTTGATAAACCGGACAACCACCTGCTTGGTCACGTTTGCATACGATACCGCTTCAACCCACTTTGTGATGTAATCAATAGCCACTAAAATGAAACAATGTCCATTCAAAACTTTGGGCTCAATCATCCCAATCATATCAATTCCCCACATGGAGAAGGGCCGTGGGGGAGGAAATAATGTTCAACAATGTCGGAGGAACATGAATCTTATCTGCATAATTTTGACACTTGTGGCACTTCTTCACAAACTTGCAACAGTCAGATTCCATTGTCAGCTAGTAGTAACATGCTCTCAACATTTTCTTTTCCTTAGTATATCCATTGGAATGAGTACCAAAGGAACCTTCATGGACACCAGTCATTAACAAATCTTCTTCGTGTCTATCCATGAATTTGAGCAAAACCATATCAAAAAATTTCTCTTGCACATCACCATTCAGGTAGAAGTTGCCAGTTAATCTTCTCAAAGTCTTCTTATCTTTCAAAGATGACCTAGGCGGGTAAATCTGACTTTGGAGGAAACATTTGATATCATAATACCATGGTTTTTCATCTTTGACTTATTCAATAGCAAACACATGAGTTGGCCTATCAAGATGCATCACATTCAAATTAGGAACTTCATTCCAAAAATTCACCACAATAATTGAAGCCAACGTTGCAAGAGCATCTACCATCCAGTTTTCATCTCGAGGGATATGATGAAACTCAACCTTTGTAAAGAAAGTTGAAATCATCCTCACATAGTCTCCAGAGATGTCAAGATATTTGATTCTGATATCAATGGCCCCTTCACGCCCTATAATGCAAGCTTCATACTCAGCCATATTGTTTGTACACTTGAAGGTCAATCTAGATGTAAATGGAAAATGAGTGCAGGGGGAGTAATAATCATTGTCCCAATGCCATTATCATACGAATTAACAACTCCATCAAATACCATTCCCCAACAGGAACCAGGTTCTGGCCCTTCTTCAAGCAATGGTTCATCATATTCTTTCATCTTGAAGTACAAAATCTCTTCGTCAGGAAAATCATACTACATTGATTGATAATCTTCAATTGGTTGATGAGCCAAATGGTCAACCAAGACGCTATCTTTAATAGCTTTTTGAGATCGGTATTCAAAATCATACAAAGATGATAACTTTTGCCAACATGCAATCCTCCCAGTTAAAACAGGCTTCTCAAAAATGTATTTGATTGGATGCATTTTGGATATCAACTAAGTAGTATGATTTAACATATACTGGCGCAGACGCTTAGCAGTCCAAGCCAATGCATAACATGTCTTCTCAAGCATAGAATACCGAGTTTCACAGTCAGTGAACTTCTTACTGAGGTAGTAAATTGCATATTCTTTCTTCCTAGATTCATCCTACTGACCAAGAACAGAACCCATACTCTCTTCAAGCACAATCAAATACATGATCAATGATCTTCCTTCAACAGGCGGAGACAGAATTGGGGGCTCAAGCAGATACTCATTGATATTATCAAAAGCTTTATGGAAATCCTTGGTCCAATCACAAGACTGATCTTTCCGAAGAAGCTTTAATATAGGCGCACATGTGGCAATCATATGCGATATAAATCTCGTGTTATATAGTTCAAGAAGCCGAGAAAACCTCCTACTCGCTTCTTAGTTTTGGATGCAAACATCTCTTGTATTGCTTTGACCTTGGCAAGATCAACTTCAATACCCTTCTCGTTGACAATGAAGCCCAACAACATACCAGAACAAACACCAAAAGTACACTTAGTGGGATTCAGGTGGAGTTTATACTTCCTCATTTTCTGGAGTAAATTCAACAAATGCTCAACATGCTCTTCTTCATCTCTTGATTTAGCAATCATATCATCAACATAAATTTCAATCTCTTTATGCATCATATCTTGAAAAAGAGTGGTCATGGCTCTCTGGTATGTTGCACCAGCATTCTTTAATCCGAAAGACATAACTCTATAACAGAATGTTCCCCAGGGTGTAATGAATGTGGTTTACTCCATATCTTCAGGTTCCATCTTGATCTGATTATAACTGGAAAATTCATCCATAAACGAAAACACTTTGAGTTTAGATGTATTATCTACCAACATATCAATGTGTGGCAGAGGAAAATCATCTTTTGGACTAGATTTTTTCAAATCTATGCAATCAACACACATGCGGACTTCCCCATCTTTCTTAGGAACATGCACAATATTGGTCACCCATTGCGGATACTCGGTGGTAATAAGAAAACCAACATCAATATGCTTCTTCACTTCCTCCTTGATTTTCATTGCCATTTCAGGATGAGTTCTTCTCAACTTCTGCTTGACCGACGAGAATTCTGACTTCAACGATAATTTATGCTCCATAATATTAGAATCCAACCCTGGCATGTCTTAATAGGGTTAAGCAAACACATCAGAATAATCTCGAACTAGATCAATCAACCCCTTTTTAGCTTCTAGACACAATTGAGATCTAACCTTGACTTCTTTCACATCATCATCAGAACCTAAGTTAACCAATTCAATCTGCTCTTCAAATGGCTGAATGGATTTTTCCTCGTGCTCAAGTAAACGGGATAACTCATCAGATACTTCTTCATCATCAATCTCTTCCCCCGCTTCAAACACAGGGAAATCAAAGTTTGGAGAGGGAGTATGATCATTATATTCAATGGGTTTGAGAACCAACCTGCATAATGATTTGATATTTTGATTATGGAGAAGTCGAGTGCAAACAAATATTATATAGATGGAAAGTTCATTATTTATTTATGTTTTTTGTGATTACCATTTTCAGAAAAAAGCAAAAAGTAAAAATAAAACATCATAGATGTGGATGAATAAAATTGTACTTTATCGATGATAATAAGGAAAATGCCCAACAATGTTTACTTCTCCCTTAGGCATAGGATAAGGATTTTTCTAAAAAAATAATGAAAAAAAATTACTTAGAAAGATGAATAATAGTAGGAACATCAACAGCAACCCAATTGTTGGAGGTCTGGCCATGCGTCACAAAATTGGCGCAAGCTTCGTCTTCGTCACCACTGTCTTTTATAATGGTAGCTAAGTGTTGATCATTTCCATGAATGAACCCTTGATTGCGGAATACTGGTTGCATAACTTTGACATTGGCGTTGAATGACCTTGATTAAAATCCTAGCCCTGCCCTATTTTTGTTCTCATCGACCTTTACAACAAGGCCCCACTTATCAATACTGCTAATTTGAATAGCCTCTTGTGCATCTTTAAGAGAAGGCATGGGTGCCCCAGTCTTCTTCAATTCATCAGCAATGGATAAAGCTTGAAACAACTTTCCAACTTCCTCCTCAGCATCAACATAAGTGAAATATGACAAATGGATCACCAAAAATGCCTTCTCCCCACCGACCAAGACAAGCTTTCCGTTCTTCACAAATTTTAGCTTTTGGTGAATAGTAGACGTCACAACTCCAACTTCATGAATCCATGGCATTCCCATCAAGCAGCTATAGGCCAGGTGGATATCCATTACCTGTAAAGTAATTTGGAAATCACTCTGACCTATCTTCACCGGAAGGTCTACTTCTCCAATGACAGTTTTACGAGAACCGTCAAACGCTTTAACAACCACGCCACTATAGCTCATTGGGGCACCTTGGTAGGAGAGTCTTGATAGAGTTGACTGTGGAAAAACATTCAACGATGATCTAGTATTAACCAAAACATTGGAAAAAGCTTCCTCCTTGTAATTCATTGAAATATATAATGCCAAATTGTGATTCCTGCCTTCCTCAAGAAGCTCTTCATCACAAACACTCAGATTGTTACAAGAAGTGATGTTGGCAACAATGTGGTTAAACTGATCCCTAGTAACATCGCGCTCAACATAAGTGTAAGACCCCAATTTTGACCCTAAGATCCCTCATGCAATTCCATCATAAGCATTAGCATTGAGATCATATCTTGGCATCCTCCTTACCCCTCTTTCATTGGGTTTGTTTTGGGAGAGATCACCAAGCACTTTATGATTATATCATACTTGTATTTTTCATTTCACTAACCAAAATACCAAAAATATGTCTTTGCATTTGTCTAACTCTTTTGTAGGAAGGGCATGGTTCCATTGATTCATCAAGTTCACATCTAGGGTTTGAGACCCTCATGAACAAAGAGCACAACCAAGAATTGATCCAAGAAAGGTTATGATCATCATATATGAGTCCCAATGTTCTCTACATGTTATATTGATCAAGTTTTCTTCAAGAGTTTGAGGGTGATTTGCCTTGGAAACCCTAGTTTGATTGGGTATCTTGAGTAACTTCTCCAACAAGCTATCTCACCAATTGATCAAATTTCTCAAGGTACACTTAAAATTTCATCATCTTAAGCATATATGATCTACCATGAGCCAAGAAAGTCATGAGAATTGGAAGTTAGCAAGTTGGTTGATGGTGATTGGCCAGATGAATTCATCTGATCAAAACTAGGTCTCCCTAGACCCTATCTCCTATAATTTTCACCATATGAAAATGATTCCAAGAGAAAACTTACTCTAAATGACATTCCAAACAAATTTCATGTTTAGACCTAGAGCTAGTTTTGTTTGGAAAATCATTTTCTATGTTGAAACATTATAGGTCATTTTGTCTAAACCCTAATTTGAAAGTCAACTTCCTAAGGCCATAACTTGCTCAATTTTTATGAGATGAAATATTTACAAGTTTCACAATAAAATTCAATGTGTCTACTTCAACTTTTATGTTTGGAGTGGGAGCTAACTCAACTTTTTTGAGCATGTGATATGAGGTTACATTATAGGTCACTTTTGACCTATACCATTGATCAAGTGATTTTTCCAAACTTCAAAAATGCATAACTCTATCATTTTAAATCCAAATAAGATGAAATTTGTGACCATTTTTAAGGTCTTTGAGATATCTACAACTTTGGTGAAGACACTTTTCTCATTTGAAGCTCATATAAAAGTTAAGCAAGGTGGAATATTGAGACATATGGCTTGACACTTTGAAATTTTTTGATATGTCAAAGATTTCCAAACTTCCACCTCAAATTTCTCCAAGTTCCAAGCTCCAAATGAAAAAGTGTTGAACACGAAAGTTGTTCCTCTTGATCTCACATTTCCAAAGAGCTCAAATTCATTCATTTTGGATAAGGAATGCATAGGTTGCGCATGGCATGAACATGGTAACATCACTTGGCAATGATCAAACATCAAATTCAAATGCACACTTGCCTTGCAATCCAAGCTCAATTCAGAGTATCTAACATTCATTTGTGGACTTATTGCAATGATCTCATGGGCTTGTACACGCCCATGAACCCATGTATCACCATTTTTCCAAATTTGGAAAGTGATTTCAAGTGTGCAAATATAAACTGAATTGGCTATATATAGAGCTCCAATTGCTTAGAATTTCACACACATTCACGCCAGCTTTGATCCCCCATCTCAAACCCTCACTTTGCAAAGTATCGACCTGAGAAATTCTTTTGAATTTGAGGTTGAATTTCCACTATTTTGAAATTCAAATCTCCAAGAATCCACAGCCTTGTAAGCAACCAATCCTTCTTCTGCAAGCAAGTGAAGTGAGACCAAGCATAAGCAAGATCAAGATCAGTTGAATCCAGACCTCCATTGAAGGTATTTTCCAGAAATTTTGAACTCTTCGATTCTCTCAAATTCTTGCTCAATTCTATTGATTCTTTGGTTGTCTAAAGTCCTACCAATGTAGGCAAGAAGATTGAGTTGCTTTGAGGCCAAATTGAAGCAACTCAGTTCATGTACCTCAAATTTTAACTCCATGTATCTCTCAATATAGTTGGAGTTGGGATGAACTGAAGTCAGATTCGTGCTCTACGTCATTTTTGCTTTCAGATCATGTCCTCCTTTTTCATTTTTTTAATGGTGATGAGTGAACCAGTCCGGTCAGGGTCGCCGGAGAAGACGACCAGCCTTTGGATGCCGGTTATGTACTGGCTTGGTTCTGAACCTTTGGATTGATTTGAATTGTTTTAATTAGGAGCGTGCATTTGAATTACCAATGTTGCCACACGCTGACTAGTAACCAACATGGATAACGCGTTCTTGGCAACTTCATCTGCCACCTCAATTAATGAGGGAGATCAAGTGGTCCACGTTTTTTCTGATATTTTAATTTTCATTTTATTTGCTTTATTTTCAATAATTCATATTAAATTCAATATTGATTCAAAAAATATGGGACTTTCACCAAACAATTTCAAATATTTTTCTCTTTCATATTCTGAATTAATTTATTTTTTTGGATCATTATTAATATTTTTCATGAGTTAATTGATTTTTCATTTTTTTTAATTGTTTAAAAATATTTTTAAATGTCCAAAAATTATGAAATTTTTTCTCCAAGGTCCTTTGACCTTGTTTGACCTATGATAAATCTCATGGCCATTTCTTTGGTGTTTTGATGAGATTTTAGGAATTCGACAAACCATATTTAATTTAAATGCAGTATTTTAGTATTTTTAATTTGAATAAATGCCAAATAAGTTTGTTGACCAATTGTGATGACTTGTTTATGTTTAACTCTTGTTGTTGGGCCTTGGTCAAGGTTGATTTGACTTTGTCAAATTAATATCATTTGATTTAGGGGATTGGTGGAATGTACATTCTATCTCCCAAAATGAATGGATGATATTAATTTAGTAAAAGTCCTTCTTTGACCAATTTATGATTTCATTTATCCCCCCTCCCCCACTTCATCTTATTCCCTTTCTTCACTTATTCATTCCATTTGGCCTATGGCATCTGAAAGTCCTAATGCTAGTAAATTGAAAAATTGACATGAGTGTGGATGAGATTAGGCCACACCTTTTGCATATTATTTTTGTGTGTGGTATGTTTCATGAGCATAGCCCATTATACTATGTCTCTAACATGCATTGACACCAAAATTCTATTTCCCGGCCTCAAATAGTTGTGACTTCTACATAAGTCCAATTACGATTGCTTAACATAGTGCTAAATTTGTGACATAAAAGGCATAAGCATTCTAGTTAGTGAGATTGCAAGTCTCCCCTCTTTCATGGTATTGTATGGAAACTTGGCCTTATTTCCTTCCTTTGGAAGATGTTTTGGCTCAAGAATTCATGCTTGTGATAAGTGGGTTGAGTGTTCTCTAAAGAATGATTTGAAATGAAAAGCAAAAGCAAAAGAATACTAACTCCTAACCTACTAATTACTAACTTTTAATTTCAAGCCTTTACTTTAATGCAATTTACTTTTAGCACTCTATTTCATTTGCCTTTGTTCATATCATTCTAATTATTTATGTTAATACAATTTTCACTTTGTCCATTTGGACCATATTGTGTGATATATTTTGTTTGTGTACTTTGCTTGTTTGTTTGGTCTTTGACCATTAATGTACATAATAATAACAAAAACCCTAAAAAACTTTTGAGTGGACTGTTGGCTTGATCTTGGACAATGGATTTAGAATCTAGGCAACCTTCCTAAGCTAAAGGACTTGGTCAATGCCAACTTGTTGAGACCCAAGTGCTTGCAATTTGAAATCCATCTCATACATCTTTGAAGACATCTCTAAGTTCATCTACAACATGATCATTGTGAAGCTGTTATTTTGAACCTGTGACTTGTGCAATTCATCTGTTGCATGGGTTACTTTGGAGAAGATCATGGAATGGATAAGCTTGGATGTGGCCATCTTTATTTGATGCCTTGCTCTTCAAGATAATATAATTGTGCATTTGTGTGTTGCTTGATTCTAAAAAGTCCAAGGGAATTATGGGTTTCTATTGACATTCTTGTCTATTTGATTACTACCCATTCGGTCAGATCTTTTCAACTCTAAACTTTTAATTTTGTGCATAGGATAAGCTCTTCATCTTCTCCCCATTTCTTTAATTTAAAATCTCCCCCTCCATTTTTTCAAAATCTTCTTTGTGTGAACTACTTTTTTGTTCTAAACTTTGACCACTTTTGCAAAAAGATAGAAACTTTGGCCTTATGCCATTGCATTTTCAAACTTCTTTTCTTGAATCAAACTTGTATACAAATTTAAATATACTTGAGTTAAACTTTCGAAAAAAGCAAAAAAAAAGAACTAACTCATTCAAACCATTTTTAGGCCTTTGTGCCTTTCAAACTTTATTTTTGTTAAAAGTAATGCACCCACTTTCCAAAATGGATGAACTTGGACTTTTTGGAAAGGTTAGATCAAGAGGAACCACTTTCATGTTCAACACTTTTCCATTTTGAGCTTGTATAATGATGAATTTTGAGGTTGATGTTTGGAAATTTCAACATGTTGAAATTTTTTCTAAGTGTCAAGTCATATATCTCAATATTCTATGTTATGGCCTTGGGAAGTTGACTTTCAAATTAGGGTTTAGACAAAATGACATATAATGTTTCAACATAGAAAATGATTTTCCAAGAAAAACTAGCTCTAGGTATCAACGTGAAAGTTGTTTGGAATGTCATTTAGAGTATGTTTGCTCTTGGAATCATTTTAATATGGTGAATATAGTAGGAGATAGGGTCTAGGGAGACCCAGTTTTGATCAAATGAATTCATCTGGCCAACCACCATCAACCAACTTGCTAACCTGCAATTATCTTGACTTTATAGGCTCATGGTAGATAATATGTGCATAAGATGATGAAATTTGAAGTATCCCTTGAGAAATTTGATCAATTGGTGAGATAGCTTGTTGGAGAAGTTACTCAAGATACCTAGTCAAACTAGGGTTTCCAAGGCAAATCACCCTCAAACTCTTGAAGAAAACTTGATAAATATAACATGCAGAGATCATTGGGACTCATATATGATGATCATAACCATTCTTATATCAATTCAATGGTTGTTCTCTTTGTCATGGGGGTCTCAAACCCTAGATATTAACTTGATAGATCAATGGAGATCATGTCCTACCTACAAAAGAGTTAGGCAAATGCAAAGAAATGTTTTTGTATTTTGGTTAGTAAAATGATAATATACAAGTATGATACAATCACAAAGTGCTTGGTGATCTCTCCCAAAACAAACCCAATGAAGGAGGGGTAAGGAGGATGCCAAGGTATGATACCTATGCTAATGCTTATGATGAAATTGCATGAGGGATCTTAGGGTCAAAATTGGGGTCTTACAGTCGCCAACATCACTTCTTTTAATAATATGAGTTTTTGTGATGAAGAACTTCCCGAGGAAGGAAGGAATCACAATTCAGCGCTACACATTTTGATGAATTACAAGGAGGACGCTTTGTCCAATGTGTTAGTGGATACAGGGTTATCGCTGAACGTGTTGCCGAAGTCAACTTTGTCAAGACTCTCCTGTCAAGGCACCCCGATGAGTTAAAGCGGCATGGTTGTTTAAGCGTTTGACGGTTCTCGTAAAATTGTCATTGGAGAAGTGGACGTTCCGGTAAAGAGAAGGTTCGAGTGATTTCCACCATACTTTACAGGTAATGGATATCCGCCCGGTCTATAGCTGCTTGTTGGCATGGCTATGGATTCATGAAGTTGGAGTTGTGACGTCTACTCTACACCAAAAGTTAAAATTCGTGAAGAACGACAATTTTGTCGTTGTTGGTGGAGAGAAGGTATTATTGGTGAGCCATTTGTCATCTTTCACTCATGTTGATGCTATGAAGGAAGTTGGAACGTCGTTCCAAGATTTGTCCATTGCTGACGAATTGAAGAAAACTGGGGCACCCATGTCTTCTTTAAAAGATGCACAAGAGGCTATTCAAGATGGTGGTATTGATAAGTGGGGCCGTGTTGTGGAGGTCGCTGAGAACAAGAATAGGGCAGGGCTAGGATTTCAACTAGGGCCATTCAACCCCAAGGATATGGAACCAGTATTCCGCAGTGGAGGGTTCATTCATGATAATGATAAACACTCAACTGCTATTATTAAGGACAATGGTGATGAAGATGAAGCTTGCACCAATTTTGTGACGCATGGCCAGACCTGCAACAATTGGGTTGCTGTTGATGTTCCTACTTTTATTCACCATTCTAAGTAATTTGTTTTTATTTATTTTAAGAAAAATCCTTCTCCTACACATAAGGGAGAAGTGAACATTGTTGGGCCTTTTCCTTATTATCATCAATGAAATACAATTTTATTCATCCACATCTATGATATTTTATCTATCACGGTGAGAATCGGATATCAAGTTATTGTATTAACTTGAATCACAAAACATTAAATGTTCACCACCGAACTTTAATTTATCCAAGGGACAGGGAAAAGATCGAATAAAACCCTAATTATGCAATGTAATAACAATGCGAAGAGATCTAAAGTTCGAGGGTTGGTTATACTAAGGGAAGGTATTAGCATCCTTAATATCCATAGTATCCTATAGGAACTTTTTGAAAGTATTTGTGTTATGTTATTATAAGAATGGAATTAGAGCAATCGTAGTTCACCTAACTAAGGGTGAAAGAACACTTGGTAGTGATCAAGGTTCCAAGGGGGGAATTAAGTGTTCATAACAAACATACTTACAAGAGTTATAAACTCTTACTTAAATCTAAGTTTAAAGTGAGAAAGACTCTAACAAGGTCAAAGGGAAACTAGGGATTGCTAAACTACCTATGACATTAAGTCAATAAAGAGGCCTTTCCCTTGGATTTAGGCAAGAAGATAAACAAAATATAAGTAAGATGAAGAAGATGTTCAAGCATGACATCAACAAATATAAGCACATGATAAAGAAAGATGTTCAAGCATGACATCAACAAAGATAAACAAATGGTAAATAAGATGTTCAAGCATGACATCAACAAGAACAAACAAGGATGAAGAAGATGTTCAAACATGACATCCACAAAGATAATCAAATGAAGAAGATGTTCATACATGACATCAACAAATATAAGCACATGATAAAGAAGATGTTCAAGCATGACATCAACAAAGATATGAAAGCATTATCATAATAATATCAAGCATGGTATGTATACCCATATGTACAACACGTGAACATGAACAAAGGTAAAACGACATCAATAAAAGATGTATAAAGTTACATGAATATGAATGACATGGATATATCATCATGAAGAAACAAAGATGAATGACATAACAATTCATGAACATGTATATGGATGTCATAATAAGTATGAATGAACATGTGTATGCATGAAGTAAGACATGGTTTAGACATAACATCGACTTGATCATGAAAAAAATTTAAGGTATTAAATACATGCATGTTAAGGTTCAATATGATCACAAACAAAGGTTCAACATCATACAAAAAGTTTGAACATGTAAGCATACAAGTCATACAAAGACATGTTACTACAAGTTTAAAGCATTTGTAAACACATAAACAAACACAAACACAAGGGAACACATGCACACAAAGATTCAAAAATACATGAAAGAATGACATGTGAATCATGGATCAATGGGAAAATAAGCACACAAAATTTCATGGCATATTAACAAAAGTTCAAAGCACATAAACATGTAAGCATACATTAAAGTAAGTCAAAATTAGGTAAAAACCAAGAGGCACATATTAACAACATCAAAAAAAGTTCATATATGATTCACAACATTCATACAAGTCATGGTGATCAAGAAAAATTAAAGTATCAACCAAAGAAAGTTATTTGAAACCCTAAAACAATCCTAAAAAGGGTACCAACTTTAGACAAGTATAAGTATGTGAAAAATAAATAAATTCTAGAATTTCTTTTCACCATAATAAAATGGACAAAATTATGAACACATAGCAAAAAGAGTGGCTCAAAAAGGCTTAGGGATCATCAAGTTATGAGTCTTTGAAGTTATGAAAAATAACAAAAATAAATAGGCAAAAAGACAATGAATAAAAATGGGTCCAGGACAAGCAGGATTCAAACCCCTAACCTCTTGCACACACAAAACCTTAACACAAACACTCTAACCGCTGGGGCAGTGATACATCCATTATCTTAATTACAAACATTAATATATATAATAAAACGATTCCAGAAACTGTAAAATTACATCAATTCATCATCTTCTTCCTCATGTTCTTGCATGTTTCTTTTATTTTTTTTTCAAAACTTCAAACAATCATAACTCTCTCAATTTTCCATGAAATTAAAAACCGTAAGAACCTAAATTGCTCTATTTTTCGCAAGGAATCTAATGGTATCATTATCTCATCCTAAAACTCAATGTACAAAGCGTGCCAAGGCAAAAACCAGAACTGCACTTTTATTTTTCAAACAATAAAATCTCAATGCATGAGCATGGTATAATGCATACAGTAGAAAATATACAAAAAATATACTATGTACTACATTTTAACTTCAATAAATATTCAAGAATGATGCATGAACAAGAGTTTCAAGTGTAAGTCCACTTATCTATTGGAGAAAGTCCAATGCTTCTTCTTAGCTACTACAGAGATAAAAGAGAGATTCCATCAGCCTTGTTGGTCCTTGAGGATAGTGTTTGAACAATGAGAATGGCCAGAAACAACTTGTATTATCTCACACAAATGTTCTTGCAAAGTGAAGAGGTGAAATGGTGAATGATAAAATAGATGCTACAGAACTTGTTCAAGTGATTAAACATGCTCTAAATGATGTTTAGAGATGATTTGTGGTGTTTGTTTGGAAGATACATGTGGAGAATAAGTTTGGTTAGAGAACTTGCAAAAATAGTGTGTTTTTGCAAATTCTAATGGAATGGGAGTTTGATGAAGTGTTAAGAGGTTATTGCTGTGTGTTTTAAGGCTTAAGGGATCCCTCTATTTATAGGAAAAGAGTGAGGATTGGAACTGATTAGAAACAAAAATTGTGAAGTTATGGTTTTGGTTGAGAATGAATGAGAAGTTTGCATGAATAGTTGGATTTCAAGGAGTTTGTCATATTTCCCTAGCCTCTACAAGATTGCTTCTGATCTCTTAAGATTGTTTTTGATTTTTAGGGACAAGTTTCAAGGGTGAAAGAGTGAGTTGTTGGCATAAAGCTTGCTTTATCAAAGTAGTAATGTGACCTTTTGCAAATTCACCCATAAATGGTATAATGCAATGGACAAAACCTCAACTCCTTGTGTAATTCACTTAGGATTCATATAAACATCTGATTATGGAGAGATTTATACACAAGAGAACCTGCAATCAAGAGATCTTCACATTTGAAATGGTTTTCCTCCAAAAATTCATCATGAACATGACTTAAAATTCAAGTTTGGAACCCCAACTTCCCATTTTCGAAACTCAGAGCTCATGCATGGGAAAAAATGTACTTGTACTTTTTTAAAATCCCCAAACATGCTCTACAACGTTCATGTTTTGAGTTTTTTCTGAATCAAAGTGGATCATGATGAAAATTGGCTGTAAAGTTTATCACTTTTTAGGGATCAGACTTGAAAATTTTCCAAGTGTTACAACTTGAGACACCAACTTTATGTCCTCATAACTCAAAATCCTTGCACTTTTATGGAATCAACCCTCTATCAAAAAGTTGAAGTATGGAACAAGAGCTTTCATTTGAGCTTTGTAGCAAAGAAAATGGCTGCTCGGATTGGAAGTTATGGCTTGAGAAAGTAGTGCACTCGAACATGAAATTTGGATAGTGAAATTTTCAATGTTTTCAAGATTGCCCTTTTTGCAAGTAACCTCATTTATCTTGATTTTTCTTGATCAAATTCATCAATTAAGCATATACTCATGAAGTTTAACTTGAGAATTTCATATTTGATCATAAATCTCAAAACTCAAAGGTTTGACTTTGTAGTGCACTGATTGTGTATCAGATGAATTAGAATTTCTTGATCTTCAATGAATTCAAACTCTTGAGCCAATTGAACATCATAGATGGGCCCTAAGATGTACTTTAGTGTGTTGAGTGACGTCTCAAGGCTTGAGATCTTGTCTTGATCAAAATTCTCAAATGAAATTGAATGTTGTTGAGAAACCCTAATTAGTGAACCAGATGAAAGTGAAGCCTGGTGCACTTCTGATTAAGACATAATACCCTTATTTGTTGATGGAGAGAGATATCTTGAGTGTATGAGAACTTGATTTATTGATGATTAATCCAAAACTTTGACTGATCAATCCTTTGAGCTCTTTGAGGGAGACCCTAATTCACATATGAAACAAACCAGGCATATCTTGATATTGAGGTTAGCTATGCATGAATGATGTCTATGATGAAAATGATTATGAAATATAGGGGTAAAATTTCGGGCGTGACAACATCATATCATTGCTCATTGCATTTGCCTCAAGGATCATAGCATCTTGGCTCCTTACTCTAGGTTTGGGGACTTGTGTGAGTTGGTTTGAGACCACCAAGCATGCTTGAATTGTATATTATTGCTTCTCTTATTTTGTTTACTAACAAAAAGCACAAAATATGTCACTAACTTGTTTTGTTTTGAAGCTTAAGCAGTCATGTGATCCAAGGCTCCTAGAAGGCCCCTATGCCTATTGAAGTGGCCAGATGAAGATGAAAGCAAGCATGAAAATGGTTCCCAAAGTTCTAAATCATCATATATGTTTCCCAAGTATCTCAATTTGTCAATTTGATCAGGATAAACCAAAAGGCTTGAGGCTTGTTTCCAAGGAAACCCTAATTCAACTATGCATTGACTATGCCTTGCTCGTGAAGCAACCTCAACCTATGATCAAATTCAACCAAGGGAAGTTCTTTCATTAATTATTTTATGAATATATGAGCCTATGTGAGTATCCTCAATCATTTATTCATCAAGATTTGAAGTTTGGCTTTTAGAAGTTGACCAGTCAAGTCATCTGACTAAATTGAAATCCACTAAGACCTAACTTTTGATGTGTTTGTCAAATGAAGATGACCCCAAGAGAAAAAATGTTCTTAAGAAACATATGAAAATCTTTCATGTTCATAAAAAAAACTTGGAAGGTCATCATTCACTTCAAAACATTATAGGTCATTTTGACTGAAACCCTAATTTTGGGTTAACTTCCTAAGGACCTAACTCCTTCATTTTTTATGATTTTAAGGTGAGACCAAGTGCATTGGAAAGTTTGAGATGTCTACTTAAATTGTTATGTTGGAAAAAATTTCATAACATTAAAATAAACACATGTGATAATACAAAACATTATAGTTCACTTTGGACCAAAGCCATTGAATCTTGAAAAAGTCCAACTTCAAGTGCCCATAACTTTCTCACCAAAAATCCAAATGATGCATAATTTAAGTCCAAATTGATTTGCTTGAAAATATCTAAAACTTTAATGTTGGAGGTTTTTTCGTTTGAGCTTGCATCATTGAAACATAAGGGCTTGAAGTTAGTCATTTTTGGCAAAATTTTCAAATACATGTTTTACATCAAACTTCATGGTCAGTTGTCACAATTTTCCAAACTCCAAATGGATTTTTGTTCAACATAGCTTTTGTTCCTTATGTCAAGACCTTTCCATCCATTCTTCACATGCCTATGTTTGGATTTTCCAAAGGGGACTTTCGAAGAGGGGAACTTTTGTGACCATTTATGCATTTCATGATGAAACTTCATACACAAGCAATTGTAATACAAACCACACGTCCAAACCTTCTCCAATTTCAGCATTCATTTGCATTAGCTTTTGGGCCTCACATGCTCCTGTACAGGACCATGCATGGAGGACCCAATTCTCATGCACATGAGTTTGTCACGCTCTCCTTTGCAGTTCATATATAAATAAACACATTGCTTCATTAAATGATCAACCTGAAGGTGCCTGAAACCCTGCTGGAATGCCACTTTCACCAAAGATATAGCCCCCTACAAATGAGGAGGGTTGCGTGTCCCCTAGAGGAACGACATCTTATCTGGAAGCGGTTGATCCCCCTGACACCTATCGACAAAAACTTCCTGGACCTTCAAGTGTTTCGACTTCTATTTAACATCATGTTGACTCGTGTCGATTTCCTACCCTCTATGGCTCCTTTCAGCCGTCGAACTGAGGGTCCTGAGCGGCTCACCAGGCCTTTCCCTCCGACTGACGGGAAACACAGAGATGAGGCCTTCCTCATTTGGAGGCGTTTTCTGGTCCCTCGTTTCCTGTCGGTTGAGACCTCCAGCAGCAATCCTGGCTTAGTCGCTTATTAGTGTAACCTTGTGGCCAGGCAATTTGGCCTTTCCCAATTTGTTCCCAAGCCTCTATTCTCCTCTCAAGAACTGCTTGCCAATATCCTCTGCGGTCAACCTTGGAGCGAGTTCGAAGAGGAACTCGACTCTATTTGGAAAAATCGACCACGTCTCCCTTCTCTTCCTTTTCGACCAGCCTACTATTGTACCAAAGAATTCAATGATTGGTGGCAGTCGTATTTTACCCTTTATGTTGGCACTCCTGATGCCAAACTTTCTGAATTAACTGAGGCTTTTGTTTGTTTGCAGGCGAAATCGACCAAATGTAAGGCTCTTCATGTCAAACAGGTTCGTGCTTTCCAGAATTATTTCCAAGTTGTGTATCGACCAAATAATCTTTGTGGGACCATCTGGGCGGCTGCGGTCAAACTAAAAGCGAAACTACAAGA
The DNA here is from genome assembly GCF_024323335.1 of Lathyrus oleraceus. Taxonomy (NCBI): domain Eukaryota; kingdom Viridiplantae; phylum Streptophyta; class Magnoliopsida; order Fabales; family Fabaceae; genus Lathyrus; species Lathyrus oleraceus. The sequence goes on from NC_066580.1 coordinate 366,359,139, forward strand.
CCGGCTTTCAAAACTCAAAGTCCCTGGTCACGTGAAGAATAAGTATCTTTACGCCCTTCACTTTGGAAACCTCAAGTTCCCTCCTCTGCCATCTAGCCCTTTGGCTTTGGCCTTTGGTCATTTGGTTCCGGTGTGGTTTTATTGTCCCATTTCATATGTACAAAATGCTTCTAAGAAAAAAGCCAACAGAGTGGTCCCGACGAAGTATTATCTACCTGACTATTCAGGGCCGCTTCATATTGATCCTCAATATGTTAGCGTGTTCGAAACCACACAGCTTGGTAACACTTCTCTGGAAATTTTAACACTCCCTTCTAGCTGGATTTCGTCGCTCACTTGCGTTTCTTTTGTTTATTTGCAGCGCTCCCTCTAAATCCTACAGGTTCTGCATCTACTAACCAACCTACTCCTTCGACACAGGAGGCTCGGGTTCGACTCTGGCTGAATTACTATTTCCTTTGGTCTTTTGTTTTTATTCTTAACCATCCTTTCTCTTCTTGCAGGCTGCTCCTGAGCAATCTTCTGACGATGATGGGCGCCCTATTGCTCAAGTCTTGAGGAAACCGAGTTCTTCTATATGCCCCTCTCTGAAACATTTCTATTCGCTCTTGTGCCTTCTTAAGGGAAATATTACGTGGTCACTAATGTCTCACTTATGTGCAGGGTCAACCACGTTCGACAGAACCCCCTGTCTCTTCTGCCTCCAAAAAATCCAAAAAAAACAAACGCTATGCTCTCGCAGGCTCTGAGGTATTTCTCGTCGGTTTGTCTACTCTTCTGGCTAGCATATTTGCTTATAACCTCTCTTCGTGTTTCCAGCACACTTCCCCACATAAATCCAAAAGCCATCATGGCCACAAGAGGAAAAACATGACTCTCCCTCCAAGAGTGGCGAAACTAAGAAGAAAAGGCGCCATACAATGCCTCCTTTAGAGGCTCCTGTTGAAGACGTCGACACCCTTGTGGTCGAAACTTCCATCCTCGATGCGGTCCCTGATTCAGCCGTGGGAGCTTCACCGTCAGCTTCTCTGTCGATATTCCCGGGGCTGACGATCAAGCCTTCTACTTTAGAAGCAATTGCCAGGCTCCGCAATCTGGTGAAATCATGTGACGCCTCTTCAGACTTTGAGCAACTCCATTCTGCCCAACTAAAGGGTCTCCAACTCTCTGATTATGCTAAGCGCGCAATGGCGGCTCTCGAACAAATTCTGGTGCCTATGCTGCGCCACATCGACAACGTTCAGGACATTGAACGCCAGATTGTTGTTACTAAGGCCTCCATGAAGGAGAAATGGGAGTTGGTGACGCATGCCGACGCGGAGGTCACCAATATGTTGGGGGCTATGGAGGAGCGGCAGAAAGAATTGACTTCCAAACAAACGCGGGACACTGAACTACATCAACAAATTGATGCCCTTCGGCGTCAAATTGCCACTCTGGATAGTGAGTTGGAATCAATTGTTAAGGAGGAGTCACGTTTTGTCGACGAAGTGCTAAAACCTGCTCAGGCCACTGTGGAGCAAACTACCAGTGATGCCTTAGCGGTCGATGAATAGCTCATGGTCGTCGAAGGAAAGCTTGAAGAGCTCAAAGCCCATGCCGATACCTTGGAGCATGCATCCTTGCATTATAATTTTGAGCTTAAGTCTTTCCAATCTAAGTTCGGCCAGCTTTGACCGTTTCTATTGATTGTACAAGTTTTTTGTAATATTTAAACAACGACTTCTTGCCACATTAATGTTATCTTTCTTACTTTTAGCACTGTATATTTATTTTTTGTGCCTTTGCAGCTGGTTTCTAAGATATTTATCTCCAACCTTATTCTTTCGACAGTTATTTAGTCTGCCAAAATTTTGACCTCTTGAAGGAGAGGCCTATATTTTTTCAAGTACTTTCCATTCACTCTTAAAATCCGCCTGTCTGGTGCCAACTCTTCGACCTCGTAGGCGTTGTTAGAAAAGGCCTGCAAAACCTTAAACCGTCCCTCCCAATTACGGGACCACTTATCCAAAACTCTATCATTTATGTCCATAGGCAGGATCACCCTCCAAACCAGATCGTCAACAGCAAACACTTTCCCTCTCACCCTTTTATTGTAGGCTCGGGCGACTTTCTCTTTCTATCTTTGTAGTGAGTCCAATGCTAACATTCTTTCTTCATCTACGTCGACTAATTCGTCTGTCATCATACTCCAGTAATCTTCAGAAGGTATTTCATACTGCCTTTGGGTTCTGACTGCCTGGACCTGAATCTCTACTGGCAGTACTGTGTCATGCCTATAAGCAAGTCGAAATGGGGTTGTTCCAGTTGCTTCTTTTGGTGATGTTCGACATGCCCACAAAGCTTGGTCCAACATCTTATGCCGATTTCTTGGCTTCTTTCCTATGTGTTTCTTTATTAGGTTGATGATCACCTTATTAGCAGCTTCGACTTGGCCATTTGCCTGTGCGTAATAGGGGGTAGAGGTCAGTAATTTGATTCCCATTTCTTTTGCAAAGTCTTGCACTTTTCGACCAGTGAAAACTGACCCCTGGTCGATTGTGCTAGTTTCTGGGATGCCAAATCTGCAGATGATGTAACTCTGGACAAAGTCTATCATAGCTTCTTGGTCCATATTTGTTAATGCTACGGCTTCGACCCATTTTGTGAAATAGTCGATACCAACTAACACATACCTTTGTTGTTTCGACGAGGCTGGCTTTATTTCTCCTATAACATCCAGAGCCCATCCTCGAAATGGCCAGGGTTTCACAATTGTATGTAGCTCACTTGTAGGCACATGCTGTATGCCCCCATGTAATTGGCATTCTTGACAGCCTTTAGCAAATTCGATGCAATCTTTCAGCATTGAAGGCCAATAAACTCATGAGCGCATTAAGATCCATTTCATCTTCAAACCTGCTTGATGTGCCCCACACGCCCCGCTATGTATGCTTGACACAACCACATATGCCTCACTTTCTCCCAGGCATTTTAATAACACTCCTTCGACCGTATTTTTGAATAATTCATCATTTACCAAGACGTAGCTAAGGGCCCTATATTTTATCTTTCGATTTGTCGACCCCAGGGGAATGCGTAAGTAATCGACTAGCGGTTTACGCCAATCGCTTTCATCTTCATCGTCGACAGCCAGAATTTCAAAATGATTTTTATCTACGGCTCCCAACTTCACGATCGCCAAATCTGACGGTGACAACACTGTTGCTCGTATTTTCTCTCTCACCTGGACCTCTTCATCCTGGTCTTTCGAAGCTTTGAACCCTGAGGCCTCCTGCGCCAAATCATTTGCTCTTTGGTTTTCTTGCCGTGGTATGTGTTGGAGATTGACTTGCTCAAACCTCTTGAGTAATCTGATGGTGACCACGAAGTACATGATTAAATTTTCTTTAACACACCTGTACTCTTTTGATGCTTGTTTAATCACTAACTCTGAGTCTCCCATAATTTCGACATTCCTTGCCCCCAATTCTAGCAGTATTTAAAGTCCGGTGATCAGTGACTCATATTCTGCTTCCTTATTGGTGCATCCCCCTTCAATTCTGTATTTGAACTCTGCTGGAATTCCATCTGGAGAAATTATGACTCCTCATATCCCAGATCCATGCTTATGTCTTGACCCGTCGAAGTATAGCCTCCATGGTGCTAAATCTACGCAATTCTGCGCCATTTCGTCCATTGAATGGTCGACAAGAAAATCCGCTACTACCTGCCTTTTCATCGCTTTCAAGGGTACGTATGTCAGGGAGTATTCTGTTAACGCTAAAGCCCATTTTCCAATTCGACTATGCAAAATTGGTTTAGATAACATGTGTTTAATAATATCAAAGTGGGAAGATACGTACACATCAACAGGCTTGATATATTGCTTTAATTTCATACAAGAGAAATACAGGCATAGACATAGTTTTTCTATATCACTATACCTAGTTTCAGGATCATTAAGCATTCGACTAAGGTAATACACAGGTCTTTCGACGCATTTTTCATCCTCTTGGACTAACATACTTCCTATAGTCGATTCTGAGGCTGCAATATACAGTCTCATTGGCCTATGCCTAACATGAGGGGCCAATACTAGAGGCCTAGTCAAATACTCTTTGATTTTGTCGAAAGCCTCTTGGTGTTTATCCTGCCATTTGAAATCCTCGTTCTTCAGTCGAAGTAGTGGGGAGAATGCTTTTGTTTTGCCACTTAGATTCGATATAAATCTTTTAAGAAATATTATTTCTTGGTCGATGTTAGCGCTTATTTACGTTGGCCTTTTCTCGCCATTCTCGCCAAGGTTGACTTCTTCCAAGGGGTCTTTTGGTCGGATTTTCTCTGGTGCCTTTGGGTCTTTTTCGAACCCTAAAGGTTCACTGTCATAAATGCAGTCCAGACGCTGCATGTCGACGTTCCTTTTGGCCAAAGTTGGCTTGTCTGGGGGTTCTGGTTGTAGCGGGGTATTCGTTACCATTAGAGATATTAACTAAATCCAAGGTAAATCATACAAGTCGAGTCGCCACCGCACTTCTATTTATCCAAAGGAATGGTTAGAAAGCGAACAAAAACCTAAAAGTTTTATCGAATCAAAAACTAGTAAAAATGTCAGAGATCTGGGTAAGGGGGTTGGTTATGCAATGGGAAGGTGTTAGGCACCCAAAGCATCCTAGGTACTCCTAGGGAGCCCTTTTCATATTTGTTGTAAGGTTGTTGTTTTTTTTTTTTTTTTGTGAAAATTTATTTGTGCAAACATGATTGAAGGGATGAGAAAAGAATATACAAATTTATTTACATTTTGTGTTTGAATGGATGAACCCATTGCCTACGTACCATCTTAAAAAAAGATTAGGATCAAAACCTCGTAGTTCGGGGTAAAAAAATTCAAAAAAAAAGTTGGTGAATTGATTGGTCAAAAAACCTTAAGGTCTTTTGTTATCAAAGGGAGAAAACTCAACCTAAAACCACAAATCCACCATGTGAGGATAGCTTCAACATGCTAGTGAGGGGTTAACCCTATAATAAGCATGGAAGACTCATTGTCCATCACTAAGGATAAAGGTGAGTATTATATCTACCTTAAGGATAACCCAAACCTAATAGCTAATGGTTATAAAAAAAAGGGTTTGATTAAGAAGGTGGCCATTGAAACCACAAAAAGTATTTGAATGGGTTATATTTACCAATTAAAAGTATTTACAAAAATATGGTTAAAGTGGATTAAAAGGTTCAATTCAGAATAAGTGTTATAAAAAATAAGTTTTGAAAATCAAAAGCATAAGGCTAGGTTTCTAATGTTGAAAACAAAAGTTATTGTTTGCACAAAAAGTTTTGGCTTGGGTTAAAATGTGGAAAAAAAGGGTAAAATTCCTAAACATACAAGAGATAAGGGAAAAGAAAATAAAACCACATTAGGAGTTCCCCTCTTGAGATCATATTGATGATCCAAGTAGCTCCCATCCTCTGGAATAAGCAGTCACAAACAAATATCTCAAGCCATTAAGCACGGGTAATCGGAATAAACCTCCAAGGGGTATCCCACAAATAAAGTGGAACACCAGACCATCTCTGTAAGAGTCATGTGAGTCCTCACAAAAAAAAATCAACAAACAGGTTAGAGAAAAAAATAGCGTAATCAAGGGTTGTCCCCAAATCAAAATGTAACCACATGAATCATGCCATTAAAATTCACAAAAAAAATCTCACAAAAAGCAACCAAGGGCAGGAGGCCTAAACCTCTTGTCAAACACATACATTAAAAGGGTATCAAAAAATTTCAGGTTGAAAGTATAAAGTAGTGGAAATAGGGCATACCTGATTGGGGAGGATCGATTGATAAATGTGATGTTAACGTTAACACTACAATAGATTGAATCATAATATAATAATTTAATTATTAAAAGGAAATAATTATAAGCAGGTATAAGCAATGTTTTTTAGCGAGATTTCATTTCCTCTTTTTTTCACATAATAATGAATTTGCGCATTTCAAATAATTTTAATAATTAAACTACACATTTAATAATTAAATTATTTCCTCTTAATCTAATACAGTTAAAATACATTAAATATATCACTTATATAATAATTATGTAATATATTACACTTTATTTAAAATACATTAAAATAAGTGTTGTAGTGAATAAGATTAATTTATTATTCAAGTTATGAAAATATATTAAAATAAGTATTACACTTTGTTCTTAATAAAATTTATTATTTTAATAGGTAACTTCTTGATCAGAGAAAGATAAACCAAAATCTACTGACAAAAACAATGAAAACCATCAGCTGGGATAGTAGAGGTTTGACAGAACGCCATTTTGGAAAACAAAGAACCCTTTGTTTTTACTAAGGAAGACTATACTTAAGAAGATGAAAACTCCATTCTAGAAAAGAACAAAATTAGATGTGGTTCCAATTCAGGTTTGTTTGTGGGCTGCACTGGAAGTGGAAAAGAGCATGCCAGAGTGTTTGGCACTATGACGATAGAGAACTTGAATATACCCATCATTTCCTTTTCTATGAACCATATATCTAGTTCATTTCAAGATAAAAGTGAGTGGATCCAAATAGAAGGGAGACTTGGAACCTCATAAAAAAAAATTCCCTCAGCTTAAGCAATAGCTGTGTTCATTTTCTCTATTTTTTTCTTCTTCATCTCTACTCTAATATTTTATTATATATTATTTTCTTCTTCTTCTCTACTCTAATCTTTGATTAAAATTTATCTTCTTCGTACATATCTTATTGATTTTTTAAAATATTTTTCAAGCTGATTCAAAATAAGGTTGCTACATAGTAAAATAATAAAGTTATTGATTATAACTATACTTATTTAATGATAATTACAAAATATTTTAAAACTTCAGATGAAAAAATCTTGTTGGTAAATTAATGTGTTTTTTTACACAATTACTGTACTGTATAACGGTAGAATTTTAACATTGAAATCAATATATATATATATATATATATATATATATATATATATATATATATATATATATATATATATATATATATATATATATATATATATATATTTGTCATTCAAACTTATCTTTTATATTTTTAAATTTATAATTTATATTTCGTACATATCTTTTACTATAATTTGTTTTTAAAATAAAGATTATATCAAATTATGAAAATATATTAAAATAAGTGTTTCGGTGAAATAATAATTGTTTTAATATAAACTTCAAATTATGAAAATAATTATTAAATTACTGTTGCATATTTTATTACGCACAATTATTAAGAATTATAGTATTAAATTACACATTTAATTAGTAGAGTGTCATATTTTAATAATTATTTTCATAATTTGAAGCTTATATTAATTAAAAAAATTTAATAATTGTATTTTAATAATGCGTAATAAATTGCAATGATTAAATTATTAGTGAAATAATAGTTGATCTAATACAATTAAATTATGGTTCGCTTCAAAATATAAGAGTGTATAATGGTTATGGGCATTAAAAATTTAATTAAAAATACAGTTGATTGATTCTTATTTCCTTGTGTAATTACACTCATAATGATATTTTTGAAAAGTTTCTCATCAATTCAAAGTAAACTGGAGTTGGAATTAATTATGAGGATGATTGGATGGTTCTTGTTCTTACTATTAATACAACTACTGAAATTTTCTCTGTAGCAATTTCTCTTCATGTTAATGTTGTTTGGATGACTTTGATGTTTCTTTTAAAGTAACCATATTTTTTAAAACAAAATCACAAAAAATAAGGTTTCATAAAATTAACTCAAAAGTAGTGACAATGAGAACAAATTAAGTTACTCCATCATTAAAAAATGAACGAATCATAACGAAAACTACATTGTTGCTTTTGAAACACGTAAATCAAAGAAGTAATAGATAGAAGTTAGAGTTTCACGTACTTTTAAGAAGTTTCTGACACGACGGTTCAATCGTGAGGGCTGGTTGTTGGAGGTATCAGCGGTGATGTCAGAGGTTCAACAGTGCTTTTGGTTGTTGCCGTCACCGAAGAAAATGAAAGAAACAGAAAACGTGAAAAACCCCTTAATATGAGCACCCATCAATATTTTACACTTATTATTTGTAAGTGTATGACAATAAAAATGGAAATCGTGCATGTAACTGCTTGCTAACTTCCATTATACATTCCTATGCTCAGCTTTTATCCCTCTTAAAATTCATAGGCTTTAAGTGGTAACTAATAGAAGTTACTAATCACATTAATTTGAATTCAATTATTTATAAAATCTTGAAATAAAATAAATATTTTAGAGAAAAATATAAATCAACCCAAAAATTTGTATCTCCTTAAAGATATGTTGTCTTCTAACAGGAAGAATGATAAAATCTTGAAATAAAATAAATATTTTAGAGAAATATGTCTTAAACGATTCTCTTTTTTATAATGAATTAGTGTAACATATCTATGAACAAAAATCACATAATTATATGTATATATAAAAATTACTTACATGTGGAGTAGAAAAATACAAACAACAAAGCCAGTTATTGAAGAATGTTCTTTAATCCTTGATATATGTCTTGAGTTTGTATGTTATTGAAGAATGTTCTCCGATCCTTAATATATGTCTTAAGGTTATATGTGAGTGAGCATGAAATATGAAATTTATTTTGAAATGTGTAGTTATTAAGTATTAAATAAGCCAAAACATTTGAATTCTAACAATGGATTTGAATTCTAACAATGAATTTACAGATAGTTTATAAGTCACATATTTACTTTTATGCCAACAATGAACGTGGACATAGTTTTTAATTGGTAAGTTTTGTCTTTAGCGATTAACAATTGTGTGGTAAGTTACATAAGGATAATGTTAGAATAAAGATATGTGAGCTATTTAAGGGTAATGTTGGAATAAAAATATATGAGTTATATAAGGGTAATATCGAAAAAAATAGGTCAGCCCAAATTTCTCTATCCCCTTTATTTATAAAAAAATCATTTTAATGATACTCATAATAAAAAAATGTTTTCTATGAATGAATATATGATTGCTATATAGATAAAGAAATGTTTACTATATTTGTTGCTAAAATTAACTACAAAGACCGAAAAGAATGGGAAAATAAAAAATAAAAAATTGTAAAGAAAAATAATTGAAAGAAAACTGTAAATGAAGGTATAACAAAAGTGGTTAAGGAAAATATTTGGAAAGGGTAAATTTGAAGTGTAAAAAGAAACAATTTTCCATCTTTAAGTGAGAAATAAAAATCTATCATAAAAAATCTCATCTAAATCATCATTAAAACTCTTGATAGAAATAAAAAAAATGATGAAACATATGATTGAATTAACCATCTATACTTGTTATATATTTTACCAAAAAGAAGAATTTGTTACACATTTTGTATGATAGTAGCAATCTTGAATATTAAAATCAAAATTCTAAAATTTAAACAAATTTAAAATTGAATAAAAGATGACAATTTTTCAAACAACAAAAATATAAAACCTGAGTTCTACCAAGACAATGAATATGAATTTATTTTTGTGAGATATTGTAAAAATGAAAAGAGATTCAATCAAAAAAAATTAAACAAACATAAAAAGGAGAAAAAATAACATATTTTGGAACTGGATTTGGAATAAAGAAAAAGTGTGTACCTATTGTGAGATACTGTGAAAATGAAAAGAGATTCAATCAAAAAAATTAAACAAACATAAAAAGGATAAAAAATAGCATATTTTGGTATTGGATTTGGAATAAAGAAGAAGTGTGTACCCATTGTGAGATATTGTGAAAATGAAAAGAGATTCAATAAAAAAAATTAAACAATAATACAAAGGAGAAAAAATAACATATTTTGATACTAGATTTGGAATAATAAAGAAGTGTGTACCCATTCTTCAATTTCTCTCACCTATTATCATTTCTACCTTTCTTTGCTTCTTTCTAACCGTGGATCCTCTTATTATGTTATCATTTCTAGTGGTAGTAGTATATTTAATTTGTTGGAGGAAGTAATTTGGTGTAGTTGGAGGTTACAATTTATCATGCAGATAACCGCATCAAGGGTACATTCGGAAATCCGAAAATATAAATATAAGTCATACCAAAATGGGCCATTGCTTGTATAAATAGTTATGTAGTAGTATATTTAATTTGTTGGAGGAAGTTATTTGGTGGTGTTGGAGGTTACATATTATCATGTAGATAACCGCATGCAAGGGTACATCCGGAAATATAAAAAGAAGCCATACCAAATGGGTCATCGCCTTTATAGATAGTAATAGATAAAGTTGAGCTTTTATCCAATTATTTCTATTCTTATTTACTTATGTTAAATAAAATTGAATTTTTATGATGATAATTTTGAAATAAATTAATAAATAATTTTTTTTCTTAAAAATAATAAAAACATTCACTTTAAGAATAATCGATTTCAGCAAGGAATGTCAACAACAATCTAAGAACAGGTAATTCTTGGAGTGTAGAGCATTGATGGTCTTCCCCAAGTAGTTGGTTTGGTAACTCTTTTCCTCCCCATCAGTTTGTCATTTGTCCCCGGCTTGGTCGATGATTTTCTCCCCGAATAATCTCCTCTCCCCAGTAGAATTGGTGGGTTTTATCCCTAGTCGAGCTGACGACCGATCCCCTTTGCAAATACATATTGCCCAACTGAGGTGCTCATGTTTTGTATCCCCTAGTTAGTGATTTGTGATTGGACCCTGGATATCCAAAACCTTTATTTGGTTTCCAAATTCCCCAATTGCATTTGTTTATGTTGTGTAACCACGGTAATTTCTCCCCTAAGTGGGACTGACCCGATTATCTTTGCCTTGGAATTGGTTTATTTCGCAGTTTCCAAGAAGAATTTAATGATGATTGTGATGGTTCTTTGGTTTGATTTGGAAAGTCACATCATCCCAGCATTTTGCTCGATTCCTCACTCAGAGTTTTATCTCTGATATTCCCCGGTGGAGTTCGTCTCCTGATGAAAGTTTCTTCTTGGCAGTATTTGGTTCTGAGTAGTATTTGATTATTGTCCTCTGCGAGGTCGTCTCACATTTGATATGGTGTTGACCTAAAATCCCCCGCAATGTTGATTTGTGTGGATCCTTAGCAGATCCTTCTCTATCCTCAACATGATTGGTTGGGCATCCTTCAGCAGTGCTCTCTCCCCTTCGAGTTTCTCGTGATTGATTGAAAGCATGCTCTCCATGTCTTTCCCAGGCAGAGTTTATTTATTTAGAGCTAGATGATTTATTTTAATCCCTCGCATTTTCTCCAGTTGGTGTTTCTGTCTTGTTGAGATTAGCCGAGTGTTATAGTGATGATTCAAATCTTTGTTATTTGTATCCTTTTTGTTGTTTTGTCAGCATGATCATAATCATACACATGCATATTCATGCTTAAAACACAACATTATATATTTCATTATGCATTCTATCAGATTGATTTTTCTTCTGATCCCCTGCTTTGATGATATTATTTCCCCATGTAGATTTGGTGTCTGTCCTCCTTCAATTGTAGAGTGTCAACCCCTTAAGCAAAAAGGGTTTAACATTTATCATTCCCCACAGAGTATTTCCTTATGGATGACTATTATTTCAGATGGAACCACTCCCTTCGAGTTATATCCTCACTGGGTTGAGTCTTTGTTTGACCGTTTCTTTCTAGCTATTACCTATATAGATATTTTGGTCTCCCAAGAGTCTATTACCCAGTAACTGGTAATATTTTTCTCAATGTCGAGTACCTTACTTTTGCCATATACCCGGTAAAATGTAATCTTCTTCCTTTCTATTCCCCCAACGGATTCATTTTCATGTTTCCCCAGTGAGTCTATCCTTGATATGTTCATCCTACCCGGTGACAGATATTCTTCCTTTTTGGTTTTCTACCCAATAAAAAGGTAGTTGTAATCCCTATTTTATTTCCAGAGAGTTTATCCTTGATATGTTCACTTTAACAGGTGACAAATTTTCTCTTTTTTGTGGTATTCTACCCAGTAACTGATAGTTGTATTCTCTCTTTGGTATTCTACCCAATAGCTGGTAGATATATTCATATTTTCTCTCCGACAATCTATCATTGATATGTTTACCCTAACAAGTAACATATATTCTTCCTCTTTCCCCCAGGTGGTCTGTCCTTGATATGTTCATCCTAACCGATGACAAATATTCTTCCTTTGAGTTTATCCTTTATATGTTCACTTTAATTAGGTGACAGATACTCTCTCTTTGTTCTTCTGCCCAGTAACTCGTAGTTGTAAATCCTATTTGATCTTTTTCCCCAATAGGTTATTCTTACCTAGTAATCGGTAATGAATACACCTCTTTTCTTCAGTGAGTCATCCTCGATATGTTTACCCTAACCAGTAACGGATGTCTCTCTGTCAGAGTGTATTATCTTCTTACCATGTAACCGATAGTAGACAATATATCTCTTATACTCCTGTGTTGAAGTCCATTCTTCCTCAGTTGAGTTTGAGTGCGTATTTCCTCAGTGAAATCGCCTTTTCCTGTTTGGTATGAATATTTCAGCTTTGTTATGATCTACCCATTTCCCCTGCATATTTCCTTGGTTCCACAACCGAGTCTTTCCATTGATTTATTATCATGGGAATTTCCCTTGTGTCTCCAGCAGTTTTTAAGTCGTAGCCTAGCCTACGCATAAATTTTATCCCCCAGAGTCTCTATCTTCCTTAGTGAGTTTTCCTTACGGAATACATTTTGCTCCTATAGACCCTCAGTCTCTACCAGATTCTTTTCCTTTGTGGCAATATATTTCCCCACAAAGATTATTTTAACATTCCTATCATATGCATCATGAGGTCTCTTAGGGACCAAAATTTGTTTATAGATGTTGTTATTTAAGTCCATTCTACTGTGTTGATACAAAGATTTTAACCTTCACATCCTCAGTTAGAATGTCCTTAAATATATGCAGTTGTAAGACCCCAATTTTGACCCTAAGATCCCTCACGCTATCTCATCTTATGCATTGGCTTTGGGATCAAACCTTGGCATCCTCCTTACCCCTTGTTCATTGGGTTTGCATTGGGAGAGATCACCAAACACATTTGGTTGTATCATACCTTGTTTTTTATTATTTACTAACCAAAATTCCAAAAATATGTCTATGTATAACTTTGTTTCTTTTGCAGATAGTGTGTGCATTCACCAATGCCTCATCAAGCTCATATCTAAGGTTTAATACCCTCAGTACAAGGAGATCAATCAAGGTATGGTTCACATTGGTTCTATACATCATATATGGATCCCTATGATCTTCATTTATCATTTTGATCAAGGATTCATCAAGAGTTTGAAGCTTATTTGCCTTGGAAGCCCTAATTCATCTAGGTATCTTGTGTGACTTCCTCGACAAGTTTCTTCAACAATTGATCAAATATATCAAGGTATACTTCATATTAAATCATATTATACATATATGATCCTCCATGAGTCCCAAAGATCAAGAGAACTTCAAATTTGCAAGTAGGTTCAAGGTGGTTGACCAGAGAAAGTCAACTGGTCAAAATTGGGGTTCCCTAGACCCTATCTCCTACAATTTTTGTCATATGAAAATTTTTCCAAGATAAATTTTACTCCTTATGATATTCCAAACAACTTTAATGTTAAGGTCAAGATATACTTTTTCTTGGAAAGTCATTTTTTTAAGGTGAATAATTATAAGTCATTTTGTCTAAACCCTAGTTAGGAGGTCAACTATCAAGGAAAATAACTTGCTCAATTTTTATGAGATGAAGGCCATACAAGTTTCATGATCAATTTCAAGATCTCCTATACAACTTTTATTCTTTTAGAAATGTCAAATTCAACTTGCAAGGGCATGTGCCAAGAGGAAACATTATAGGTCATTTTGGGCCATTACCATTGAACAAACAATTTTCCTCAACTTCTAAAATGCATCACTCCCTCATGCCAAATCCAAACAAGTTCAAATTTGTGACCAAATTGAATAGGATTGAAAGATATACAATTTTTATGAAGGAACATCATCCATTTAAAGCTCATAGAAAAAGTTATTCAAGGTGGAAGAAGTGGATATTTGACTTGGTACTTAGAAAAATTTCAATTATGTTTGATTTCTCAATCTTCCACCTCAAAATTCATCGTTATCCAAGCTTCAAATATTAAAGTGTTCAACATGAAAGTTGTTCCCCTTGATGTCACCTTTTTAAAAAGTCCAAAATCACCTTATTTGGACAATATTTGAATGACTTGCGTATAGTTACTCTTCATGGTTCCATTTGGATAAATCACATGATCATTCCCCACTTTCAAATGCATGGCTTCATGTTATACTTTCAGTATCACTCATGATCATTTTTGGACCTGATTACATCATCTCATGGGCCTATCACACGGCCATGCAAGCATGCATTTCATATTTCTATTTTTGGCCAAAATTCGTAAGGTGTGAAAAGCAATGAACATGGCTATAAATATATGCCCTTGGTGATCAGGATTTGGATCCTCTAGCCCAAGTTTCTCCCCTTTTCTCTCCCAAACCCCATTGAAAGGATAATCTTGAAGATTTCTTGAGAAATCGAGTTTCAATTCTCATTCTGTTTTGGAATTGAAACTCTAAGAGTCCAAGCTTTTTAATCATCAATATCATCTCCTGCAAGCTTCTAGAGTCAAGCCAAGCCAAATTGGAAGCAATATCAAGTTGAGTTTAAGCTCCTCGAAGGTGAGATTTCAGAAACTTTTCTTCTTCGATTCTCCCTCATTTCTCATCCATTTTGATTGATTGTTGGTTTGCTGAAGTCCTACCAATGTAAGCAACAAAATTGAGTTGCTTTGAGGTTAAATAGAAGAAACTCAGTTCATGGTCCTCAAAATTCAAATCCTTGTATCTTTCGATATACTTGGAATTAGAGAAAATTGAGGCTAGATTCGAGCTCGTGAGCATTTTTTCTTTAAAACCATTTCCTTGTTTTTCATTTTGGTGATGGTTGGTAGTCATCCAGTCCGGTGAGGTTCACCAAAGAAGATGATCGGAGCCCTAGTTATGGTGGTGTGTTGGCGTGTTCCCAACCCTTTGATCCATTCAAAATGTTTTAATCTTGGCCCTTGATTCTAATTACCATTGTTGTGACGTGTTTGACTTGGTCTATCGTAGATAACGCACGCGTGGCCATCAGATATGTCACCTCAATTAATGAGGGAGATCTGATGACCCTTATTTTTTTGAATTTATTTATATTTTCTGATTTTTCATTGAATCCCTTTATTTTGTTTAATTCATATTAATTTCATTTTTAATCAAAAAAATATGGGACATTCACCAAAGATCTTTAAATATTCTTCTATTTCATATTCTGAATTAAAATTATTTTTTGGATTAATTTTGTTATTTTTCATGAATTAATTGTTTTTGTGCATATCTTTAATTGTGTAAAAATACTTATGACTTTTAAAAAATAGTGAAATTTTTTGTCTAAGGTCCTTTGACCTTGTTTGGCCTAGAATAAATTCCTTGGGCATTTATTTGGTGCTTTGAAGGGATTTTAGGTTTTGAACAAATTTAAAGGCATTTTAATCCATTTTTAAATTGATTTTTAATTGTTTAAATGTGTAAAAATGTTGTTGAGCCATTTTTATGGTCTTGTGATATTTGACTTTCTGTTTGGGCCTTGGTCAAGGTTGATTTGACTTTTGTTGGATCAAAACCATTGGTTTAAGGGGATTGATGAAATGTACGTTTCATCTCCAAAAATGAATGGATGGTTTTGATTTGATGAAATTCCTCCCATGATCAATTTGTGTTTACATCTTCCCCTCTCTCTTCATCTTCATCTCTATTCTTTCCCATTCCCCCATTTGACTAATGAAATCTCTAATGTCTAAAGGCTAATTGGTTCATCAATGACCTTGTGTCAGATGAATCATAACAAGTGTGACTGAGATAAGTCCTTCCCATTTTCTTTTAGTGCGTGGTATGTTTTAGGAGTTTGGTTCTTTGTACCAAATCTCTAACATGCATTAACACTTATATTTTTATTACCCGACCTCAGATAGTTGTGACTTATATATAAGTCCAATTACGATTGCTTAACATATAGCTAAATTTAACCCTCAAGGCATAACATTCTAGTAAATGAGATTGTAAGTCTCCCATTCTTCATGGCATTGTATGGAGACTTGACATTTTTTCCTTTCATGGGAGCTAGTGTAATACTTGTTGAATTATCCAAGTTGGATCCCTTCTCATGGAAGATGTCATGGTTTAAGGATCCACACTTGTGAATGAATGGTTGAGTGTTCTCCAAAAATTGACTTAATCAATTAAAACTCAACACCAACACTTGACTAACCATTGACTAAATCTTACTCATTATGCTTTTACTTTCAAGTCATTTATCTTCTGCAATTTAAATTTCAGTCATTTATCATTCATTGCCATTTTACATTTCACGCAACTTGTTTATGTTTAAGTCCTTTTTCACTTTGCTCACTTCAGCCATATCTTGTGATTGTATATATTGTTTGTTTGCGATTTATTTTGTTTGTAGTCTTAGAACCTTAAAACATTTAATAACAACAAAAACCCTAAAAAACATTTGGTGCCCTGTTGACTTGATCTAAACTTCTGGACTTAGAATTAGGCAACATTCCCTATGCTAAAGGGACTTGGCCAATGCCGACATTTTGAGATTGAGCTATGTTGAATTAAGCCTTCATCTGATGTAAGACCTTCAGGATCTCTTTGATTCATTTGTTACTCGGTCTCTATGCTTAATTGTTATTGTGTATTTATTGTCTATGTCTGATGTTTTGTTTTGAGTTGATCAAGGAATATTTCATCTGATACATTGGAAGACTGCTAGCTATTGGAATGCTTGCTTGGATATGGCTATCTTTATTTAATGCCTTGATCTTCATGATGTCTGGATATTGCTAATTTCTTATTGATCATTTCTTGATTAAAGTCTAAAATAAAATGGGTTTCTATATGACATTCTAGTCTGTTGGATTGCATCCCATTGGTCAGATCTTTTCAAGTCTTAACTTTTAATTTGTGCTTATGATAGCCTCTTCATCTCCTCCCACTTCTTAAATTTCAAAACTTCTCCCTCTTTTCAAAAACCTTCTTTTCTTGTGATTTCAAACTTAGACATGTTTTAATGATTAGAAACTTTGGCCTTATGCCATTGAATTTTCAAACTCTTTCTTAAAACAAACTTGTAAATAAATTTAACCATATTGACTTAAATTTCAAAATACAAAAAGAACTAACAACTCCATTCAAAATTTTGGCATTTTGTACCTTTTCTTATTAAATTCTTGTTAAAAGCAATTCACCAACTTGTTTGAAAATTTTACCACAAACTACGGGGTTTTGATCCCTCATTTTTATGTTGGTACGTAGGCATAAGACCGAAGGTCTTGTCAAACACAAAAAATATAACCAATGAATTCTTTTCTCATCCCCACACTTTATTTTATCAAACATCATTTATACCAAAAACATATGCACACATAAAAAAGATCTCCCTAGGAGTACCTAGGACACTGGTAGGACTTCATACTACCAATAATCAAGAAAAATAGTTGAGAAATGAGGGATAATCATAGAAGATAAGTTTGAGAAAAATCACCTTAGGGTAGCGAAAATTCAGCTGGATCTTGCTTCCAATTTTCCTTGGCTCAACCCTAGAAGTTTGCAGGAAGTGAAATGGATTAAAGAGAGGCTTGGATTCTTGGAGTTTCAATCTCAAAACAGAAGGAGAATTGAAACTCGATTTCAAGTGAAATCTTCAAGTTTATCCTTTAATGGAGGCTAGAGATACAAGGGTTCAAAGCATGGGTAGAAGGGTCCTCATTCTGATCACAATGGTCATGTATACACTACGCCAAATAAGGGAAAAGAGGGCGTTTTTTTTTGCCTATAACAGCGCTTTAAAGCGCCCTCTAATCTGGCGCTGGCATAGGTAAAGACAGCGCTTTTTTTCCTGGTGAAAGCGCTGTCTAAAGTGGCTCTTTAAGCCCTTTAAGGGCCACTTTAGAGGGCGCTTTTTAAAGAAAGCGCCCTCTAAAGTGGAAACATTTAAGGGTTTAGAGGGCGCTTTTACTGGAAAGCGCCCTCTAAAGTGGAAACTTTTAAGGGTTTAGAGGGCGCTTTTACTGGAAAGCGCCCTCTAAAGTGGAAATTTAAAGGGTTTAGAGGGCGCTTATTTTGGGAAGCCCCCTCTAAAGTGGGTGGTTATTTAAATTTTTTTTTTAAAAAGCCCTATATTTTTTTATTTATTTTAGACAACCTGTATATTGAAGCAGTACACCCAAAACTGTATAATTTGAAGCCCTTTTTCACACATTACATTCAACAAGCCTTATATACAACAATCCATACATATACAACAATCCACTGATATATAATCGTTTAACTTCTAAAGATTCTAAATATACAACCCATTCATAACTTAAAAAGAAATAAAACTAAGTAGCAAAAGCATCTCTGAGATGTATGTTTTTTTTGCTAGCAGCAGTCTTCTTAGCAACAACCTCTTTTTGTTCAATATCAATAGCATGAACCTAAAATATCATAAAATTAGTTAGGTGATGTATAAGATCAAGAATTAACATTTTCTATGCATAAATATCATATAATTGTGTTTATACCTTTTTTTTTTTATGCAACTGACTCGATTTGCTGCGTAATCCCCTTATATTTTTGGTCTCTTATCTTTTGAAGATAGAATTGATATTTGTTTAGATGGACATGTTCCATTGTCGTAAAGGGATACTTTCAAATATCCATCATCATCATCTACGCGAATGAGGCTTGACGACAATGGAACATCTCCATCTAAACAAATATCAATTGATACTTTCGAGTATCCCTTGCCCCTTGCACGAATGATTGACTTCATAATAGCCATTTTACCTGTAATAAAGAAAACAATTAAAATCAGATGACAAATGTAAAAACAATTAAAATCATAAAAGTCATTTTACCTGTAATAAAGAAAACAATTAAAATCATTTGACCTGTACCTTTTTCACTAAGTTCTCTTTCTTTTCTTGGTTGGAATATGTTCTACATGTCTCTTAACAACACGGACGGTTGGATTGATCCAAATACCCTCATTATGATCATTTCTAATATATGAATCATTTGATATAATATTCTCATCTTGATAATTTGTGGTAAACGATTCAATCTCAACATCAATATCACCTTGATCTCCAGTGTTTTCATCAATTACTTTGTTGGAAAAAAGAACTATAGACCATTTCGTACTTTTCGGATCATTGACATAGAACACTTGTCTAGCTTGAGAGGCTAGAATAAAAGACTCATCTTTGTATCCCATCCTATTAAGATCCACTTGCAAAAATCCTGACTTATCCATTCGAATGTCGTTATTATTTTCAACCCACTTGCAACCAAATATAGGAATCTGAAACTTCTCATAATCAAACACCCAAATGCGCTCGATAACACCAAAATACGACAGATTTGCAAATTTGGGGTTTAAGTCCTTCACACTTGATATGTGCATTGCTTCAGCTACCACGGTGACACCACTATTCTGCATAGTACCTTTATCATCTTGTTCTTTGGTATAAAATGTGTATCCATTAATCGCGTATGCGCTATAAGAAAAAACATGGAAACTTGGACCATATGCTAAGCATCTCAACCTTTATGTTATTGAAGCGGGATCTGAATAATACTTTGAATAAATATGATCCTTAAACCAAGGTATAAAACATCGATTGTGCTCTCGTACTATCCAATTTTCATTTCTATTGGGATTTAAACCTCGGAGAACATCCTTGTGAATTTCAACATACGGCTCAACCTCATTCTCATTGTGCAGAACATACAAATGCACTTGATCGCATTCGACCCTTGATACTGCCACGATTTTATTTCCAATTAGATTTTTTCCTTCTTTCTTTTCGACAAGCTGAGACTTGGGGAGTCCGATTGACTGAACATTAGAAAAATATTCAGTACAAAACTCAATCGCTTCTTCAACAATGTATCTTTCAACCATACAACCTTCTGGTCGACTTCGGTTCTTCACGTACCCTTTTAATATTTTCATATAACGTTCAACAGGGTACATCCATCTCATATAAGCTGGTCCACACAATTGTGTCTCTTTCACAAGATGAACAACTAGATGTACCATTATGTCAAAAAATGATGGAGGAAAAAACATTTCAAGCTCACACAAAGTAATAACGATTTCTTTTTGCAACATTGGTAAGATCGCAGGATTGATCTCCTTACTGCAAATTGACTTGAAGAAAGAACACAACTTAGTTATAGAGCTTCTTACTTTTTCTGGAAGAATAGAACGTATACCTATTGGGAGAAAATGTTCCATTATAACATGGCAATCATGGGTCTTTAAACTCTTTAACTTGAGGTCTTTCATAGACACAAGTCTTCTAATATCTGAAGAGTACCCTTATGGAACTTTAACTTCACTTAGAAACTTACACAATGTTTTTTTCTCCTTTCTAGATAGAGTATAAGCAGCAGGAGGTAGATATGTTCGTTTTCCTTTCTTCAAGGGTCCTAATTCAGTTCTTATTCCCATCGCTATCAAGTCCTTTCTTGCCTTAAGGCCATCCTTAAACTTTCCTTGTATATTGAGTAACGTGCCAATAACACTTTCAAATACATTTTTTTCAATATGCATAACATCAAGAAAATGTCTCACATACAAGGACTTCCAATACGGCAATTCAAAAAAAACTGACCTCTTCTTCCACCCACTTTTGACAAGTGTGTGGGCAAAAGGCTTGCCAAACTGAGTATCCAAATCTTTCACCTTTTCAAAAATTTGATCACCCGTCAATATAGGTGGAGCTCTGCCTTGTTCTGTCTCTCCATTGAACGCCTTTCTCCATCCATGGTAGTGATGATTTGAATTTAAGAATCTCCGATGACCGAGAAAGACATTCTTCTGACCAAACTCCAAGCGCTTCCAATCTGTTTTATCTTCACAAATAAGACACGCACATTGACCTTTTATGCTATACCCTGATAGATTTCCGTATGCTGGAAAATCATTAATTGTGCCAAACAACATCGCCCTCAAGTTGAAACTTTCTTTCCTATATCCATCATAAACCGCCACACCGGTCTCCCACAAAATCTTTAAATCTTCGATTAAGGGCTTCAAGTACACGTCTATGTCATTCCCTGGTTGTTTAGGTCCAGAAATCAACATAGACAACATCATGTACTTACGCTTCATACATAGCCATGGATGTAGGTTATAAATCATAATAATCACAGGCCATGTACTGTGTGAGATACTCTGGATACCGTGTGGGTTCATTCCATCAGTAGATAATGCCAAGCGAAGGTTTCTTGGTTCTTCTCCAAATTCAGGATAATCATTAATTCTTTCAACCACTGTGGTGAATCTGCCGGATGTTGATACTTTCCATCTATAATTCTTTCATCTGCATGCCAGGTCAAGTGTCTTGAATCGGTTTCACTACGAAACATGCGTCTAAATCTCGGAATAACAGGAAAATACCACAAGACTTTTGCTGGAGACAACTTGTTCTTATATCGCGAGACACCGCATTTAGGACACTCATTTAACGATGCATACTCATTTCGAAACAAAACACAATCGTTTGGACATGCATGTATCTTATCATAGCTCATGCCAATAGAGCACAACATCTTTTTGGTCTCATATGTTCGATTGGGAAGAACATTATCCTCAGGAAGCATATCTTTCAAAAGGGCTAATAACTCTGTGAAACTTTTATCCGACCATCCATTGCCCGCCTTTAAGTTGTACAACTTTAATACCGCAGACAATCTTGTGAATTTAGTGCAACCATCATACAAAGGTTTCTCTGCATCACTTACCAACCTCTCAAACATTTCGGGACAATCCTTAAGATCTCCTTCAAGTGCTTCTGCAATCTCTTCAACTCGATCACAATCGTATGTATCTGCGCCACTTTAGTTTGAGGCATAGGTCGTACTATCCCCTGGTTCAACATTCTCGTTACTTTTCTCACCATGCAAATTCCAACATGTATAACTTTGATCAATTCCATGCCTCATTAGATGCGATGTCAACTGAACTGCGTCAACCCGTTTCCCATAACAACAACCCAAGCAAGGACATATCATTCTACTGGGGTCTTCAGCGTGCGCAACGGCAAACTTAACGAATTCTGATACCCCATTCTCGTACTCTCTCGACAATCGATTGGAAGACATCCATGTATTATCCATTACTAGTTAGAATAAACAAAAACCAATTTCATAAGAGTTCAAACACATTCGGACCTAGGTTTCTAATGATACTGGTGTTGACACAAAATCATATGTTCATAGGTCGTATAACCCTAACTACTGGGTAATGTAGTCCCATTGCATGCACTATCATGGTCACTAAAAACCAACCGTCAATTTCCTAATAAACCCAAACTATTTAAATGACTATGAATATTGAAACTTTACAGGTCGAAACAAACGTAGCATAGACAACAATAACATAAAACTGAAATTGGGCAAAGCTAAAACAAAGCAATAGTGCAAGTAATAATGTATGCATCGTGTACCTTTGATTGGTAGAAGGAGGAAACGCGCAGTAATAATGTAGATCTAACAGAGGTGGAAGGAAAACGCCTTAGAACCCTAACGTGAAAAAGAACGAAAATAACAGATAGTGAAATAACAAAACGCGCAGTATGTTATAATTTTAATGTTTACTAAAGGGGACATTAGAGGGCGCTTGTGGAAAAAAAGCGCCCTCTAAAGGGGGCCTAAGAGGGCGCTTACGGAAGCGCTCTCTAAGGCTTTCCAGAAGCGCTTTATAAGCTGGAAATGCACATGGACTTATAACAGCGCTTTATTAAAAGCGCCCTCTAAGGGTAACCTTAGAGGACGCTTTCTAAAAAGCGCCATGTATTGTTGTCCCTCTATCTCCTCCTTATTTTTTCGTTTCACCTTAGAGGGCGCTTGTGGAAAAAAAGCACCCTCTAAAGGGGGCCTAAGAGGGCGCTTATGGAAGCGCTCTCTAAGGCTTTCCAGAAGCGCTTTATAAGCTGGAAATGCACATGGACTTATAACAGCGCTTTAGTAAAAGCGCCCTCTAAGGATAACCTTAGAGGGCGCTTTCTAAAAAGCGCCATGTATTGTTATCCCTCTATCTCCTCCTTATTTTTTCGCTTCACCTTAGAGGGCGTTTTATTACAAAAGCGCCCTCTAAAGTGCGCTGTCTATTGCTCCTTATTTTTCGCTTCACTTTAGAGAGCGCTTTTGTAATAAAGCGCCCTCTAAGGTGCGCTGTCTATTCCAGTTTTTGGCGTAGTGATATATAGCCTAACAACTTGCTTTTCCCACACTTTAGAACTTTGCCAATTTTAGCAACTTTGGTGCATGGATGCATGGGCAATTATTTGGGTCCTATTCATGATGCTATCACATTCCAATTCATGCATAATTGACCTTGTAATAATAACATGTAAGCATGCAAAAGTAAATGGCTAATTGGATTCAAATATTTCCAAAATAAGCCTATGAAAGGAACCATGCGCAAGTTCCTCAAATCTTGTCCAAATGAAGTGACTTGGACTTTTTGGAAAGGTGACATCAAGGGGAAAAACTTTTATTTTGAACAGTTTTCCATTTGAAGCTTGGATCATGATCAATTTTGAGGTGGAAGTTTGATAAATCAAACATAATTGAGATTTTTCTAAGTACTAAGTCAAATGACCACTGCTTCCACCTTGAATAACTTTTGCTATGAGTTTCAAATGGAAATGGTTCCTTCATAAAAGTCGTAGATCTTTCAACCTGCTTAAATTTGGTCATAAATTCGACCTAATATAGATTTTTTATGAGGGAGTTATGCATTTTAGAAGTTGAGAAAAATTGTTTGTTCAAGGGTAATGGCCCAAAATGACCTATAATGTTTTCTCTTGGCACATGCCCTTGCAAGTTAAATTTGAAATTTCTAAAAGAATCAAAGTTGGAGACGACATCTTGAAATTGATCATGGAACTTGGATGGCCTTCATCTCATAAATATTGAGCAAGCTATGGTCCTTGGAAGTTGACCTCCTAACTAGGGCACAAACAAAATGACCTATAATATTTCACCATAAAAAATGACTTTCCAAGAAAAACTATCTCTTGGAATAATTTTCATATGACAAAAATTTTAGGAGATAGGGTCTAGGGAACCCTAGTTTTGACTAGTTGACTTTCTCATGTCAACCTCTTTGAACCAACTTGCAAACTTGAAGTTCTCTTGATCTTCTGGACTCACGGAGGATCATATATGCATAAGATTATGTATAATAGAGTATACCTTGATATATTGGACCAATTTTTGAAGAAACTTGTTGAGGAAGTCACACAAGATACCTAGATGAGTTAGGGTTTCCAATGCAAACCAGCTTCAAATTCTTGATGAATTCTTGATCCAAATGATAAATGAAGAACATGGGGATCCATATATGATGATCAAAACTAATGTGAACTACCAATTGATTGATCTCCTTGAACTGAGTGTCTCAAACCCTAGTTGTGAGCTTGATAGGGTATTGGTGGATGCACACACTACCTACAAAAGAAACAAAGTTATACACAGACATATTTTTAGTATTTTGGTTAGTAAACAAAAGAAAATGAAATATGATACAATCAAAAATGTGCTTGGTGATCTCTCCCAATGAAAATTATGAGATAACATGAGGGATATTAGGGTCAAAATTAGGGTCTTACAGCTGCCCCTATTTAAGGACATTCTAACTGAGGATGTGAAGGCTAAAATCTTCGTATCAACTCAGTAAAATGGACTTAAATAAAAACATCAAGAAACAAATTTTGGTCCATAAGAGACCTCATGATGCATATGATATGAATGTTAAAATAATCTTTGTGGTGAATTTATTGCCACAAAGGAAAAGAATCCGAGAGAATGAAAATCCACAGGAGCATAATGTATTCCGTAAGGAAAACTCACTAGGGAGACAAAGACTCTAGGGGATAAAATGCTATGTGTAGGTCAAGCTACAAATTGAAAACTGCTGGAGACACGAGGGATTTCCATGAACATAAATCAATGGAAAGATTCGGTCCGGGGATAAGGTTATCTACAGGGGATGGCGACTTCACTAAGGAAATATGCACTCAAACTCTACGGGGGAAGAAAAACTTCAACACATGAGTAAAATAGATGTATTATCTATTACTGGTTACTGGGTAGGAAGATAACACACTCGGTTAGGATGATCATATCAAGGATAAACTCAGCAGGGGACAATAGGAATTATAACTATCGGTTACTGGGTAGAAGACCACAAAATTAGAGAGAATCCGCCACTGATTAGAGTGAACATATCAAGGATAAACTCTGAGGGGGGAATGTAGGATTTACAACTACCTGTTATTGGGTAGAATACCAAAAAGAAGAGAAAATCTGTCACCGATTAAAGTGAACATATCAAGGATTAACTCTCTGGGGAATAAAAGCAGGGATTACAACTACCTTTTTACTAGGTAGAAAACCAAAAAGGAATAATATTCGTCACCGGTTAGGATGACCATATCAAGGATAGACTTACCGAGGAAACGTGAAAATGAATCCGCTGGGGAAAAACAAAGGAAGTAAATTACATTTTACCAGATATTGGGCATAAGTAATGTGCTCAACATCAAGAAGAATATTACCAGCTACTGGATACTAAATTCTTGGAGACCAAAAGAACTATCTAGGTAAGAACTAGAAAGAAATGGTCAATCGAAGACTCATCCCAATAAGGATATAACTTAAGGGGAGTGGTTCTATCCAGATAATAATAAACTGGGGGGGGGGGAACTGAAATGATAATCATCCACGAAGAAATAACTCAGTGGGGAATGAGAAAGGATAAATGCTTTCTGCTTAAGGGGCTGACACTCTACATTTTAAGGAGGACAGACACGCCAAATCTGCATGAAAAATAATATCACCAAAGTAGGGGATTAGAAAAAAAAATCAATGCGATAAGATTCACAATGAAATATCTGATGTTGTGTTTATGCGTGAACATGCATGTATATGATTATGCTAACAAAGCAACACAAAGGATACAAATAAAAAAGATTTAAATCATCACTAAAACACTCGGCTAATCTCAACAAGATGGAAATCATCCAGCTCCGAATAAATCAACTCTGGTTGGGGAAAGACATGGAGAATATGCTTCCAATCAATCATGGAAATCTCCATGGGGAGAGATCACTACTGAAGGATAATTAACCAAACATGTCGAGGATAGGGAAGGATCTGTTGAGGATCCAAACAAATCAACATTGCGGGGAATCTTAAGTCAACAACATGTCAAATAGGAGACAACCTTGCAGGGGACATAATCAAGTACTGCTCAGAATCAAACACTGTTGGAAAATATGGAACTTCTATCAGAAGATGAACTCCACCGGGGAATACAAGAGATAAAACTCTGAATGAGGAATCAAGCAAATTGTTGGGGATGTTGTGACTTTCTGGAATAACCCAAGGACCGTAACCCTCCTCAATAATCATCAAATTCTTCTCGGAAATTGCAAAATAAACCAATTCCAAGATAAAGATAATCGGATCTGACTCACACACGGGAGAAACTGTTACGGTTATGCAACACAAATAAGTGCAAATGGGGATCTGGACACCAAATAAAGGTTCTGGGATACCCAGGGTCCAATCGCCAAATCACAAACTAGGGGATACAAAATATGAACACCTCAGCTGGGGAATATGAATTTGTAAAGGGGACCAATCATCAGCTAAATCAGGGATGAGACCTACCACCTCTATAGGGAATGGTAAATTACTCGGGGAGAAACTTATCAACCATGCAGTGAATAAACGAAGAACTGTTGGGGAGGAAAAAGTTACCAAACCAACTGCTTATGGAAGACTAACAATGCTTCATACTTTAAGACTTACCTATTCTTAGATTGTTGTTGACATTCCTTGCTGAAATCAATTATTCTTAAAGTGAATGCTTTTATTATTTTAAGAAAAATAATTATTCATTAATTTATTTCAAAATTATCATCATAAAAATTCAATTTTATTTAACAGAAGTAAATAAGAATATAAATAATTGGATAAAATATCAACTTTATTTAATAGAATGGTAGTCAGTGAATGGCGGGACTCCATGGATCCTTACAAAGTTTGAGAATGGTAATTTACATGGAAAAAGGCTACATTGAATACAATGATCACTAACTTTGAAATCTGTTGTCCTCTTGTCTTTGGTTGAGAATGATGAATCAGAACTAAATAACTATTCAAAACTGCTTCAAAGATTAAGAACAACCGGATGCAGTTACTTGCCATAATCCCTAATTTTTTCCTAGATTTCCCTAAGGTGGGGTACTCAATCTACCGGGATAAATTTTCTATTTTATGTCTCTAATTTTTTCCTAAGACACCCTTTCAGGTTTTCAACTTAGCGAGCTGTTCTTTTCTTTTTTAGGCGCAATATTTCTTGACTGCATCAACATTCACAGGATGAGTGAACTCTCCCCCATCTATAGTTGTAAGAATCAAAGCACCTCCTGGAAATGATCTCTTAACAACGTATGGGCCTTCACAATTAGAAGTCCATTTTTCCCTAGCGTCAGGTTTGAAAGATAAAATATTCTTGAGCACGAGGTCACCTTCCCTAAACACACGAGGCTTGACCTTCTTATCAAATTCTTTCTTCATTCTTTGCTGATATAACAGACCATGTCACATGGAAGTCAGTCTCTTCTCTTCAACCAAATTCAACTGATCATATCTGGTCTGACACCATTCAGCTTCAGTCAACTCGGCTTCCATCAAGACACACAATGATGGGATCTCAACCTCTACGAGGAGCACAACTTTTATGCCATATACTAGAGAGAAAGGGGTTGCCTCTGTTGAAGTGCGAATGGATGTACGTACCCATGCAAAGCAAATGGGAGCATCTCATGCCAATCTTTATACGTTACAACCATCTTTTGAATGATCTTCTTGATGTTATTATTTGACGCTTCAACAACCCCATTCATCTTGGGTTTGTATGGAGAAGAATTACGATGTGCAATTTTGAAGTCTTTGCAATGAGCTTCCACCATGCTATTGTTCAAGTTCAACCCATTATCAGTAATGATCTTACTTGGCACACCAAAACGACATATAATCTGATTCTTGATAAACTGGACAACCACCTGCTTGGTCACGTTTGCATACGATGTCGCTTCAACCCACTTTGTGATGTAATCAATAGCCACTAAAATGAAACAATATCCATTCAAAACTTTGGGCTCAATCATCCCAATCATATCAATTCCCCACATGGAGAAGGGCCGTGGGGGAGGAAATAATGTTCAACAATGTCGGAGGAACATGAATCTTATCTGCATAATTTTGACACTTGTGGCACTTCTTCACAAACTTGCAACAGTCAGATTCCATTGTCAGCTAGTAGTAACATGCTCTCAACATTTTCTTTTCCATAGTATATCCATTGGAATGAGTACCAAAGGAACCTTCATGGACACCAGTCATCAACAAATCTGCTTCGTGTCTGTCCATGAATTTGAGCAAAACCATATCAAAAAATTTCTCTTGCACATCACCATTCAGGTAGAAGTTGCCAGTTAATCTTGTCAAAGTCTTCTTATCTTTCAAAGATGACCTAGGCGGGTAAATCTGACTTTGGAGGAAACATTTGATATCATAATACCATGGTTTTTCATCTTTGACTTATTCAATAGCAAACACATGAGTTGGCCTATCAAGATGCATCACATTCAAATTAGGAACTTCATTCCAAAAATTCACCATAATAATTGAAGCCAACGTTGCAAGAGCATCTACCATCCAGTTTTCATCTCGAGGGATATGATGAAACTCAACCTTTGTAAAGAAAGTTGAAATCATCCTCACATAGTCTCCAGAGATGTCAAGATATTTGATTCTGATATCAATGGCCCCTTCACGCCCTATAATGCAAGCTTCATACTCAGCCATATTGTTTGTACACTTGAAGGTCAATCTAGATGTAAATGGAAAATGAGTGCAGGGGGAGTAATAATCATTGTCCCAATGCCATTATCATACGAATTAACAACTCCATCAAATACCATTCCCCAACAGGAACCAGGTTCTGGCCCTTCTTCAAGCAATGGTTCATCATATTCTTTCATCTTGAAGTACAAAATCTCTTCGTCAGGAAAATCATACTACATTGATTAATAATCTTCAATTGGTTGATGAGCCAAATGGTCAGCCAAGACGCTATCTTTAATAGCTTTTTGAGATCGGTATTCAAAATCATACAAAGATGATAACTTTTGCCAACATGCAATCCTCCCAGTTAAAACAGGCTTCTCAAAAATGTATTTGATTGGATGCATTTTGGATATCAACTAAGTAGTATGATTTAACATATACTGGCGCAGACGCTTAGCAGTCCAAGCCAATGCATAACATGTCTTCTCAAGCATAGAATACCGAGTTTCACAGTCAGTGAACTTCTTACTGAGGTAGTAAATTGCATATTCTTTCTTCCCAGATTCATCCTACTGACCAAGAACAGAACCCATACTCTCTTCAAGCACAATCAAATACATGATCAATGATCTTCCTTCAACAGGCGGAGACAGAATTGGGGGCTCAAGCTGATACTCCTTGATATTATCAAAAGCTTTATGGAAATCCTTGGTCCAATCACAAGACTGATCTTTCCGAAGAAGCTTTAATATAGGCGCACATGTGGCAATCATATGCGATATAAATCTCGTGTTATATAGTTCAAGAAGCCGAGAAAACCTCCTACTCGCTTCTTAGTTTTGGATGCAAACACCTCTTGTATTGCTTTGACCTTGGCAAGATCAACTTCAATACCCTTCTCGTTGACAATGAAGCCCAACAACATACCAGAACAAACACCAAAAGTACACTTAGTGGGATTCAGGTGGAGTTTATACTTCCTCATTTTCTGGAGTAAATTCAACAAATGCTCAACATGCTCTTCTTCATCTCTTGATTTAGCAATCATATCATCAACATAAATTTCAATCTCTTTATGCATCATATCTTGAAAAAGAGTGGTCATGGCTCTCTGGTATGTTGCACCAGCATTCTTTAATCCGAAAGACATAACTCTATAACAGAATGTTCCCCAGGGTGTAATGAATGTGGTTTACTCCATATCTTAAGGTTCCATCTTGATCTGATTATAACTGGAAAATTCATCCATAAACGAAAACACTTTGAGTTTAGATGTATTATCTACCAACATATCAATGTGTGGCAGAGGAAAATCATCTTTTGGACTAGCTTTTTTCAAATCTATGTAATCAACACACATGCAGACTTCTCCATCTTTCTTAGGAACATGCACAATATTGGTCACCCATTGCGGATACTCGGTGGTAATAAGAAAACCAACATCAATATGCTTCTTCACTTCCTCCTTGATTTTCATTGCCATTTCAGGATGAGTTCTTCTCAACTTCTGCTTGACCGACGAGAATTCTGACTTCAACGATAATTTATGCTCCATAATATTAGAATCCAACCCTGGCATGTCTTAATAGGGTTAAGCAAACACATCAGAATAATCTCGAACTAGATCAATCAACCCCTTTTTAGCTTCTAGACACAGTTGAGATCTAACCTTGACTTCCTTCACATCATCATCAGAACCTAAGTTAACCAATTCAATCTGCTCTTCAAATGGCTGAATGGATTTTTCCTCGTGCTCAAGTAAACGGGATAACTCATCAGATACTTCTTCATCATCAATCTCTTCCCCCGCTTCAAACACAGGGAAATCAAAGTTTGGAGAGGGAGTATGATCATTATATTCAATGGGTTTGAGAACCAACCTGCATAATGATTTGATATTTTGATTATGGAGAAGTCGAGTGCAAACAAATATTATATAGATGGAAAGTTCATTATTTATTTATGTTTTTTGTGATTACCATTTTCAGAAAAAAGCAAAAAGTAAAAATAAAACATCATAGATGTGGATGAATAAAATTGTACTTTATCGATGATAATAAGGAAAATGCCCAACAATGTTTACTTCTCCCTTAGGCATAGGATAAGGATTTTTCTAAAAAAATAATGAAAAAAAATTACTTAGAAAGATGAATAATAGTAGGAACATCAACAGCAACCCAATTGTTGGAGGTCTGGCCATGCGTCACAAAATTGGCGCAAGCTTCGTCTTCGTCACCACTGTCTTTTATAATGGTAGCTAAGTGGTGATCATTTCCATGAATGAACCCTTCATTGCGGAATACTGGTTGCATAACTTTGACATTGGCGTTGAATGACCTTGATTAAAATCCTAGCCCTGCCCTATTTTTGTTCTCATCGACCTTTACAACAAGGCCCCACTTATCAATACTGCAAATTTGAATAGCCTCTTGTGCATCTTTAAGAGAAGGCATGGGTGCCCCAGTCTTCTTCAATTCATCAGCAACGGATAAAGCTTGAAACAACTTTCCAACTTCCTCCTCAGCATCAACATAAGTGAAATATGACAAATGGATCACCAAAAATGCCTTCTCCCCACCGACCAAGACAAGCTTGCCGTTCTTCACAAATTTTAGCTTTTGGTGAATAGTAGACGTCACAACTCCAACTTCATGAATCCATGGCATTCCCATCAAGCAGCTATAGGTCAGGTGGATATCCATTACCTGTAAAGTAATTTGGAAATCACTCGGACCTATCTTCACCGGAAGGTCTACTTCTCCAATGACAGTTTTACGAGAACCGTCAAACGCTTTAACAACCACGCCACTATAGCTCATTGGGGCACCTTGGTAGGAGAGTCTTGATAGAGTTGACTGTGGAAAAACATTCAACGATGATCTAGTATTAACCAAAACATTGGAAAAAGCTTCCTCCTTGTAATTCATTGAAATATGTAATGCCAAATTGTGATTCCTGCCTTCCTCAAGAAGCTCTTCATCACAAACACTCAGATTGTTACAAGAAGTGATGTTGGCAACAATGTGGTCAAACTGATCCCTAGTAACATCGCGCTCAACATAAGTGTAAGACCCCAATTTTGACCCTAAGATCCCTCATGCAATTCCATCATAAGCATTAGCATTGAGATCATATCTTGGCATCCTCCTTACCCCTCTTTCATTGGGTTTGTTTTGGGAGAGATCACCAAGCACTTTATGATTATATCATACTTGTATTTTTCATTTCACTAACCAAAATACCAAAAATATGTCTTTGCATTTGTCTAACTCTTTTGTAGGAAGGGCATGGTTCCATTGATTCATCAAGTTCACATCTAGGGTTTGAGACCCTCATGAACAAAGAGCACAACCAAGAATTGATCCAAGAAAGGTTATGATCATCATATATGAGTCCCAATGTTCTCTACATGTTATATTGATCAAGTTTTCTTCAAGAGTTTGAGGGTGATTTGCCTTGGAAATCCTAGTTTGATTGGGTATCTTGAGTAACTTCTCCAACAAGCTATCTCACCAATTGATCAAATTTCTCAAGGTACACTTAAAATTTCATCATCTTAAGCATATATGATCTACCATGAGCCAAGAAAGTCTAGAGAATTGGAAGTTAGCAAGTTGGTTGGTGGTGATTGGCCAGATGAATTCATCTGATCAAAACTAGGTCTCCCTAGACCCTATCTCCTATAATTTTCACCATATGAAAATGATTCCAAGAGAAAACTTACTCTAAATGACATTCCAAACAAATTTCATGTTTAGACCTAGAGCTAGTTTTGTTTGGAAAATCATTTTCTATGTTGAAACATTATAGGTCATTTTGTCTAAACCCTAATTTGAAAGTCAACTTCCTAAGGCCATAACTTGCTCAATTTTTATGAGATGAAATATTTACAAGTTTCACAATAAAATTCAATGTGTCTAATTCAACTTTTATGTTTGGAGTGGGAGCTAACTCAACTTTTTTGAGCATGTGATATGAGGTTACATTATAGGTCACTTTTGACCTATACCATTGATCAAGTGATTTTTCCAAACTTCAAAAATGCATAACTCTATCATTTTAAATCCAAATAAGATGAAATTTGTGACCATTTTAAGGTCTTTGAGATATCTACAACTTTGGTGAAGACACTTTTCTCATTTGAAGCTCATATAAAAAGTTAAGCAAGGTGGAATATTGAGACATATGGCTTGACACTTTGAAATTTTTTGATATGTCAAAGATTTCCAAACTTCCACCTCAAATTTCTCCAAGTTCCAAGCTCTAAATGAAAAAGTGTTGAACACGAAAGTTGTTCCTCTTGATCTCACATTTCCAAAGAGCTCAAATTCATTCATTTTGGATAAGGAATGCATAGGTTGCACATGGCATGAACATGGTAACATCACTTGGCAATGATCAAACATCAAATTCAAATGCACACTTGCCTTGCAATCCAAGCTCAATTCAGAGTATCTAACATTCATTTGTGGACTTATTGCAATGATCTCATGGGCCTGTACACGCCCATGAACCCATGTATCACCATTTTTCCAAATTTGGAAAGTGATTTCAAGTGTGCAAATATAAACTGAATTGGCTATAAATAGAGCTCCAATTGCTCAGAATTTCACACACATTCGCGCCAGCTTTGATCCCCCATCTTAAACCCTCACTTTGCAAAGTATTGACCTGAGAAATTATTTTGAATTTGAGGTTGAATTTCCACTATTTTAAAATTCAAATCTCCAAGAATCCACAGCCTTGTAAGCAACCAATCCTTCTTCTACAAGCAAGTGAAGTGAGACCAAGCATAAGCAAGATCAAGATCAGTTGAATCCAGACCTCCATTGAAGGTATTTTCCCGAAATTTTGAACTCTTCGATTCTCTAAAATTCTTGCTCAATTCTATTGATTCTTTGGTTGTCTAAAGTCCTACCAATGTAGGCAAGAAGATTGAGTTGCTTTGAGGCCAAATTGAAGCAACTCAGTTCATGTACCTCAAATTTCAACTCCATGTATCTCTCAATATAGTTGGAGTTAGGATGAACTGAAGTCAGATTCGTGCTCTACATCATTTTTGCTTTCAGATCATGTCCTCCTTTTTCATTTTTTTAATGGTGATGAGTGAACCAGTCCGGTCAGGGTCGCCGGAGAAGACGACCAGCCTTTGGATGTCGGTTATGTACTGGCTTGGTTCTGAACCTTTGGATTGATTTGAATTGTTTTAATTAGGAGCGTGCATTTGAATTACCAATGTTGCCACACGCTGACTAGTAACCAACATGGATAGCGCGTTCTTGGCAACTTCATCTGCCACCTCAATTAATGAGGGAGATCAAGTGGTCCACGTTTTTTCTGATATTTTAATTTTAATTTTATTTGCTTTATTTTCAATAATTCATTTTAAATTCAATATTGATCCAAAAAATATGGGACTTTCACCAAACAATTTCAAATATTTTTCTCTTTCATATTCTGAATTAATTTTTTTTGGATCATTATTAATATTTTTCATGAATTAATTGATTTTTCATTTTTTTTAATTGTTTAAAAATATTTTTAAATGTCCAAAAATTATGAAATTTTTTCTCCAAGGTCCTTTGACCTTGTTTGACCTATGATAAATCTCATGGCCATTTCTTTGGTGTTTTGATGAGATTTTAGGAATTCGACAAACCATATTTAATTTAAATGCAGTATTTTAGTATTTTTAATTTGAATAAATGCCAAATAAGTTTGTTGACCAATTGTGATGACTTGTTTATGTTTAACTCTTGTTGTTGGGCCTTGGTCAAGGTTGATTTGACTTTGTCAAATTAATATCATTGGATTTAGGGGATTGGTGGAATGTACATTCCATCTCCCTAAATGAATGGATGATATTAATTTAGTAAAAGTCCTTCTTTGACCAATTTATGATTTCATTTATCCCCCCTCCCCCCCCCCCCACTTCATCTTATTCCTTTTCTTCACTTATTCATTCCATTTGGCCTATGACATCTGAAAGTCCTAATGCTAGTAAATTGAAAAATTGACATGAGTGTGGATGAGATTAGGCCACACCTTTTGCATATTATTTTTGTGTGTGGTATGTTTCATGAGCATAGCCCATTATACTATGTCTCTAACATGCATTGACACCAAAATTCTATTTCCCGACCTCAAATAGTTGTGACTTCTACATAAGTCCAATTACGATTGCCTAACATAGTGCTAAATTTGTGACATAAAAGGCATAAGCATTCTAGTTAGTGAGATTGCAAGTCTCCCCTCTTTCATGGTATTGTATGGAAACTTGGCCTTATTTCCTTCCTTTGGAAGATGTTTTGGCTCAAGAATTCATGCTTGTGATAAGTGGGTTGAGTGTTCTCTAAAGAATGTTTTGAAATGAAAAGCAAAAGCAAAAGAATACTAACTCCTAACCTACTAATTACTAACTTTTAATTTCAAGCCTTTACTTTAATGCAATTTACTTTTAGCACTCTATTTCATTTGCCTTTGTTCATATCATTCTAATTATTTATGTTAATACAATTTTCACTTTGTCCATTTGGACCATATTGTGTGATATATTTTGTTTGTGTACTTTGCTTGTTTGTTTGGTCTTTGACCATTAATGTACATAATAATAACAAAAACCCTAAAAAACTTTTGAGTGGACTGTTGGCTTGATCTTGGACAATGGATTTAGAATCTAGGCAACCTTCCTAAGCTAAAGGACTTGGTCAATGCCAACTTGTTGAGACCCAAGTGCTTGCAATTTGAAATCCATCTCATACATCTTTGAAGACATCTCTAAGTTCATCTACAACATGATCATTGTGAAGCTGTTATTTTGAACCTGTGACTTGTGCAATTCATCTGTTGCATGGGTTACTTTGGAGAAGATCATGGAATGGATAAGCTTGGATGTGGCCATCTTTATTTGATGCCTTGCTCTTCAAGATAATATAATTGTGCATTTGTGTGTTGCTTGATTCTAAAAAGTCCAAGGGAATTATGGGTTTCTATTGACATTCTTGTCTATTTGATTACTACCCATTCGGTCAGATCTTTTCAACTCTAAACTTTTAATTTTGTGCATAGGATAAGCTCTTCATCTTCTCCCCATTTCTTTAATTTCAAAATCTCCCCCTCCATTTTTTCAAAATCTTCTTTGTGTGAACTACTTTTTTGTTCTAAACTTTGACCACTTTTGCAAAAAGATAGAAACTTTGGCCTTATGCCATTGCATTTTCAAACTTCTTTTCTTGAATCAAACTTGTATACAAATTTAAATATACTTGAGTTAAACTTTCGAAAAAAGCAAAAAAAAAGAACTAACTCATTCAAACCATTTTTAGGCCTTTGTGCCTTTCAAACTTTATTTTTGTTAAAAGTAATGCACCCACTTTCCAAAATGGATGAACTTGGACTTTTTGGAAAGGTTAGATCAAGAGGAACCACTTTCATGTTCAACACTTTTCCATTTTGAGCTTGTATAATGATGAATTTTGAGGTTGATGTTTGGAAATTTCAACATGTTGAAATTTTTTCTAAGTGTCAAGTCATATATCTCAATATTCTATGTTATGGCCTTGGGAAGTTGACTTTCAAATTAGGGTTTAGACAAAATGACATATAATGTTTCAACATAGAAAATGATTTTCCAAGAAAAACTAGCTCTAGGTA
The DNA here is from genome assembly GCF_024323335.1 of Lathyrus oleraceus. Taxonomy (NCBI): domain Eukaryota; kingdom Viridiplantae; phylum Streptophyta; class Magnoliopsida; order Fabales; family Fabaceae; genus Lathyrus; species Lathyrus oleraceus. The sequence goes on from NC_066580.1 coordinate 366,395,757, forward strand.
TCAACGTGAAAGTTGTTTGGAATGTCATTTAGAGTATGTTTGCTCTTGGAATCATTTTAATATGGTGAATATAGTAGGAGATAGGGTCTAGGGAGACCCAGTTTTGATCAAATGAATTCATCTGGCCAACCACCATCAACCAACTTGCTAACCTGCAATTATCTTGACTTTATAGGCTCATGGTAGATAATATGTGCATAAGATGATGAAATTTGAAGTATCCCTTGAGAAATTTGATCAATTGGTGAGATAGCTTGTTGGAGAAGTTACTCAAGATACCTAGTCAAACTAGGGTTTCCAAGGCAAATCACCCTCAAACTCTTGAAGAAAACATGATAAATATAACATGCAGAGATCATTGGGACTCATATATGATGATCATAACCATTCTTATATCAATTCAATGGTTGTTCTCTTTGTCATGGGGGTCTCAAACACTAGATATTAACTTGATAGATCAATGGAGATCATGTCCTACCTACAAAAGAGTTAGGCAAATGCAAAGAAATGTTTTTGTATTTTGGTTAGTAAAATGATAATATACAAGTATGATACAATCACAAAGTTCTTGGTGATCTCTCCCAAAACAAACCCAATGAAGGAGGGGTAAGGAGGATGCCAAGGTATGATACCTATGCTAATGCTTATGATGAAATTGCATGAGGGATCTTAGGGTCAAAATTGGGGTCTTACAGTCGCCAACATCACTTCTTTTAATAATATGAGTTTTTGTGATGAAGAACTTCCCGAGGAAGGAAGGAATCACAATTCAGCGCTACACATTTTGATGAATTACAAGGAGGACGCTTTGTCCAATGTGTTAGTGGATACAGGGTTATCGCTGAACGTGTTGCCGAAGTCAACTTTGTCAAGACTCTCCTGTCAAGGCACCCCGATGAGTTAAAGCGGCATGGTTGTTTAAGCGTTTGACGGTTCTCGTAAAATTGTCATTGGAGAAGTGGACGTTCCGGTAAAGAGAAGGTTCGAGTGATTTCCAACTTACTTTACAGGTAATGGATATCCGCCCAGTCTATAGCTGCTTGTTGGCATGGCTATGGATTCATGAAGTTGGAGTTGTGACGTCTACTCTACACCAAAAGTTAAAATTCGTGAAGAACGACAATTTTGTCGTTGTTGGTGGAGAGAAGGTATTATTGGTGAGCCATTTGTCATCTTTCACTCATGTTGATGCTATGAAGGAAGTTGGAACGTCGTTCCAAGATTTGTCCATTGCTGACGAATTGAAGAAAACTGGGGCACCCATGTCTTCTTTAAAAGATGCACAAGAGGCTATTCAAGATGGTGGTATTGATAAGTGGGGCCGTGTTGTGGAGGTCGCTGAGAACAAGAATAGGGCAGGGCTAGGATTTCAACTAGGGCCATTCAACCCCAAGGATATGGAACCAGTATTCCGCAGTGGAGGGTTCATTCATGATAATGATAAACACTCAACTGCTATTATTAAGGACAATGGTGATGAAGATGAAGCTTGCACCAATTTTGTGACGCATGGCCAGACCTGCAACAATTGGGTTGCTGTTGATGTTCCTACTTTTATTCACCATTCTAAGTAATTTGTTTTTATTTATTTTAAGAAAAATCCTTCTCCTACACATAAGGGAGAAGTGAACATTGTTGGGCCTTTTCCTTATTATCATCAATGAAATACAATTTTATTCATCCACATCTATGATATTTTATCTATCACGGTGAGAATCGGATATCAAGTTATTGTATTAACTTGAATCACAAAACATTAAATGTTCACCACCGAACTTTAATTTATCCAAGGGACAGGGAAAAGATCGAATAAAACCCTAATTGTGCAATGTAAAAACAATGCGAAGAGATCTAAAGTTCGAGGGTTGGTTATACTAAGGGAAGGTATTAGCATCCTTAATATCCATAGTATCCTATAGGAACCTTTTGAAAGTATTTGTGTTATGTTATTATAAGAATGGAATTAGAGCAATCGTAGTTCACCTAACTAAGGGTGAAAGAACACTTGGTAGTGATCAAGGTTCCAAGGGGGGAATTAAGTGTTCATAACAAACATACTTACAAGAGTTATAAACTCTTACTTAAATCTAAGTTTAAAGTGAGAAAGACTCTAACAAGGTCAAAGGGAAACTAGGGATTGCTAAACTACCTATGACATTAAGTCAATAAAGAGGCCTTTCCCTTGGATTTAGGCAAGAAGATAAACAAAATATAAGTAAGATGAAGAAGATGTTCAAGCATGACATCAACAAATATAAGCACATGATAAAGAAAGATGTTCAAGCATGACATCAACAAAGATAAACAAATGGTAAATAAGATGTTCAAGCATGACATCAACAAGAACAAACAAGGATGAAGAAGATGTTCAAACATGACATCCACAAAGATAATCAAATGAAGAAGATGTTCATACATGACATCAACAAATATAAGCACATGATAAAGAAGATGTTCAAGCATGACATCAACAAAGATATGAAAGCATTATCATAATAATATCAAGCATGGTATGTATACCCATATGTACAACACGTGAACATGAACAAAGGTAAAACGACATCAATAAAAGATGTATAAAGTTACATGAATATGAATGACATGGATATATCATCATGAAGAAACAAAGATGAATGACATAACAATTCATGAACATGTATATGGATGTCATAATAAGTATGAATGAACATGTGTATGCATGAAGTAAGACATGGTTTAGACATAACATCGACTTGATCATGAAAAAAATTTAAGGTATTAAATACATGCATGTTAAGGTTCAATATGATCACAAACAAAGGTTCAACATCATACAAAAAGTTTGAACATGTAAGCATACAAGTCATACAAAGACATGTTACTACAAGTTTAAAGCATTTGTAAACACATAAACAAACACAAACACAAGGGAACACATGCACACAAAGATTCAAAAATACATGAAAGAATGACATGTGAATCATGGATCAATGGGAAAATAAGCACACAAAATTTCATGGCATATTAACAAAAGTTCAAAGCACATAAACATGTAAGCATACATTAAAGTAAGTCAAAATTAGGTAAAAACCAAGAGACACATATTAACAACATCAAAAAAAATTCATATATGATTCACAACATTCATACAAGTCATGGTGATCAAGAAAAATTAAAGTATCAACCAAAGAAAGTTATTTGAAACCCTAAAACAATCCTAAAAAGGGTACCAACTTTAGACAAGTATAAGTATGTGAAAAATAAATAAATTCTAGAATTTCTTTTCACCATAATAAAATGGACAAAATTATGAACACATAGCAAAAAGAGTGGCTCAAAAAGGCTTAGGGATCATCAAGTTATGAGTCTTTGAAGTTATGAAAAATAACAAAAATAAATAGGCAAAAAGACAATGAATAAAAATGGGTCCAGGACAAGCAGGATTCAAACCCCTAACCTCTTGCACACACAAAACCTTAACACAAACACTCTAACCGCTGGGGCAGTGATACATCCATTATCTTAATTACAAACATTAATATATATAATAAAACGATTCCAGAAACTGTAAAATTACATCAATTCATCATCTTCTTCCTCATGTTCTTGCATGTTTCTTTTATTTTTTTTTCAAAACTTCAAACAATCATAACTCTCTCAATTTTCCATGAAATTAAAAACCGTAAGAACCTAAATTGCTCTATTTTTCGCAAGGAATCTAATGGTATCATTCTCTCATCCTAAAACTCAATGTACAAAGCGTGCCAAGGCAAAAACCAGAACTGCACTTTTAATTTTTAAACAATAAAATCTCAATGCATGAGCATGGTATAATGCATACAGTAGCAAATATACAAAAAATATACTATGTACTACATTTTAACTTCAATAAATATTCAAGAATGATGCATGAACAAGAGTTTCAAGTGTAAGTCCACTTATCTATTGGAGAAAGTCCAATGCTTCTTCTTAGCTACTACAGAGATAAAAGAGAGATTCCATCAGCCTTGTTGGTCCTTGAGGATAGTGTTTGAACAATGAGAATGGCCAGAAACAACTTGTATTATCTCACACAAATGTTCTTGCAAAGTGAAGAGGTGAAATGGTGAATGATAAAATAGATGCTACAGAACTTGTTCAAGTGATTAAACATGCTCTAAATGATGTTTAGAGATGATTTGTGGTGTTTGTTTGGAAGATACATGTGGAGAATAAGTTTGGTTAGAGAACTTGCAAAAATAGTGTGTTTTTGCAAATTCTAATGGAATGGGAGTTTGATGAAGTGTTAAGAGGTTATTGCTGTGTGTTTTAAGGCTTAAGGGATCCCTCTATTTATAGGAAAAGAGTGAGGATTGGAACTGATTAGAAACAAAAATTGTGAAGTTATGGTTTTGGTTGAGAATGAATGAGAAGTTTGCATGAATAGTTGGATTTCAAGGAGTTTGTCATATTTCCCTAGCCTCTACAAGATTGCTTCTGATCTCTTAAGATTGTTTTTGATTTTTAGGGACAAGTTTCAAGGGTGAAAGAGTGAGTTGTTGGCATAAAGCTTGCTTTATCAAAGTAGTAATGTGACCTTTTGCAAATTCACCCATAAATGGTATAATGCAATGGACAAAACCTCAACTCCTTGTGTAATTCACTTAGGATTCATATAAACATCTGATTATGGAGAGATTTATACACAAGAGAACCTGCAATCAAGAGATCTTCACATTTGAAATGGTTTTCCTCCAAAAATTCATCATGAACATGACTTAAAATTCAAGTTTGGAACCCCAACTTCCCATTTTCGAAACTCAGAGCTCATGCATGGGAAAAAATGTACTTGTACTTTTTTAAAATCCCCAAACATGCTCTACAACGTTCATGTTTTGAGTTTTTTCTGAATCAAAGTGGATCATGATGAAAATTGGCTGTAAAGTTTATCACTTTTTAGGGATCAGACTTGAAAATTTTCCAAGTGTTACAACTTGAGACACCAACTTTATGTCCTCATAACTCAAAATCCTTGCACTTTTATGGAATCAACCCTCTATCAAAAAGTTGAAGTATGGAACAAGAGCTTTCATTTGAGCTTTGTAGCAAAGAAAATGGCTGCTCGGATTGGAAGTTATGGCTTGAGAAAGTAGTGCACTCGAACATGAAATTTGGATAGTGAAATTTTCAATGTTTTCAAGATTGCCCTTTTTGCAAGTAACCTCATTTATCTTGATTTTTCTTGATCAAATTCATCAATTAAGCATATACTCATGAAGTTTAACTTGAGAATTTCATATTTGATCATAAATCTCAAAAGTCAAAGGTTTGACTTTGTAGTGCACTGATTGTGTATCAGATGAATTAGAATTTCTTAATCTTCAATGAATTCAAACTCTTGAGCCAATTGAACATCATAGATGGGCCCTAAGATGTACTTTAGTGTGTTGAGTGACGTCTCAAGGCTTGAGATCTTGTCTTGATCAAAATTCTCAAATGAAATTGAATGTTGTTGAGAAACCCTAATTAGTGAACCAGATGAAAGTGAAGCCTGGTGCACTTCTGATTAAGACATAATACCATTATTTGTTGATGGAGAGAGATATCTTGAGTGTATGAGAACTTGATTTATTGATGATTAATCCAAAACATTGACTGATCAATCCTTTGAGCTCTTTGAGGGAGACCCTAATTCACATATGAAACAAACCAGGCATATCTTGATATTGAGGTTAGCTATGCATGAATGATGTCTATGATGAAAATGATTATGAAATATAGGGGTAAAATTTCGGGTGTGACAACATCATATCATTGCTCATTGCATTTGCCTCAAGGATCATAGCATCTTGGCTCCTTACTCTAGGTTTGGGGACTTGTGTGAGTTGGTTTGAGACCACCAAGCATGCTTGAATTGTATATTATTGCTTCTCTTATTTTGTTTACTAACAAAAAGCACAAAATTATGTCACTAACTTGTTTTGTTTTGAAGCTTAAGCAGTCATGTGATCCAAGGCTCCTAGAAGGCCCCTATGCCTATTGAAGTGGCCAGATGAAGATGAAAGCAAGCATGAAAATGGTTCCCAAAGTTCTAAATCATCATATATGTTTCCCAAGTATCTCAATTTGTCAATTTGATCAGGATAAACCAAAAGGCTTGAGGCTTGTTTCCAAGGAAACCCTAATTCAACTATGCATTGACTATGCCTTGCTCGTGAAGCAACCTCAACCTATGATCAAATTCAACCAAGGGAAGTTCTTTCATTAATTATTTTATGAATATATGAGCCTATGTGAGTATCCTCAATCATTTATTCATCAAGATTTGAAGTTTGGCTTTGAGAAGTTGACCAGTCAAGTCATCTGACTAAATTGAAATCCACTAAGACCTAACTTTTGATGTGTTTGTCAAATGAAGATGACCCCAAGAGAAAAAATGTTCTTAAGAAACATATGAAAATCTTTCATGTTCATAAAAAAAACTTGGAAGGCCATCATTCACTTCAAAACATTATAGGTCATTTTGACTGAAACCCTAATTTTGGGTTAACTTCCCAAGGACCTAACTCCTTCATTTTTTATGATTTTAAGGTGAGACCAAGTGCATTGGAAAGTTTGAGATGTCTACTTAAATTGTTATGTTGGAAAAATTTTCATAACATTAAAAGAAACACATGTGATAATACAAAACATTATAGTTCACTTTGGACCAAAGCCATTGAATCTTGAAAAAGTCCAACTTCAAGTGCCCATAACTTTCTCATCAAAAATCCAAATGATGCATAATTTAAGTCCAAATTGATTTGCTTGAAAATATCTAAAACTTTAATGTTGGAGGTTTTTTCGTTTGAGCTTGCATCATTGAAACAGAAGGGCTTGAAGTTAGTCATTTTTGGCAAAATTTTCAAATACATGTTTTATACATCAAACTTCATTGTCAGTTTTCACAATTTTCCAAACTCCAAATGGATTTTTGTTCAACATAGCTTTTGTTCCTTATGTCAAGACCTTTCCATCCATTCTTCACATGCCTATGTTTGGATTTTCCAAAGGGGACTTTCGAAGAGGGGAACTTTTGTGACCATTTATGCATTTCATGATGAAACTTCATACACAAGCAATTGTAATACAAACCACACGTCCAAACCTTCTCCAATTTCAGCATTCATTTGCATTAGCTTTTGGGCCTCACATGCTCCTGTACAGGACCATGCATGGAGGACACAATTCTCATGCACATGAGTTTGTCACGCTCTCCTTTGCAGTTCATCTATAAATAAACACATTGCTTCATTAAATGATCAACCTGAAGGTGCCTGAAACCCTGCTGGAATGCCACTTTCACCAAAGAGATAGCCCCCTACGGAATGAGGAGGGTTGCGTGTCCCCTAGAGGAACGACATCTTATCTGGAAGCGGTTGATCCCCCTGACACCTATCGACAAAAACTTCCTGGACCTTCAAGTGTTTCGACTTCTATTTAACATCATGTTGACTCGTGTCGATTTCCTACCCTCTATGGCTCCTTTCAGCCGTCGAACTGAGGGTCCTGAGCGGCTCACCAGGCCTTTCCCTCCGACTGACGGGGAACACAGAGATGAGGCCTTCCTCATTTAGAGGCGTTTTCTGGTCCCTCGTTTCCTGTCGGTTGAGACCTCCAGCAGCAATCCTGGCTTAGTCGCTTATTAGTGTAACCTTGTGGCCAGGCAATTTGGCCTTTGCCAATTTGTTCCCAAGCCTCTATTCTCCTCTCAAGAACTGCTTGCCAATATCCTCTGCGGTCAACCTTGGAGCGAGATCGAAGAGGAACTCGACTCTATTTGGAAAAACCGACCACGTCTCCCTTCTCTTCCTTTTCGACTAGCCTACTACTGTACCAAAGAATTCAATGATTGGTGGCAGTCGTATTTTACCCTTTATGTTGGCACTCCTGATGCCAAACTTTCTGAATTAACTGAGGCTTTTGTTTGTTTGCAGGCGAAATCGACCAAATGTAAGGCTCTTCATGTCAAACAGGTTCGTGCTTTCCAGAATTATTTCCAAGTTGTGTATCGACCAAATAATCTTTGTGGGACCATCTGGGCGGCTGCGGTCAAACTAAAAGCGAAACTACAAGACCGGCTTTCAAAACTCAAAGTCCCTGGTCACGTGAAGAATAAGTATCTTTACGCCCTTCACTTTGGAAACCTCAAGTTCCCTCCTCTGCCATCTAGCCCTTTGGCTTTGGCCTTTGGTCATTTGGTTCCGGTGTGGTTTTATTGTCCCATTTCATATGTACAAAACGCTTCTAAGAAAAAAGCCAACAGAGTGGTCCCGACGAAGTATTATCTACCTGACTATTCAGGGCCGCTTCATATTGATCCTCAATATGTTAGCGTGTTCGAAACCACACAGCTTGGTAACAATTCTCTTGGAAATTTTAACACTCCCTTCTAGCTGGATTTCGTCGCTCACTTGCGTTTCTTTTGTTTATTTGCAGCACTCCCTCTAAATCCTACAGGTTCTGCATCTGCTAACCAACCTACTCCTTCGACACAGGAGGCCCGGGTTCGACTCTGGCTGAATTACTATTTCCTTTGGTCTTTTGTTTTTATTCTTAACCATCCTTTCTCTTCTTGCAGGCTGCTCCTGAGCAATCTTCTGATGATGATGGGCGCCCTATTGCTCAAGTCTTGAGGAAACCGAGTTCTTCTATATGCCCCTCTCTGAAACATTTCTATTCGCTCTTGTGCCTTCTTAAGGGAAATATTACGTGGTCACTAATGTCTCACTTATGTGCAGGGTCAACCACGTTCGACAGAACCCCCTGTCTCTTTTGCCTCCAAAAAATCCAAAAAAAATAAACGCTATGCTCTCGCAGGCTCTGAGGTATTTCTCGTCGATTTGTCTACTCTTCTGGCTAGCATATTTGCTTATAACCTCTCTTCGTGTTTCCAGCACACTTCCCCACATAAATCCAAAAGCCATCATGGCCACAAGAGGAAAAACATGACTCTCCCTCCAAGAGTGGCGAAACTAAGAAGAAAAGGCGCCATACAATGCCTCCTTTAGAGGCTCCTGTTGAAGACGTCGACAACCTTGTGGTCGAAACTTCCATCCTTGATGCGGTCCCTGATTCAGTCGTGGGAGCTTCACCGTCAGCTTCTCCGTCGATATTCCCGGGGCTGACGATCAAGCCTTCTACTTTAGAAGCAATTGCCAGGCTCCGCAATCTGGTGAAATCATGTGACGCCTCTTCAGACTCTGAGCAGCTCCATTCTGGAAAAATAGGCCCTGAGGCGACAAAGGCTAAAGCTCTCATGGACAAAATCCGCGTTCACGCCTTGAATCCTGATCTTCCTTTCATGCTCATGCATGAACCTGTTGTCGGTTCAGAGATCCTGAGCGTGCTTGCCCAACTAAAGGGTCTCCAACTCTCTGATTATGCTAAGCGCGCAATGGCGACTCTCGAACAAATTCTGGTGCCTATGTTGCGCCACATCGACAACGTTCAGGACATTGAACGCCAGATTGTTGTTACTGAGGCCTCCATGAAGGAGAAATGGGAGTTGGTGACGCATGCCGACGCGGAGGTCACCAATATGTTGGGGGCTATGGAGGAGCGGCAGAAAGAATTGACTTCCAAACAAACGCAGGACACTGAACTACATCAACAAATTGATGCCCTTCGGCGTCAAATTGCCACTCTGGATAGTGAGTTGGAATCAATTGTTAAGGAGGAGTCACGTTTTGTCGACGAAGTGCTAAAACCTGCTCAGGCCACTGTGGAGCAAACTACCAGTGATGCCTTAGCGGTCGGTGAAGAGCTCATGGTCGTCGAAGGAAAGCTTGAAGAGCTCAAAGCCCATGCTGATACCTTGGAGCCTGCATCCTTGCATTATAATTTTGAGCTTAAGTCTTTCCAATCTAAGTTCGGCCAGCTTTGACCGTTTCTATTGATTGTACAAGTTTTTTGTAATATTTAAACAACGACTTCTTGCCACATTAATGTTATCTTTCTTACTTTTAGCACTGTATATTTATTTTTTGTGCCTTTGCAGCTGGTTTCTAAGATATTTATCTCCAACCTTATTCTTTCGACAGTTATTTAGTCTGCCAAAATTTTGACCTCTTGAAGGAGAGGCCTATATTTTTTCAAGTACTTTCCGTTCACTCTTAAAATCCGCCTGTCTGGTGCCAACTCTTCGACCTCGTAGGCGTTGTTAGAAAAGGCCTACAAAATCTTAAACGGTCCCTCCCAATTAGGGGACCACTTATCTAAAACTCTATCATTTATGTCCATAGGCAGGATCACCCTCCAAACCAGATCGTCAACAGCAAACACTTTCCCTCTCACCCTTTTATTGTAGGCTCGGGCGACTTTCTCTTTCTATCTTTGTAGTGAGTCCAATGCTAACATTCTTTCTTCATCTACGTCGACTAATTCGTCTGTCATCATACTCCAGTAATCTTCAGAAGGTATTTCATACTGCCTTTGGGTTCTGACTGCCTGGACCTGAATCTCTACTGGCAGTACTGTGTCATGCCTATAAGCAAGTCGAAATGGGGTTGTTCCAGTTGCTTCTTTTGGTGATGTTCGACATGCCCACAAAGCTTGGTCCAACATCTTATGCCGATTTCTTGGCTTCTTTCCTATGTGTTTCTTTATTAGGTTGATGATCACCTTATTAGCAGCTTCGACTTGGCCATTTGCCTGTGCGTAATAGGGGGTAGAGGTCAGTAATTTGATTCCCATTTCTTTTGCAAAGTCTTGCACTTTTCGACCAGTGAAAACTGACCCCTGGTCGATTGTGCTAGTTTCTGGGATGCCAAATCTGCAGATGATGTAACTCTGGACAAAGTCTATCATAGCTTCTTGGTCCATATTTGTTAATGCTACGGCTTCGACCCATTTTGTGAAATAGTCGATACCAACTAACACATACCTTTGTTGTTTCGACGAGGCTGGCTTTATTTCTCCTATAACATCCAGAGCCCATCCTCGAAATGGCCAGGGTTTCACAATTGTATGTAGCTCACTTGTAGGCACATGCTGTATGCCCCCATGTAATTGGCATTCTTGACAGCCTTTAGCAAATTCGATGCAATCTTTCAGCATTGAAGGCCAATAAACTCATGAGCGCATTAAGATCCATTTCATATTCAAACCTGCTTGATGTGCCTCACACGCCCCGCTATGTATGCTTGGCACAACCACATATGCCTCACTTTCTCCCAGGCATTTTAATAACACTCCTTCGACCGTATTTTTGAATAATTCATCATTTACCAAGACGTAGCTAAGGGCCCTATATTTTATCTTTCGATTTGTCGACCCCAGGGGAATGCGTAAGTAATCGACTAGCGGTTTACGCCAATCGCTTTCATCTTCATCGTCGACAGCCAGAATTTCAAAATGATTTTTATCTACGGCTCCCAACTTCACGATCGCCAAATCTGACGGTGACAACACTGTTGCTCGTATTTTCTCTCTCACCTGGACCTCTTCATCCTGGTCTTTCGAAGCTTTGAACCCTGAGGCCTCCTGCGCCAAATCATTTGCTCTTTGGTTTTCTTGCCGTGGTATGTGTTGGAGATTGACTTGCTCAAACCTCTTGAGTAATCTGATGGTGACCACGAAGTACATGATTAAATTTTCTTTAACACACCTGTACTCTTTTGATGCTTGTTTAATCACTAACTCTGAGTCTCCCATAATTTCGACATTCCTTGCCCCCAATTCTAGCAGTATTTAAAGTCCGGTGATCAGTGACTCATATTCTGCTTCCTTATTGGTGCATCCCCCTTCAATTCTGTATTTGAACTCTGCTGGAATTCCATCTGGAGAAATTATGACTCCTCATATCCCAGATCCATGCTTATGTCTTGACCCGTCGAAGTATAGCCTCCATGGTGCTAAATCTACGCAATTCTGCGCCATTTCGTCCATTGAATGGTCGACAAGAAAATCCGCTACTACCTGCCTTTTCATCGCTTTCAAGGGTACGTATGTCAGGGAGTATTCTGTTAACGCTAAAGCCCATTTTCCAATTCGACTATGCAAAATTGGTTTAGATAACATGTGTTTAATAATATCAAAGTGGGAAGATACGTACACATCAACAGGCTTGATATATTGCTTTAATTTCATACAAGAGAAATACAGGCATAGACATAGTTTTTCTATATCACTATACCTAGTTTCAGGATCATTAAGCATTCGACTAAGGTAATACACAGGTCTTTCGACGCATTTTTCATCCTCTTGGACTAACATACTTCCTATAGTCGATTCTGAGGCTGCAATATACAGTCTCATTGGCCTATGCCTAACATGAGGGGCCAATACTAGAGGCCTAGTCAAATACTCTTTGATTTTGTCGAAAGCCTCTTGGTGTTTATCCTGCCATTTGAAATCCTCGTTCTTCAGTCGAAGTAGTGGGGAGAATGCTTTTGTTTTGCCACTTAGATTCGATATAAATCTTTTAAGAAAAATTATTTCTTGGTGGATGTTAGCGCTTATTTACGTTGGCCTTTTCTCGCCATTCTCGCCAAGGTTGACTTCTTCCAAGGGGTCTTTTGGTCGGATTTTCTCTGGTGCCTTTGGGTCTTTTTCGAACCCTAAAGGTTCACTGTCATAAATGCAGTCCAGACGCTGCATGTCGACGTTCCTTTTGGCCAAAGTTGGCTTGTCTGGGGGTTCTGGTTGTAGCGGGGTATTCGTTACCATTAGAGATATTAACTAAATCCAAGGTAAATCATACAAGTCGAGTCGCCACCACACTTCTATTTATCCAAAGGAATGGTTAGAAAGCGAACAAAAACCTAAAAGTTTTATCGAATCAAAAACTAGTAAAAATGTCAGAGATTTGGGTAAGGGGGTTGGTTATTCAATGGGAAGGTGTTAGGCACCCAAAGCATCCTAGGTACTCCTAGGGAGCCCTTTTCATATTTGTTGTAAGGTTGTTGTTTTTGTTTTTTTTTTGTAAATTTATTTGTGCAAACATGATTGAAGGGATGAGAAAAGAATATACAAATTTATTTACATTTTGTGTTTGAATGGATGAACCCATTGCCTACGTACCATCTTAAAAAAAGATTAGGATCAAAACCTCGTAGTTCGGGGTAAAAAAATTCAAAAAAAAAGTTGGTGAATTGATTGGTCAAAAAACCTTAAGGTCTTTTGTTATCAAAGGGAGAAAACTCAACCTAAAATCACAAATCCACCATGTGAAGATAGCTTCAACATGCTAGTGAGGGGTTAACCCTATAATAAGCATGGAAGACTCATTGTCCATCACTAAGGATAAAGGTGAGTATTATATCTACCTTAAGGATAACCCAAACCTAATAGCTAATGGTTATAAAAAAAAGGGCTTGATTAAGAAGGTGGCCATTGAAACCACAAAAAGTATTTGAATGGGTTATATTTACCAATTAAAAGTATTTACAAAAATATGGTTAAAGTGGATTAAAAGGTTCAATTCAGAATAAGTGTTATAAAAAATAAGTTTTGAAAATCAAAAGCATAAGGCTAGGTTTCTAATGTTGAAAACAAAAGTTATTGTTTGCACAAAAAGTTTTGGCTTGGGTTAGAATGGGGAAAAAAAGGGTAAAATTCCTAAACATACAAGAGATAAGGGAAAAGAAAATAAAACCACATTAGGAGTTCCCCTCTTGAGATCATATTGATGATCCAAGTAGCTCCCATCCTCTGGAATAAGCAGTCACAAACAAATATCTCAAGCCATTAAGCACAGGTAATCGGAATAAACCTCCAGGGGGTATCCCACAAATAAAGTGGAACACCAGGCCATCTCTGTAAGAGTCATGTGAGTCCTCACAAAAAAAAAACTCAACAAACAGGTTAGAGAAAAAAAATAGGGTAATCAAGGGTTGTCCCCAAATCAAAATGTAAACACATGAATCATGCCATTAAAAAGTCACAAAAAAAATCTCACAAAAAGCAACCAAGGGCAGGAGGCCTAAACCTCTTGTCAAACACATACATTAAAAGGGTATCAAAAAATTTCAGGTTGAAAGTATAAAGTAGTGGAAATAGGGCATACCTGATTGGGGAGGATCAATTGATAAATGTGATGTTAACGTTAACACTACAATAGATTGAATCATAATATAATAATTTAATTATTAAAAGGAAATAATTATAAGCAGGTATAAGCAATGTTTTTTAGCGAGATTTCATTTCCTCTTTTTTTCACATAATAATGAATTTGCGCATTTCAAATAATTTTAATAATTAAACTACACATTTAATAATTAAATTATTTCCACTTAATCTAATACAGTTAAAATACATTAAATATATCACTTATATAATAATTATGTAATATATTACACTTTATTTAAAATACATTAAAATAAGTGTTGTAGTGAATAAGATTAATTTATTATTCAAGTTATGAAAATATATTAAAATAAGTATTACACTTTGTTCTTAATAAAATTTATTATTTTAATAGGTAACTTCTTGATCAGAGAAAGATAAACCAAAATCTACTGACAAAAACAATGAAAACCATCAGCTGGGATAGTAGAGGTTTGACAGAACGCCATTTTGGAAAACAAAGAACCCTTTGTTTTTACTAAGGAAGACTATACTTAAGAAGATGAAAACTCCATTCTAGAAAAGAACAAAATTAGATGTGGTTCCAATTCAGGTTTGTTTGTGGGCTGCACTGGAAGTGGAAAAGAGCATGCCAGAGTGTTTGGCACTATGACGATAGAGAACTTGAATATACCCATCATTTCCTTTTCTATGAACCATATATCTAGTTCATTTCAAGATAAAAGTGAGTGGATCCAAATAGAAGGGAGACTTGGAACCTCATAAAAAAAAATTCCCTCAGCTTAAGCAATAGCTGTGTTCATTTTTTCTATTTTTTTCTTCTTCATCTCTACTCTAATATTTTATTATATATTATTTTCTTCTTCTTCTCTACTCTAATCTTTGATTAAAAATTATCTTCTTCGTACATATCTTATTGATTTTTTAAAATATTTTTCAAGCTGATTCAAAATAAGGTTGCTACATAGTAAAATAATAAAGTTATTGATTATAACTATACTTATTTAATGATAATTACAACATATTTTAAAACTTCAAATGAAAAAATCTTGTTGGTTAATTAATGTGTTTTTTTACACAATTACTGTACTGTATAACGGTAGAATTTTAACATTGAAATCAATATATATATATATATATATATATATATATATATATATATATATATATATATATATATATATATATATATATATATATTTTGTATATATATCCGCCTTATTGGGCCGAATGCATTTGTCATTCAAACTTATTTTTTATATTTTTAAATTTATAATTTATATTTCGTGCATATCTTTTACTATAATTTGTTTTTAAAATAAAGATTATATCAAATTATAAAAATATATTAAAATAAGTGTTTCGGTGAAATAATAATTGTTTTAATATAAACTTCAAATTATGAAAATAATTATTAAATTACTGTTGCATATTTTATTACGCACAATTATTAAGAATTATAGTATTAAATTACACATTTAATTAGTAGAGTGTCATATTTTAATAATTATTTTCATAATTTGAAGCTTATATTAATTAAAAAAATTTAATAATTGTATTTTAATAATGCGTAATAAATTGCAATGATTAAATTATTAGTGAAATAATAGTTGATCTAATACAATTAAATTATGGTTCGCTTCAAAATATAAGAGTGTATAATGGTTATGGGCATTAAAAATTTAATTAAAAATACAGTTGATTGATTCTTATTTCCTTGTCTAATTACACTCATAATGATATTTATGCAAAGTTTCTCATCAATTCAAAGTAAACTGGAGTTGGACTTAATTATGAGGATGATTGGATGGTTCTTGTTCTTACTATTAATACAACTACTGAAATTTTCTCTGTAGCAATTTCTCTTCATGTTAATGTTGTTTGGATGACTTTGATGTTTCTTTTAAAGTAACCATATTTTTTAAAACAAAATCGCAAAAAATAAGGTTTCATAAAATTAACTCAAAAGTAGTGACAATGAGAACAAATTAAGTTACTCCATCATTAAAAAATGAACGAATCATAACGAAAACTACATTGTTGCTTTTGAAACACGTAAATCAAGAAGTAATAGATAGAAGTTAGAGTTTCACGTACTTTTAAGAAGTTTCTGACACGACGGTTCAATCGTGAGGGCTGGTTGTTGGAGGTATCAGCGGTGATGTCAGAGGTTCAACAGTGCTTTTGGTTGTTGCCGTCACCGGAGAAAATGAAAGAAACAGAAAACGTGAAAAACCCCTTAATATGAGCACCCATCAATATTTTACACTTATTATTTGTAAGTGTATGACAATAAAAATGGAAATCGTGCATGTAACTGCTTGCTAACTTCCATTATACATTCCTATGCTCAGCTTTTATCCCTCTTAAAATTCATAGGCTTTAAGTGCTAACTAATAGAAGTTACTAATCACATTAATTTGAATTCAATTATTTATAAAATCTTGAAATAAAATAAATATTTTAGAGAAAAATATAAATCAACCCAAAAATTTGTATCTCCTTAAAGATATGTTGTCTTCTAACAGGAAGAATGATAAAATCTTGAAATAAAATAAATATTTTAGAGAAATATGTCTTAAACGATTCTCTTTTTTATAATGAATTAGTGTAATATATGTATGAACAAAAAACACATAATTATATGTATATATAAAAATTACTTACATGTGGAGTAGAAAAATACAAACAACAAAGCCAGTTATTGAAGAATATTCTTTAATCCTTGATATATGTCTTGAGTTTGTATGTTATTGAAGAATGTTCTCCGATCCTTAATATATGTCTTAAGGTTATATGTGAGTGAGCATGAAATATGAAATTTATTTTGAAATGTGCAGTTATTAAGTATTAAATAAGCCAAAATATTTGAATTCTAACAATGGATTTGAATTCTAACAATGAATTTACAGATAGTTTATAAGTCACATATTTACTTTTATGCCAACAATGAACGTGGACATAGTTTTTAATTAGTAAGTTTTGTCTTTAGCGATTAACAATTGTGTGGTAAGTTACATAAGGATAATGTTAGAATAAAGATATGTGAGCTATTTAAGGGTAATGTTGGAATAAAAATATATGAGTTATATAAGGGTAATATCGAAAAAAATAGGTCAGCCCAAATTTCTCTATCCCCTTTATTTATAAAAAATCATTTTAATGATACTCATAATAAAAAAATGTTTTCTATGAATGAATATATGATTGCTATATAGATAAAGAAATGTTTACTATATTTGTTGCTAAAATTAACTACAAAGACCGAAAAGAATGGGAAAATAAAAAATAAAAATTGTAAAGAAAAATAATTGAAAGAAAACTGTAAATGAAGGTATAACAAAAGTGGTTAAGGAAAATATTTGGAAAGGGTAAATTTGAAGTGTAAAAAGAAACAATTTTCCATCTTTAAGTGAGAAATAAAAATCTATCATAAAAAATCTCATCTAAATCATCATTAAAACTCTTGATAGAAATAAAAAAAATGATGAAACATATGATTGAATTAACCATCTATACTTGTTATATATTTTACCAAAAAGAAGAATTTGTTACACATTTTGTATGATAGTAGCAGTCTTGAATATTAAAATCAAAATTCTAAAATTTAAACAAATTTAAAATTGAATAAAAGATGACAATTTTTCAAACAACAAAAATATAAAACCTGAGTTCTACCAAGACAATGAATATGAATTTATTTTTGTGAGATATTGTAAAAATGAAAAGAGATTCAATCAAAAAAAATTAAACAAACATAAAAAGGAGAAAAAATAACATATTTTGGTACTGGATTTGGAATAAAGAAAAAGTGTGTACCTATTGTGAGATACTGTGAAAATGAAAAGAGATTCAATCAAAAAAATTAAACAAACATAAAAAGGATAAAAAATAGCATATTTTGGTATTGGATTTGGAATAAAGAAGAAGTGTGTACCCATTGTGAGATATTGTGAAAATGAAAAGAGATTCAATAAAAAAAATTAAACAATAATACAAAGGAGAAAAAATAACATATTTTGATACTAGATTTGGAATAATAAAGAAGGGTGTACCCATTCTTCAATTTCTCTCACCTATTATCATTTCTTCCTTTCTTTGCTTCTTTCTAACCGTGGATCCTCTTATTATGTTATCATTTCTAGTGGTAGTAGTATATTTAATTTGTTGGAGGAAGTAATTTGGTATTGTTGGAGGTTACAATTTATCATGCAGATAACCGCATCAAGGGTACATTCGGAAATCCGAAAATGTAAATATAAGTCATACCAAAATGGGTCATTGCTTGTATAAATAGTTATGTAGTAGTATATTTAATTTGTTGGAGGAAGTTATTTGGTGGTGTTGGAGGTTACATATTATCATGTAGATAACCGCATGCAAGGGTACATCCGGAAATATAAAAAGAAGCCATACCAAAATGGGTCATCGCCTTTATAGATAGTAATAGATAAAGTTGAGCTTTTATCCAATTATTTCTATTATTATTTACTTATGTTAAATAAAATTGAATTTTTATGATGATAATTTTGAAATAAATTAATAAATAATTTTTTTTCTTAAAAATAATAAAAACATTCACTTTAAGAATAATCGATTTCAGCAAGGAATGTTAACAACAATCTAAGAACAGGTAATTCTTGGAGTGTAGAGCATTGATGGTCTTCCCCAAGTAGTTGGTTTGGTAACTCTTTTCCTCCCCAGCAGTTTGTCATTTGTCCCCGGCTTGGTCGATGATTTTCTCCCCGAATAATCTCCTCTCCCCAGTAGAATTGGTGGGTTTTATCCCTAGTCGAGCTGACGACCGATCCCCTTTGCAAATACATATTGCCTAACTGAGGTGCTCATGTTTTGTATCCCCTAGTTAGTGATTTGTGATTGGACCCTGGATATCCAAAACCTTTATTTGGTTTCCAAATTCCCCATTTGCATTTGTTTATGTTGTGTAACCACGGTAATTTCTCCCCTAAGTGGGACTGACCCGATTATCTTTGCCTTGGAATTGGTTTATTTCGCAGTTTCTAAGAAGAATTTAATGATGATTGTGATGGTTCTTTGGTTTGATTTGGAAAGTCACATCATCCCAGCATTTTGCTCGATTCCTCACTCAGAGTTTTATCTCTGATATTCCCCGGTGGAGTTCGTCTCCTGATGAAAGTTTCTTCTTGGCAGTATTTGGTTCTGAGTAGTATTTGATTATTGTCCTCTGCGAGGTCGTCTCCCATTTGATATGGTGTTGACCTAAAATCCCCCGCAATGTTGATTTGTGTGGATCCTTAGCAGATCCTTCTCTATCCTCAACATGATTGGTTGGGCATCCTTCAGCAGTGCTCTCTCCCCTTCGAGTTTCTCGTGATTGATTGAAAGCATGCTCTCCATGTCTTTCCCAGGAAGAGTTTATTTATTTAGAGCTAGATGATTTATTTTCATCCCTCGCATTTTCTCCAGTTGGTGTTTCTGTCTTGTTGAGATTAGCCGAGTGTTATAATGATGATTCAAATCTTTGTTATTTGTATCCTTTTTGTTGTTTTGTCAGCATGATCATAATCATACACATGCATATTCATGCTTAAAACACAACATTATATATTTCATTATGCATTCTATCAGATTGATTTTTCTTCTGATCCCCTACTTTGGTGATATTATTTCCCCATGTAGATTTGGTGTCTGTCCTCCTTCAATTGTAGAGTGTCAACCCCTTAAGAAAAAAGGGTTTAACCTTTATCATTCCCCACAGAGTATTTCCTTATGGATGACTATTATTTCAGATGGAACCACTCCCTTCGAGTTATATCCTCACTGGGTTGAGTCTTTGTTTGACCGTTTCTTTCTAGCTATTACCTATATAGATATTTTGGTCTCCCAAGAGTCTATTACCCAGTAACTGGTAATATTTTTCTCAATGTCGAGTACCTTACTTTTGCCATATACCCGGTAAAATGTAATCTTCTTCCTTTCTATTCCCCCAACGGATTCATTTTCATGTTTCCCCAGTGAGTCTATCCTTGATATGTTCATCCTACCCGGTGACAGATATTCTTCCTTTTTGGTTTTCTACCCAATAAAAAGGTAGTTGCAATCCCTATTTTATTTCCAGAGAGTTTATCCTTGATATGTTCACTTTAACAGGTGACAAATTTTCTCTTTTTTGTGGTATTCTACCCAGTAACTGATAGTTGTATTCTCTCTTTGGTATTCTACCCAATAGCTGGTAGATATAATTCATATTTTCTCTCTGACAATCTATCATTGATATGTTTACCCTAACCAGTAACATATATTCTTCCTCTTTCCCCCAGGTGGTCTGTCCTTGATATGTTTATCCTAACCGATGACAAATATTCTTCCTTTGAGTTTATCCTTTATATGTTCACTTTAATTAGGTGACAGATACTCTCTCTTTGTTCTTCTGCCCAGTAACTCGTAGTTGTAAATCCTATTTAATCTTTTTCCCCAATAGGTTATTCTTACCTAGTAATCAGTAATGAATACACCTCTTTTCTTCAGTGAGTCATCCTCGATATGTTTACCCTAACCAGTAACGGATGTCTCTCTGTCAGAGTGTATTATCTTCTTACCATGTAACCGATAGTAGACAATATATCTCTTATACTCCTGTGTTAAAGTCCATTCTTCCTCAGTTGAGTTTGAGTGCGTATTTCCACAGTGAAATCGCCTTTTCCTGTTTGGTTTGAATATTTCAGCTTTGTTATGATCTACCCATTTCCCCTGCATATTTCCTTGGTTCCACAACCGAGTCTTTCCATTGATTTATTTTCATGGGAATTTCCCTTGTGTCTCCAGCAGTTTTTAAGTCGTAGCCTAGCCTACGCATAAATTTTATCCCCCAGAGTCTCTATCTTCCTTAGTGAGTTTTCCTTACGGAATACATTTTGCTCCTATAGACCCTCAGTCTCTACCAGATTCTTTTCCTTTGTGGCAATATATTTCCCCACAAAGATTATTTTAACATTCCTATCATATGCATCATGAGGTCTCTTAGGGACCAAAATTTGTTTATAGATGTTGTTATTTAAGTCCATTCTACTGTGTTGATACAAAGATTTTAACCTTCACATCCTCAGTTAGAATGTCCTTAAATATAGGCAGTTGTAAGACCCCAATTTTGACCCTAAGATCCCTTATGCTATCTCATCTTATGCATTGGCTTTGGGATCAAACCTTGGCATCCTCCTTACCCCTTGTTCATTGGGTTTGTATTGGGAGAGATCACCAAGCACATTTGATTGTATCATACCTTGTTTTTTATTATTTACTAACCAAAATTCCAAAAATATGTCTATGTATAACTTTGTTTCTTTTGCAGATAGTGTGTGCATTCACCAATGCCTCATCAAGCTCATATCTAAGGTTTAATACCCTCAGTATAAGGAGATCAATCAAGGTATGGTTCACATTGGTTCTATACATCATATATGGATCTCTATGATCTTCATTTATCATTTTGATCAAGGATTCATCAAGAGTTTGAAGCTTATTTGCCTTGGAAGCCCTAATTCATCTAGGTATCTTGTGTGACTTCCTCGACAAGTTTCTTCAAAAATTGATCAAATATATCAAGGTATACTTCATATTAAATCATATTATACATATATGATCCTCCATGAGTCCCAAAGATCAAGAGAACTTCAAATTTGCAAGTATGTTCAAGGTGGTTGACCAGAGAAAGTCAACTAGTCAAAATTGGGGTTCCCTAGACCCTATCTCCTACAATTTTTGTCATATGAAAATTTTTCCAAGATAAATTTTACTCCTTATGATATTCCAAACAACTTTAATGTTAAGGTCAAGATATACTTTTTCTTAGAAAGTCATTTTTTTAAGGTGAAAGATTATAAGTCATTTTGTCTAAACCCTAGTTAGGAGGTGAACTATCAAGGACAATAACTTGCTCAATTTTTATGAGATGAAGGCCATACAAGTTTCATGATCAATTTCAAGATCTCCTATACAACTTTTATTCTTTGAGAAATGTCAAATTCAACTTGCAAGGGCATGTGCCAAGAGGAAACATTATAGGTCATTTTGGGCCATTACCATTGAACAAACAATTTTCCTCAACTTCTAAAATGCATCACTCCCTCATGCCAAATCCAAACAAGTTCAAATTTGTGACCAAATTGAATAGGATTGAAAGATATACAATTTTTATGAAGGAACATCATCCATTTAAAGCTCATAGAAAAAGTTATTCAAGGTGGAAGAAGTGGATATTTGACTTGGTACTTAGAAAAATTTCAATTATGTTTGATTTCTCAATCTTCCACCTCAAAATTCATCATTATCCAAGCTTCAACTATTAAAGTGTTCAACATGAAAGTTGTTCCCCTTGATATCACCTTTTTAAAAAGTCCAAAATCACCTTATTTGGACAAGATTTGAATGACTTGCGTATAGTTACTCTTCATGGTTCCATTTGGATAAATCACATGATCATTCCCCACTTTCAAATGCATGGCTTCATGTTATACTTTCAGTATCACTCATGATCATTTTTGGACCTGATTACATCATCTCATGGGCCTATCACACGGCCATGCAAGCATGCATTTCATATTTCTATTTTTGGCCAAAATTCATAAGGTGTGAAAAGCAATGAACATGGCTATAAATATATGCCCTTGGTGATCAGGATTTGGATCCTCTAGCCCAAGTTTCTCCCCTTTTCTCTCCCAAACCCCATTGAAAGGATAATCTTGAAGATTTCTTGAGAAATCGAGTTTCAATTCTCATTCTGTTTTGGAATTGAAACTCTAAGAGTCCAAGCTTTTTAATCATCAATATCATCTCCTGCAAGCTTCTAGAGTCAAGCCAAGCCAAATTGGAAGCAATATCAAGTTGAGTTTAAGCTCCTCGAAGGTGAGATTTCAGAAACTTTTCTTCTTCGATTCTCCCTCATTTCTCATCCATTTTGATTGATTGTTGGTTTGCTGAAGTCCTACCAATGTAAGCAACAAAATTGAGTTGCTTTGAGGTTAAATCGAAGAAACTCAGTTCATGGTCCTCAAAATTCAAATCCTTGTATCATTCGATATACTTGGAATTGGAGAAAATTGAGGCTAGATTCGAGCTCGTGAGCATTTTTTCTTTAAAACCATTTCCTTGTTTTTCATTTTGGTGATGGTTGGTAGTCATCCAGTCCGGTGAGGTTCACCAAAGAAGATGACCGGAGCCCTAGTTATGGTGGTGTGTTGGCGTGTTCCCAACCCTTTGATCCATTCAAAATGTTTTAATCTTGGCCCTTGATTCTAATTACCATTGTTGTGACGTGTTTGACTTGGTCTATCGTAGATAACGCACGCGTGGCCATCAGATATGTCACCTCAATTAATGAGGGAGATCTGATGACCCTTATTTTTTTGAATTTATTTATATTTTCTGATTTTTCATTGAATCCTTTATTTTGTTTAATTCATATTAATTTCATTTTTAATCAAAAAAATATGGGACATTCACCAAAGATCTTTAAATATTCTTCTATTTCATATTTTGAATTAAAATTATTTTTTGGATTAATTTTGTTATTTTTCATGAATTAATTGTTTTTGTGCATATCTTTAATTGTGTAAAAATACTTATGACTTTTAAAAAATAGTGAAATTTTTTGTCTAAGGTCCTTTGACCTTGTTTGGCCTAGAATAAATTCCTTGGGCATTTATTTGGTGCTTTGAAGGGATTTTAGGTTTTGAACAAATTTAAAGGCATTTTAATCCATTTTTAAATTGATTTTTAATTGTTTAAATGTGTAAAAATGTTGTTGAGCCATTTTTATGGTCTTGTGATATTTGACTTTCTGTTTGGGCCTTGGTCAGGGTTGATTTGACTTTTGTTGGATCAAAACCATTGGTTTTAGGGGATTGATGAAATGTACGTTTCATCTCCAAAAATGAATGGATGGTTTTGATTTGATGAAATTCCTCCCATGATCAATTTGTGTTTACATCTTCCCCTTTCTCTTCATCTTCATCTCTATTCTTTCCCATTCCCCCATTTGACTAATGAAATCTCTAATGTCTAAAGGCTAATTGGTTCATCAATGACCTTGTATCAGATGAATCATAACAAGTGTGACTGAGATAAGTCCTTCCCATTTTCTTTTAGTGTGTGGTATGTTTTAGGAGTTTGGTTCTTTGTACCAAATCTCTAACATGCATTAACACTTATATTTTTATTACCCGACCTCAGATAGTTATGACTTATATATATAAGTCCAATTACGATTGCTTAACATATAGCTAAATTTAACCCTCAAGGCATAACATTCTAGTAAATGAGATTGTAAGTCTCCCATTCTTCATGGCATTGTATGGAGACTTGACATTTTTTCCTTTCATGGGAGCTAGTGTAATACTTGTTGAATTATCCAAGTTGGATCCCTTCTCATGGAAGATGTCATGGTTTAAGGATCCACACTTGTGAATGAATGGTTGAGTGTTCTCCAAAAATTGACTTAATCAATTAAAACTCAACACCAACACTTGACTAACCATTGACTAAATCTTACTCATTATGCTTTTACTTTCAAGTCATTTATCTTCTGCAATTTAAATTTCAGTCATTTATCATTCATTGCCATTTTACATTTCACGCAACTTGTTTATGTTTAAGGCCTTTTTCACTTTGCTCACTTCAGCCATATCTTGTGATTGTATATATTGTTTGTTTGCGATTTATTTTGTTTGTAGTCTTAGAACCTTAAAACATTTAATAACAACAAAAACCCTAAAAAACATTTGGTGCCCTGTTGAACTTGATCTAAACTTCTGGACTTAGAATTAGGCAACATTCCCTATGCTAAAGGGACTTGGCCAATGCCGACATTTTAAGACTGAGCTATGTTGAATTAAGCCTTCATCTGATGCAAGACCTTCAGGATCTCTTTGATTCATTTGTTACTCGGTCTCTATGCTTAATTGTTATTGTGTATTTATTGTCTATGTCTGATGTTTTGTTTTGAGTTGATCAAGGAATATTTCATCTGATACATTGGAAGACTGCTAGCTATTGGAATGCTTGCTTGGATATGGCTATCTTTATTTAATGCCTTGATCTTCATGATGTCTGGATATTGCTAATTTCTTATTGATCATTTCTTGATTAAAGTCTAAAATAAAATGGGTTTCTATATGACATTCTAGTCTGTTGGATTGCATCCCATTGGTCAGATCTTTTCAAGTCTTAACTTTTAATTTGTGCTTATGATAGCCTCTTCATCTCCTCCCACTTCTTAAATTTCAAAACTTCTCCCTCTTTTCAAAAACCTTCTTTTCTTGTGATTTCAAACTTAGACATGTTTTAATGATTAGAAACTTTGGCCTTATGCCATTGAATTTTCAAACTTTTTCTTAAAACAAACTTGTAAATAAATTTAACCATATTGACTTAAATTTCAAAATACATAAAGAACTAACAACTCCATTCAAAATTTTGGCATTTTGTACCTTTTCTTATTAAATTCTTGTTAAAAGCAATTCACCAACTTGTTTAAAATTTTTACCACAAACTACGGGGTTTTGATCCCTCATTTTTATGTTGGTACGTAGGCATAAGACCGAAGGTCTTGTCAAACACAAAAAATATAACCAATGAATTCTTTTCTCATCCCCACACTTTATTTTATCAAACATCATTTATACCAAAAACATATGCACACATAAAAAAGATCTCCCTAGGACTACCTAGGACACTGGTAGGACTTCAGACTACCAATAATCAAGAAAAATAGTTGAGAAATGAGGGATAATCATAGAAGATAAGTTTGAGAAAAATCACCTTAGGGTAGCGAAAATTCAGCTGGATCTTGCTTCCAATTTTCCTTGGCTCAACCCTAGAAGTTTGCAGGAAGTGAAATGGATTAAAGAGAGGCTTGGATTCTTGGAGTTTCAATCTCAAAACAGAAGGAGAATTGAAACTCGATTTCAAGTGAAATATTCAAGTTTATCCTTTAATGGAGGCTAGAGATGCAAGGGTTCAAAGCATGGGTAGAAGGGTCCTCATTCTGATCACAATGGTCATGTATATATAGCCTAACAACTTGCTTTTCCCACACTTTAGAACTTTGCCAATTTTAGCAACTTTGGTGCATGGATGCATGGGCAATTATTTGGGCCCTATTCATGATGCTATCACATTCCAATTCATGCATAATTGACCCTGTAATAATAACATGTAAGCATGCAAAAGGAAATGGATAATTGGATTCAAATATTTCCAAAATAAGCCTATGAAAGGAACCATGCGCAAGTTCCTCAAATCTTGTCCAAATGAAGTGACTTGGACTTTTTGGAAAGGTGACATCAAGGGGAAAAACTTTTATTTTGAACAGTTTTCCATTTGAAGCTTGGATCATGATCAATTTTGAGGTGGAAGTTTGATAAATCAAACATAATTGAGATTTTTCTAAGTACTAAGTCAAATGACCACTACTTCCACCTTGAATAACTTTTGCTATGAGTTTCAAATGGAAATGGTTCCTTCATAAAAGTCGTAGATCTTTCAACCTGCTTAAATTTGGTCATAAATTCGACCTAATATAGATTTTTTATGAGGGAGTTATGCATTTTAGAAGTTGAGAAAAATTGTTTGTTCAAGGGTAATGGCCCAAAATGACCTATAATGTTTTCTCTTGGCACATGCCCTTGCAAGTTAAATTTGAAATTTCTAAAAGAATCAAAGTTGGAGACGACATCTTGAAATTGATCATGGGACTTGGATGGCCTTCATCTCATAAATATTGAGCAAGCTATGGTCCTTGGAAGTTGACCTCCTAACTAGGGCACAAACAAAATGACCTATAATATTTCACCATAAAAAATGACTTTCCAAGAAAAACTATCTCTTGGAATAATTTTCATATGACAAAATTTTTAGGAGATAGGGTCTAGGGAACCCTAGTTTTGACTAGTTGACTTTCTCATGTCAACCTCTTTGAACCAACTTGCAAACTTGAAGTTCTCTTGATCTTTTGGACTCACGGAGGATCATATATGCATAAGATTATGTATAATAGAGTATACCTTGATATATTGGACCAATTTTTGAAGAAACATGTTGAGGAAGTCACACAAGATACCTAGATGAGTTAGGGTTTCCAATGCAAACCAGCTTCAAACTCTTGATGAATTCTTGATCCAAATGATAAATGAAGAACATGGGGATCCATATATGATGATCAAAACTAATGTGAACTACCAATTGATTGATCTCCTTGAACTGAGTGTCTCAAACCCTAGTTGTGAGCTTGATAGGGTATTGGTGGATGCACACACTACCTACAAAAGAAACAAAGTTATACACAGACATATTTTTAGTATTTTGGTTAGTAAACAAAAGAAAATGAAATATGATACAATCAAAAATGTGCTTGGTGATCTCTCCCAATGAAAACCAAATGAATGAGGGGTAAGGAGGATACCAAGGTGTTATCCTAAAGCCAATGAAAATGATGAGATAACATGAGGGATATTAGGGTCAAAATTAGGGTCTTACAGCTACCCCTATTTAAGGACATTCTAACTGAGGATGTGAAGGTTAAAATCTTCGTATCAACTCAGTAAAATGGACTTAAATAAAAACATCAAGAAACAAATTTTGGTCCATAAGAGACCTCATGGTGCATATGATATGAATGTTAAAATAATCTTTGTGGTGAATTTATTTCCACAAAGGAAAAGAATCCGAGAGAATGAAAATCCACAGGAGCATAATGTATTCCGTAAGGAAAACTCACTAGGGAGACAAAGACTCTAGGGGATAAAATGCTATGTGTAGGTCAAGCTACAAATTGAAAACTGCTGGAGACACGAGGGATTTCCATGAACATAAATCAATGGAAAGATTCGGTCCGCGGATAAGGTTATCTACAGGGGATGGCGACTTCACTAAGGAAATACGCACTCAAACTCTACGGGGGAAGAAAAACTTCAACACATGAGTAAAATAGATGTATTATCTATTACTGGTTACTGGGTAGGAAGATAACACACTCGGTTAGGATGATCATATCAAGGATAAACTCAGCAGGGGACAATAGGAATTATAACTATCGGTTACTGGGAAGAAGACCACAAAATTAGAGAGAATCCGCCACTGATTAGAGTGAACATATCAAGGATAAACTCTGAGGGGGGAAAGTAGGATTTACAACTACCTGTTATTGGGTAGAATACCAAAAAGAAGAGAAAATCTGTCACCGATTAAAGTGAACATATCAAGGATTAACTCTCTGGGGAATAAAAGCAGGGATTACAACTACCTTTTTACTAGGTAGAAAACCAAAAAGGAATAATATTCGTCACCGGTTAGGATGAACATATCAAGGATAGACTTATCGAGGAAACGTGAAAATGAATCCGCTGGGGAAAAACAAAGGAAGTAAATTACATTTTACCAGATATTGGGCATAAGTAATGTGCTCAACATCAAGAAGAATATTACCAGCTACTGGATACTAAATTCTTGGAGACCAAAAGAACTATCTAGGTAAGAACTAGAAAGAAATGGTCAATCGAAGACTCATCCCAATAAGGATATAACTTAAGGGGAGTGGTTCTATCCAGATAATAAACTTGGGGGGGGGGGGGAACTGAAATGATAATCATCCACGAAGAAATAACTCAGTGGGGAATGAGAAAGGATAAATGCTTTCTGCTTAAGGGGCTGACACTCTACATTTTAAGGAGGACAGACACGCCAAATCTGCATGAAAAATAATATCACCAAAGTAGGGGATTAGAAAAAAAAATCAATGCGATAAGATTCACAATGAAATATCTGATGTTGTGTTTATGCGTGAACATGCATGTATATGATTATGCTAACAAAGCAACACAAAGGATACAAATAAAGAAGATTTGAATCATCACTAAAACACTCGGCTAATCTCAACAAGATGGAAATCATCCAGCTCCGAATAAATCAACTCTGGTTGGGGAAAGACATGGAGAATATGCTTCCAATCAATCATGGAAATCTCCATGGGGAGAGATGACTACTGAAGGATAATTAACCAAACATGTCGAGGATAGGGAAGGATCTGTTGAGGATCCAAACAAATCAACATTGCGGGAATCTTAAGTCAACAACATGTCAAATAGGAGACAACCTTGCAGGGGACATAATCAAATACTGCTCAGAATCAAACACTGTTGGAAAATATGGAACTTCTATAAGAAGATGAACTCCACCGGGGAATACAAGAGATAAAACTCTGAATGAGGAATCAAGCAAATTGTTGGGGATGTTGTGACTTTCTGGAATAACCCAAGGACCGTAACCCTCCTCAATAATCATCAAATTCTTCTCGGAAATTGCAAAATAAACCAATTCCAAGATAAAGATAATCGGATCTGACTCACACACGGGAGAAACTGTTACGGTTATGCAACACAAATAAGTGGAAATGGGGATCTGGACACCAAATAAAGGTTCTGGGATACCCAGGGTCCAATCGCCAAATCACAAACTAGGGGATACAAAATATTAACACCTCAGCTGGGGAATATGAATTTGTAAAGGGGACCAATCATCAGCTAAATCAGGGATGAGACCTACCACCTCTATAGGGAATGGTAAATTACTCGGGGAGAAACTTATCAACCATGCAGTGAATAAACGAAGAACTGTTGGGGAGGAAAAAGTTACCAAACCAACTGCTTATGGAAGACTAACAATGCTTCACACTTTAAGACTTACCTATTCTTAGATTGTTGTTGACATTCCTTGCTGAAATCAATTATTCTTAAAGTGAATGCTTTTATTATTTTAAGAAAAATAATTATTCATTAATTTATTTCAAAATTATCATCATAAAAATTCAATTTTATTTAACAGAAGTAAATAAGAATATAAATAATTAGATAAAATATCAACTTTATTTAATAGAATGGTAGTCAGTGAATGGCGGGACTCCATGGATCCTTACAAAGTTTGAGAATGGTAATTTACATGGAAAAAGGCTACATTGAATACAATGATCACTACTCTCTCTACCAACTTTGAAATCTGTTGTCCTCTTGTCTTTGGTTAAGAATGATGAATCGGAACTAAATAACTATTCAAAACTGCTTCAAAGATTAAGAACAACCGGATGCAGTTACTTGCCATAATCCCTAATTTTTTCCTAGATTTCCCTAAGGTGGGGTACTCAATCTACCGGGATAAATTTTCTTTTTAATGTCTCTAATTTTTTCCTAAGACACCCTTTCAGGTTTTCAACTTAGCGAGCTGTTCTTTTCTTTTTTAGGCGCAATATTTCTTGACTGCATCAGCATTCACAGGATGAGTGAACTCTTCCCCATCTATAGTTGTAAGAATCAAAGCACCTCCTGGAAATGATCTCTTAACAACGTATGGGCCTTCACAATTAGGAGTCCATTTTTCCCTAGGGTCAGGTTTGAAAGATAAAATATTCTTGAGCACGAGGTCACCTTCCCTAAACACACGAGGCTTGACCTTATTATCAAATTCTTTCTTCATTCTTTGCTGATATAACAGACCATGTCACATGGAAGTCGGTCTCTTCTCTTCAACTAAATTCAACTGATCATATCTGGTCTGACACCATTCAGCTTCAGTCAACTCGGCTTCCATCAAGACACACAATGATGGGATCTCAACCTCTACGAGGAGCACAACTTTTATGCCATATACTAGAGAGAAAGGGGTTGCCTCTGTTGAAGTGCGAATGGATGTACGTACCCATGCAAAGCAAATGGGAGCATCTCATGCCAATCTTTATACGTTACAACCATATTTTGAATGATCTTCTTGATGTTATTATTTGACGCTTCAACAACCCCATTCATCTTGGGTTTGTATGGAGAAGAATTACGATGTGCAATTTTGAAGTCTTTGCAATGAGCTTCCACCATGTTATTGTTCAAGTTCGACCCATTATCAGTAATGATCTTACTTGGCACACCAAAACGACATATAATCTGTTTCTTGATAAACCGGACAACCACCTGCTTGGTCATGTTTGCATACGATGTCGCTTCAACCCACTTTGTGATGTAATCAATAGCCACTAAAATGAAACAATGTCCATTCAAAACTTTGGGCTCAATCATCCCAATCATATCAATTCCCCACATGGAGAAGGGCCGTGGGGGAGGAAATAATGTTCAACAATGTCGGAGGAACATGAATCTTATCTGCATAATTTTGACACTTGTGGCACTTCTTCACAAACTTGCAACAGTCAGATTCCATTGTCAGCTAGTAGTAACATGCTCTCAAAATTTTCTTTTCCATAGTATATCCATTGGAATGAGTACCAAAGGAACCTTCATGGACACCAGTCATCAACAAATCTGCTTCGTGTCTATCCATGAATTTGAGCAAAACCATATCAAAAAATTTCTCTTGCACATCACCATTCAGGTAGAAGTTGCCAGTTAATCTTGTCAAAGTCTTCTTATCTTTCAAAGATGACCTAGGCGGATAAATCTGACATTGGAGGAAACATTTGATATCATAATACCATGGTTTTTCATCTTTGACTTATTCAATAGCAAACACATGAGTTGGCCTATCAAGATGCATCACATTCAAATTAGGAACTTCATTCCAAAAATTCACCATAATAATTGAAGCCAATGTTGCAAGAGCATCTACCATCCAGTTTTCATCTCGAGGGATATGATGAAACTCAACCTTTGTAAAGAAAGTTGAAATCATCCTCACATAGTCTCCAGAGATGTCAAGATATTTGATTATGATATCAATGGCCCCTTCGCGCCCTATAATGCAAGCTTCATACTCAGCCATATTGTTTGTACACTTGAAGGTCAATCTAGATGTAAATGGAAAATGAGTGCAGGGGGAGTAATAATCATTGTCCCAATGCCATTATCATACGAATTAACAACTCCATCAAATACCATTCCCCAACAGGAACCAGGTTCTGGCCCTTCTTCAAGCAATGGTTCATCATATTCTTTCATCTTGAAGTACAAAATCTCTTCGTCAGGAAAATCATACTACATTGATTGATAATCTTCAATTGGTTGATGAGCCAAATGGTCAGCCAAGACGCTATCTTTAATAGCTTTTTGAGACCGGTATTCAAAATCATACAAAGATGATAACTTTTGCCAACATGCAATCCTCCCAGTTAAAACAGGCTTCTCAAAAATGTATTTGATTGGATGCATTTTGGATATCAACTAAGTAGTATGATTTAACATATACTGGCGCAGACGCTTAGCAGTCCAAGCCAATGCATAACATGTCTTCTCAAGCATAGAATACCGAGTTTCACAGTCAGTGAACTTCTTACTGAGGTAGTAAATTGTATATTCTTTCTTCCCAGATTCATCCTACTGACCAAGAACAGAACCCATACTCTCTTCAAGCACAATCAAATACATGATCAATGATCTTCCTTCAACAGGCGGAGACAGAATTGGGGGCTCAAGCAGATACTCCTTGATATTATCAAAAGCTTTATGGAAATCCTTGGTCCAATCACAAGATTGATCTTTCCGAAGAAGCTTTAATATAGGCGCACATGTGGCAATCATATGCGATATAAATCTCGTGTTATATAGTTCAAGAAGCCAAGAAAACCTCCTACTCGCTTCTTAGTTTTGGATGCAAACATCTCTTGTATTGCTTTGACCTTGGCAAGATCAACTTCAATACCCTTCTCGTTGAGAATGAAGCCCAACAACATACCAGAACAAACACCAAAAGTACACTTAGTGGGATTCAGGTGGAGTTTATACTTCCTCATTTTCTGGAGTAAATTCAACAAATGCTCAACATGCCCTTCTTCATCTCTTGATTTAGCAATCATATCATCAACATAAATTTCAATCTCTTTATGCATCATATCTTGAAAAAGAGTGGTCATGGCTCTCTGGTATGTTGCACCAGCATTCTTTAATCCGAAAGACATAACTCTATAACAGAATGTTCCCCAGGGTGTAATGAATGTGGTTTACTCCATATCTTCAGGTTCCATCTTGATCTGATTATTACTGGAAAATTCATCCATAAACGAAAACACTTTGAGTTTAGATGTATCCTCTACCAACATATCAATGTGTGGCAGAGGAAAATCATCTTTTGGACTAGCTTTTTTCAAATCTATGTAATCAACACACATGCGGACTTCTCCATCTTTCTTAGGAACATGCACAATATTGGTCACCCATTGCGGATACTCGGTGGTAATAAGAAAACCAACATCAATATGCTTCTTCACTTCCTCCTTGATTTTCATTGCCATTTCAGGATGAGTTCTTCTCAACTTCTGCTTGACCGACGAGAATTCTAACTTCAACGATAATTTATGCTCCATAATATTAGAATCCAACCCTGGCATGTCTTAATAGGGTTAAGCAAACACATCAGAATAATCTCGAACTAGATCAATCAACCCCTTTTTAGCTTCTAGACACAGTTGAGATCTAACCTTGACTTCCTTCACATCATCATCAGAACCTAAGTTAACCAATTCAATCTGCTCTTCAAATGGCTGAATGGATTTTTCCTCGTGCTCAAGTAAACGGGATAACTCATCAGATACTTCTTCATCATCAATCTCTTCCCCCGCTTCAAACACAGGGAAATCAAAGTTTGGAGAGGGAGTATGATCATTATATTCAATGGGTTTGAGAACCAACCTGCATAATGATTTGACATTTTGATTATGGAGAAGTCGAGTGCAAACAAATATTATATAGATGGAAAGTTCATTATTTATTTATGTTTGTTGTGATTACCATTTTCAGAAAAAAGCAAAAAGTAAAAATAAAACATCATAGATGTGGATGAATAAAATTGTACTTTATCGATGATAATAAGGAAAATGCCCAACAATGTTTACTTCTCCCTTAGGCATAGGATAAGGATTTTTCTAAAAAAAAATGAAAACAAATTACTTAGAAAGATGAATAATAGTAGGAACATCAACAGCAACCCAATTGTTGGAGGTCTGGCCATGCGTCACAAAATTGGCGCAAGCTTCGTCTTCGTCACCACTGTCTTTTATAATGGTAGCTAAGTGTTGATCATTTCCATGAATGAACCCTTCATTGCGGAATACTGGTTGCATAACTTTGACATTGGCGTTGAATGACCTTGATTAAAATCCTAGCCCTGCCCTATTTTTGTTCTCATCGACCTTTACAACAAGGCCCCACTTATCAATACTGCTAATTTGAATAGCCTCTTGTGCATCTTTAAGAGAAGGCATGGGTGCCCCAGTCTTCTTCAATTCATCAGCAATGGATAAAGCTTGAAACAACTTTCCAACTTCCTCCTCAGCATCAACATAAGTGAAATATGACAAATGGATCACCAAAAATGCCTTCTCCCCACCGACCAAGACAAGCTTGCCGTTCTT
Organism: Lathyrus oleraceus; assembly: GCF_024323335.1. Taxonomy (NCBI): domain Eukaryota; kingdom Viridiplantae; phylum Streptophyta; class Magnoliopsida; order Fabales; family Fabaceae; genus Lathyrus; species Lathyrus oleraceus. The sequence continues at coordinate 366,430,159 of NC_066580.1, forward strand.
CACAATAGTAGACGTCACAACTCCAACTTCATGAATCCATGGCATTCCCATCAAGCAGCTATAGGCCAGGTGGATATCCATTACCTGTAAAGTAATTTGGAAATCACTCGGACCTATCTTCACCGGAAGGTCTACTTCTCCAATGACAGTTTTACGAGAACCGTCAAACGCTTTAACAACCACGCCAGTATAGCTCATTGGGGCACCTTGGTAGGAGAGTCTTGATAGAGTTGACTGTGGAAAAACATTCAACGATGATCTAGTATTAACCAAAACATTGGAAAAAGCTTCCTCCTTGTAATTCATTGAAATATGTAATGCCAAATTGTGATTCCTGCCTTCCTCAAGAAGCTCTTCATCACAAACACTCAGATTGTTACAAGAAGTGATGTTGGCAACAATGTGGTCAAACTGATCCCTAGTAACATCGCGCTCAACATAAGTGTAAGACCCCAATTTTGACCCTAAGATCCCTCATGCAATTCCATCATAAGCATTAGCATTGAGATCATATCTTGGCATCCTCCTTACCCCTCTTTCATTGGGTTTGTTTTGGGAGAGATCACCAAGCACTTTATGATTATATCATACTTGTATTTTTCATTTCACTAACCAAAATACCAAAAATATGTCTTTGCATTTGTCTAACTCTTTTGTAGGAAGGGCATGGTTCCATTGATTCATCAAGTTCACATCTAGGGTTTGAGACCCTCATGAACAAAGAGCACAACCAAGAATTGATCCAAGAAAGGTTATGATCATCATATATGAGTCCCAATGTTCTCTACATGTTATATTGATCAAGTTTTCTTCAAGAGTTTGAGGGTGATTTGCCTTGGAAACCCTAGTTTGATTGGGTATCTTGAGTAACTTCTCCAACAAGCTATCTCACCAATTGATCAAATTTCTCAAGGTACACTTAAAATTTCATCATCTTAAGCATATATGATCTACCATGAGCCAATAAAGTCAAGAGAATTGGAAGTTAGCAAGTTGGTTGATGGTGATTGGCCAGATGAATTCATCTGATCAAAACTAGGTCTCCCTAGACCCTATCTCCTATAATTTTCACCATATGAAAATGATTCCAAGAGAAAACTTACTCTAAATGACATTCCAAACAAATTTCATGTTTAGACCTAGAGCTAGTTTTGTTTGGAAAATCATTTTCTATGTTGAAACATTCTAGGTCATTTTGTCTAAACCCTAATTTGAAAGTCAACTTCCTAAGGCCATAACTTGCTCAATTTTTTTGAGATGAAATATTTATAAGTTTCACAATAAAATTCAATGTGTCTACTTCAACTTTTATGTTTGGAGTGGGAGCTAACTCAACTTTTTTGAGCATGTGATATGAGGTTACATTATAGGTCACTTTTGACCTATACCATTGATCAAGTGATTTTTCCAGACATCAAAAATGCATAACTCTATCATTTTAAATCCAAATAAGATGAAATTTGTGACCATTTTTAAGGTCTTTGAGATATCTACAACTATGGTGAAGACACTTTTCTCATTTGAAGCTCATATAAAAAGTTAAGCAAGGTGGAATATTGAGACATATGGCTTGACACTTTGAAATTTTTCGATATGTCAAAGATTTCCAAACTTCCACCTCAAATTTCTCCAAGTTCCAAGCTCCAAATGAAAAAGTGTTGAACACGAAAGTTGTTCCTCTTGATCTCACATTTCCAAAGAGCTCAAATTCATTCATTTTGGATAAGGAATGCATAGCTTGCGCATGGCATGAACATGGTAACATCACTTGGCAATGATCAAACTTCAAATTCAAATGCACACTTGCCTTGCAATCCAAGCTCAATTCAGAGTATCTAACATTCATTTGTGGACTTATTGCAATGATCTCATGGGCCTGTACACGCCCATGAACCCATGTATCACCATTTTTCCAAATTTGGAAAGTGATTTCAAGTGTGCAAATATAAACCGAATTGGCTATAAATAGAGCTCCAATTGCTCATAATTTCACACACATTCGCGCTAGCTTTGATCCCCCATCTCAAACCCTCACTTTGCAAAGTATCGACCTGAGAAATTCTTTTGAATTTGAGGTTGAATTTCCACTATTTTGAAATTCAAATCTCCAAGAATCCACAGCCTTGTAAGCAACCAATCCTTCTTCTGCAAGCAAGTGAAGTGAGACCAAGCATAAGCAAGATCAAGATCAGTTGAATCCAGACCTCCATTGAAGGTATTTTCTAGAAATTTTGAACTCTTCGATTCTCTCAAATTCTTGTTCAATTCTATTGATTCTTTGGTTGTCTAAAGTCCTACCAATGTAGGCAAGAAGATTGAGTTGCTTTGAGGCCAAATTGAAGCAACTCAGTTCATGTACCGCAAATTTCAACTCCATGTATCTCTCAATATAGTTGGAGTTAGGATGAACTGAAGTCAGATTCGTGCTCTACGTCATTTTTGCTTTCAGATCATGTCCTCCTTTTTCATTTTTTTAATGGTAATGAGTGAACCAACCCGGTCAGGGTCGTCGGAGAAGACGACCAGCCTTTGGATGCCGGTTATGTACTGGCTTGGTTCTGAACCTTTGGATTGATTTGAATTGTTTTAATTAGGAGCGTGCATTTGAATTACCAATGTTGCCACACGCTGACTAGTAACCAACATGGATAGCGCGTTCTTGGCAACTTCATCTGCCACCTCAATTAATGAGGGAGATCAAGTGGTCCACGTTTTTTCTGATATTTTAATTTTCATTTTATTTGCTTTATTTTCAATAATTCATATTAAATTCAATATTGATCCAAAAAATATGGGACTTTCACCAAACAATTTCAAATATTTTTCTCTTTCATATTCTGAATTAAATTTTTTTTTTGGATCATTATTAATATTTTCATGAATTAATTGATTTTTCATTTTTTTTAATTGTTTAAAAATATTTTTAAATGTCCAAAAATTATGAATTTTTTTCTCCAAGGTCCTTTGACCATGTTTGACCTATGATAAATCTCATGGCCATTTCTTTGGTGTTTTGATGAGATTTTAGGAATTCGACAAACCATATTTAATTTAAATGCAGTATTTTAGTATTTTTAATTTGAATAAATGCCAAATAAGTTTGTTGACCAATTGTGATGACTTGTTTATGTTTAACTCTTGTTGTTGGGCCTTGGTCAAGGTTGATTTGACTTTGTCAAATTAATATCATTGGATTTAGGGGATTGGTGGAATGTACATTCCATCTCCCAAAATGAATGGATGATATTAATTTAGTAAAAGTCCTTCTTTGACCAATTTATGATTTCATTTATCCCCCCTCCCCCCCCCCCCCACTTCATCTTATTCCCTTTCTTCACTTATTCATTCCATTTGGCCTATGACATCTGAAAGTCCTAATGCTAGTAAATTGAAAAATTGACATGAGTGTGGATGAGATTAGGCCACACCTTTTGCATATTATTTTTGTGTGTGGTATGTTTCATGAGCATAGCCCATTATACTATGTCTCTAACATGCATTGACACCAAAATTCTATTTCCGAGCCTCAAATAGTTGTGACTTCTACATAAGTCCAATTACGATTGCCTAACATAGTGCTAAATTTGTGACATAAAAGGCATAAGCATTCTAGTTAGTGAGATTGCAAGTCTCCCCTCTTTCATGGTATTGTATGGAAACTTGGCCTTATTTCCTTCCTTTGGAAGATGTTTTGGCTCAAGAATTCATGCTTGTGATAAGTGGGTTGAGTGTTCTCTAAAGAATGTTTTGAAATGAAAAGCAAAAGCAAAAGAATACTAACTCCTAACCTACTAATTACTAACTTTTAATTTCAAGCCTTTACTTTAATGCAATTTACTTTTAGCACTCTATTTCATTTGCCTTTGTTCATATCATTCTAATTATTTATGTTAATACAATTTTCACTTTGTCCATTTGGACCATATTGTGTGATATATTTTGTTTGTGTACTTTGCTTGTTTGTTTGGTCTTTGACCATTAATGTACATAATAATAACAAAAACCCTAAAAAACTTTTGAGTGGACTGTTGGCTTGATCTTGGACAATGGATTTAGAATCTAGGCAACCTTCCTAAGCTAAAGGACTTGGTCAATGCCAACTTGTTGAGACCCAAGTGCTTGCAATTTGAAATCCATCTCATACATCTTTGAAGACATCTCTAAGTTCATCTACAACATGATCATTGTGAAGCTGTTATTTTGAACCTGTGACTTGTGCAATTCATCTGTTGCATGGGTTACTTTGGAGAAGATCATGGAATGGATAAGCTTGGATGTGGCCATCTTTATTTGATGCCTTGCTCTTCAAGATAATATAATTGTGCATTTGTGTGTTGCTTGATTCTAAAAAGTCCAAGGGAATTATGGGTTTCTATTGACATTCTTGTCTATTTGATTACTACCCATTCGGTCAGATCTTTTCAACTCTAAACTTTTAATTTTGTGCATAGGATAAGCTCTTCATCTTCTCCCCATTTCTTTAATTTCAAAATCTCCCCCTCCATTTTTTCAAAATCTTCTTTGTGTGAACTACTTTTTTGTTCTAAACTTTGACCACTTTTGCAAAAAGATAGAAACTTTGGCCTTATGCCATTGCATTTTCAAACTTCTTTTCTTGAATCAAACTTGTATACAAATTTAAATATACTTGAGTTAAACTTTCGAAAAAAGCAAAAAAAAAAGAACTAACTCATTCAAACCATTTTTAGGCCTTTGTGCCTTTCAAACTTTATTTTTGTTAAAAGTAATGCACCCACTTTCCAAAATGGATGAACTTGGACTTTTTGGAAAGGTTAGATCAAGAGGAACCACTTTCATGTTTAACACTTTTCCATTTTGAGCTTGTATAATGATGAATTTTGAGGTTGATGTTTGGAAATTTCAACATGTTGAAATTTTTTCTAAGTGTCAAGTCATATATCTCAATATTCTATGTTATGGCCTTGGGATGTTGACTTTCAAATTAGGGTTTAGACAAAATGACATATAATGTTTCAACATAGAAAATGATTTTCCAAGAAAAACTAGCTCTAGGTATCAACGTGAAAGTTGTTTGGAATGTCATTTAGAGTATGTTTGCTCTTGGAATCATTTTAATATGGTGAATATAGTAGGAGATAGGGTCTAGGGAGACCCAGTTTTGATCAAATGAATTCATCTGGCCAACCACCATCAACCAACTTGCTAACCTGCAATTATCTTGACTTTATAGGCTCATGGTAGATAATATGTGCATAAGATGATGAAATTTGAAGTGTCCCTTGAGAAATTTGATCAATTGGTGAGATAGCTTGTTGGAGAAGTTACTCAAGATACCTAGTCAAACTAGGGTTTCCAAGGAAAATCACCCTCAAACTCTTGAAGAAAACTTGATAAATATAACATGCAGAGATCATTGGGACTCATGTATGATGATCATAACCATTCTTATATCAATTCAATGGTTGTTCTCTTTGTCATGGGGGTCTCAAAACCTAGATATTAACTTGATAGATCAATGGAGATCATGTCCTACCTACAAAAGAGTTAGGCAAATGCAAAGAAATGTTTTTGTATTTTGGTTAGTAAAATTATAATATACAAGTATGATACAATCACAAAGTGCTTGGTGATCTCTCCTAAAACAAACCCAATGAAGGAGGGGTAAGGAGGATGCCTAGGTATGATACCTATGCTAAAGCTTATGATGAAATTGCATGAGGGATCTTAGGGCCAAAATTGGGGTCTTACAGTCGCCAACATCACTTCTTTTAATAATATGAGTTTTTGTGATGAAGAACTTCCCGAGGAAGGAAGGAATCACAATTCAGCGCTACACATTTTGATGAATTACAAGGAGGACGCTTTGTCCAATGTGTTAGTGGATACAGGGTTATCGCTGAAAGTGTTGCCGAAGTCAACTTTGTCAAGACTCTCCTGTCAAGGCACCCCGATGAGTTAAAGCGGCATGGTTGTTTAAGCGTTTGACGGTTCTCGTAAAATTGTCATTGGAGAAGTGGACGTTCCGGTAAAGAGAAGGTTCGAGTGATTTCCAACTTACTTTACAGGTAATGGATATCCGCCCGGTCTATAGCTGCTTGTTGGCATGGCTATGGATTCATGAAGTTGGAGTTGTGACGTCTACTCTACACCAAAAGTTGAAATTCGTGAAGAACGACAATCTTGTCGTTGTTGGTGGAGAGAAGGCATTATTGGTGAGCCATTTGTCATCTTTCACTCATGTTGATGCTATGAAGGAAGTTAGAACGTCGTTCCAAGATTTGTCCATTGCTGACGAATTGAAGAAAACTGGGGCACCCATGTCTTCTTTAAAAGATGCACAAGAGGCTATTCAAGATGGTGGTATTGATAAGTGGGGCCGTGTTGTGGAGGTCGCTGAGAACAAGAATAGGGCAGGGCTAGGATTTCAACTAGGGCCATTCAACCCCAAGGATATTGAACCAGTATTCCGCAGTGGAGGGTTCATTCATGATAATGATAAACACTCAACTGCTATTATTAAGGACAATGGTGATGAATATGAAGCTTGCACCAATTTTGTGACGCATGGCCAGACCTGCAACAATTGGGTTGCTGTTGATGTTCCTACTTTTATTCACCATTCTAAGTAATTTGTTTTTATTTATTTTATGAAAAATCCTTCTCCTACACATAAGGGAGAAGTGAACATTGTTGGGCCTTTTCCTTATTATCATCAATGAAATACAATTTTATTCATCCACATCTATGATATTTTATCTATCACGGTGAGAATCGGATATCAAGTTATTGTATTAACTTGAATCACAAAACATTAAATGTTCACCACCGAACTTTAATTTATCTAAGGGACAGGGAAAAGATCGAATAAAACCCTAATTGTGCAATGTAAAAACAATGCGAAGAGATCTAAAGTTCGAGGGTTGGTTATACTAAGGGAAGGTATTAGCATCCTTAAGATCCATAGTATCCTATAGGAACCTTTTGAAAGTATTTGTGTTATGTTATTATTTGGAAATTTTTTATTGGGAAGGACCTAAAGGTTTTATTAAGTTTGCTCTCCAAAACTTCGTGGTCATGTGCCTACGTATCCTTATAAGAATGGAATTAGAGCAACCGTAGTTCACCTAACTAAGGGTGAAAGAACACTTGGTAGTGATCAAGGTTCCAAGGGGGGAAGTAAGTGTTCATAACAAACATACTTACAAGAGTTATAAACTCTTACTTAAATCTAAGTTTAAAGTGAGAAAGACTCTAACAAGGTCAAAGGGAAACTAGGGATTGCTAAACTACCTATGACATTAAGTCAATAAAGAGGTCTTTCCCTTGGATTTAGGCAAGAAGATAAACAAAATATAAGTAAGATGAAGAAGATGTTCAAGCATGACATCAACAAATATAAGCACATGATAAAGAAAGATGTTCAAGCATGACATCAACAAAGATAAACAAATGGTAAATAAGATGTTCAAGCATGACATCAACAAGAACAAACAAGGATGAAGAAGATGTTCAAACATGACATCCACAAAGATAATCAAATGAAGAAGATATTCATACATGACATCAACAAATATAAGCACATGATAAAGAAGATGTTCAAGCATGACATCAACAAAGATATGAAAGCATTATCATAATAATATCAAGCATGGTATGTATACCCATATGTACAACACGTGAACATGAACAAAGGTACAACAACATCAATAAAAGATGTATAAAGTTACATGAATATGAATGACATGGATATATCATCATGAAGAAACAAAGATGAATGACATAACAATTCATGAACATGTATATGGATGTCATAATAAGTATGAATGAACATGTGTATGCATGAAGTAAGACATGGTTTAGACATAACATCAACTTGATCATGAAAAAAATTTAAGGTATTAAATACATGCATGTTAAGGTTCAATATGATCACAAACAAAGGTTCAACATCATACAAAAAGTTTGAACATGTAAGCATACAAGTCATACAAAGACATGTTACTACAAGTTTAAAGCATTTGTAAACTCACAAACAAACACAAACACAAGGGAACACATGCACACAAAGATTCAAAAATACATGAAAGAATGACATGTGAATCATGGATCAATGGGAAAATAAGCACACAAAATTTCATGATATATTAACAAAAGTTCAAAGCACATAAACATGTAAACATACATTAAAGTAAGTCAAAATTAGGTAAAAACCAAGAGGCACATATTAACAACATCAAAAAAAGTTCATATATGATTCACAACATTCATACAAGTCATGGTGATCAAGAAAAATTAAAGTATCAACCAAAGAAAGTTATTTGAAACCCTAAAACAATCCTAAAAAGGGTACCAACTTTAGACAAGTATAAGTATGTGAAAAATAAATAAATTATGGAATTTCTTTTCACCATAATAAAATGGACAAAATTATGAACACATAGCAAAAAGAGTGGCTCAAAAAGGCTTAGGGATCATCAAGTTATGAGTCTTTGAAGTTATGAAAAATAACAAAAATAAATAGGCAAAAAGACAATGAATAAAAATGGGTCTAGGACAAGCAGGATTCAAACCCCTAACCTCTTGCACACACAAAACCTTAACACAAACACTCTAACCGCTGGGGCAGTGATACATCCATTATCTTAATTACAAACGTTAATATATATAATAAAACGATTCCAGAAACTGTAAAATTACATCAATTCATCATCTTCTTCCTCATGTTCTTGCATGTTTCTTTTATTTTTTTTCAAAACTTCAAACAATCATAACTCTCTCAATTTTCCATGAAATTAAAAACCGTAAGAACCTAAATTGCTCTATTTTTTGCAAGGAATCTAATGGTATCATTATCTCATCCTAAAACTAAATGTACAAAGCGTGCCAAGGCAAAAACCAGAACTGCACTTTTAATTTTTAAACAATAAAATCTCAATGCATGAGCATGGGATAATGCATACAGTAGCAAATATACAAAAAATATACTATGTACTACATTTTAACTTCAATAAATATTCAAGAATGATGCATGAACAAGAGTTTCAAGTGTAAGTCCACTTATCTATTGGAGAAAGTCCAATGCTTCTTCTTAGCTACTACAGAGATAAAAGAGAAATTCCATCAGCCTTGTTGGTCCTTGAGGATAGTGTTTGAACAATGAGAATGGCCAGAAACAACTTGTATTATCTCACACAAATGTTCTTGCAAAGTGAAGAGGTGAAATGGTGAATGATAAAATAGATGCTACAGAACTTGTTCAAGTGATTAAACAAGCTCTAAATGATGTTTAGAGATGATTTGTGGTGTTTGTTTGGAAGATACATGTGGAGAATAAGTTTGGTTAGAGAACTTGCAAAAATAGTGTGTTTTTGCAAATTCTAATGGAATGGGAGTTTGATGAAGTGTTAAGAGGTTATTGCTGTGTGTTTTAAGGCTTAAGGGATCCCTCTATTTATAGGAAAAGAGTGAGGATTGGAACTGATTAGAAACAAAAATTGTGAAGTTATGGTTTTGGTTGAGAATGAATGAGAAGTTTGCATGAATAGTTGGATTTCAAGGAGTTTGTCATATTTCCCTAGCCTCTACAAGATTGCTTCTGATCTCTTCAGATTGTTTTTGATTTTTAGGGACAAGTTTCAAGGGTGAAAGAGTGAGTTGTTGGCATAAAGCTTGCTTTATCAAAGTAGTAATGTGACCTTTTGCAAATTCACCCATAAATGGTATAATGCAATGGACAAAACCTCAAATCCTTGTGTAACGCACTTAGGATTCATATAAACATCTGATTATGGAGAGATTTATACACAAGAGAACCTGCAATCAAGAGATCTTCACATTTGAAATGGTTTTCCTCCAAAAATTCATCATGAACATGACTTAAAATTCAAGTTTGGAACCCCAACTTCCCATTTTCGAAACTCAGAGCTCATGCATGGGAAAAAATGTACTTGTACTTTTTTAAAATCCCCAAACATGCTCTACAACGTTCATGTTTTGAGTTTTTTCTGAATCAAAGTGGATCATGATGAAAACTGGCTGTAAAGTTTATCACTTTTTAGGGATCAGACTTGAAAATTTTCCAAGTGTTACAACTTGAGACACCAACTTTATGTCCTCATAACTCAAAATCCTTGCACTTTTATGGAATCAACCCTCTATCAAAAAGTTGAAGTATGGAACAAGAGCTTTCATTTGAGCTTTGTAGCAAAGAAAATGGCTGCTCGGATTGGAAGTTATGGCTTGAGAAAGTAGTGCACTCGAACATGAAATTTGGATAGTGAAAATTTCAATGTTTTCAAGATTGCCCTTTTTGCAAGTAACCTCATTTATCTTGATTTTTCTTGATCAAATTCATCAATTAAGCATATACTCATGAAGTTTAACTTGAGAAGTTCATATTTGATCATAAATCTCAAAAGTCAAAGGTTTGACTTTGTAGTGCACTGATTGTGTATCAGATGAATTAGAATTTCTTGATCTTCAATGAATTCAAACTCTTGAGCCAATTGAACATCATAGATGGGCCCTAAGATGTACTTTAGTGTGTTGAGTGACGTCTCAAGGCTTGAGATCTTGTCTTGATCAAAATTCTCAAATGAAATTGAATGTTATTGAGAAACCCTAATTAGTGAACCAGATGAAAGTGAAGCCTGGTGCACTTCTGATTAAGACATAATACCCTTATTTGTTGATGGAGAATGATATCTTGAGTGTATGAGAACTTGATTTGTTGATGATTAATCCAAAACATTGACTGATCAATCCTTTGAGCTCTTTGAGGGAGACCCTAATTCACATATGAAACAAACCAGGCATATCTTGATATTGAGGTTAGCTATGCATGAATGATGTCTATGATGAAAATGATTATGAAATATAGGGGTAAAATTTCGGGTGTGACAGCATCATATCATTGCTCATTGCATTTGCCTCAAGGATCATAGCATCTTGGCTCCTTACTCTAGGTTTGGGGACTTGTGTGAGTTGGTTTGAGACCACCAAGCATGCTTGAATTGTATATTATTGCTTCTCTTATTTTGTTTACTAACAAAAAGCACAAAAATATGTCACTAACTTGTTTTGTTTTGAAGCTTAAGCAGTCATGTGATCCAAGGCTCCTAGGAGGCTCGTATGCCCATTGAAGTGGCCAGATGAAGATGAAAGCAAGCATGAAAATGGTTCCCAAAGTTCTCAATCATCATATATGTTTCCCAAGTATCTTAATTTGTCAATTTGATCAGGATAAACCAAAAGGCTTGAGGCTTGTTTCCAAGGAAACCCTAATTCAACTATGCATTGACTATGCCTTGCTCGTGAAGCAACCTCAACCTATGATAAAATTCAACCAAGGGAAGTTCTTTCATTAATTATTTTATGAATATATAAGCCTATGTGAGTATACTCAATCATTTATTCATCAAGATTTGAAGTTTGGCTTTGAGAAGTTGACCAGTCAAGTCATCTGACTAAATTGAAATCCACTAAGACCTAACTTTTGATGTGTTTGTCAAATGAAGATGACCCCAAGAGAAAAAATGTTCTTAAGAAACATATGAACATCTTTCATGTTCATAAAAAAAACTTGGAAGGTCATCATTCACTTCAAAACATTATAGGTCATTTTGACTGAAACCCTAATTTTGGGTTAACTTCCCAAGGACCTAACTCCTTAATTTTTTATGATTTTAAGGTGAGACCAAGTGCATTGGATAGTTTGAGATGTCTACTTAAATTGTTATGTTGGAAAAAATTTCATAACATTAAAAGAAACACATGTGATAATACAAAACATTATAGTTCACTTTGGACCAAAGCCATTGAATCTTGAAAAAGTCCAACTTCAAGTGCCCATAACTTTCTCATCAAAAATACAAATGATGCATAATTTAAGTCCAAATTGATTTGCTTGAAAATATATAAAACTTTAATGTTGGAGGTTTTTTCGTTTGAGCTTGCATCATTGAAACAGAAGGGCTTGAAGTTAGTCATTTTTGGCAAAATTTTCAAATACATGTTTTGTACATCAAACTTCATGGTCAGTTTTCACAATTTTCCAAACTCCAAATTGATTTTTGTTCAACATAGCTTTTGTTCCTTATGTCAAGACCTTTCCATCCATTCTTCACATGCCTATGTTTGGATTTTCCAAAGGGGACTTTCGAAGAGGGGAACTTTTGTGACAATTTATGTATTTCATGATGAAACTTCATACACAAGCAATTGTAATACAAACCACACATCCAAACCTTCTCCAATTTCAGCATTCATTTGCATTAGCTTTTGGGCCTCACATGCTCCTGTACAGGACCATGCATGGAGGACCCAATTCTCATGCACATGAGTTTGTCACGCTCTCCTTTGCAGTTCATCTATAAATAAACACATTGCTTCATTAAATGATCAACCTGAAGGTGCCTGAAACCCTGCGGGAATTGAATCTCAACCTCTCATCAAAGGAATTTGAATTTGAATTTCTCTTTTTCAAGTTTGATTTTCAACAACATCAGTTGATCTTCAACACTAATTCCTAAGCCTTGCACTCATACCACACCTCAAGATCAAGCTGCAATCAAGAATTGGAATGGATCGTGTTCATCAAAGCTGCACTTCAAAGGTTTGCAGCTCAACTATTTTGCTTCGAATCTCACTATATATTGTGCTTTGATTGAGTTTGCTTGGTTTTCTGAAGTCCTTGTGTGAGAGGAGCATCTTGGATCATCTTTATGATGTCAAGAAAGGAACTCCAAGGGTTTTATTCTCTTCTCTCATCTTTGCATGTTTAGGACTAGCCCTTCTCTTTTTCTCTCCACTCTAACCCAAGCCAAACTCATTTTGTGCACACTTTGACTTTGTTTCAACCTAGAAACCTAGGCCTTATGCCTTTGCTTTCTCAAACTCTTTTCATTAATACTTATTTTTAATGAATCTTAAGTCAAATTTGACCTCATTTTGTGAATACTTCTAATTGGTAAATCCAACTCACTTCAAATGATTCTTTTGTGGTTCCAATGGCCACCTTTGTTAAAACTTTTTTTCATAGACATTAGCCATAAGTTTGAGTTATCATAGTGGTGGATGTAAACCTCACCTTATCCTTAGTGATTGGAATATAAGTCTTCCATACTTAATATAGGGTGGATACCTCACTAGTATGTTGAAGCTCTCCTCACAGGATGGATTGTTGGTTTAGGTTGAGTGTTCTCCCTTTGATAACAAAAGACCTTAAGGATTTTCACAAACCCATTCACCAACTTATTTTGAGTTTTTTTACCCCGAACTACGAGGTTTTGATCCTACCTTTGTGATGGTACGTAGGCAATGGGTTTATCCATTCAAGCAATAATATTGTAAATAATTTATATATTCTTTTTCTCATCTTCCCAATCATGTTTGCACAAATATTTTCACAAATACCCACCTCCCATACAACTTTGAAAAAAGGGCTCCCTTAGAGTACTAAGGATGTTTTGGATGCTTAAAACCTTCCCATTGCATAACCAACCCCCTTACCCCGATCTCTGACATTTTTATTAGTTTTTGATTTGATAAAACTTCTCGGTTTTTGTTCGCTTTCTAACCTTTCCTTTGGATAAATAGAAGTGCGGTGGCGACTCGAATTGTATGATTTACTTTTGATTTAGTCAATAAATCTAAAGGTAACGAATACCCCGCTACAGAAAAGTGGCGACTCTACTGACGAATAACAATGCTTCCTAGTGGGTTTAGCCTACTTTTTGCCTTTGTTGTATTGTATGTTTATATTTCTTTGTGACATATTTTTATGCATATTTGGGATTACTGTATTGTTTGTAATGTATGAATTGCTGGATATATCAATTGCTTGTGTGCTTGGTGGTCTCTTGTGAGATGAGTTCTATACCCGAACTCGAGTGCACTTATGATAGGAGAATGGCATAGTCTTGTTGACTTGTGTGGAGTTATTCCTTAGCAAGTTGACTTGCAAGCCCATTCACTTGGTGGAGGTTTTGTTGGGATCAATAATGTCACACGAGTAGTCGTGGTTAGACATTACTCTTTACAATATAAACCTTAGAAGCCAAGGACCTTAGATTACCTAGCCCATCTTGGCCTATTCTAGGACGTAGTGCGAAGGTCGTTCAAGTGTAAGATTTGATACGATTGTTACGCGATACTACACTCATAAGAGTCTCTCTTGAGAATATTTTTGGAATACGAGTAGTCGTTTATCCGATAATATCCGAACGATGAGATGATGATTATGGGAACCTCTTTTAGAACATGATTGTCAGGTTTAACCATAGTACACTTCCATTGGGTGGTTCTTAACCAAGACTCCATGCTCGTGACTTGTAACAAACCCTTGATTCGCGGTTGATCCGTTCTCGTATATCCTTAATATCAATAGAACTTGGGTGTTGATAAGGTGTAAACCATAATCCACCAAAATGGATGATTGATATTAACGATAACTTGATCCATCCTGTGACATCTGTGTGGTGTGACTTGCTTGATCCTTGAGTGTGATTGCTGCATCCATGCATTCATGCATTCATTTGCATCCATATCATCAACAATGAGAAAATTTTCAAGGAACTTAAGAGGTCTATTCGCAAATTTTCAGACATGGATAAGCAAAGAAGGAATACGAATAAGTACAGTTTCAGACAACCCGACTTGAAAGAGTTAAGGAGTTTGACATCCTATGTATTAGATCCCTTGGAGTTCAAAGCTCGCCATGGGAAGCTTCTGTCTATTCTTGCTACTCAGGTGGATGAAGGTCTGATGAGTGTGCTGGTGCAGTTCTATGATCCCTTGTACCGTTGCTTCACTTTCCCGGATTTCCAACTTTTGCCTACGCTTGAGGAGTATGCCTATCTTGTGGGTATACCTATCTTAGATCAGTTGTCGTTCACTGGCTTGGAGAGGGTTCCTTCTTCTCAAGAGATTGTTGATTTATTGCACATAGATGTATCTGATATTGGCGCTCATATGACCACCAAAGGTGGAATTCAAGGTCTCCTATCTGATTTCCTCATTGCTCAAGCTACTTTATTTGGGAAGGCCATGAGTGAGGATGCCTTTGAGGCCATATTTGTACTTCTCATCTATGGACTAGTGTTATTCCCCAACATCGATAATTTTGTGGATGTGAATGCTATTAGGATTTTCTCTACTCTTAATCCCGTTCCTACTCTGTTGGGTGACACTTATTTCTCTTTGCATATGAGGAATGCAAAGGGTGGTGGTACCATTGTGTGTTGTTTGCCTCTGTTGTAGAAGTGGTTTATTTCGCACTTGCCACAGACGCTCACCTTCAAGGAGAACAAAGGATGTCTACGGTGGTCAACGAGACTTATGTCTCTCACTAATGATGATATCTTTTGGTACAACCGTGTGTATGATGGTGTGCAAATTATTGACTCTTGTGGTGAATTCTCCAATGTGCCTCTTCTTGATACATGTGGTGGAATTAACTACAACCCTGTTTTAGCTCGCCTTTAGCTTGGGTTCCCCTTAAAGGATAAACCTAATAACATTTTGTTAGAAGGTGTGTTCTTTCGAGAGGGTAAAGATCCCTAGAACTTGAAGAGCAGAATGGTCCATGCTTGGCGCAAGATTCATAGGAAGGGAAGGAAAGAGCTTGGTCCGAAGAATTATATTGCTTTAGAACCCTATATCTCGTGGGTGAAGAAGAGAGCTTCTGAGTACCGCATGCCCTATGATTATTCGAGACCTACACCTATGGTTATGGTTAGGCCTTCAACCCTCCCTAACCAAGGAGTAGAGGAGTTAAGAGATGAAGACTGTTCGCGTGCTTGGGTTCGTGAGCGAGAGGAGCTACTTCAGCAACTTAGAGATAAGGGTTCCATAGGATGTTCATTTTCCTTCTCTCTTGTATTGAATTTGGTTACCAAGACTGTACTTCTTTGGTGTAAAAATTAGTCCATATATTATTGATATGAATATTCCGTTATATGTCTAAAAGATTAATATTTTCCAAACATTTGCAAATAGATCTCTATAAAGTTCCTCTGAATAAAAATAAAATCATATGCACAAGCATTGCATGCATCATATGCATAAGCAGGTTTTGTTCAGGGCTTCTTGATCAGTGGTCTAACTCAGTGTTCTTCATATATTTTGAAGACAAGCTGACGCACCGGTACAATACCAGGGCCAATTCTTCAAAGCTGATGGATCATCTTGAACAAGAGAACAGAGTGTTGAAGGAGGAAGTAGCTAGGTTGACTGCCCTGATGGAGTCATTCCTGGCTGCTCAGAGCCAATCTTCTCCAATGCCTGCAACTCCTCCCCAGAGGACGGTCATCTCAGAGGTAGCTTCCTCTATTGTGCCTTCCGCCACCGCTCATTTCGCTCCGTCTGCTATGCCAGCCGGGTTTCCCTGGGGGATTCCCGTGAACTTTGTGCCAGAGGGTCTCGCTCCAACCTTTGCTTTTATGTCGGCATCTAGCCCGGTCCTTGCTGTGCCACCTCCCGTTGTGCACACGTTACCGAGAGTCGATGACACCATTTATCATTCTGAGCCATCTGAGGGCCCAAATGTTTACGAGAAAATGGATACTATAAATGACCTATTCCTTGAGCTGCGCAAGGAACTGAAGAATCTAAGAGGGAAAGACCTCTTCGGTAAATCTGTTGCTGAGCTGTGCCTCGTGCCAAATGTCAAGATCCCTATCAAGTTCAAAGTACCTGACTTTGAAAAATATAAGGGAAACACTTGCCCTCTCAGCCAACTTGTGATGTACGCACGCAAGATGTCAACTCAGATTAACAATGATCAACTCCTCATCCACTATTTCTAGGACAGCCTGTCCGGTGCCGTGCTCAGATGGTAAATGGGTCTGGATAGTGTGAACATCCGCTCCTTCAACGACCTTGGTGAAGCTTTCGTCAAGAAGTACAAGTACGCAGTTGATATGGCTCCCGATAGGGACCAACTGAGGGCTATGTCCTAGAAGGAGAAGGAAACGTTCAAGGAGTACGCCTAGAGGTGGTGTGAATTTGTCGCACAGATTGTGCCCCCACTCAAAGAGAAGGAAATGACCAAGATCTTTCTGAAGACCTTGAGTTCATTTTATTACGAGAGGATGATAGCTAGTGCTCCCTCAGACTTCACCAAAATGGTAAACATGGGGATGCGACTAGAGGAAGGAGTCCGTGAAGGACGTCTAACTAGAGATGAAGGCTCTTCTCCTTAGCGGTATGAGGATTTTGTAAAGAAGAAGGAGGGAGAGGCATATGCTATGTCTTCCCATATTAAGCGAAGACCCTCTGTGAAGAGGAAGACTGTCCGCCCTGCCAGTAACCAGCACCAGGTGGCTCATATAGCACCTACCTTCAGGGAAACTCAACATTATCAACCACCACAACAACATCAACAATATCAACAACAACAACATCGTCCACAACAGCAGGCCTACCAGCCTCGAAATAACAACAATACCAGCACTAGCTATGATAGGAAGAGGGTCACTTTTGATCCAATTCCAATGACCTATGCTGAGCTCTATCCGTCGTTGATAGACAGAAAGTTGATTACTCCACGTGACCCACCTGTTGTACCGACCAACCCTCAGTGGTGGTACAAGCCTGAGCTTCACTGTGTTTATCATTCCGATGCTCCCGGACATGATGTGGAGAACTATTATCCCCTGAAGACCAAGGTTCAAGACCTTGTTAGAAGTGGGATCTTGTTTTTCGAGGACGGAGGTCCGAATGTTAAGAAGAACCCATTGCCCGAGCATGGGAAGGCTGCAGTTAACATGGTCCAAGGTTGCCCTGACAAGTATAAAGTCCTGTATGTCGGTCATATCAGGCAATCTTTGGTCGAGATGCATAGATTGTTATGTGGATACAGTCATTATGAGCATGACCATGACAGTTGCCGTGTGTGCACTGTCAATGAGAGAGGATGTCGCCAAATCAGGAAGGACATCCAAGAGATGCTGGATCAGGGTGTGATCGAGATACTTCAGAATCGTGATGAGGATGAAGTAAATGTTATATCCCTTATTTTCAGAATACCAGAACCTGTTGTTGTAGATATGATGGAAGCAAGAAGAAGGTTTCTCCATCTCTTATTATTAAGCCAGCGGGCCTGGTCCCGTACTCTTCAGATAGAGTTGTTCCCTACAGATATAATCAGGTTTCATTAGAAGATGGGAAGGAGGTGCCATTGCCCTCCACCTCCGTGGTGAGTATATCAGACGTCAGTGGTGTGACCCGCAATGGTCATGTTTTCTCGGCACCGCCAAAAACCCATGAAGACGTGTTGAGAAGAGCTGCTGTTGATAATTCTGCAACCCCTGTGGGTACTTCTTCTTCTCTGAATCCGACACTTGTTGTTGATAAATGATGCGTGCTTTTCGCAAGTATACGAATGCGTCAGAGTAATATAAAAGATTGTCGAATCCACAGAGACCAAGTGTCAATCTATCGTTATCTATTGTTATGGTGTTTATCTAAGGTAATCAAAATAGGGGTTTTTAGAGTGTGCAATGAAAATTAAAGTGTTAAATTAAGTTCAATTAATAAAGACAGGCTCGAATGTAATTCACATAATCAATTAATAATCCAAGTACATGCTAATAGAACTACTTATGGGCCATGTTTCCTACTTTGAAAAGAACTAATTTAACAGGAACTGTCGCTTTCGCTTATTCAGAACCGAGTTGTACTCCCTAATCAAACCCTCTTATTGTCACTTATAAAAAGGCGCGCATTGCGTTAGAGTAGTAAACCTATTTTTAAAAAATATAGTATCTTGACTAAGTTGAAAAGTATCTTAACCTGGATTTCTTAACCAAAAGAGGTTCTCACGAACCAGACTCTAAACTTATAAACGCATCCGAAAATAGTTCTAAAATCACTTTTCTTCTTAAGTTAAAAACTCCTAATGAACTAAACAAAGCGCTTTCGCTGTTTTTGAAATAGTTAAAAACAATTAAGTTTAAAAAGACGTTAGATGGCTTTCGATCTTACCCAACAAAAATTAAGTGCGGGAAAACTTAAGTTGAAAGTTAAAATAGCCCTTAAGTGTTTCTACGAACAATTGTACGGATTATCGGTTCAATTACGATCCTTACATTCTAACCTTATAGATTTAGTTAGACATGGTAAAGTAAAGGTGCATTTTAGTTTAAATAAAAGTAGTGCGAGTGCGGAAAGTAAATAAAAGTAGTGCGAGTGCGGAAAATAAATAAAAGCAGTGCGAGTGGGGGAAATAAATAAAGTAAAGTGCGAGTGCGGGAAATAAATAAAGTAAAGCGAGTGCGGGAAATAAATAAAGTAAAGTAAGTGCGGGAAATAAATAAAGTAAAGACAGTGCGAGAAATAAGTAAAGTAAAGACAGTGCGGGAAAAATAAAATAGATAAAGGCAAAGTAATAAAAACCTGCTCCAATCGGAGGGTTGAATAAAATGAGAAGCGGAAATGAAAATGGCGGCAGGATTAACTTCCTTCCAAAGTGCTCCAAACTCGATTACATACTCGATCACAAACTCGATTACACAATTGTGGTAACACCCCAATGCGAAGCGATTAACACTTTAAAATACTGAATATATGCCTAAGTGAAACTAAGTTTGCTCTAAGTTTGCTCTAAGTTTGCCTCTGCTCTAAGTTTGGATCCTTAAACAAATGAGTTCGAGTCTCTATTTATAGGCATGTAAAATAATGGAAAAGACAAGGATGCCCTTCAGTTTGAATTTGGGAGGGAAAACTTTTCCTCTTGTGGCACCCGCCACAAGGCCAATCTGTGGCGCCTTAGTGGAAGTAGTGGGGAACGTGGCAGTTGAGGGAAGTTGAGCTAGGACACGTCATGGCGGGGCCCATGGCGACAGCCACAGTGGGAGCCAAAAGTGTAAAATGCTGAATTTTAGGGTTTTTAGCTCGTTTTCACTCCTTTTCTTGATCGGGGCTCCGATTAAAGTAAAAACCTGAAAACAAAGAGAAACATAGTAATAAGACAACAAAATAACAATAATACAACTAGAATGCATGCGAAATCGGAGTCGAAAATACGGTGAATTTCAGTGTCATCAAATTCTCCCACACTTAAACCCTTGCTTGTCCTCAAGCAAAACATTAAAAAGCTCATAGAAAAAACTGGTGTCAACGAGTGATTCTGGCTAAAAGATTTCTAAGTTCAAGTTGGGATGCAATGATAGGTACTTACTTAGTGAACTAAGGGTATCATGATGACACTTATCCGCAAATACGGACATAGACTCCAATCCTATATAATCCAACCCATATTATCCCACAATACCTAGGCCTGCCTCTTCATCTCTTTTTGTATCCTTTTCATTTAGGCGCAAGCAAATTAAGCCCGTTATCCGTACATGCTTCATAGTAGAGTGACCTGTTAGTGATTATGATCTAAACATGGGGTTTCTGGCACATAAATTTGTGTAATCCCTTTTATTTGACCCAATTGCAGTTGTGGGGGATCGGATCGTAATCCGCCCTACCGAGTTCAGCGCCAGATACCTCTGAACCAACTAATAGTGGGTGAGTTTTTCTTTTTCTTTTTGTAGTAAATTTTTACAATCTTTTTGGTTTAAATGACTTCGTGAGGGTCACCTATACCAGAGTTGCCTTTTTGCTTTCTTTTATTTATTTATTTATTGGATCATTCACTTATTTTCATCGGTCCCCTACGTAGAGGATGCGTAGGTCGGAGCTGACTGCTGGAATAAACTACTGAGGACTTATACTAAAATGGTGATTAAGGCCATGGTATATGGGGTTTCGGGAATGATTCCTATATTCATGAAGTCTATGATGCTAAGATAATACTGATGTTTCAAAAAGTTCTCCCAAGTCACCGCATCCTTACTCAAACCCGTCTTTAAAACCCAAAAACTTTCAGAATAACACTGTTTTTCTTTTTGCAAAATCTTTTGGTAGGGCTAAAGTAATGGGGAGATTAGATTGTACTAAAGATACACTATATTGGTGACTCGTCAGACTCATGCATTATCTAAAACACTTAAAGCAAAATAAAATAAACAACTAGAAAGCAATAAAAATAAATAAACTATCTAAAAACAGCAAAGAAAATAAGCAAACTGACTGAAAATAGCAAAGAAAAACGATAAAGATAAAGTCTCCTCCCACACTTAAATCGAACATTATCCCCAATGTTTCGAAGTAAGATAAGGGGAGAGTCACCTAACATCCTACTGCTGACCACTGGTGCCTTTGCCATCCTGAGGCGGACGACGGGATCAGGTACGATGATGGTCTCTCTGATCCATCCTGGCCTGTAAGGCATCCTGAGCAGTCCTCACTTCTCGAAGGTTACCCAAAATGGAACCTTGAGTGGCTTCGGTGAGTGCAGTATGTTGACGGTGGTATTGTTGCTGACGGGCTTGCATATTTATGATCGTAAGCAGGGACTGTAAAACAGTATCATATGATCTATCTGTCCTCCGCTGCGATTCTTGCATGAAGCTCATGTTATCCCCCAGTGGTTGTTGGATGGTAGAGAGTAGGTCATCACGCCTTTGCTCTTTAGCCATGTGGTCACGCCACATCTCCTCTGTAATATAAAAGCCAGGGGTAGAACCTGAAAAAGAAGAAGATGGTGCGGTGTATGGTGGTGAAGGGTGATGGGGGGACACATGAGGTACAGGAGATCTCTCTCTCCGATCATATTCTTCGTCAGTGTCGTGTCCCTCCTCATCAGGAACATTAGGAGGAAGAGGACCCAAAACAGGTGGAGCATCTAAAACATAGGTCCAATTCCTTTCATCACGTACATCAGTACGTCTAGTGCATGGTAAAACAACAGATGGGATAGATACACCATGAACCATACGCACATAGCCTC
Organism: Lathyrus oleraceus; assembly: GCF_024323335.1. Lineage (NCBI taxonomy): Eukaryota > Viridiplantae > Streptophyta > Magnoliopsida > Fabales > Fabaceae > Lathyrus > Lathyrus oleraceus. The sequence continues at coordinate 366,451,979 of NC_066580.1, forward strand.
TTTCTCTCCTCAATCGGTACAGTTTCATATCTCTCAGAAATTTTAGGTTGATTGTGCGAGGAGGTAAGGGATCTAGGGTAGCTATCTCATTGGTCAGGTTAAGCGCCCGAGCACTAGATGTAATCAGTCCTCCGAAAACAGTCGGTCCCGCTTTATTTAAAGTTAAAGCCATATGCGCGAGCATGAACGGGACCAAGTTAATTCTTCTATTTGTGAGGCTTCCTTGAAAAAATAGAAGCTCTCGAGCATTGACCTTACTTGGATTCTCCCGACCAAAAATAGTACATGCCAACAGATATCTAAAAACTCTAATGGCCGGGTTATGGATAGTCGAGGCAAGAATTCCTTCAAAAGAATTTATGGAAGTGTTTGACAATCTCAGCCAGAAGGAAAACACCTCGACTGACCAATCTGAATCCAGAGGGGCCTCACAAATAGCATCGTCCCCATGAGGTATACCTAACAGGATGGCTAGTTCGTCGGTACTGAATTCATATTCAACAGCAAATATTCTAAATCGGACAGTACCAACTGTGCTAGTAGTGTTAGGATTTACAATATAAATTAAAGAACTTAAAAATTCGATTGTCAATCTCTCAAAGGTAGGTTCTTTGTTTGAAAAGATACTATGAAAGCCTAAATTATCTAATAAATAAAATATGCTATGGTAGATACCCAAAGTGTAAAGACAATTTTCATCAACATACCTTGTTGGGAGGATCTCCCGATTTTTGCAACCGTTCGATAATCTTCCTTTGCCTATCTTCCGGTTTCCCTCCTCGAAGAATGAATCCAACAAACTCCATTATTTAGCTCTTGCAATGCGATGAAGATGGTGAAGATGGGTATGTAAAAAGGTGTAATTTTTATGAGATTTGACGGATGAAAATGAAAATGGAAATTGGGAAAATGATTTGTATCGTGTGAAGATGGGAAATGTGTGAGCTGTTGTGGGGTTCAACGACATTTTTGCAAGGTGGAAAAATGGGTTTTGAAGGTTTGAAGGTGTGAAAATGGTGAAGAAAGGGAATCTGCCCGAAGCTTATACAGACGTTGTGGCGGGCGCCACAGGGTCTATGGCGGGTGCCACAAGGCAAAATTCGGCTGGGCCAGATTTTGGTCATTTTGGCTTGGGCTTCTCGTTGTCTTTTCGGTTGGGGGGTCTGGAAAGCGTTTGTATTTGTAATTCCTATTGACATAAGGCTTGCATAATTTTATAAAAATAAAATTTAAAACTTTAGACTAATAAATAAATAAACAATTAGAATAATTAAATTATTATAAAAATGTAAATAAAATAAACAAATATATATATATATATATATATATATATATATATATATATATATATATTTAGAAATATCAATGTGCTGACATAGTCAAGAAAAATATTCCAAATGCAATGATATAAAATAAGTTAGATAAATGCGAAAAATATAAGCATAAATGAGACAAAATAAAATGAGATGGTAAGATCAAATTGTAGGGGTTTCGTCTTCCTAAGTAGATCCATGGAGCATGGCTATCTTCTGCCTAAGCTCTGCGATCTCCTGGTATAAACAGTCGGCCTCGGTAGTGTGTGTGAGATCAGATACTCCCATCTGTAAGGTGAGGTCAGCCACCTCCTGTCTAAGCTCTGCGATCTCTCTACGACACTCTGCAATCTGGGTGCGGATGTCTGGGGTCTGCAATGATAAATTGTTAGAGAATACAATGATCCTGGGAGAAGGTGGTATAGGCGTATACTCAGCAATAGGTGGTGATCTTGGCTCCTCGATAGTCTCTCCATGACCTTCTAGAGCATAACTCTAGTTAGCTAGATCATGCACACTAGTCATCATAGGATCAGACAGTGTAAAATAATGAATCGACTTGCTATCGACTAGCAATCTGAATTGACTTGGGTGGAAGGAGGATCTGGTCAAGCAAAAGTAGATATCCATGGTAGTGTACCCACAGTAGGTCCGGAGATGTAATAGCTTGTGAGATAGACCTAGGGCGATGGCGATCTGTGTGATGATCCCTCCTACATGAATGACTCCTTTAGATGATCTGGAAACACCGCTGAGGCCACATAATAGAAATTTCCCACATGCTACTGGGCGAGACTGGGATGCACAAAATAATAGGAAGATCTCCTCCTCACTTAGTAACGTCTTAGCATCCGGTCTTCCTAGGAAGGAATGTGCCAGTATCATTTGGAAGTATCTAAAAGCAGGGTTATGTATAGCCTGGGATAACTGAGTAGAAGGATCCTGACTCCCTCCACCTGAGATGTCACTCCAGAACTTTTCCACTTCCTTCCCCAGAAAGTATCCCATCGGTGTCTCAGGGATAGCGTCAGGGGTGGTCTGGAAGCCTAATAGGTCATCGAACTCCTTCTGGCTGAAGGAGTACTCAACCCCAAAAAGTCTAAAAGAAGCATACCCATCCGGTCTAGAGTAAGGGTCATAATCAAATGAACTCAGGAACTCCAATGTCAAGTTCCTGTAGATGTTGCTCAGATCGTCAGCGAACTCGTCCCAATGGAGCTGGTGGCTCAGAAATCGAATACTTAGCTCAATGCCCAGTGATTCCATGCAGTGCTGATCTGGATAACGTGTGGGTGCCATAGGGCGTTGATAAAGAGCTATGTAGCGCTCTCTCTGAGCATCATCTCTATAAGCTACGTGCATATCGTCGAAGTCCTACATCCTGTAAAAGTTAGAAAGGGATCCTGAAAATACAAACATTTCAAATATTTAGTCTCGGTGAAAATATGATAAAAATAAAATGAAATTAAATTAAATAAATAAATGCGAAAAAGTAAAATAAAAAAACCATGGGTTGCCTCCCACGCAGCGCTTGTTTAACGTCATTAGCTTGACGATCGGAAGTTATACACCTGTAGTAGGGATTGGTGGATCAATCAGAGTGTGGCTTGAGTAGTCTGTTGGAATGTCTCCTCCTTCGTAGAGCTTCACTCTTTGTCCATTTACAATGAATGGACTACATGTTTCGTTCTTAATTTTTACGGCTCCAGATCTCAGAATCTTGGAAACTTCGAAAGGGCCAGTCCATCTCGAGCGCAACTTCTCTGGGAAGAGTCGTAACCTTGAGTTGAACAAGAGAACAGGGTCGCCTATATTGAAATCTTTCTTTACTATTCTTTTGTCGTGCCAGGCTTTTGTTCTTTCTTTGTATATCTTGGCATTCTCATAGGCGGATTGCCTAAGTTCTTCTAGTTTATGAATGTCAAGGATACGCTTCTCGCCAGCGGTCAGGTAGTCTAAATTCAAAGTTTTAATGGCCCAATAGGCCTTATGCTCTAATTCGAAAGGTAAGTGACAGGATTTTCCATAAACTAGTTGGTAGGGAGTTGTTCCTATAGGGGTTTTGAAAGCGGTTCTATAGGCCCACTTCTTGAAGCTTCTAAGACCAGTCTCTCCTAGATATTGAAACTGTTTTTTCTAGGATTTGTTTTATCTCCTTGTTGGATACTTCTGCTTGGCCACTAGTCTATGGGTGGTATGGTGTTGCCACTCTATGCCTAACTCCATATTTTCTTAAAAGTTTATCAAATATTCTCGATATGAAGTGTGATCCTCCATCGCTTATGACTAAACGTGGTGTTCCAAATATAGGGAATGTATAGTTCTTAAATAACTTGATCACTACCCTAGTGTCGTTTGTGGGTGCAGCTATGGCTTCAATCCACTAAGACACGTAGTCCACAATGTTGGTGTAAGCCCTAGAGGCCAATACTTTTTGTACTTGTATCGAATTATTTAAAGGCTTTTTCTTTATTGCGTTTGTTTAATAAAGTCCCTAGAATAGCTAGTTCGTTTAATGTATCAAGTGTGACTTGATCATGAGATCACATTAAACATAAGGTGTGAAAATTCTTAAAGTATCCGTAGTCGAGCTTTATTGTGAAGTGGGATAACATTAAAGCATTAATACTATTATGTATATAGACTGATGATCACATCTCATGGATCATGGATAAGGAGTTATCAAGTCTTAAACATAGGTATGAATGTTAAGAGTAATATTTATACTGGATTGACCCGCTATGAGAATACTATATAGAAAGTTATGCAAAGTGTCATAAGTTATTCTCATGCTGATAATGGTGTATACCACTCTTCGATCTGAAACCACTATGGACCCTAGATGTAGAGTCGAGTGCTTTATTGCTGATCCAACATTGTCCGTAACTGGATAACCATAAAGACAATTGATGGGTACTCCACGAAGCATGCTGAGGGACATGAGTGACCTAGATGGAGTTTGCCAATCCTGCATAACAGGATAAATGTCTATGGGCCCAATATTGAACTGGACAAGGATGAGACGGTCTATGCCTTGTGTTCAATATAGACATAAGGGCAAAAGGGTAATTATACGCATAAGTATTATCGCAAAAGGATTTGTCATATCACATGACATTTTCGTGTCTTGGGTAGCAGTGATGTGTTTCTAGATACCGCTCACTGTTTATTATGTTAAATACGTGATTTAATATAATTGCCAACGTCGCGAAAACCTACAGGGTCACACACAAAGGACGGATTGATGAGATATAGAGTAAATAAGGAATATCGTAAGGTACGGTGCCCTTAAGTGAATTGTGAAACATCGTAAGGTACGGTATACTTAAGTAGAATATGAAATATGGTAAGGTACCAAGGGCTTAAGTGATTTTGGGCATATTATAAGATATGGGCCAAAATACACTTAAATGGGCTTTTTAGCTTGAAGCCCACACAAGTGGTTCTATAAATAGAACCCTTGTGCAGAAGCATTCATTACGGTTGCATTTTTTTTTGTTTTCTCTCTCTCTCTCTCTCTCTCTCTCACTCAAAGCCTTTATTCCTTCCAGCTAGCACTAGGATTGAAGGAATTCGTTCGTGTGGAATGAGTAGAGACGTTGTCATCATTCAACGTTCTTGATCGCTCCGTGGATCTGCATCAAAGGTTTTGATCGTCACAAGAGATCTGCACCAAAGATTTCAATCGTCACAAGAGGTAAATATTCTATCACTGATCATGACCATTTGTAAGGATCTCTAAAGGATAAAATTTTAATTTCCGATGCGTTTTGGATCGCAAATTCTCCTTCAGTGGTATCAGAGCCACTTACGAAACCATGACTCGAATAGCTGTTTATTTTTTGTATTAATATGATTAAAAGACAGAATGCATAAATTAATTAAACGGGTAATTAAATTTGGCATCATGAGTGTACGAGTTGGATGATTGATGTTGACTATGCTTCGAAACCGATATTAGTATGGTGAAACAACGATACATCGATCGTCCATAGGTTACGCAATTGAGAGCGATCAACTTATATATGATATAAGTAATCCTAATGCAAAGTACGGTATATATGATATACTGTTTCTGTTTCGTTCATTCAAACACTAAATGGTTGTTTTCCTTTGAGCGATCAATGGTCATTTGCTTCGGAATCCGACATTAGTATGGTGAAGCAATGACCTGTTGATCAATCATACTGAATCAGCAATCGAGATGTGTTTAACGGTCTGAAATTGGTGCATTAGGGTTGGTGACAGCGCAAGGGTTGTGCCGTCAATGAGTTGTGAATTGAGGGCTTGTTGGAACACGTCTGTTGATTGTTTCAAGGCACTGGTTTTTTGGCCGCGTGACGATCGTCATGGAACTGTGACGATCGTAACAAGCTGGACATGACGGTCGTCACATGCTTTGTGACGGTCGTCACATTCACAGATCCAGAATTCTAGGCATTTCTGTTTTTTGGCTGTGTGACGTTCGTCATGGGCCTGTGACGGTCGTAACAAGCTGAACGTGACAGTCGTAACATGCTTGTGACGGTCGTTATATTCACAGAGTCAGAATTCTCGGGGTTTACCGTTTTGTGACTGCGCAAGAGTTGTGTTGATGCAAAACGACGCCGAGTTCAAATGAAACCCCGTTCCCGCTGACCGGGCAGCGGACCCCCGGCTAACTCTGCATAGTGTGATCAGTCGCAGAAATTTAATTTGGTTTTAATTAATTAAAGGAATTAAAATTAATAATAAAAATGTGTTTATTATTATTGCCTTGTGGTGATCAGTTATGGCCTTAGTTATCCTTTATTTTGTTTTGGGTTTTTTTAAATACGACCTGCGTGTCGTGCCTCTCCTTTTAATCTCTTAATGTAACTTCTTTTCTCATCTCAATCCCTCGTATGTAAAACGAGTTCCTTCTGTAATGTAATGTTATGAAGAAAGAGAAGAATTCAATGTCAAAGGAGGACAATGTTATGAAGAAAGAGAAGAATTCAATATCAAAGGAGGACAACCTTGAAGATCTTGCTTGGAGAAGCTTAGATCGTTATTAGGTTAGCTTAGGTTATCTCATTGGCTTGGGAGAAAAATTAAGCTAGGGGCCATAACTGTTTCATTATGTATGTTGATGCATGTATATGTATGTTGATGCATGTGAATATATGTTGATGCATGTGAGAGACGATTTATATGATAAATAAGCCGGTGAGATCAGAACAATTACAATTCCCTCAAACTAAATATTAAGTTTATGCTTTCCAAGTTTTAGAACTCATCAAGACTAGTATCGGATAATGTAGGTTTCGCCTACGCGAGGTGCATGTTCTATATTAGTAAGGTGCGATGGGATAATTGTAATATCCAACTGCTAAAACAAAGGGTCAAACTTTACTAAACAAATTACGATAATATTATATATGTTTGCTTTCCAAGTTTTATCACTCATCAAGACTAGTATCGGATAATGTAGGTTTCGCCTACGCGAGGTGCATGTTCTATATTAGTAAGGTGCGATGGGATAATTGTAATATCCAACTGCTAAGACAATGGGTCAAACTCAACAAATTATAATAATATTATATGTGTTTAGAAGCAAGAGTTGGGAATGATCCATATGATGGATTGGAATAAGGAGTTATTCACCCAACTGAAATTTTCGAGAGTTGTACGAGATACAATTGGAAGGAGTTCCTACCTAAATAACCTAGTTTTGTGTAATCCGCCTACGCAGACATAGAACAAAGTGAAATATGGATCTCGACCCACTAGAAAATCTTCCAACGGGATTTTCCAAATCAAATGATGATGGTCATTTGTTTTGAGTAAAATAGTGGGAGCATATTTAATTAAAGGCCTAATTAAATATGTTAATGATACTTATATTTTCATTAATTCTTATGTAGATTACCATGATAACAAACACCTCTAACAACATTTTGCGATCAATCCTTGATAAGGAAAAATTGTCTGGGACAAATTTTCTGGATTGGCACCAAAACCTGAGGATTGTCCTCAAACATGATAAAAAGTTGTACGTCTTGGAGAAACCAGTTTTGAAGAGGAACCTCCTAGTTCTGCACCTAAGGCAGAAAGAGATTCTTATAAGAAGCATGTCGATGATGCCAATGAAACTTCTTGTCTCATGCTGGCTACCATGAACTCAGAGTTGCAAAAGCAACATGAGAACATGTCAGCGTTCGATATGATCGAACACCTGAAGATGCTTTATCAAGAGCAAGAAAGGCATGAAAGGTTTGAAGTTTCAAAAGCCCTTTTTCAAGGCAAGTTAGCTGAGGGAACCCCTGTAAGTCCCCATGTGCTCAAGATGATTGGGTATGTGGAAAACCTTGAAAGGTTGGGTTTTCCCCTTGGAAAGGAACTTGCGACTCATGTGATCTTGCAATCATTGCCAGATGGATTCAGTAAATTTGTCCTAAATTTCAATATGAAGGATATGGACAAATCTCTTTCTGAACTACTAGCCATGTTAAGAACTGCTGAGCAGAATCTGAAGTTAAAAGGGAAGTCCATTCTGATGATCGGGAATGGAAAGAGACAGAACAAAAGGCCCACCAAGCAGGGGGATAAAGGGAAAGGCAAGGAAGTTGCCAAACCCATACCCACTGTTGCTACTTTGCAGCCTAGTGGAGGCATAGCAAAGGCAGGCACCTGCTTCCATTGCGGTAAGACCGGACACTGGAAGAGAAACTGCCCAAAGTACCTGGAAGATACGAAGAATGGAGTTGAGACTTAAACTTCAGGTATTTTTGTTATTAAAATAAATTTATCTACTTCTGCATCATGGGTATTAGATACTGGATGCGGTTCTCACATTTGTACAAACGTGCAGGGGCTGAAAAGGAGTAGAGATTTGGCAAAAGGTGAAGTTGACCTACGAGTTGGCAATGGAGCAAAGGTTGTTACTTTAGACGTAGGATCTTATGTATTGACTTTACCTAGTGGTTTAATAATTCAGTTAGAGAACTGTTATTATGTACCTGCAATTAGCAGGAATATTATTTCCATTTCTTGTTTGGACAAGTCTGGTTTTTCATTTATAATAAAGAACAATTGTTGCTCAATTTATTTGAATCATATATTCTATGCTACTGCACAAATGAGCAATGGACTATATGTCCTTGATCTTGATATGCCTATATATAACATTAATACTAAAAGGATGAAACCTAACGAGTTAAAACAACTAGGTAAGAATATTAAAACTCTTCGATCAGATCGAGGTGGTGAGTATTTAAGCCTAGAGTTTGATGACCATCTGAAAGACTGTGGGATCCTATCCCAACTTACTCCTCCTGGAACACCCCAATGGAATGGTGTATCTGAGAGAAGAAATCGAACCCTGTTAGACACGGTCCGATCCATGATGAGTCACACCGATCTTCCAAACTCCTTTTGGGGACATGCACTATTGACAGCTAACCGTGTTCCATCCAAAAAGGTTGAGAAGACACCATATGAGATATGGAGTGGTAAGAAACCACATATGTCTTACATGAAGATTTGGGGTTGCGAAGTTTATGTGAAACGGAAAGTTTCAACTAAGCTTGAGCCCAAATCTAACGAATGCTTATGTGTGGGGTATCCTAGAGAAACAAGAGGGTATTACTTCTACAATCCTTCTGAGGGCAAAGTGTTTGTCGCTCGAACTGGAATTTTCCTAGAAAAGGATTTTATTCCCAAAGGAATCAGTGGGAGGAAAGTAGAGCTTGAAGAAATTCAAGAATCACAAAGCATTGATACACCTGTGGAGGAATTAGAGCAGGAAACACAAGTAGTTGTGTAAGAGCAACCTGCTCAAGTAGAACAAAACTAGCGTAGGTCAAGCAGGATACGTCACCTACCTGAGAGATATGGATATCTCATAACTGATCAAGGTGATGTATTAGTCATGGATCAAGAACTAAGATTAGCCTTGTGTCTACAAGAAGGTTAGTGGGAGCATGATCGTTTTCCTGGTATTATATGTAGATGACATATTACTCATTGGAAACGATGTCCCTATCCTGCAACAAGTAAAGTCTTGGTTGGGGAAATGCTTTTCTATGAAGGACCTAGGTGAAGCAGCCTATATATTAGGAATCAGAATCTATAGAGATAGATCACAAAACTACTTGGCCTAAATCAGAGTACATACATAGACAAAGTGCTAAGACGCTTTAAATATGCATGATTCCGATGGTTATGTGTTTTGCTTAAACGGTGGTGCTGTAAGCTGGAAAAGTTCAAAATCAAGATATAGTTGTTGATTCTACAACCGAAGTCGAGTATATTGTTGCCTCAAGTGCAGCAAAGGAAGCTGTTTGGATCAAAAAGTTCATTAGTGAACTTGGAATAGTTCCTGGCATTGTGGATCCCATTGGTCTCTATTATGATAACAATGGTGCTATCGCACAAGCTAAGGAGTCCAGATCTCACCAACGATCCAAACACATACTTAGGCGTTATCATCTCATTCGAGAGATAATAGATAGAGGAGTTGTGAAAATATGCAGAGTAGCTACACTTGACAATATTGTTGACCCACTGACAAAGCATCTTGCGCAGTAGAAGCATGATGGCGATACTAGATCTATGGGCATTAGGGGTATGCCTGATTGGCTCTAGTGCTAGTGGGAGATTGTTGGTGTAAGCCCTAAAGGCCAATACTTTTGGTACTTGTATCGAATTATTTAAAGGCTTTTTCTTTATTACGTTAGTTTAATAAAGTCCCTAGAATAGCTAGTCCGTTTAATGTATCAAGTGTGACTTCATCATGGGATAACATTAAAGAATTAAGACTATTATGTATATAGACTGATGATCACATCACATGGATCATGGATAAGGAGTTATCAAGTCTTAAACATAGGTATGAATGTTAAGAGTAATATTTATACTGGATTGACCCGATATGAGAATACTATATAGAAAGTTATGCAAAGTGTCATAATTTATTCTCATGGTGATAATGGTGTATACCACTTTTCGACTTGAAACCACTATGGACCCTAGATGTAGAGTCGAGTGCTTTATTGTTGATCCAATGTTGTCCGTAACTGGATAACCATAAAGACAGTTGATGGGTACTCCACGAAGCATGCTGAGGGACATGAGTAACCTAGATGGAATTTGCCCATCCTGCATAAAAGGCTAAATGTCTTTGTGCCTAATATTGAATTGGACAAGGATGACACGGTCTATGCCTTGTGTTCAATATAGACATAAGGGCAAAAGGGCAATTATACGCATAAGTATTATCGCAGAAGGATTTGTCCGATCACATGACATTTTCGTGTCTTGGGTAGCAGTGATGTGTTGCTAGATACCGCTTACTGTTTATTATGTTAAATACGTGATTTAATATAATTGCCAACATCGCGAAAACCTACAGGGTCACACACAAAGCACAGATTGATGAGAGATAGAGTAACTAAGGAACACCGTAAGGTACGGTGCCCTTAAGTGAATTGTAGAACATCGTAAGGTACGGTGTACTTAAGTAGAATACGAAATATGGTAAGGTACCATGGGCTTAAGTGATTTTAGGCATATTATAAGATATGGGCCAAAATACACTTAAGTGGGCTTTTTAGCTTGAAGCCCACACAAGTGGTTCTATAAATAGAACCTTTGTGCAGAAGCATTCATTGCGGGTGCTTTTTTTTCGTTTTCTCTCTCTCTCTCTCTCTCTCACTCAAAGCCTTCATTCATACCAGCTAGGACTGAGATTGAAGGAATCTGTTCGTGTGGATTGAGTAGAGACGTTGTCATCATTCAACATTCGAGATCGCTCCGTGGATCTGCATCAAAGGTTTTGATCGTCACAAGAGATCTGCACCAAAAGTTTCAATTGTCACAAGAGGTAAATATTCTATCACTGATCATGACCATTCGTAAGGATCTCTAAAGGAGAAAATTTTAATCTCCGCTGCGTTTTGGATCGCAAATTCTCCTTCACACAGCAACTAAGATATACCTGTTTCCTAAGGATGGTGGGAAAGGTCCCATGACATCTATACCCCATACGTCGAAGAGTTCTACTTCCTGAATGTTTCTTAGAGGCATTTCGTCACGCCTTGAAATGTTTCCAGTGCGTTGGCATCTATCAGATTTGACAATGCAAGCATGGACATTACGCCACATGGTAGGCCAGAATAGGCCAGCTTGAAGAATTTTGGCGTATGTCTTAGAGGTGCTCGCATGTCCATCATAGGGTGCAGAGTGACAATGCTCGATAATACTTTTTTCCTCCTCTTCTGGAACGCAACGGCGAAAAATGCCATCTTTACCCCTTTTGAAAGGGAGCGGTTCGTCCCAATAAAAGTTTCTCACATCGTTGAAGAACTTCTCCTTGCGGTGGTAGTCAAGATTAGGGGGTACGATATCAGCAGCTAGGTAGTTAAGAAACTCTGCATACCATGGTACGTTACTTACTGCTAAAGATTTTTGGAAGTGCTCATAAGGGCCTAGGCTATCGTCTTCAATGGTTTCTAGTCTAGCTATCAGTCTATCATAGGCAAAATCATCGTTTATGGGTACTAAGTCTGGTTTTAGATGTTCTAGCCTAGAAAGGTGATCAACTACTACATTTTCAGTGCCTTTTTTATCTCTTATATCTAAATCAAACTCTAGTAGTAACAGAATCCATCAGAGTAACCTGGGCTTGGCATCTTTTTTACTTAATAGGTAACGAATGACAACATGATCAGTGTAAACTATAATTTTTACTCCTACTAGATAAGATCTAAATTTGTCTATAGCGAAAACTACAACGAGTAATTCCTTTTCAAGTGTTGCGTAGTTAAGTTGGGTAGCGTCTAAGGTTCTACTGGCATAATAAATTGCATGTAATTTTTTTATCTTTCCTTTGTCCTAAAACGGCTCCAACGGCATAATCACTAGCATCGCACATTATCTCAAAAGGTTCTGACTAATCAGGGGGTTTCACAATTGGTGATGATATTAATGCTTGTTTTAAAAGATTAAATGCTTCATTACATTTTCCATCGAAAATGAATTCAACATCCTTCATTAAAAGTCCAGTTAAAGGTTTAGTTATTTTGGAGAAGTCCTTGATAAAACACCGGTAGAATCCAACGTGTCCAAGAAAGCTTCGGACTTCTCTCATAGTTTTGGGGGGTTTTAGGTTCTCTATAACTTCTATCTTAGCTCTATCTACCTCTATACCTTTTTCGGAAACTATATGTCCTAAAACAATTCCTTCGGTCACCATAAAATGACACTTTTCCCAGTTTAGCACGAGGTTCACCTCCATGCATCTCTCCAGGATTTTCTCAAGGTTAGCAAGACAATTGTGGAAATCAAATCCACAAACCGAGAAATCATCCATAAACACTTCCATGATGCCATCTAGGTAATCTGCAAAGATTGATATCATGCAGCGTTGGAAAGTGGCTGGGGCATTACAGAGGGGGAATGGCATTCGTCTGTAGGCAAAAGTTCCATAAGGGCATGTAAAGATAGTTTTTTCTTGATCTTCGGGGTGGATTGGTATTTGGAAAAATCCAGAGTATCCATCTAGATAGCAGAAGTAAGAGTGTCTGGCTAGATGCTCCAACATTTGGTCTATAAATGGTAAAGGGAAATGATCCTTCCTGGTTGCTTTATTTAATTTTCTATAATCTATACACATCCGCCATCCTCCTTCTAACCGTTTTGCTACATGTTCGCCTTTTTTGTTTTGCATGACTGTGATGCCTCCCTTTTTAGGTACTACATGCACATGGCTCACCCACTTACTATCCGAGATTTGATAGATTATACCTGCCTCAAGTAACTTAAGAACTTATTTTTTAACAACATCACTCATTATAGGGTTTATTCTTCTCTGATGTTCTATGGAGGGTTTTGAATCTTCTTCGAGCGAAATTTGATGCATGCATACAGATGGGCTTATACCTTTCAGGTCAGAGATATTATATCCTAAGGTTGAGGGATATCTTCGTAAAACGTCTAAAAGTTGGTTTGTTGCCTCTTGGCTCAAGGTAGCACTGACTATAACTGGACGGTTCATCTCTTCATCGAGGAACTCATATCTCATATTCTTAGGCAGTTCCTTAAGTTTTAAGGTTGGTTTCTTAGGGCATGGCATAGGATCTGGGGTAAGGGATAAACATTCGTAAAGGTTATCATCGATGTAGGGTTTCCTAAAGTCATCATCTTCAAATATGAGAGTTGATGGTAACTTAATTGTCTTTATGATTTCTTCTCGTTCTAATTCCCTAACGCACTCATCAATGATATCTAAGGCATAACATGTGTCTCCCATCACAGGTGCCATAAGAATTTTCGAAAGTATAAATTCTATTTTCTCATCACCTACCTCAAAGGTCAACTTTCCTCTTTTGACATCTATTATGGCTCCTGCAGTTGATAAGAACGGTCTACCTAGAAGGATTGGTATATCATTGTCCTCTTTGATGTCCATGACAATAAAATCAGTAGGGATAAATAACTGACCTATCCTAACAGGGACATCTTCTAAAATGCCTATCGGATACTTAACAGATCTATCGGCTAACTGAAGTGACATCTTAGTAGGCTGTAATTCTCCTACGTTTAACCTCTCACAAACCGCTAAAGGCATTAAGCTCACACTAGCTCCTAAGTCTAGAAAAGCTTTTTCAATGACATGACTTCCCAAAAGACAAGGAATGGAGAAATTTCCAGGATCTTTATCCTTTTTGGATAACTTATTCTCCGAAATGGAATTACATTCCAAGGGTTTCAGATCGTCAAGTCTACATTTGTTGGTAAGGATGTCTTTGAGAAACTTGGCATAATAAGGTATTTGGTTGATGGCTTTTGTGAAAGGGATTTCTACGTGAAGTTTTTCTATAACTTTAATAAATTTTTGATATTGGTTATTGATCTGGGTATGTTTGAGTCTTTGTGGATATGGTATAGGTGGTTTATATGGCGGGGGTGGTACATAAGTTTTATCTTTAGGTTATTCTCCTTTTTCTTGACTTTCCTAGTTTTCAGATTCCTCTGGTTCCTTTACTTTGTCTGTGGGTTCGGTATATTCCTTAGAAGTTTTGGGTTCACTCAATCTTGGGTTTGGTGGCTCATCATAAGCGTTCCCACTTCGTAGGGTAATCGCATTGGCTTGCCCTCTCGGATTCTATTAAGGTTGTCCAGGGAACTGTCCTCCAGGTGTGGTTTGGGGGGCTTGGTTTAAATCTACCTGAGAGATCTGGGTTTCAAGCATCTTGGTGTGAGTAACTATTTGGTCAACCTTGGTTCCTAACTGAGTAATCAGTTCATTAACATGAATGTTTTGGTTCATGAACTCTTTGTTTTGTTGGGTTTGAGCAGTGATAAAATTTTCCAGAATTTTCTCAAGGCTTGGCTTTGGTGGCACAGGTTGCATAGGTTGATTTGATATTGGGGCTTGGTAAGCTGTTTGTCTCGGAGGCGCATTATTCTGGATTGGGTTATTGTTCTTATAGGAGAAGTTTGGGTGATATCTCCATCCAGGGTTATAGGTATTCGAATATGGGTTCCCTTGGGTATAGTTCACTTGCTCAGAGTGGGTTTCGTTTAATAGACTGCATTCTGCAGATTGGTGTCCTTTGGTTCCACATATCTCACAATCCGACGAAACTGCGGCTATAGTATTCGGGTTTATGCACATATGCTCGACCTTAAGGTCTAATGCGTCCATTTTAGCTTGCATCATGTCTATAGAGATTAGTTCATGAACTCCTCCTTGGGCTTCCTTCTTCTCAACTGTCGCTCGTTCGACTCCCCATGATTGATGGTTTTGAGCCATATCTTCAATGAGGGCACTAGCTTCAGGATAAGGTTTGTTCGTCAGCGCACCGCCTGCGGCAGCGTCGATGGTCATCTTAGTGTTATAGTGAAGTCCATTATAGAAGGTCTGAATGATTAACCAATTTTCTAAACCATGATGTGGGCATGCTCTTAACAACTCTTTATATCTCTCCCAAGCTTCGAACAACGATTCTCCTTGGTTCTGGGTAAATCTAGTTATATGGTTTCGAAGAACGACGGTCTTACATGGGGGAAAGTATCTAGCAAGGTAAACTCTTCTAAGGTTTTCCCAAGTCGTAATGGAATTGGGTGGAATGGAATCTAACCATGATAGGGCTTTATCTCTGAGGGAAAAAGGGAATAATCTTAGACGGATTGCCTTAGGAGAAGCTCCATTGGTTTTAAAAGTGTCTGCTAATTGGAGAAATATTTTTAAATGTTGGTTTGGGTTCTCATTAGCGAGACCTACGAATTGTCTCTATTGCACTAGTTGCAACAATGAGGGTTTAAGTTCGAAATTATTAGCTGGAATGGTTGGGTTTACTATACTAGAACTAGGTTCTTCGTTGGATGGTTAGGAGAAGTCCTTAAGAGGTCTTTGGTTTTGATCTTCGGCCATAGCTCTCCTAATTCTATGAAAGAATAAGCGTGCGCGAGCGTAATAACCTCAGGTTCCGCTAAAGGGTTTACTAAACTTCCGGTTCTGCGAGTTCTTCGCATTGACCGACGGGTAATAACCTAAGTCTAAACGATATAACAACAGGGTATGAAATTTGACCAAATTGGTCCCCAGCAACGGCGCGAAAAACTTGGTGCGTGCTTTTCGCAAGTATACGAACGCATCAGAGTAATATAAAAGATTGTCGAATCCACAAAGACCAAGTGTCAATCTAACATTATCTATTTTTATGGTGTATATCTAAGGTAATCAAAAAAGGGGTTTTTAGAGTGTGCAATGAAAAGTAAAGTGTTAAATAAATTTCAATTAATAAAAACAGGCTCAAATGTAATTCACATAATCAATTAATAATCCAAGTACTTTCTAATAGAACTACTTATGAGTAGTGTTTCCTACTTTGAAAATAACCAATTTAACAGGAACTGTCGCTTTCGCATATTCAGAACCGAGTTGTACTCCCTAATCAAACCCTCTTATTGTCACTTATAAAAAGACGCGCATTGCGTTTGAGTAATAAACCTATTTTTAAGAAATATAGTATCTTAACTAAGTTGAAAAGTATCTTAACCCGAATTTCTTAACCAAAAGAGGTTCTCACGAACCAGACTTTAAACTTATAAACGCGTTCGAAAATAGTTTTAAAATCACTTTTCTTCTTAAGTTAAAAACTCCTGATGAACTAAACAAAGCGCTTTCGCTGTTTTTGAAATAGTTAAAAACAATTAAGTTTAAAAATACGTTGGACGACTTTCGATCTTACCCAACAAAAATTAAGTGCGGAAAAACTTAAGTTGAAAGTTAAAATAGCCCTTAAGTGTTTCTACGAACAATTGTACGGATTATCGGTTCAATTAAGATCCTTACATTCTAACCTTATAGATTTAGTTAGACATGGTAAAGTAAAGGTGCATTTTAATTTAAATAAAAGTAGTGCGAGTGCGGTAAGTAAATAAAAGTAGTGCGAGTGCGAAAAATAAATAAGAGTAGTGCGAGTGCGGGAAATAAATAAAGTAAAGTGCGAGTGCGGAAAATAAATAAATTAAAGCGAGTGCGGGAAATAAATAAAGTAAAGCGAGTGCGGGAAATAAATAAAGTAAAGACAGTGCGGGAAATAAATAAAGTAAAGACAGTGCGAGAAATAAATAAAGTAAAGACAATGTGGGAAAATAAAATAGATAAAGGCAAAGTAATAAAAACCTGCTCCAATCGGAGGGTTGAATAAAATGCAAAGCAGAAATGAAAATGGAGGCAGGATTAACTTCCTTCCAAAATGCTCCAAACTCGATTACAGACTCGATTACACAATTGTGGTAACACCCCAATGCAAAGCGATTACCACTTTAAAATACTGAGTATATGCCTAAGTGAAACTAAGTTTGCTCTAAGTTTGCCTCTTCTCTAAGTTTGGATCCTTAAACAAATGAGTCCAAGTCTCTATTTATAGGCAAGTAAAATAATGGAAAAGACAAGGATGCCCTTCAGTTTGAATTTGGGAGGGAAAACGTTTCCTCTTGTGGCGCCCGCCACAAGTCCATGGCGCCCTCCACAAGGCCAATCTGTGGCGCCTTAGTGGAAGTAGTGGGGAACATGGAAGTTGAGGGAAGTTGAGCTAGGACACGTCATGGCAGGGCTTATGGCGCCAGCCACAGTGGGAGCCACAAGTGTAAAATGCTGAATTTTAGGGTTTTTAGCTCGTTTTCACTCCTTTTCTTGATCGGGGCTCCGATTAAAGTAAAAACCTAAAAACAAATAGAAACATAATAATAACACAACAAAATAACAATAATACAACTAGAATGCATGCGAAATCGGAGTCGAAAATACGGTGAATTTTAGGGTCATCAATAAACCTGCCGTTGTTGCTAAAGCTCCTGTCCCTGTTGGCCAGAATGGCATTTTGAAAGAGGACTGTGATGAGATGTTGAGGCTCATCAAGAGGAGCAAGTATAATGTTGTTGATCAGTTTCTTCAAACTCCATGAAAGATATTTGTCCTATCTTTGCTGATGAATTCTGAGCCACACCGCGAAGCTTTGCAGAGGGTGTTGGACGTGGCATACGTAGATCACGATGTCACTATTGAACAGTTTGATAGCATTGTTGCAAACATTAATACTTGTAACAATTTGAGCTTTTGCAATGCTGATCTTCCCGAGGAGGGAAAAGACCACAATTTGGCTCTGCACATTTCCATGAACTGCAAGGATGATGCCTTGTCTAATGTGTTGGTAGACACAAGCTCATCGTTGAATGTGTTGCCAAAATCCACTCTGGCCAAACTTTCTTATCAAGGGTGTAGCGGGGTATTCGTTACCTTTAGATTTATTGACTAAATCAAAAGTAAATCATACAATTCGAGTCGCCGCCGCACTTTTATTTATCCAAAGGAAAGGTCAGAAAGCGAACAAAAACCGAGAAGTTTTATCGAATCAAACACTAAAAAAAAGTCAGAGATCTGGGTAAGGGGGTTGGTTATGCAATGGGAAGGTTTTAAGCACCCAAAACATCCTTAGTACTCTAAGGGAGCCCTTTTTGAAAATGTTGTATGGTAGGTTGGTATTTGTGAAAATATTTGTGCAAACATGATTGGGGAGATGAGAAAAGAATATACAAATTATTTACAATTCTTGTTGTTTGAATGGATAAACCCATTGCCTACGTACCATCACAAAGGTAGGATCAAAACCTCGTAGTTCGGGGTAAAAATCTCAAAAAATGGGTGAATTGATATGACAAAAGCCTTAAGGTCTTTTGTTATCAAAGGGAGAAAACTCAACCTAAACCAACAATCCACCATGTGAGGAGAGCTTCAACATACTAGTGAGGGATCCACCCTATAATAAGTATGGAAGACTTATAGTCCAATCACTAAGGACAAGGTGAGGTTTACATCAACCACTATGATAACTCGAACCTATGGCTAATGTTTATGAAAAAAGGTTTAACAAAGGTGGTCATTGGAACCACAAAAAGCAATTTGAAGTGAGTTGTATTTACCAATTAGAAGTATTCACAAAATGAAGTCAAATTTGACTTAAGATTCAATTCAAAATAAGTATTAATGAAAAGAGTTTGAAAAATAAAAGGCATAATGCCTAGGTGTCTAGTTTTGAAAACAATGTCCATGTTTGCACAAAAATGAGTTTAGCTTGGGTTTGAGTGGAGAGAAGAAGAGAAGGGCTAGTCCTAAACATGCAAAGATAAGAGAGGAGAATAAAACCCTTGGAGTTCCTTTCTTGAGATCATAAAGATGATCCAAGTTGCTCCTTTCCTTTGGACTTAGCAATTAATTCAAGCAATCAATCAAGTATTCAATCAAGCTCCTAGAATCCTCCAAATGGACTTGTCTCTTTCTTAACTTGGATGTTCATGACAATGGTCCTTCTAAATATCTCAAACTTGGGATCCCTATCACACAAGAACAAACAAATCAAAAGGTTCCACAATGCAATAATAGAAATGGACAAAGAGAGAGTTTAGAATAGGGGTCCTTTCAAGTCAACTTCAAGATTAAGCATTCTAAAGGCATGAGGCCTAGTTGCTCTTCAACAATTTTAGCATTCTAAAAGCATGAGGCCTAGTTGCTCTTGAAACTCCATTAAGCATAGGTGAGGTCATAATTCTAAGTCCTTTCTCCTTTTTGCATTGGGTTCACACAAACAAAGACAAAACAAGCTCCGGGCAAAAGTATATTTACATAATAATGTGCTCAAGTGAGCAAAAAGCAAATGGCATAAACATAAACATGAGCTCAAGTGAGCAAAAGGAAAAGACAATATGAATAATGAGCAAGAAATTAAATTGCATTAAAGTAAATTGCAAGAATTAAATGCTTGAATTAAAAGTTAGTAATTAATAGTTAGTGTTAGTGTGCCATAAGACAATTTAGCGCTATGTTAAGCAATCGTAAGTGGACTAATGTAATAGTCACACCTATCTGAGGCCTGTCAATAAAACTATAGGCAAATAAACACAAGTTAGAGATCATGACTAGTAAACCAAGCTCCTACAACTTGTCATGCACAAAGAAAATAAGAATGAACTTGTATTGATTTCAGGTTCTTTGCTTGACCAAGAAGCAACCTATCTTGGACACAAAGCAATTTACTTGATCTATGATCAAGATGAATTTGATTTGGATCAAAGAAGGTTAAGCCTCTCATATGTCAAGGCTAACCACAAATCATTAACTCATCGGCCAAAAGAAAAAGAAGAAGAAAATAGATGAAGATAGAATGTACAAGATGAAAATTCAAATGACATAACCAAAAGACATTGACCAAACATGAATGGAATCAACATCAATCAATGGTAAATAGAAGTGAAATGAAGATTAGAAGTCAAGAAAGGTCAAACATATTTTTAGTATTTTTTGGAATTAAAATAATACATAAAATAAAATGGACAAAAATGAGGTCAAACTTCAAATCCAATTCAAATCAACTTGGATAACTCCAACTTAATCATCATAAGTCTAACATGGTCAAACTAGGTTTGACAAAATTTTCTCAATATTTTTTTGAAAGCAGAAACTAATTTTAAACAATTAAAAATGAAAAAAAAAAAACATAATTGGACTAAAATCTCAAATCAATTAAGTAATTGATGAGAATATTTTTCATAGACTTATCATTATCCAAAGATGTTAAGAAAATATTTTTGGTATTTTTTAATAATCAAATGGTATTTTAAATGAATTAAAAACAATCAGAATGAAATAATTCACCAAAAATAATAAATGGAATCACAAAAATAATTAAAAATCATTTTATGAAACTAGAATTTAAGAGAATTTTTTTGCAATTAGTCCCATATTTTTGTGATTCAAAATAAAGAAGTTATGAATTTTTGAAAAGAAATTAAAACAGAAATTAAGAAATTAGAAAAAACCATAGGCGTCTAATCAGAGATCATTAATTGACGTGGCTAATCAGAAGGCTCTCAAGCGCGCGCTCACTGTGTTCCTTGGTCAACATCACCACACATTGGATTTAAAATAGTCAAAACAATCAAAGGTCAAGATTATATTGTGCCAGTTAGATCCAAAGGATATCAGGCTTCCACGTAAGGGACGGTGGTGGAAACCACCATCTTCTCCGGCGAGCTCAATAATCCGGCCACCAGTTGTAGGTTTTACAACTTCAACCAAAACCCATGATCCATACACCAAATTAAAGCTGGGGTGATGTACATCACCCCTGTCACCTTAGTTTTTACTCAAGATCCTTATAGAAGAAGAAATCTGAGGTTGAAAAACTAGGTTTTCAATCTAAAGTTCACCAATTCACAAAATTAAAGCCACCATTGGCTTGCCTCTCATATAAGGACTTCAGAAATGCAAACCAACACAAGTAATGCACAATATATAAGGAGGTTCGAAGCAAAACAGTTGAGGTATAAACCATTGTAGAGCAGCTTTTATGAGCAGAATTCAACAATCCTTTGCTTGCAGCTTGATCCTGATGCTTGGTATGAGAGCTAGGCTTAGGAATTAGTGATGATAATCAACTGATGTTGTTGAAAATCACTCTTGAAAAATGAAAGTGAAATCTCAAATTCCTTTGGTGAGAGGTTGGGAAATGAATTCAGCAGGGATTCAGGCGCCTTCAGGTTACCATTTGAGTGAGGCAATGCATTCTATTTATAGCCACAACTACAAGGAAAGTGTGAACAAATTCGTGTGCATGAAGTTGGGTCCTCTTTGCATGGGCCTGTACAGGCACATGTGAGGCCCAAAACCAATTGAAAATGCAAGCTGAAATGATTATGTAATGGTTTGGACGTGCAGTTTGCAAGGCATATGCTTGTGCATGAAGATTTAACATGAAATGCATAAATGGTCACAATTGTTCATCTCTTCAAACATCCCATTTGGAAAATCCAAACATAAGCATGTGAGTAATGGTTGGGAAGGTCTTGACATAAGGAACAAAAACTATGTTGAACAAAAATCCATTTGGAGTTTGGAAATTTATGAAAACTAGCCATGAAGTTCAAGGTACAAAACATGTATTTGAAAATTTTGCCAAAAATGACCAATTTCAAGCCCTTCTGTTTCAATTATTCAAGCCTCAAATGACAAAACCTCTAACATAAAAGTTGTATATCTTTTCGAAAAAATAAATTTGGACTTAAATTTTGCATCATTTGGATATTTGATGAGAAAGTTATGGGCACTTGAAGTTGGACTTTTTCAAGATTCAATGACTTTGGTCCAAAGTGACCTATAATGTTTTGTATTATCACATGTATTTATTTTAGGACTATGAAAATTTGTCCAACATAACAATTGAATTATACATCTTAAACTTTCCAATGCACTTGGTCTCACCTCAAAATCATAAAAAATGACGGAGTTAAGTCCTTGTGAAGTTGACCCAAAATTAGGGTTTCAATCAAAATGACCTATAATGTTTTGAAATGAATGATGACCTTAAAAGTTTAAAATGATTTTTTGATGAACATTAAAGTTGTTCATATGGTTTTTAAGAACATATTTCATCTTGGGGTCATCATCATTTGACAACTACATCAAAAGATAGGTCTTAGTGGATTTCAAAATAGTCAAATGAATTAATTGATGAACTTCTCAAGTCCAAACCTCAAATCTTGATGAATGAATGATTTAGGAGCCTCACATAAGCTCATATATGCATAAAATGATGAATGAAAGAACTTCCCTTATTTTTATTTGATCATAGGTTGAGGTTGCTTCATGAGCAAGGCATAGTTAATGCACAATTGAATTAGGGTTTCCTTTTGAAGCAATCCTCAAGCCCTTTGGTTTATCTTGATAAAATTGGCAAACTGAGATACTTGGGGGGAATATATGATGATTGAGATCTTTGGGAACCATTGTCATGCTTGCTTTCATCTTCATTTGGTCATTTCAATGAGCATAGGAGCCTCGTAGGAGCCTTGGATCACATGACTGCTTAAGCTTCAAAACAAAAGATGTTAGTGACATATTTTTATGCTTTTGGTTAGTAAACAAAATAAGAAAAGCAATAATATACAATTCAAGCATGCTTGGTGGTCTCAAACCAACTCACACAAGTTCCAACCCTAGGGTTAAGGAGCCACACATGCTATGATCCTTGAGGCAATGCAAAGAGCAATGATGTGATGCCATGAGGGATCTTAGGGTCAAAATTAGGGTCTTACAGATGCCCCTATTTAAGGTCATTCTATCCGGAGATATGAAGGTTAAAATCTTCGTCTCGTCGAGGTAGAATGGGCTTAAATAATAATAAAGAAACGAATTTTGGTCCCTAAGAGACTTCATGATGCAAATGTATGCATGCAAAAGTTAATACTTTATGGGGAAATATGGCCACAAAGAAAAAGAAATCAGAGAAAGACTGAAAATCCATAGGAGTAATACACTCGCTAATGGGGACAGAGACTCTGGGGGGAAATAGGGTAAAATGTGTGAGCAGGTCACGACATGAAAACTTGCTGGGAGACACAAAGGGATTCCATGAAAATAAATCAATGGAAAGACTCGAGCTGACGCAAACATGCATGTATTGGGTAATATCCAATACAACAGAACTATGCACAAAGGATACTTTGGATAAAAATCCGGACTCGGGCTGGGATGTCCACAAAGGACTCAGCTAAGGAAACAACAAATAAGGTATTACCGGCTACTGGGTAATAAAAACTCAAAAGGAGACATGTGATCAAAACACCAGTTACTGGGTGAAAGAACAACATGCTCAGGGAGAAACAATATCTAAGACCAGTATAAGGGTGAAAGATATCGATCATCTGAACATCTGAGGAAGACCTAAAAAGGTATATTTCAACTCAGGGAAATCTGACTCCATAGGGGACAAAAAGTCATAATAGGGAGCAGAAAGGAAGGAACACCAGGGATACCGGTTACTGGGCATATAATAGGTGACCAACCAGGCGTGAATTGGGGAATATTTCCAAGACACTCATCATCCGAAGGAAGGGTTGAAAAAGAAAACTCGATTAAAGGATGGACATTCGATTCCACAAGGAAATGCGAATCTTACTCGATTAAGGAAGAAAGAGACTTCGACTGAAGAGCGCATGAGATATATTATCTATTACCGTCAGAACATAGATAACATACTCGCATGGAAGATTATCCACAACTGGTTATTGGGTTAATAAAGGATAAATCGACCGAAAAGAAAGGACATCGGGATACCGATTACATGGTATAAAATGATGACCAATCAAGGGGAGAAACAATCATTACCAAACAAGGGTAAATGAAAGATGACTCGCTGGGGATAAATCGCTTGATCAGAGAAAATATCCAAGAGATATATCACCGGTTACTGGGTGGTATACTCAAAAGATGAAGGAATATCAATACTGAATATTGGATAAAGATAACCAACAAAGAGGGGATTACATCTACCGGTTACTGGGTAGAAAACCAAAGGCGAGAGCACCCGTCATCGGTTAGGATGATCAATATCAGGGATTAACTCTGCAAGGGGACAAAATGGGGTTTACAACTACCGGTTACTGGGTAGAAAACCATAGAAATAGGACTTTGGTTTATCTTGATCAAATTGGCAAAATGAGATACTTGGGAGGCATATATGATGATTGAGAGCTTTAGGAACCATTGTCATGCTTGCTTTCATCTTCATCTGGTCATTTCAATGAGCATAGGAGCCTCCTAGGAGCCTTGGATCACATGACTACATAAGCTTCAAAACAAAAGATGTTAGTGACATATTTTTGTGCTTTTGGTTAGTAAATAAAGTAAGAAAAGCAATAATACACAATTCAAGCATGCTTGGTGGTCTCAAACCAACTCACACAAGTCCCAACCCTAGGGTTAAGGAGCCACACATGCTATGATCCTTGAGGCAATGCAAATAGCAATGATATGATGCCATGAGGGATCTTAGGGTCAAAATTAGGGTCTTACAAAGGGCCTCCCATCAGGAAGAGTGGAGTGGTAGTTAAGGCTTTTGATGGATCCAGGAAAACTGTGATTGGTGAGGTTGAGCTCCCAATCAAGATAGGACCTAGTGATTTCCAGATCACTTTTCAGGTCATGGATATCCATCCATAATATAGCTGCTTGCTTGGCAGACCATGGATTCACGAGGCAGGCGGCGTGACGTCCACCCTACACCAAAAGTTAAAATTCGTCAAGAATAAGAAGTTGGTAGTGGTAGGGGGAGAGAAGGCTCTCTTGGTTAGCCATTTGTCTTCCTTTTCCTACATAGATATTGAGGATAAGGTTGGGACGCAGTTCCAAGCCTTATCTATTGCTGAGCCTTCAAGGAAAAGACTTTCTTCATTTGCTTCCTACAATGATGCGAAGTTGGCCATTGAGCATGGCTCAACTACTGGTTTAGGACAAATGATTAAGCTAGGAGACAATAAATCCTGGGCTTGCATAGGGTACTATTCAGGCACTTTCAATGAGCATGGGTTGTTCCAGAGTGGAGGTTTCATCCATACGGTCGAAGACCAAGAGGTTGCTGCTATAATGGAAGATGATGTAGAGAAAGAACTGGGCAACTTTGTCATCCCTGGAGGAATCTACAATAATTGGGTCGCTATTGATGTTCCAACAGTTGTCCATAAGTCCACGTAATGTGTTCACTTTTGTTTAAAAACCCTTCTCCCATGCTAAAAGGAGAAGTGATGACATTGTTGGCACATTAATACAATGATATTCATTCAATAATTACATGTTAAATGTTTGTTTTTCCAAATCATTTTCCCTTTTTGCTTTTTTTTGCATGAAAATGGTGATCACTAAAAGACCCTAAAAAATAAAATAAAATCAATCTTTTCATCTGCATAATGATTTGCCTTGTTTGAATTCTAAAATCTCTTTTTATATCCAAAATCATTATGCAGGTTGATCAAACCCATATAACATAATGATCTAACACCATCTCCCAACTTTGAGTTCCCTGTGTTTGAGGCAGAAGAAGATGATGTTGAAGAGATTCCTGATGAGATTACCCGTCTTCATGAGCACGAAGAGAAGATCATTCAACCACATCTTGAGAATCTGGAAAAGTCAACTTGGGGTTTGAAGATTATATTCGTGAGGTGAAGATTGGGGCACTCCTGGAAGAGTCTGTGAAGAAGGGGTTGATTGAGTTGCTACGAGAATA
Source organism: Lathyrus oleraceus (assembly GCF_024323335.1). Classification (NCBI taxonomy): domain Eukaryota; kingdom Viridiplantae; phylum Streptophyta; class Magnoliopsida; order Fabales; family Fabaceae; genus Lathyrus; species Lathyrus oleraceus. Next base: position 366,477,882 of record NC_066580.1, read on the forward strand.
TGTCGACGTCTTTTCCTGGTCATATGAAGACATGCCTGGTCTGGATACAGATATTGTGTAACATTTCCTGCCTTTGAAGCCTGAGTGTGTGCCTGTGAAGCAGAAGCTCGGAAGAACTCATCCTGATATGGCAGTAAAGATTAAAGAAGAAGTTCATAAGCAAATTGATGCGGGGTTTCTGGTGACTTCTACATATCCTCAATGGGTGGCCAATATTGTGCTTGTGCCTAAGAAAGATGGAAAAGTTCGAATGTGTGTGAACTATAGAGACTTGAATAAAGCTATTCCGGAAGATGATTTTCCTCTACCACACATTGATATGTTGGTAGACAATACGACTAAATTCAATGTCTTCTCATTTATGGACGAATTTTCCAGTTATAACCAGATTAAAATAGCACCCGAGGATATGGAAAAGACAACATTCATCACACCTTGGGGAACATTCTGTTATCGAATGATGCCCTTCGGTTTGAAGAATGCCGGAGCCACGTATCAACGTGCTATGACTACCTTGTTTCATGATATGATGCACAAGAAGATTGAGGTATATGTTGATGATATGATTGCGAAGTCGAGAACGAAAGTTGAACATGTAGAGCACTTGTTGAAGCTTTTTCAGCGTTTAAGGAAGTACAAACTCCGTTTAAATCCGAACAAGTGTATATTTGGAGTCCGTTCCGGGAGGTTATTGGGCTTTATTGTCAGCGAAAGAGGTATTGAAGTTGATCCCCAAGGTCAAAGCAATACAAGAGATTCCTGCGCCCAAAACTGAAAAGAAAGTCCGAGGTTTTCTTGGCCGCTTGAAATATGTTTCCCGATTTATATCCCACATGACTGCCACATGTGCGCCAATATTAAAGCTCCTCCGGAAAGATCAACATCATGATTGGACCGAGGATTTCCAGAAGGCCTTTGACAATATCAAAGAGTATCTGTCCGAGCCTCCGATTCTGTCTCCGCCTATGGAAGGGAGACCATTGATTATGTACTTGACCATTCTTGAAGACTCTATGGGTTGTGTATTGGGTTAGCAAGATGAATCAGGGAAGAAAGAGTATGCTATATACTATCTGAGCAAGAAGTTCACTGATTGTGAGTCTCGATACTCAATGCTTGAGAAAACTTGATGTGCTTTGGTTTGGGCCGCTAAGCGCTTACGCCAGTATATGTTGAATCATAGCACTTGGTTGATATCCAAAATGGATCCAATTAAGTATATCTTTGAGAAGCTCGCTTTAACTGGGAAGATTGCCCGTTGGCAGATGCTGTTGTCTGAGTATGATATTGAGTATCGAGCTCAAAAGGCTATTAAAGGTAGTATCTTGGCTGACCACTTGGCACATCAACCAATTGAGGATTATCAATCTGTTCAGTACGACTTCCCAGACGAGGAGATTCTGTATTTGAAAATGAAAGGTTGCGATGAGCCTACGCTCTATGAAGGGCCAGAGCCTGGTTCCCGATGGGGCATGCTGTTTGACGGTGCTGTTAATCAATATGGAAATGGTATTGGGGCAGTGATTATTAATCCTCAGAGCGCACACTTTCCTTTTACAGCAAGGCTAACTTACAAATTCACGAATAATATGGCGGAGTATGAGGCCTGTATTATGGGTTTGGAAGAGTGTATTGATCTTAGGATCAAACATCATGATGTTTATGGTGATTCGGCCCTTGTTGTTAATCAGATTAAGGGTGAATGGGAGACGAATCAGTCTGGCCTCATCCCATACATAGATTATGCGAGGAGGATTTCAACTTTCTTTACCAAGGTTGACTTCCATCATATTCCTCGAGATGAGAATCGGATGGTAGATGCTCTTGCTAGGCTTGCTTCAATGATTTTGGTGAAATTCTAGAATGAAGTCCCCAATATTACTATGATGCGCTTGGATAGACCAGCTCATGTATTTGCAGTTGAAGAAGTGAAAGATGATAAGCCATGGTATTATGATATCAAGTGTTTTCTTCAGAGTCAGATTTACCCGCCTGGGGCATCTGTTAAAGATAAGAAGACTCTGAGGAGATTATCTGGCAATTTTTACCTTAATGGCGATGTGCTTTATAAGAGGAATTTTGACATGGTTCTGCTCAAATGCGTGGATAGACACGAAGCAGACCTGTTGATGACTGAAGTCCATGAGGGTTCATTTGGTACTCATTCCAATGGACATGCCATGGCAAAGAAGATGTTGAGAGCAGGCTACTATTGGCTGACAATGAAGTCTGACTGCTGCAAGTATGTGAAGAAATGCCACAAGTGTCAGATTTATGCGGATAAGATTCATATTCCCCTGACACTTCTGAATGTTATTTCCTCGCCATGGCCTTTCTCTATGTGGGGAATTGACATGATTCGCATGATAGAACCAAAGGAGTCAAACGGTCACCGTTTATTCTCGTAGTTATTGATTACCTCACTAAGTGGGTTGAAGCGACGTCGTATGCAAATGTGACCAGGCAGGTGGTTGTGAAGTTAATCAAGAATCAACTCATATGTCGTTATGGTGTGCCGGACAACATCATCACTGATAATGGATCTAACTTGAACAACAAGATGATGAAAGAGCTAGGTAGCGAGTTCAAGATTCCACATCATAATTCTTCTCCTTATAGACTCAAGATTAATGGGGCTGTTGATGATTCTAACAAGAACATTAAGGAAATTATTCAGAAGATGGTTGTTACGTACAAAGATTGGCATGAGATGCTGCCATTTGCTTTGCATGGCTATCGTACATCTGTCCGTACTTCAACAGGGGCAACCCCTTTCTCTCTTGTTTATGGCATGGATGTTGTGCTCCCTGTGGAGGTCGAGATCCCATCAATGAGAATCTTGATGGAAGCCAAGTTGACTGAGGCTGAATGGGTTCAGAGTCGTTATGACCAGTTGAACTTAATTGAAGAGAAGAGATTAACTGCCATGTGTTATGGTCAGTTATATCAGCAAAGGATGAAGAAAGCCTTTGATAAGAAGGTCAAGCCTCGTGTGTTCCGAGAAGGTGACCTCGTGCTCAAGAAAGTTTTGTCTTTCGCGCCCGATTCCAGGGGCAAGTGGACTCCAAACTATTAAGGTCCATATGTTGTTAAGAGAGCCTTTTCAGGTGGTGCTTTGATACTTACAACTATGGATGGGGAGGATTTCACTCGTCTTGTGAATTCAGATGCAGTCAAGAAATACTTCGCCTAAAATAAAAACAGAATAGCTCGCTAAGTTGAAAACCTGAAAGGGCGACTTAGGAAAAAATGAGCGTCTCGGTGGATTGAAAACCCGAAAGGGAGGTCCAGGCAAAAGTTAGAGACATAAAAAATGAATATATATATATATATATATATATATATATATATATATCCTGCTAGATTGAGTACCTCACCTTGGGGCAATCTAGGCAAAAATTAGGGATTTGGCAAGTTACTGCATCCTGACAAGACTTTGTTCTACAACTGTCATCTGTCAAAGTTTCTCGCTCAATCATTGTCAACTGATGCTTCAGATACATTGGATTCAGAGTTGGTGGAGAAACAGTCATTATGTTCAATGTAGCCTTTTTCCAATATATATCACCAATTTCAAATTTGTAAAGATCCATGGAGTCTCGCCATTTACAAACTACCATTCTATCAAATAAATTTGAGCCTTTATCCAATTCTTGGCACTTTTATTTGTTTATGCTTAACAAATGTTTGCATGTTTTAATTGATAAATATAACTGTTTTAAATAAAATTTTCGTATAAACTGTTTTTAAACAAAGTGAACATTCACAATGACTGAAAAGATAAATGGAATGTCCTCAGTGCTCTCCCAAGGATAGTACAATCTCCAAAAGGTTAAGACATTTGTTCATATTTCTGGCATATTTGTATTCTCTTCATCATCTTTCAGGTTGTCTCCTCCGTGAGCGTAGACAAGGGTGATATGTCATCAAATCCCTAGAAAGTCTGGATTATTGGCCTTGATCTTCTTGGAGATGTGTATACCTTCATCCTCAGATTCCCTAAGGAAGTCTGAGTCTAGCATTTGTGTCTTATCGATTATAAGGTTGTCATCCCTTGTGTGGATTGACCTAAAATCCCCTATAGATTGATAAAAATTGATATGCTATCTTTTCGAGGAAGTTGGTCTTTCTCTCCGCATAAATGGAAAATCTCTTGCAGAGTGAGCAGGAATTCCCGGCATGAGTGGAAATTCTCAGCAGGTTGGCTTGCAATTTTTGCCCAGCAAGTTTTCTTACCACTCATCCTCAGTAGGGTTGCTCGCATTAGACTTCCCCCAGTTGGGTTGCCTACAGGTTATTCCCAGTTCAGTCAACAGCGGTCTTTCCCCAATGGAGTTGCCTGATCAGAACATGATATATTTGTTCTTCCCTCCTTATTGGATAATTTCCTCCTAGTAGAGCTGGTGTTGAAGATGTTTATTCCCTTTCCCAGTGGAGAAGTGGTTCTCTCTCATCCTAGCAGAGATATTTTTCCAGCAGATATGAGGAAGTATGTTGTTTATTAGAATTTCTGTTTGGTGGTTGTTCCCCACAAAGTTTCATATCTTTCCTTGATAAGTTCCCTAGTAGAGTTTCTTCTACGATGGATCTTATCCGTGTTGAGCTCTCCGGTAGAGTTTGCTTTGCTTCGGATCTTTCGTATTGTTCGGCAGCAAATCCCTGACGATGACTCTATGGCTTCCCTAATGTAGTAATTTGTTTCTTTTTCTCCGCAGCAGAGATGTTCCTTCAGTGGTTAGAAGTGAATGCTTGGTTGATGTGTTTTTGTTTGGTGGTTGTTCCCCATAGAGTTTCGCATTATTTCCTGATAAGATCCCCTATAGAGTTTCCTCTCTGACAGATCTTATCAATATCTCTGCATATTGTTGGAAGATCCCTACCATTTGGTAGTTGTGACCTTTTTGCTGATCCCCAACAACGGTCTCTGATCCTCAGCAGTGGTCTTTGACCCCGGCAGCGACTCTGCTTGGCCCCCAGTTGTGATTGGTGTTTCCTTGTATTTGTTGCTCCCCACCAGATGGGATTTTCTCCTATGGGCCTGGCCTTTCTCTTTTGAGATGTTATACCGGATGTCTGTCCATTGATTCTTGGACCTGTTTGTGTTAGATATGTTTGTTTATCAGCATTAATCACACATAAACCACGCATATACCTACATAATTATAACATTCAGATATTCATGTTGCATTCTTTGCCATATATCTTTGCTTGTTATCTCCTGTTATTGGTGAAATGTTCTTCCCCAAGCAGATGTTTGTGTCTGATCTCTCCATTTAGAGTCAGCCCCATAGGCAGAAAGTGTTTATCCTTGCTTCTATATTCCCCACTAAGTTATGTCCTCGTTGATGATTATTGTTTCAGTTTCCTCCCAAAATATGTATTGGGATGGAATTACTCCCCTGAGTTATATCCTTATTGGGTTGAGTCTTGTTTCATTGTGTCTCTCTAGTTTGTTCCTAGATTGATCCCTTTCTTGTTTTCTCCCCTGCAGTTCCCTGTGGTTCAAGTGATCAATTGCTCAGTAAACAGTAATCGTTCATTCTCTCCCCAGCAGATCTTCTGTGGCCTTCTACACAGTAACCGGTAGTTGTAAGTCCTATTTCTGTGGGTTTCTACCCAGTAACCGGTAGATGTAATCTCCTCTTTGTTGGTTATCTTTATCCAATATTCGGTATCGATATTCCTTCATTTTTTGAGTATACCACCCAATAACCGGTGATATATCTCCGGGATCATTTCTCTTGTCAATTTATCCCCCGCGAGTCATCTTTCATTATCCTTTGTTTGGTGATGATTGTTTCTCCTTTTGGATTGGTCATCATTTTTATACCCAAGAACCGGTATCTCGATGTCCTTTCTTTTCAGTCGATTTATCCTTTATTAACCCACTAACCGGTTGTGGATAATCTTCCATGCGAGTATGTTGTATATGTTCTGACGGTAATAGATAATATCTCTCATGCGCTCTTCAGTCGAAGTCTTTTTCTTCCCTAGTCGAGTAAGATTTTTATTTCCTTATGGAATCGAATGTCCATCTTGTAAGTCGAGTTTGTTTTTTCAGCCCTCCCTTCGGATGATGAGTGTCTTGGAAATATTCCCCAATTCACGCCTGGTTGGTCACCTATTATATGCCCAGTAACCAGTATCCCTGGTGTTCCTTCCTTCTGCTCCCTATTATGACTTTTTTTTCTCCCCTGCGGAGTCAGAGTTTCCTGAGTTGAAATATGCCTTTTAGGTCTTCCTCAGATGTTTTGGATGATTTATATCTCTCACCCTTATATCGGTCTTAGATATTCTGTCTCCCTGAGCGTGTCATTCTCTCACCCTTATACCGGTGTGCGATCACATGTCTATGTTTTGAGTTTTATTACCCAGTAACCGGTAATACCTCATTTATTTCTTCCTCAGCTGAGTCCTTAATGGACATCCCCGCCTGAGTCCGGGTTTTATCCGAAGTATCCTTTGTGGATAAGGTTGTTGTATTGGCATATTCCCCAATACACGCATCTTTGCGTCAGCTCGAGTCTTTCCATTGATTTATTTTCGTGGAATCCCTTCGTGTCTCACAGCAAGTTTTAAGTCGTGACCTGCTCACGCATTTTTACCCTTATTTCTCCCCAGAGTCTCTGTCTCCTTAGTGAGTGTATTACTCCTTTGGATTTTTCAGTTTCTCCTGATTTCTTTTTCTTTGTGGCCATACATCCCCACAGAGCATTACCTTTTGCATGCATACATCTGCATCATGAGGTCTCTTAGGGACCAAAATTCGTGTCTTTGTTATTATTTAAGCCCATTCTACCTCGTCGAGACGAAGATTTTAACCTTCATGTCTCCGGCAAGAATGACCTTAAATAGGGGCATCTGTAAGACTCTAATTTTGACCCTAAGATCCCTCATGGCATCATATCATTGCGCATTGCATTTGCCTCAAGGATCATAGCATCTTGGCTCCTTACCCTAGGTTTGGGGACTTGTGTGAGTTGGTTTGAGACCACCAAGCATGCTTGAATTGTATATTTTTCCTTCTCTTACTTTTTTTACTAACCAAAAACACAAAAATATGTCACTAACTTGTTTTGTTTTGAAGCTTAAGCAGTCATGTGATCCAAGGCTCCTAGGAGGCCCGTATGCCCATTGAAGTGGCCAGATGAAGATGAAAGCAAGCATGAAAATGGTTCCCAAAGTTCTCAATCATCATATATGTTTCCCAAGTATCTTAATTTGTCAATTTGATCAGGATAAACCAAAAGGCTTGAGGCTTGTTTCCAAGGAAACCCTAATTCAACTATGAATTGACTGTGCCTTGCTCATGAAGCAACCTCAACCTATGATCAAATTCAACCAACGGAAGTTCTTTCATTCATTATTTTATGCATATATGAGCCTATGAGAGTATCCTCAATCATTTATTCATCAAGATTTGAAGTTTGGCTTTGAGAAGTTGATCAGTCAAGTCATCTGACTAAATTGAAATCCACTAAGACCTAACTTTTGATGTGTTTGTCAACTGAAGATGACCCCAAGATTAAAACTAATATTAAGAACCATATGAACAACTTTCATGTTCATCAAAATTTCATTTAAAACTTGGAAGGTCATCATTCACTTCAAAACATTATAGGTCATTTTGACTGAAACCCTAATTTTGGGTCAACTTCCCAAGGACCTAACGCCTTCATTTTTTATTATTTTAAGGTGAGACCAAGTGAATTGGAAATTTTGAGATGTCTACTTGAATTGTTATGTCGGTCAAAATTTCATAATATTAAAAGAAACACATGTGATAATACAAAACATTATAGGTCACTTTGGACCAAAGCCATTGAATCTTGAAAAAGCCCAACTTCAAGTACCCATAACTTTCTCATCAAAATTCCAAATGATGCAATATTTAAGTCCAAATTGATTGTATTGAAAAGGTATAAAACTTTTAAGTTGGAGGTTTTTTCATTTGAGGCTTGCATAACTGAAACAGAAGGGCTTGAAGTTAGTCATTTTTGGTAAAATTTTCAAATACATGTTTTGTACATCAATCTTCATGGTCAAATTTCACAATTTTCAAAACTCCAAATGGATTTTTTTTCAACATAGATTTTGTCAAGACCTTTCCAACCATTACTCATACGCCTATGTTTGGATTTTTCAAATGGGACTTTCGAAGAGGGGAACTTTTGTGACCATTTATGCATTTCATGATGAAACTTCATACACAAGCAATTGTAATGCAAACCACACGTCCAAACCTTCTCCAAATCATTTCAGCATTCATTTGGATTAGCCTTTGGGCCTCACATGCGCCTGTACACGCCCATGCATAGAGGACCCAATTCTCATGCACACGAGTTTGTCACGCTCTCCTTTGCAGTTCATCTATAAATAAACACATTGCTTCATGGAATGATCAACCTGAAGGCGCCTGAAACCCTACTGGAATTGAATCTCAACCTCTCACCAAAGGAATTTGAATTTGAATTTCTCTTTTTCAAGTTTGATTTTCAACAACATCAGTTGATCTTCAACACTAATTCCTAAGCCTTGCACTTATACCACACCTCAAGATCAAGCTGCAATCAAGAATTAGAGTGGATCGTGTGCATCAAAGCTGCACTTCAAAGGTTTACAACTCAACTGTTTTGCTTCGATTCTCACTATATATTATGCTTTGATTCAGTTTGCTTGGTTTTCTGAAGTCCTCGTGTCAGAGGAAAGCCAATGGTGGCTTTAATTTCATGAATTGTTACTCTGCAGATTGACCTAGATTTTCAACCTCAGATTTCTCCTTCCATAGGAATCTTGAGTGAAAACTAAGGTCACAGGGGTGATGTACATCACCCCAACTTTAATTTGGTATAAGGATCGTGTGTTTTGGTTGAGGTTGCAAAACCTGCAACTGGTGGCCGGTTTTTACTTGCTCGCTGGAGAAGACGGTGGTTTCCACCACCGTCCCTTACGTGGAAGCTTTTTGGCCATTGGATCCAAGTGCTATGATCTAATGCTGACCATGCTTTTGTTTGACTCTTTTTAATACGTGGTGTGGTGCTGTTGACTAATGAACATGATGAGCGCGCGCCTGAGAGCCTTAGGATTAGCCATGTCAATTAATGAATGATGATCCAAGTGCTGTGGATTTTTCTACTTTTATTAATTTCTGTTTTATTTTCTTTAATTCTTTTTATTTTCAAAATTTCATAACTCTTTTATTTGGAATGACAAAAATATAGGACGAATTGCAAATTTTTTCTCTTAAATTCTAGTTTCATAATCTGATTTTTAATTATTTTTGTGATTCCATTTAATATTTTTTGTGAATTATTTTGTTTTTTGATAGTTTTTAATTCATTTAAAATGCTTTTTGATGTTCAAGAATGCCAAAAATATTTTCTTAATACATGTGGATAATGATAAGTCTATGAAAAATATTCTCGTCAATTTCTTAATTGATTTGAGATTTATTTGAGATTTTAGTCCATTTGTGTTATTTTTCTTCACTTTTAATTGTTTAAAAATAGTTTCTGTTTTCAAAAAATGTTGAGAAAATTTGTCAAACCTAGTTTGACAATATTAGACTTATGATGATCCAATTGGACTTATCCAAGTTGATTTGAATTGGATTTGAAGTTTGACCATGATTTGTCCATTTTATTTTATGTATTATTTTATTTCCAAAAAATATCAAAAATATGTTTGACCTTTCTTGACTTCTAATTTTCATTTCACTTCTGTTTAATATTGATTGATGTTGATTCCATTCACATTTGATCATTGTGTTTTTGTTATGTTATTTGAATTTCCATTTTGTACATTTCATCTTCATCTCTTTTCTTCTTTTTCCTTTGACCAATGAGTTAATAATTTGTGGTTAGCCTTGACATATGAGAGGCTTAACCTTCTTTGATCCAAATCAAATTCAAGAGCAACTAGGCCTCATGCCTTTAGAATGCTTACATCTTGATGTTGACTTGAAAGGACCCCTAATCTAAACTCTCTCTTTGTCCATTCCTCTTATTGCATTATGAACTTTTTGATTGTTTGTTCTTGTGTGATAGGTATTCCAAACATGAGCTAATTATAAGGACCATTGTCATAAGCATCCAAGTTAAGAGAGACAAGCCAATTGGAAGATCCTAGGAGCTAATATTTGTTTGATTGCTTGAGTTAATTGCTAAGTCCAAAGTAAAGGAGCATCTTGGATCATCTTTATGATGTCAAGAAAGGAACTCCAAGGGTTTTATTCTCTTCTCTCATCTTTGCGTGTTTAGGACTAGCCCTTCTCTTCTTCTCTCCACTCTAACCCAAGCCAAACTCATTTTGTGCAAACTTTGACTTTGTTTCAAACTAGAAACCTAGGCCTTATGCCTTTGCTTTTTCAAACTCTTTTCATTAATACTTATTTTGAATGAATCTTAAGTCAACTTTGACCTCATTTTGTGAATACTTCTAATTGGTAAATCCAACTCACTTCAAATGATTCTTTTGTGGTTTCAATGGCCACCTTTGTTAAAACTTTATTTCATAAACATTAGCCATAGGTTTGAGTTATCATAGTGGTGGATGTAAACCTCACCTTATCCTTAGTGATTGGACTATAAGTCTTCCATACTTATTATAAGGTGGATCCCTCACTAGTATGTTTCAGCTCTCCTCACATGGTAGATTGTTGGTTTAGGTTGAGTTTTCTCCCTTTGATAACAAAAGACCTTAAGGATTTTGACAAATTAATTCACCAACTTATTTTGAGTTTTTTTTCCCCGAACTACGAGGTTTTGGTCCTACCTTTGTGATGGGTTTAGGTTGGGTTTATCCATTCAAACAACAAAATTGTAAATAATTTGTATATTCTTTTTCTCATCTCCCCAATCATGTTTGCACAAATATTTTCACAAATACAAACCTACCATACAACTTTGCAAAAAGGGCTCCATTAGAGTACTAAGGATGTTTTGGGTGCTTAAAACCTTCCCATTGCATAACCAACCCCCTTACCCCGATCTCTGACATTTTTATTAGTTTTTGATTTGATAAAACTTCTCGATTTTTGTTCGCTTTCTAACCTTTCCTTTGGATAAATAGAAATGCGGTGGCGACTCGAATTGTATGATTTACTTTTGATTTAGTCAATAAATCTAAAGGTAACGAATACCATGCTACAAATGGTAATCACAAAAAAATAAAAATAATAAGCTTCCATATCCATAATATTTGTTTGCAATCCATTACTCTAAGATCAAAATATCAAATCATTATGCAGGTTGGTTTTCAAACCCCTTGAATACAATGATCCTACTCCCACTCCAAACTTTGAGTTCCCTGTGTTCGAAGCTGAGGAAGAGAATGATGATGAAGAAGTATCTGATGAGTTATCCCGTTTGCTCGAGCACAAGGAAAAGTCCATTCAGTCGTTTGAAGAGTAGATTGAATTAGTCAACTTGGTTTCCGATGATGATGTGAAGGAAGTTAAGGTTGGGTCTCAACTGTGTCCAGAAGCTAAGAAGGGGTTGATTGATCTTCTTCGAGATTATTCTGATGTGTTTGCTCGGTCTTATCAACACATGCCTTGTTTGTGTTCTTAGATTGTGGAGCATGGATTGTCGTTTAAGCCAGAATGCCCGCCGGCCAAGCAAAAGTTGAGAAGGACTCACCCTGATATGGCAGTAAAGATTAAAGAGGAAGTACAATAGTAGATTGAGTCTGGTTTTCCTGACACCTCTGAATATCCGTAATGGGTGGCCAATATTGTGCATGTTCCAAAGAAAGATGGGAAAGTCTACATGTATGTTGATTACAGAGATTTGAATAAAGCCAATCCGAAAGATGATTTCCCTCTGCCACACATTGATGTGTTAGTAGACAATACAGCTAAATTTAAAGTCTTTTCGTTTATGGACGGATTTTTGGTTATAATCAAATCAAGATGGAACCTGAAGATATGGAGAAGTCCACATTCATGACACCTTAGGGTACATTCTGTTATAGAGTGATTCCTTTCGGTTTAAAGAATGCTAGTGCAACATACCAGAGAGACATGACCACTCTTTTTCATAATATGATGCATAAAGAAATTGAAGTTTATGTTAATGATATGATTGCTAAATCAAGTGATGAAGAAGATCATGTTGAGCATTTATTGAAGTTATTCAGCCATTTGAGGAAGTATAAACTCCGCTTGAATCCCAATAAGTGTACTTTTAGTGTTCGTTCTGGTAAGTTGTTGGGCTTTATTGTCAGTGAGAAGGCTATTGAAGTTCATCCTGCCAAGGTCAGAGCGATACAAGAGATTCCTGTGGCCCAAACTAAGAAGTAAGTCAGAGGATTTCTCGGTCGCTTAAACTATATCTCAAGATTCATATCACATATGACTACCACATGTGCGACTATATTCAAGCTTCTTCAGAAAGATCAGTCTTTTGATTGGACTGAAGATTGCCAGAAAGCTTTTAATAGTATCAAAGATTATTTGCTTGAGCCTCCGATTCTGTCACTGCCTCTTGAAGAAAGACCATTAATCATGTATTTGACTGTGCTTGAAGAGATTATGGGTTGTGTTCTCGGACAGCAAGACGAATCTAGAAAGAAAGAATATGCAATTTACTACCTCAGTAAGAAGTTCACCGACTGCGAGACTCGGTATGCTATGCTTGGAATGACATATTTCGCATTGGCTTGGGCTACTAAGCATCTACGCCAGTATATCTTGAATCACACCAGTTGGTTGATATCCAAACTGGATCCAATCAAGTACATTTTTTTGAAGCCTGCTTTAACTGGGAGGATTTTCCATTGTAAGACCCCAATTTTGACCCTAAGATCCCTCATGCATTCCCATCATAAGCATAAGCATTAGGATCACACCTTGGCGTCCTCCTTACCCCTTTTCATTGGGTTTGTTTTGGGAGAGATCACCAAGCATCTTTGTGATTATATCATACTTGTATTTCATCATTTCACTAACCAAAATACCAAAAATATGTCTTTGCACTTGCCTAACTCTTCTGTAGGAAGGACATGATCTCATTGATTCATCAATATCACATCTTGGGTTTGGGACCCTTATGAACAAAGAGCACAACCAAGAAATGGTTCAAGAATGGTTATGAACATCATATATGAGTCCCAATGATCTCTACATGTTATATTGATCAAGTTTTCTTCAAGAGTTTGAGGGTGATTTTCCTTGGAAACCCTAGTTTGACTGGGTATCTTGAGTAACTTCTCCAACAAGCTATCTTACCATTTGATCAAATTCCTCAAGGGAAACTTAAAATTTCATCATCTTATGCATATATGATCTACCATGAGCTAAGAAAGTCAAGAGAATAGGAAATTAACAAGTTGGTTGATGGTGGTTGGCCAGATGAATTCATCTGATCAAAACTAGGTCTCCCTAGACCCTATCTCCTACAATTTTCACCATATGAAAATTATTCAAATAGAAAACTTACTATAAATGACATTATAAACAACTTTCATGTTGATACCTAGAGCTAGTTTTGCTTGGAAAATCATTTTCTATGTTGAAACATTATAGGTCATTTTGTCTAAACTCTAATTTGACATATCAAAAATTTTGACCATAACTTGCTCAATTTTTATGATATGAAATATTTCCAAGTTGTACAATCAAATTCAATGTGTCTACTTAAACTTTGATGTTTGGAGTGCGAGCTAATTCAAATTTTTTGAGCATGTGATATGAGGCTACAACTTTCATGAAGACACTTTTCTCATTTGAAGCTCCTATAAAAAGTTAAGCAAGATGGAATTGAGACATATGGCTTGACACTTAGAAAATTTTTGATATGTCAAATTTTTCCAAACTTCCACCTCAAATTTCTCCAAGTTCCAGGGTCCAAATGAAAAAGTGTTCAACATCGAACTTGTTCCTCTTGATCTCACATTTCCAAAGGGCTCAAATTCATTCATTTTGGATGAGAAATGCCTAGGCTGTGCATGGCTTAAACAGGCTGATATCATTTGGCATGGATCAATCTTCAAGCATCAATGCACATGTGCCTTGCAATCTAAGCTAACTTCAACACATTTGATCATTCATTTTGGACCTTCAACTATCATTTCATGGGCCTATGCGCGCCCATGCACCATTCTATCATCATTTGCCAATTTTGGAAAGTGGAGAGAGTGTGCAAATATCACATGGATTCATCTATAAATTGAGGCCCTTATGCTCAAAATTACAGGCACCATTGCGCCAACTTTGATCCCCCTCTTCAAACCCTTCACTCTCATAGGATAAACCTTATAAATTCATTTGAATTTGAGCTTGAATCTCCACTAGTTTGGAATTCAATTCTCCGGGAATCCATTGCTTCTAAACCTTTCCATTCTCTTCCTGCAAGTGATTTAAGTGAGTCCAAGTGCAAGCAAGCTCAAGATCCATCAAGTTCGGACCTCCATTGAAGGTAATTTGCAGAAATTTTAAACTCTTTGATTCTCCTAAATTCTTGGTCAATTCCATTGATTCATTGGTTGTCTGAAGTCCTACCAATGTAGGCAAGAAGATTGAGTTGCTTTGAGGTCAAATCGAAGCAACTCAGATCATCTACCTCAATTTTCAAATCCACATATCTCTCAATATATTTGGAATTGGAATAATTGGAGGTCATATTCGAGCTCAGTGCCATTTTTTCTCCAAGATCATGTCCCAGTTTTTTTATTTTGGTGATGGTTCAGCTTGACCAGTCTGGTGGAGCTCACCGGGGAAGATGACCCGAGCTCTGGCTCCGGTGATGAGGTGTCTCACTTCTGAACCATGGGATCCATGTCTCACGTTTAAATCTGAAGCGTTTGTTTTAATTACCATTTGTACCACGCGGTTGACTCAGGAACACATGGAACGCGTGTTTTGGATCATCAGATCTGCCACCTCAATTAATGAGGGAGATCTGATGGTCTACGTATTTTTGAATTTCTGATACTTTGTTTTAATTTGATTTTCTTCAATAATTCATATTAAATTCAATATTGATCCAAAAAATATGGGACTTTCACCAAAAATTTCCAAATATTTCTCTCTTTCACATTCTAAATTAAAATTATTTGTTGGATCATTATTAATATTTTTCATGAATTAATTGATTTTGCATTTGTTTTTAATTATTTAAAAATATTAATAAATGTTCAAAAATTATGAATTTTTTTCTCCAAGGACCTTTGACCTTTTTTGACCTATGATAAATCTCATGGCCATTTCTTTGGTGTTTTGATGAGATTTTAGGAATTGGACAAAACATATCTGAATTTAATGCACTATTTTATTATTTTTAATTGAATAAATGCCATTTAAATTGTGTTGACCATTTGTATTGACTTGTTTGAGTTTGATTGTTTGTTGTTGGGCCTTGGTCAAGGTTGATTTAACTTTGTCAAGTTAATATCATTGGATTTAGGGGATTGATGGAATGTACATTCCATCTCCCAAAATGAATGAACGATATTAATTTGGTAAAAGTCCTCCTTTGACCAATTTGTGATCTTATTCATCCCCTTCCCTATTCATCTAATTCCCCTTCTTCATGCATTTATTTCCAGTTGGCCAATGACATCTCAAAGTCCTGATGCTAGTTGATTGAAAAATTGACATGAGTATGGATGAGATTAGGCCACACCTTTTGCATATTTTTGAGTGTGGTATGTTCCATGAGCATAGTTCACAATACTATGTCTCCAATATGCATTAACACCAAAAGATGCTAGAAGAAGAATGTCAAGAATGTCAAGAATAACTCCTTTGACATCAGTAGGTCAAATGATGCTAGAAGAAGAACAAGATCTGATGAAAAGTCCAAACAAGGAAAAGGAGTTCAATGCCATGAATGTGATGGGTATGGATACATTAGAGTTGAATGTGGAACCTACCTCAAGAAATAGAAGAAGAGTCTTGCTGCTACTTAGTCTGATGAAAGTGAAACAGAAGGAGAGTCTGCCAATCTTGTGACTGCCTTGACTGGAAGATGGGGCTCTCATGAAGACTCAAGTCATGATGAAGTAACCTTTGATGAGTTAGTCACTACCTACAGAAAGTTGTGTTACAAAAGTGAAGAAGTGTGTCAACAAGTGGAAAATCATAAGAAATTGATAACACAACTGGAGGATGAGAAGACAGAACACTTCGAAACCATATCTAAGTTGAAGACTGGAGCAGTGTTCTTGAACTCCAAACTGGATGAGATGACAAAGTATGTCAAAATACTAAACAGTGGATCTGACACCTTAGACAAAATCCTTCAGACTGGAAATATGGCAGGAGACAAGTCTGGCCTTGGGTTCAATGAATCCAAACCTAAGTGTAGTCACACTAGTAGTAAACCAAAGATGTCACATCATGTGTCACAACATCATAAGGAAAGACAACATATAGGAAAACACCAAAGATAGAGATGTCATTACTATGGAAAATTTGGCCACATAAAACCATCCTTCTTTAAGTTGTATGGCTATCCTAGTCCTTCTCATCATCAACCTAGACCCAAACACCACATCCTTGTCAACAGAAAACAGTGGGTTCCTAGGACTGGTACTACTAACTTGATAGCTCACACTTCCTTCAGAGTTTCAGCCAAAGAAGACTGGTATTTTGACAGTGGATACTCCAGACACATGACTGGAAGCAAAAACCTTCTAATTGACCTTCATCCTTATGCCACCAGCTTTGTAACCTTTGGTGATAAAGCAAAGGGTGAAATCAAGGGGACTGGAAAGCTAAACTGCATTGGAGTCCCTAACCTTGATAATGTGCTACTTGTTAAAGGACCGACTACAAACCTAATCAGCATCAGTCAACTATGTGACCAAGGTCTAAATGTAAACTTCACAAAAACTGAATGTCTGATTACTAATAAAGAAAATGGAGTGATCATGAAAGGAGTCAAGTCTAAGGACAACTGTTATATGTGGAGTTCTCAAGAAACTGGTTATTCATCAATGTGTACTCTAGCCAAAGAAGAAGACGTGAAGCTATGGCATCAAAAATTGGGCCATCTACATCTTAAAGGAATGAAGAGGATTACATGGACTTGATAGGACCTATGCAGGTGGAAAGTCTTGGTGGGAAAAAGTAGGCTTATGTGGTGGTGGATGACTTCTCCAGATACACCTGGGTCAATTTTATAAGGGAAAAATTTGATGTATTTGAGGTATTCAAAGATCTTTGCCTAAGACTTCAAAGAGAAAAAGAAAGTCAGGTTATCAGAATCAGAAGTGATCATGGGAAAGAATTTGAGAACAGTAAATTTGCTGAATTCTGTTCATCTGAAGGAGTTGACGTTGATGAAATATTTGCCCCTGTAGCTCGCCTTGAGTCCATTAGACTATTGCTTGGAGTGGCATGTATCCTGAAGGTTAAAATGTTCCAAATGGATGTAAAAAGTGCCTTCTTGAATGGTTACTTAAATGAGGAAGTGTATGTTGAACAACCTAAAGGGTTTACAGACCAAAATCTTCCAAAGCATGTGTATAAGCTAAGGAAAAACCTATATGGTTTGAATTAAGCTCCTAGAGCTTGGTATGATAGACTCACAGTGTTTCTAATTGACAATGGATACAGGAAGAGAGGCATTGATAAGACCTTATTTGTTAAAAATGAATGAGGAAAAGTCATGGTGGCTCAGATATATATGGATGATATTGTGTTTGGTGGGATGTCAAATAAGATGGTTGAATATTTTGTTAAACAAATGGAGTCTGAATTTGAAATGAGCCTTGTTGGAAAGCTAACCTATTTTCTTGGGCTACAAGTCAAGCAGATGGAAGATTCTACTTTCTATCTCAAAGAAAATATGCCAAAAATATTGTTAAGAAGTTTGGCATGGAGAATGCAAGTCACAAAAGGACACCTGCTCCTACTCATCTAAAAGTCTCTAAAGATGAAAATGGTGTTAGTGTATATCAAAGTCTCTACAGAAGCATGATAGGAAGTCTGCTATATCTCACAGCAAGCAGACATGACATTGCTTTTGTTGTAGGTGTTTGTGCTAGATATCAAGCTGAACCAAAATTCAGTCACATAAACCAAGTGAAAAGGATCCTGAAATATGTCAATGGCACTAGTGACTATGGGATGCTATACACTCATGGATTTGGATCTGTGATGACTGGATACTGTGATGCTGATTTGGCTAGAAGTGCTGATGATAGGAAAAGCACATCAGGAGGATGCTTCTTCTTGGGGAATAATTTAATATCATGGTTTAGTAAGAAAAAAAATTGTGTGTCTCTGTCCACTGCTGAAGCTGAATACATAGCAGCTGGAAGTAGTTGTTCTCAACTGGTTTGAATGGAACAGATGCTGACTGAATACAATGTCACGCAAGATGTCATGACATTGTACTGTGACAACCTGAGTGCTATAAATATTTCTAAGAATCCTATTCAGCACAGCAAGACAAAACATATTGATATTCGTCATCATTTTATTAGAGAACTAGTGAAATGCAGTTAGCTGATATCTTTACAAAATCCTTGAATGCAAATCAATTTGAATTTCTAAGAGGGAAATTAGGGATTTGTATTTATGAGGATTTGTAGTAATTAATTTGGAGTGGAAAAGGTAATAAAATTAGTGTCTGCCTACCTAAAATAAAGTGCCCCATTTATGGTAAATCATCACCTAGAATTGGAAATTCCATCTATTACCTTTTCACATGCAACCTCTACTCAAACATTTCCAACTTCCTACATCTTCATCAAACTTCTCTGCTAGGGAAACTGAAACCTTTCCATAAAAATAACAAGATGTCACAACATCCAACACCATCTGGTTCTAAAACTACCAAACCTACTCACAAGGATAGAACGCCTTCAATGGACTTTCCTGATGAAGATATTTTAGACGTGATTCCCCTATCTGTCATTCCAGGCGAAGCTCCTAACCATCCCATGGATGCATCTACCTCTGCTTGTCCCACTAAAGGTAACAACTCTAGTATCCCTTCTAGCTCTACACATGCCACTAGCTCTAAGGACGACATGCATCACACTGATCGTGTCATAAGAAACCTAGTCACTAGAATCCTCAATGAAGGACACTATGTAAAGGGAGTTTCTACTCCTCTATCCAGAAGGGACCCCTCTCCTGAGGTTGGACCTCATAATGAGAACGATGATGATTCCTCTAGGTATGAAAAGGATATGACTGCTGAAGGTTTGTGCTCTTTAAGGAAAACTATGACCGATAAGAAATCTATGGCATCATCAACTGCCAATGCTTCATAGTCTAAGAAGCATGATTCTCTAAACAAGGTGATATACCTAGAAAATGATAGTTCGGATGATCAAGATGATAGCTTGCTTCATCACTTAAAGCCTAGTGTGGCCAAGAGGATGAAGACTATAAAGGGTAGGTCTGTGGCTGAAATGATGTCAGCCAAAACTACTAAGAAGACTACTGGTGTAGGCCCCTCAAAATCTTTGAGCAAAGTTGAGGTGAAGAAGAGGAAAGTGAGACAAATTTATGAGTCAGATGAAGATGTTGAAGAAGATGTCCCTGACATATCCCCTGTCAAGAGGATAACTGTTAGGAAGTCCCCTATAAAAGTTGTTGTTGTACACATGGACAATATTTCTTTCCATTTTGAAGATGGAGCAACAAAATGGAAATTTGTAATCCAAAGAAGGGTGGCGGTGGATAGAGAATTAGGAAAGGATGTTGTGGAGGTCAAAGAGGTCATGGACCTGATTAAACATGATGGATTAATGAAAACTGTTGCTGGGTTATCTCAGTGTTATGAAGGACTAGTTAAAGAATTTGTGGTCAACATTCCTAAAGACATTGCTGATAAAAACAACAAGGAGTTTTGTAAAGTGTTTGTAAGAGGGAAGTGTATCACATTTTCTCCAACTGTGATTAATAAGTTTATAGGAAGAGGTACAGAAGGTGAATGTGAACTGGAAGCCACAGACAATGAGGTCTGTAGGGAGATTACTGCAAAACAGGTAAAGGAGTGGCCTAGCAAGAAGCATCTCCCTGTTGGGAAGTTGAGTGTGAAATATGCCATATTGCACAAGATAGGCTCTACAAATTGGGTGCCTACAAACCACATTTCAACAATCTCAAATGCCCTTGGAAGGTTCATCTTTGCTGTTGGTACCAAGCTGAAATTTGATTATGGTAGATTTATGTTTGAACAAGTTGTCAAACATGCTTCTACAAATGCAGTAAAGCTGCCCATAGATTTTCCCTCAATGATTTGTGGGATTATCCTGAGCCAACAACCTGGAATTCTGAGTACAAATGATCTTCCTAGTAGACGAAAACCTCCTTTAATAGTTCATTACAAATTGTTTGAAGGCAGTCATGTCGAAGACATTGTCATGACATCTGCTGTGAAAAAGCCTGCCTCAAAATGTGGGCGTATTCCTGAGCTGAAACAAAACTTGTAAAGAATTGGATACAGGGATAAGGGTAGAAAATGCCAGGAAAGAAGCTTTGGAGCCTCTGATTGAAAGCTTGGAGCAAGCTGAAAGAGAGGTCTGAATCTAAAGATGAAACAAGTGGCAGCTCTGGTTCTGAAGCTGATGAAGATGCAAGCTCCTCTGACTAGTTTTGTTGAAGTTGTCCCCCACTCTTCGGATGGTATACTGTGATGGATGTTCTAGTGGTTATTTTGGCAATCTTGTTCTGATGTCTTGATGTATTTTTCTGGTTTTTTTTTGGATTTTATCTCAGCTTGTATAAAGCTGTTTATTCCTGGATCAGTAACCCTTAACAATCTGCTTTGACATTATGTGTGACATTCTCTTTGACTAATAGAAATTTATTTTGTCTCTTTGGTCTCTTTTGGCTAAAAAGGGGAGAAGTAGCTAAAGTAGCTATGTTATACTATAAATAGATGACAGGTGATGTTGAAGATGATGTTACAGATATATGTTGGAGATAATCTGTTTACTGCAGGTGTTGTTGAAGGTGATGTTTTGTATGATATAGATATGGTGATGTTAGATGGGGAGGTGTATTGTACAAGTGATGCTAGAAAGTTGAAGTGGTGTGTTTGTGTTGAAGAAGACTGAGGGGGGGGGGGGGGGGGGGCTTGGAGCACAAGCGCATGTGAGTTAAATATGTGTTTACTAGTTGCTATTTTTGCTAGTAATGTGTGCCTTATTACTTCTGCTGCTGATCTGATATTGTGATTATTCTCTTGCGAAAAAAATAAGATAATGTATATTTTAGCCAAAATTTGCCAAAGGGGGAGATTGTTGGTTCTATGTGTTGGCATCAATTTTGGTAAAACCTAGAGTTTTCACAAGTTGTCACATATGTTGTCTTGACATGAGATAACAGGTTCCTGTAGGGTGTTTAAAATATGGATGTGCATGATTTAGCTGAGATGTCAGACCCGATGTCAAGACATCTGTATACAGAACATTCAGTCTGAATGTTATGTATTTTGTGATTGTGCTTTTTATGCTAATCTATGTGTGATTGATGTGATGATTGAACGCGCCATTCAATCAATAATTAAAACCAGATTGATTTATTTTCTAACAAGATATGATCAGCTGTCATAAGAAGATACGAAAGGAAAATAGATTTAGGGTTTTATGATGTCCAAGCCCATTCAAATGCTTCTATAAAAAGGCAATGTAAAACCTGTTTTTAACACACAACAGAACGAGCGAAATAGTGAGAGAGAATAAGGGTTTTAGTCGTGTGTGCATTTGTGCATTGTGAGCCATTCATTCATCCATTGATGATTGAATTGGACTGACTTTTGAGTTGTAATTTGTCCACTCTAAGCTTTGAAGCATGAGTGTGTGTTTACTTGGTTGAAGTTGTTAAGCAAGATCAAGTATGTGTTCTTGAAGAGTGTCTTCTTTCATTGTAATATTTGTTTTTACATCACTGTTGTGATTGAGGGGGAGTGAGTAGGATCTCTTATCTAAGAGGTCTTAGATAGAAGTCACACGGGTAGAGATTAGGTGAAAAGACTGTAACTTGAAGTTGTTTACTGAGAGTCTTTGAACTAATTTTGTTTAGTGGATTTCCTTCCTAGCTTGGTAGCCCCCATACGTAGGTGAGTTTGCACTTAACTGGGTTAACAATTGCTTGTGTCACTTGTACTATTGTTCTTTATCTTTTATCCTGTTTATATTGTTCAGATATTAGTGTCGTGACATTACCTTCGACATCTCATATCTGATACCAGAATTTCAGATCCATTGGATTTCAAACAACGTCATGGGAAGCTTCTATCCATCTTGTCCGCTGATGTGGTTGAAGGGCTCTTGAGTGTGATAGTGCAGTTCTATGATCCTCTCTACCATTGTTTCACTTTCCCAGATTTTCAGCTTGTGCCTACAGTGGAGGAGTATTCTCATCTTTTTGGGATACCTGTTTCTAGTAGAGTGCCTTTTAGTGGATTGGAGGAGATTCCCCGATCTAGTATTATTGTTGAAGCTCTTCACCTGAAGAAATCTAAGATAGAGGCTCATAGAGTGAAGAAAGCAGGGTTATTTGGGTTGCCATTTGTTTTCCTCATCAAGGAAGCTATCACTTTTGCTCAAGCTGGTAGTATGGACGCTTTTGAAGCTATCTTTGTGTTGCTCATCTATGGATTAGCTTCGTTCCTTAGCATTAACGGTTTTGTTGATGTTAACGCCACTAGACTTTTCTTGAATGGGAATCATGTGCCTACTTTATTGGGTGGTATGTATTTCTCTTTGCATCTAAGGAATTCTAAGGGTGGTGGAACGATTGTCTGTTGCGTTCCTGTTCTGTACAAGTGGTTTATTTCGCACTTGCCTCAGACATTTGCTTTCTTGGAGAACAAATAATGTCTAAGGTGGTCTCAGAGACTTATGTCTCTCACTAATGATGATATAGTTTGGTATGACCCATCTTTAAGCAGTTTGGAGATTATTGATAGTTGTGGTGAATTCTTTAATGTGCCTCTCATTGGTACACAAGGAGGAATTAGCTATAACCCTGCTTTGGCTCGTCGTCAACTTGGGTTCCCCTTGAGATACAAGCCTAATAACATGTTGTTAGAAGGTCTTTTCTATCAAGAGGGTAAAGATCCCCAACATTTGAAGCAGAAGATTGTGCATGCTTGGCATAATGTGCATAGGAAAGGAAGATCCGAGCTTGGTCTGTGCAATTGTGTAGCTTTGGAAGCTTACACTCTTTGTATGAAGAAGATAGCTTTGGAGTTGAAGATGCCTTATCCGTGTGGAAGACCTCTGTATATGGTTGCGGTTGAGCCATTAACTCTCCCTAACCAAGATATAGAGGAGTTGGAAGACACGCTCATCAAGATGAAGCAAGAGAAGGATATGTGGGAAGAGCATTTCCATGCTTTGAGCAAGAAGCATGAAAAGTTGCAGTTAGATTCTAAGGACAAAGATGCACTGATTGAGCTACTTGAAGACCGAGTAACGAAGAGACAGAGAGAGCCAGAGGTTTCATCTTCTAGCATGCCTCAGCCTTCCGTTGCTTGGAAGTAGATTGTTGACCAGCTTGTCCTCGAGAAGACTCAGATGAAGGCTTCTTTTGAGACTGAGATTCATCGCATTCGAAGGAAGTACGCGCCTTCAGTCAGATCTTCTAACATTGTTGTTCGGGATCCTTAAGATGACTAGTCTCCTTTTCTCTTGTATCTTTTTATTTTGGTTTCTGAAATTGTACTCAGTGTAATCCTTCCAATTTATATAAATAAAAAGAATTTTTTTTGTCATATCAATTTGTTGCAATTGCCATTTAAATATTATATATTTGCAAATTATATAGTAAGTTCCTTGGAAATAAAAAAATCAAGCATTGCATTTCATGCATCATTTGTATAAGCAGGTTTTTGCCTGGTGTCTGATTGGTGTTCTTCTGTGCTTTAGCCAAGCTGACTCACTGGTACAATACCCGAGCCAATCATCAGAAAATCATGGAACACCTTAAGCAAGAGAACAGAGAGCTGAAGGACGAGATCATCCGACTGACTGCCATGATGGATTCATTTCTTGCTGCTCAAAGCCAAGCTTCTCCAACGCCTGCAACTCCTGCCGCGAGGACAGTTATCTCAGAAGTGGTTATCTCTACCGTGCCTGCTGCCACCGCCTGCTTTGCACCAAACCTGCCTGCTGGATTCCCGTGGGGAATGCCGCCCAACTTTGTGCCAGAAGGTTTTGCTCCTACATTTTCTTCCAGGTCGGCATCTAGCCTGGTCATGTCTGTGCCACCTCCCGTTGTGCACACTTTGCCTCTTGTAGAGGACACCATCTATCATTCTGAGCCGGCTGAGGGTCCGGATGTTTATGAGAAGATGGACGAGATGAAAGATTAATTTCTTGAGCTGCACAAGGAATTGAAGACGCTGAGAGGTAAAGATCTATTTGGGAAGAGTGTTGCTGAACTGTCCTTGGTACCCAATGTGAAAATCCCAGTGAAATTCAAAGTGCCTGACTTTTAAAAATATAAAGGGAACTCTTGTCCGCTCAGTCATCTTGTGATGTATGCCCGTAAGGTTTCGACTCAAATAGATAATGACCAATTGCTGATTCACTACTTCAAAGATAGCCTGACAGATGCTGCACTCCGTTGGTATATGGGGTTAGATAGTGCAAGCATCCGCACTTTCAATGATATAGGTGAGGCTTTTGTGAAGTAATACAAGTACAACGTGGATATGGCGTTGGATAGAGACCAACTGAGGTATATGTCTCAGAAGGACAAGGAGACATTCAAGGAGTATGCGCAACGATGGAGGGAGTTGGCTGCCCAAATCACTCCTCATTTGGAGGAGAAAGAAATGACAAAAATCTTTCTGAAAACCCTGAGTTCATTTTACTATGAACGCATGATCGCTAGTGCCCCTAGTGACTTTACCGAAATGGTAAATATGGGGATGAGACTTGAGGAAGAGGTTCGTGAAGGACGATTGTCAAAAGATGAGGCGTCGACAAGCAAGAAGTATGGTAGTAGTTTCAGCAAGAGGAAAGATAGTGAGACCAACGCAATTTCCAGTGGGAGGCAGAGGAGGCCTCAGATCAGAAGAAATCCACCACCCCATCAACATCATCATCATCAAGTATCTTCCATTATTCAAGTACTTTCTAATCAGCAAACAACACCAATTCAACAACAACATCAATATCAAAATCAACGTCAACAACAACAACCGCAACAAAGAACGAACACCTACAACAACAATAATACCAACAATCATCATCAACAAAAGAATTTCGAGAGGAAGAAGGTCTCTTTCGACCCGATTCCTATGTCATACGCAGAACAGTACCCATCATTAGTCCTCAAAAACTTGATTCAACCGAGGAACCTACCACAGATCCGATAACCACTTCCTTGGTGGTATAAACCTGAGCTTCGTTGTGCTTTTCATCAGGGTGCACCTGGACATGATATTGAAAACTATTATCCGTTGAAGTATGAGGTGCAAAAGCTTATGAAGAGTGGCATGGTGTCTTTTGAAGACCGCGCGCCTAATGTGAAAGCTAATCCTTTTCCCGCTCATGGGAACTCTTCAGTTAATATGGTGGACGGTTGTCCTGGTGAGTACAAAGTTTTTTATGTGCATTTTATTTGTGAGTCCTTGGTGCAGATACACAAGGACATTTGTATGGTGAGTGATTGTGAACATAACCATGATGGTTGTGTTGTTTGTAGTGCGAACCCAATGGGGTGTGTTGTGGTGAAAAGGGACATCCAGCGTCTGATGGATGAAGGCATGGTTCAGATTTGTCAATCACGTCATGAAGATGACGACGTCAATGTCATAGTGCCCGTTTTCAAGTAACACGAGCGGTTGGCGATTCAGTATGATAACAACAACAATAAGAACGTCAACAACAAATCAATTTCCCCGTTGGTAATACGGTTAGGGGACCCAATCCCGTATGCATCTGATAAGGTTGTACCATACCAGTATAATGCTACAATGTTGAAGAATGGTCAAGAGGTCCCGTTACCTACGACTAGTTCAGTGGTGAGAATTGTTGATGTTACGAAGGTGACCCGCAATGGTCGAGTTTTTGGACCGATGTTCCTGGAGAATAAAGAAGGAATGATTGTTGGTAAGAAGGCGGAGGTGCTTAGTGTAGATCCGGTTGGTTTTTCAAAGGATAAGTCTGGTGAATCCAGCAATTTGAAAGCTAATGATGATGATGAGGTACTCCGACCGATCAAAAGGAGCGAATTTAATGTGGTTGAGCAGCTGCTCCAGACCCCCACGAAGATTTCAGTGTTGTCTCTGCTTTTGAATTCTGAAGCACACAGGGAAGCACTTCAGAGAGTTCTTAAACAGGCATATGTGGAGCAGGATGTTATTGTGCATCAATTTGATCACATTGTGGCTAACATCACTTCATGCAATAATTTAAGCTTTTGCGATGAAGAACTCCCTGAGGAGGGGAGAAATCACAATCTGGCTTCGCATATTTCAATGAACTGTAAGAAAGATGCTTTGTCAAACGTGCTCGTTGACACCAGTTCGTCACTCAACGTGCTTCCGAAGTCAACATTGTCAAAGCTATCTTACCAAGGAGCTCCCATGAGATATAGTGCGGTGATTGTCAAAGCCTTTGATGGCTCTCGCAAAACAGTCATTGGTGAAGTGGACCTTCTGGTTAAGATAGGTCTGACTGATTTTCAGATTACTTTTCAAGTAATGGATATCCACCTGGCCTACAATTGTTTATTGGGAATACCTTGGATTCATGAGGCAGGAGCTGTTACTTCCACTCTGCATCAGAAGCTCAAATTTGTCAAGAATGGCAAGCTGGTAATTGTTGGAGTAGAGAAAGCATTGTTGGTTAGCCATCTGTCATCTTTCTCGTATATAGAAGTTGAGGATGAGGTTGGAACTCCGTTCCAAGCCTTATCTATTACTGCTGAGAAGAGAGTTGGGGCATCTATGTCCTCTGTGAAAGATGCACAGAGGATTGTTGAAGAAGGTGTTGTTGATTCGTGGGGGCGTATGGTAGAGGTCTCCGACAACAGAGGAAGAACTAGTTTGGGGTTCTAGAAGGGCTCGTCAACCGTTAGACCTGAAGATATGCAACTCATTTTCCGTAGCGGAGGGTTCATTCATGTCAATGAACAATACTTAGTTGTTGTGCTAGAGGATGATGAAGAGGAAGACTGCACCAACTGTGTGACACATGGAAAGACATGCAACATTTGGACTGCTGTTGATATTCCTGTTATTTTGCATCGATCTAAGTAATTGCTTTTATATGTTTTAAAATTAATTCTATTCATCCACATTTATGATGTTTATTTTTACTTTTTGCTTATTTTAGAAAATGGTAATCACAAAAAACATAAATAAACAATATAGTTGTCCATCTACATAATATTTGGTCACAAATTCACTTCTCTAAAATCAAAATATCAAATCATTATGCAGGTTGGTGTCTAACCCCACTGAATAAAATGATCCTTCTCCTTCTCCAAATTTTGAGTTCCCCGTGTTTGAAGTCGAGGAGGAAAGTGATGTAGAAGTGAGTGAGGAATTGTCTCGTCTTCTTGAGCAAGATGAAAGGATTATTCAGCCGTTTGAAGAGAAGATTGAGCTAGTCAACTTGGGTTCTGAAGAAGATGTGAAAGAAGTCAAGATTGGGTCTCGACTATGTCCGGATGCTAAGAAGGGATTGATCGATCTTCTTCGAGAGTATTCAGATGTGTTTTCTTGGTCCTATCAAGATATGCCTGGGTTGGATTCTGATATTATGGAGCATAGATTGCCATTGAAGCCATAATGCCCACCAGTCAAGCAAAAGTTAAGAAGAACGCATCCTGATATGGTTGTGAAGATCAAAGAGGAAGTTCAAAAGCAGATTGATGTCGGTTTCCTTGTGACTGCTGAGTATTCGTAATGGGTGGCCGAAAGATAATTTCCCTCTGCCACACGTTGATATGTTGGTAGACAATACTGCTAAATTCAAAGTCTTTTCGCTTATGGATGGATTTTCTGGACATAATCAGATTAAGATGGCACCCGAGGATATGGAGAAGACTACATTCATTACACCATAGGGAATATTTTGTTATAGAGTGATGCCTTTCGGTCTAGAGAATGCTGGTGCGACTTACCAGAGAGCAATGACCACTCTTTTTCATGATATGATGCATAAAGAGATTAAAGTATATGTCGATGACATGATTGCTAAATGAATTGATGAAGAGGAACATGTTGAGCATTTGTTGAAGCTATTCCAGCGTTTGAGGAAGTATAGACTCCGCTTGAATCCAAATAAGTGTACTTTTGGTGTTCGTTCTGGTAAATTGTTGGACTTTATTGTCAACGAGAAGGGTATTGAAGTTGATCCTGCCTAGGTCAAAGCAATACAAGAGATGCCTGCGCCCAAAATTGAGAAGCAAGTCAGAGGTTTTCTCGGTCGCTTATTTCCATATTCATTTCCCACATGACTGCCACATGTGTGCCTATATCCAAGCTTCTTCGGAAAGATCAGTCTTGTGATTGGACCAAAGACTGCCATAAAGCATTTGATAGTATCAAGGAATATCTGTTTGAGCCTCCGATTTTGTCTCCACCTGTTGAAGGAAGACCATTGATCATGTATTTGACTGTGTTAGAAGATAGTCTGGGTTGTGTTCTTGGTCGGCGAGATGACACTGGGAAGAAAGAATTTGCAATTTATTACCTCAGTAAGAAGTTCACCGACTGTGAGACTCGGTATTCTATGATCGAGAAAACTTGTAGCGCATTGGCTTGGGCTACTAAGTGTCTGCATCAGTATATGTTGAATCATACCACTTGGTTGATATCCAAAATGGATCCAACCAAGTATATATTTGAGAAGTCTGCTTTAACTAGGAGGATTTCCTGTTGGCATATGTTGTTATCAGAGTAGGATATTGAATACCGATCTCACAAAGCGATCAAAGGTAGTATCTTGGCTGACCATTTGGCTCACCAACCAATTGAAGATTATCAGTCAGTGCAATATGATTTTCCTGATGAAGAGATTTTGTACTTGAAAATGAAGGATTATGATGAACCATTGCCTGAAGAAGGGCCAGAACTTAGTTCCCGTTGGGGCATGGTATTTGATGGACCTATTAATAAATATGGAAATGGCATTGGGGAAATGATTATTACTCCTTAAGGAACGCATCTACCATTTATAGCTAGATTGACTTTCAAGTGTACAAACAACATGGCAGCATATGAAGCTTGCATTATGGGGCTTGAAGAGGCCATGAATCTCATAATCAAATATTTGGATGTCTTCGGTGATTATGCCTTGGTTGTGAATCAGATAAAAGGAGAATGAGAGACGAATCAACCCGGTTTGATACCATATAAAGATTATGCGAGGAGGATTTCAACTTTCTTTACAAAGGTTGAGTTTCACCATATTCCTCGAGATGAGAACTGGATGGCAAATGCTCTTGCAACGTTGGCGTTAATGATTGTGGTGAAGTATTGGAATGAAGTTACTAATTTATCTATAATGTGTCTTGATAGGCCAACTCATGTGTTTGCTGTTGAAGAGATCAAAGAGGAGAAGTCGTGGTATTATGACATCAAATATTTCCTCCAAAGTCAGATTCACCCGACTGGGGCATCTTTGAAAGATAAGAAGACTTTGAGAAGATTAGTCGATAATTTCTACTTGAATGGTGATATACTGTACAAGAGAAACTTCGACATGGTTTTGCTCAGATGCGTGGATAGATACGAAGCAGACTTGTTGATGACCGAAGTGCATGAAGGTTCCTTTGGTACTCATTCCAATAGACATGCAATGGAAAAGAAGATGTTGCGAGCAGGTTACTATTGGCTGACAATGGAATCTGACTGTTGCAAATTTGTGAAGAAGTGCCACAAGTCTCAAATTTATGCTGATAAGATTCATGTTCCTCCGACTCTATTGAATGTTATCTCTTCCCCGTGGCCATTCTCCATGTGGGGAATTGATATGATTGGGATGATTAAGCCCAAAGCTTCGAATAGACATCGTTTCATTTTAGTGGAAATTGACTACTTCACGAAATGGGTTGAAGTGGCATCATACGCGAATGTAACCAAGCAAGTTGTTGTAAGGTTTATCAAGAATCATATTATATGTCGTTATGGTGTGCCAAGGAAGATCATTACTGACAATGGATCGAACTTGAATAACAATATGGTGGAAGCTCTTTGCAAAGACTTCAAGATTGCACATCATAATTCTTCTCCCTACAGACCCAATATGAATGGGGCTGTTGAAGCTGCGAATTAAAACACCAAGAAAATTATTCAGAAGATGGTTGTCACGTATAAGGATTGGCATGAGATGCTCCCTTTTGCTTTGCATGGGTATCGTACATCCGTCCGCCCTTCAAAAGGGACAACCCCTTTCTCTCTTGTGTATGGTATGGAAGCAGTGCTCCCCGTAGAGGTTGAGATTCCTTCGTTGCGTGTGCTTATGGAAGCCAAGTTGACTGAAGCGGAATGGTGTCATACCAGGTTTGACTAGCTAAATTTAATTGAAGTGAAGAGATTAACTTCCATGTGTCATGGTCAGTTATATCAACAGAGGATGAAGAAAGCTTTTGATAAGATGGTCAAACCTCGAGTGTTCAAAGAAGGTGACCTTGTGCTCAATAAGATTTTATCGTTCAAGCCAGATTCCAGAGGAAAATGGACTCCCAATTATGAAGGCCCATACGTTGTCAAGAGAGCCTTTTCAGGCGGTGCACTGATTCTTACAAATATGGATGGTGAAGAGTTCACGCGTCCTATGAACACAGATGCAGTCAAGAAATACTTTAGCTAAAAATAAAAGAACAACTCGCTAAGTTGAAAACCCGAAAGGGAGGCTTAGGCAAAAATGAGCGTCTCGGTGGATTGAAAACCCGAAAGGGCGATCCAGGCAAAAATTAGAGACATTAAAAAACAGAAAAATTTCCCGATAAGTTGAGTACCCCACATTGGGGTAACTTATGCAAAAATTAGGGATTATGGCAAGTAACTGCATTCTGCTGATCTTTAGTGGTTCTGAACACTTGTTTGAGCACGAGGGTTGACATTAGTTCATCTCCAGTAGCGGTTAAGAGCGCGGTGGATATTAAGATTTTGTAGAAGGATTAAGGATCATTTGTATTCAATGTAACCCTTTTTCCATGTAAATTACCATTTTTCAACTTTTATAAAATCTATGGAGTCTTGTCATTTACAAACTACCATTCCAATGAATAAAGTTGAGATTTTATCCAATTGTTTCTACTCTTATTTACTTCAGCCAATAGTTTTAAATTTTATTATGATCATTTTAAAATTAATTTTTAAAATCAAAATCATGTTTTCTTTAATATATAAAAGCAAGAATTTTGTCTCCAAAGCCAGTAGAAAGAATATCAACAACATTTTAGTAAAAAAGCAAGTCCTTAAGTGCGAAGCATCTGAGGTCCCCCAAGCAGTTAACCCTTCGGATATCCCTAGGCGTTTGTGTTGATTCGGTTCCTCGGAGGAGTGTTTGATCCTCGACAGAGTTTATTTCCTTATCCCCGACTGAGTTGGTTGATTCAGATACCCTGCAGCGTGTCCTTGTCCCCGACGGAGTTTCGGCCTTCTCCAATGGAGTTCGTATTTCCTCAATAAGTGGACCGTCATCAGAAGATGATCTTCCCCAGTAGATCGCTTTTGTGACCCCCACCAATCGTCATATCTTTGCTCCCAGTCAGAGTTTACTCTTGGTTTATGAGCAGCATTTTGTTGATTGTTTCTCTGTAGGGTTGTCTCCCATTTTTACGGTGTTGACCTAAAATTCCCCACAGATTGGAGGTTTTGTCCTCAGAAGATCTCCTATGTCTTTCCCCAACTAGGGTTGAGCATTTGGGATGTCGATCTATCTTTTCTCTAGCAGTGTGTCCCCATCTTTTGTGGATTGACCAGGGATTGTACTGGTGGTTCAATTTCTTTGCGACACCTCTGTATCCTCTATGATCGTTTTATCAGCATAATCACCATATATACATATACATATATTCATATACTTTCATTCTTTTTGCATATCTCGCATCTTCATATTTGATTTGTTTGAGATTCTCACTTTCTGTTATGGAGGTACTTTATTCCCATACCAAATCTGGTGTCTGTCCTCCTTCAATTGTAAAGTGTCAGCCCCCTTAAGCAGAAAGACTTTAACCTTTTTCCGTTTCCCCACTGAGTTTATTTCCTCATGGATGGTTGTTATTTCAGTTTCCTCTCCAGTAGAATATTCTAGATGGAATTACTCCCCTTGAGTTATGTCCTCATTGGGTTGAGTCTTGATTGACTGTTTCTTTCTAGCTCTTACCTAGATAGATATCTTGGTCCCCTGAGAGTCTATTACCCAGTAACCGGTAATATTCTTCTTAGTTTGCAGTTTGTCACTTCTTGCCCAATACCCGACAAAAGTACCAATTTCTCCTCAGTAGAGTCCCCAGTGGATATATTCCGAGAAGAGTATATCCTTGATATGTTCCCTTTAACCAGTGATGGATATTCTCACTTTTGGTATTCTACCCAGTAAAAAGGTAGTTCTAATCCCTATTTTGTTCCTCAGACAGTTAATCCTTGATATGTTCATCTTAATCGATGACGGGTTTTCTTCTCACCCTTGGTGTTCTACCTAGTAACCGGTAGTCGTAAATTCTACCTTTTTCTATGCAGAGTCTATCCTTGATATGTTCACTTTAACCAGTGACGAATTTTCTCTTCTTTGGTATTCTATCCAGTAACCGATAGTTGTAAATCCTACTTTGTCCCCTCGCAGAGTTAATCCTTGATATGTTCATCCAAACCGGTGACGGATTTTCTCTTCGATGGTCTTCTATCTAGCAGTCGATAGATGTAATCCCTTTCTGTTCAGTTGGTATATCTTTGATATGTTCATTCTAACCGGTGATGGGTATCCTACTTGATATTCCCAGGAAAGTATATCCTCGATATGTTCATCCTAACCGATGACGGATTTTCTTCCCTGTAGAGTTTATCCTTGATCTGTTCATCCTAACCGATGACGGATACTCTCACCCTTGGTTTTCTGCCCAGTAACTGGTAGTTGTAAATCCTATTCTTTTGTAGTTTTCCCCAACAAGGTTATTCTTACCCAGTAACCGGTAATGAATAAATTTCCTGGCTTTTCCTCAGCGAGTCATCCTTGATATGTTCATCTTAACCGAAAACGGATGTTCTCTCTGTCAGACCTTTATTATCTCCTTACCCAGTAACAGGTAATAGATAATAGATTTCTGATACTCCTGTGTTAAATTTTATTTCTCCCCAGTTGAGTTGAGTGTTCATTTCCTTAATGAAATCGTTTTTTCCCCTGCACGAGTCGAGTATTTCCGTGTTATCCTGACTTATTCCTATCCCCTGTAGATGTTTGTTTCACCTGCTGAGTCTTTCCATATTCGTATGGAATTCCGCGAGTCCCCCAGTAGTTTTAAGTCGTAGCCTGGCCTACGCATAACTCCTCTTTATCCCCTAGAGTCTTTGTCTCCCTAGTGAGTTTTCCTTAAGGAATGCCTTGTGCTCCTGCCGACTTTCGGTCTCTCTGATTTCTTTTCCTTTGTGGCAATATGTCCCCACAGAGCATTTACTTTGGCATTCCTATCATATGCATCATGAGGTCTCTTAGGGGGCAAAATTTGTTTCTACATGTTGTTATTTAAGCCCATTTTACTGAGTCGAGCCAAAGATTTTAGCCTTCACCTCCTCAGATAGAATGTCCTTAAATAGGGGCTGCTATAAGACCCCAATTTTGACCCTAAGATCCCTCATGCATTCCCATCATAAGCATAAGCATTGGGATCACACCTTGGCATACTCCTTACCCCTTTTCATTGGGTTTGTTTTGGGAGAGATCACCAAGAATCTTTGTGATTATATCATACTTGTATTTCATCATTTCATAAACCAAAATACCAAAAACATGTCTTTGCACTTGCATAACTCTTTTGTAGGAAGGACATGATCTCATTGATTCATCAAGATCACAACTAGGGTTTGGATCCCTTATGAACAAAGAGCACAACCAAGAATTGGTTCATAATGGTTATGAACATCATATATGAGTCCCAACGTTCTCTACATGTTATATTGATCAAGTTTTCTTCAAGAGTTTGAGGGTGATTTGCCTTGGAAACCCTAGTTTGAATGAGTATCTTGGATAACTTCTTCAACAAGCTATCTTACCAATTGATCAAATTCCTCAAGGGACACTTCAAATTTCATCATCTTATGCATAGATGATCTACCATGAGCAAAGAAAGTCAATAGAATTGGAAATTAGCATGTTGGTTGAAGGTGGTTGGCCAGATGAATCCATATGATCAAAACTGGGTCTCCCGAGACCCTATCTCCTACAATTTTCACCATATGAAAATGATTCCAAGAGCAAACATAAACTAAATGAAATTATAAACAACTTTCATGTTGAGACCTAGATCTATTTTTTCTTGTAAAATCATTTTCTATGTTGAAACATTATAGGTCATTTTGTCTAAACCCTAATTTGAAAGTCAACTTCCCAAGGCCATAACTTGCTCAATTTTTATGAGATGAAATATTTCCAAGTTGCAAAATCAAATTAAATGTGTCTACTTCAACTTTTATGTTTGGAGTGCGAGCTAATTCAACTTTTTTGAGCATGTGATATGAGGCTACATTATAGGTCACTTTTGACATATACCATTGATCAAGTGATTTTTCCAAACTTCAAAAATAGATAACTCTATCATTTCAAATCCAAATGAGATGAAATTGGTGACCATTTTGAAGGTCTTTGAGATAGATACAACTTTGATGAAGAGACATTTCTCATTTGAAGCTCCTATAAAATGTTAAGCAAGGTGGAATATTGAGACATATGGCTTGACACTTAGAAAATTTTTGATATGTCAAATTTTTCCAAACTTCCACCTCAAATTTCTCCAAGTTCCAATCTCCAAATGAAAAGGTGTTCAACATCAAATTTGTTCCTCTTGGTCTCACCTTTCCCAAGAGCTCAAATTCATTCATTTTGGAAGATAAATGCATAGGCTGCGCATGGCTTAAACAGGCTGATATCATTTGGCATGGATCAATCTTCAAGCATCAATGCACATGTACCTTGCAATCTAAGCTAACTTCAACACATCTGATCATTCATTTTGGACCTTCATCTATCATTTCATGGGCCTATGCGCGCCCCTGAACCATTCCATCATCATTTGCCAATTTTGGAAAGTGGAGAGAGTGTGCAAATATCACATGGATTCATCTATAAATTGAGGCCCTTATACTCAGAATTACAGACAGCATTGCGTCAGCATTGATCCCCCTTTTCAAACCCTTCACTCTCATAGGATAAACCTGATAAATTCATTTGAATTTGAGTTTGAATCTCCACTGTTTTGGAATTCAATTCTCCAGGAATCCATTGCTTCTAAACCTTTCCATTCTCTTCTTGCAAGTGATTGAAGTGAGTCCAAGTGCAAGCAAGCTCAAGATCCATCAAGTTCAGACCTCCATTGAACGTAATTTGCAGAAATTTTAAACTCTTCGATTCTCCTAAATTCTTGGTAAATTCCATTGATTCTTTGGTTGTCTGAAGTCCTACCAATGTAGGCAAGAAGATTGAGTTGCTTTGAGGTCAAATCGAAGCAACTCAGATCATGTACCTCAATTTTCAAATCCACATATCTCTCAATATATTTGGAATTGGAATAATTGGAGGTCATATTCGAGCTCAATGCCATTTTTTCTTCAAGATCATGTCCCAATTTTTTTATTTTGGTAATGGTTCGGCGTGACCAGTCTGGGGGAGCTCACCGGGGAAGATGACCGGAGCTCTGGCTCCGGCGATGAGGTGTCTCACTTCTGAACCATGGGATCCATGTCTCACGTTTTAATCTGAAGCGTTTGTTTTAATTACCATTTGTACCACGCGGTTGACTCAGGAACACATGGAACGTGTGTTTTGGTTCATCAGATCTGCCACCTCAATTAATGAGGGAGATCTGATGGTCCACATATTTTTGAATTTCTGATAATTTGTTTTAATTGCATTTTCTTCAATAATTCATATTAAATTCGATATTGACCCAAAAAATATGGGACTTTCACTAAAAATTTCCAAATATTTTTCTCTTTCATATTCTGAATTAAAATTATTTTTTGGATCATTATTAATATTTATCATGAATTAATTGATTTTGCATTTGTTTTTAATTGTTTAAAAATATTTTTAAATGTTCAAAAATTATGAAATTTTTTCTCCAAGGTCCTTTGACCTTTTTTTTTACCTATGATAAATCTCATGGCCATTTCTTTGGTGTTTTGATGAGATTTTAGGAATTGGATAAAACATATTTGAATTTAATGCACTATTTTTTTTATTTTTAATTGAATAAATGCCATTTAAATTGTGTTGACCATTTGTATTGACTTGTTTGAGTTTGATTGTTTGTTGTTGGGCCTTGGTCAAGGTTGATTTGACTTTGTCAAGTTAATATCATTGGATTTAGGGGATTGATGGAATGTACATTCCACCTCCCAAAATGAATGAATGATATTGATTCGGTAAAAGTCCCCATTTGACCAATTTGTGATCTCATTCATTCCCTTCCCTCTTCATCTAATTCCCTTTCTTCATGCATTCATTTCCATTTGGCCAATGACATCTCAAAGTCCTAATGCTAGTTGATTAAAAAATTGACATGAGTATGGATGAGATTAGGCCACACCTTTTGCATATTTTTGTGTATGGTATGTTGCATGAGCATAGTTCACAATACTATGTATCCAACATGCATTAACACCAAAAGTCTATTGCCCGACCTCAAATAGTTGTGAATTCTATATAAGTACAATTACGATTGCTTAACGTAGCGCTAAATTTGTGACATAAAAGGCATAAGCATTCGAGTTAGTGAGATTGTGAGTCTCCCCTCTTTCATGGTTGGAAACTTGGCCTTCTTTCCTTCCTTTGGAAGATGTTTTGGTTCAAGCATCTGTGCTTGTGATAAGTGGGTTGAGTGTTCTGCAAAGAATGTCTTGAAAGCAAAATCGAAACAAAACTAACCTCTAACTTACTAACTACTAACTTTTAATTTCAAGCTTTTACTTTAATGCAACTTATGTTTTGCACTTTATTTCATTTGTCATTGTACATATCATTCTAATTGTTTATGTTAATGCAATTTTCACTTTGTCCATTTGGACCATATTGTGTGAAATATTTTGTTTATGTTGCTTTATTTGTTTGTATGGTCTTTGACCATTTAACGCACATAATAAAAACAAAAACCCTAAAAAACTTTTGTGTGGACTGTTGGCTTGATCTGTGGACCAATTGGACATAGAACTTAGGCAACATTCATTTTCTAATGGACTTGGCCAATGCCAATTTGTGGAAGAACCAAGTGCTTGCAATTTGAAATTTATGTGATACATCTTAGAAGATCTCTCTCAGTTCATCTGCAACATGATCGTTGTGAAGCTGTTATTTTAAACCTATGACTTATGAAATTCATCTGTTACATGGGCTATTTCTGAAGAAAATCATGGAGAGGATAAGCTTGGATGAGGCCATCTTTATTTGATGCCTTTGATCTTCAAGATAATATAATTGTGAATTTATGTGTTGCTTGAACCTAAAAGTCCAAGGGAATTCTGGGTTTCTGTTGACATTTTTGTCTATTGGATTGCTACCCATTTGGTCAGATCTTTTCAACTCTAAACTTTTAAATTTTTGTACATAGGGTAGTCTCTCCATATTTTCCTCATTTCTTTAATTTCAAAATATCTCCCTCCATTTTCAAAACCTTCTTTGTGTGAACTATTTTTGTTCTAAACTTTGACCGCTTTTGCAAAAAGATAGAAACTTTGGCCTTATGCCATTGCATTTTCAAACTTATTTTCTTAAATCAAATTGGTAAATGAACTTAACAATAGTTGACTTAAATTTTCGAAAAAAGCCAAAAGGAACTAACTCATTCAAACCATTTTAGGCCTTTGTTCCTTTCAAACTTAAATTTTGTTTAAAATCAATGTATCCATTTTTTTAATTTGTAGAACGAACTACAAGGTTTTGATCCCTCATTTTTATGTTGGTACCTAGGCACAAGTCCGAAGTTCTTGTCAAACACAAAAATGTAATTAATGAATTCTTTTCTCACCCCCCATTCTATTTGCTTGTAAATATCACTTTGTACAAAAATACATATGCACACAAAAAGGGCTCCCTAGGAGTACCTAGGACACTTTGGGTTCTAACACCTTCCCTCTGTGTAACCAACCCCCTTACCTGTGATCTCTGATTTTTATTAGTTTTTATTTGAAAACTTCTTATTATTTGGGTTTTGTTCGTACTTTTTCCCTTTTCCCTTGGAAACAATAAAAGCGCGGTGGCGACTCTTGTTAATTGATCTTTAACTTGTCAATAGCTTGATGATCATGAATTTCCCGCTACACCCGTTGAAAAATGTTGTTATCTGGGTATGATATTGAATACCGATCTAAATTAGCAATTAAAGGTAGTGTATTGGATGACCATTTGGCTTACCAACATATTGAATATTATCAGTCAGTGTAGTACGATTCTCCAGACGAAGAGATTTTGTACCTGAAGATGAAAGATTGTGATGAACCATTGCTTGAGGAAGGGTCAAAACCTGGTTCCCATTGGGGCATGTTATTTGAAGGAGCTGTTAATTTGTATGGTAATGCCATTAGGGAAGTGATTATTAATCCTCAAGGCACTCATTTTCCATTTACAGCTAGATTGACCTTCAAGTGTACAAACAATATGGCTGAGTATGAAGCTTGAATTATGGGGCTTTAAGAGGCCATTGATCTCAAAGTCAAACATCTTGACGTCTAACGAGATTCAACCTTGGTTGTGAATCAAATCAAAAGTAAATGGGAGATGAATAAACCCGGTTTAATACCGTTTAGAGACTATGAGAGGATGATTTCAACTTTCTTTACAAATGTTGAGTTTCATCATATCCCTCGAGATGAAAACCGGATGGTAGATGCTCTTGCAACGTTGGCTTCTATGATTATGGTGAATCTTTTGAATGCAGTTCCTATTTTGACTATGATGCACCTTGATAGGCCAGCTCGTGTGTTTGCTATTGAAGAAGTCAAAGATGAAAAGCCATGGTATTTTGATATTAAATGTTTCCTCCAAAGTCAGATTTAACCGTATGGGGCATCTTTGAAAGATAAGAAGACTTTGAGAAGATTTGCCGACAACTTCTACCTGAATGGTGATGCACTTTATAAGAGAAATTTCGATATGGTTTTGCTCAGATGCCTGGATAGACACGAAGCAGACCTGCTGATGACTAAAGTCCATGAAGGTTCCTTTGGTACTCATTTTAATGGGCATGTTATGGAAAAGAAGATGTTGAGAGGAAGTTACTATTGGCTGAAAATGGAATATGACTGTTGCAAGTTTGTGAAGAAGTGCCACAAGTGTCAAATTTATGCAGATAAAATTCATGTTTCTCTGACACTGTTGAACATCATTTCCTCTCCATGGCCTTTCTCCATGTGGGGAATTGATATGATTGGTATGATTGAGCCAAAAGCTTCAAACCGACATCGTTTCATTCTGGTGGCTATTTATTACTTCACAAAGTGGGTTAAAGCGGCATCATATGCAAATGCGACCAAGCAGGTTGTGGTACGACTTATCAAGAATCAGATTATATGTCGTTATGGTGTGCCAAGTGAGATCAATACCGATAATGGGTCGAACTTAAACAATAATATGGTGGAAGCTCTTTGCAAAGACTTCAAGATTGAACGTCATAATTCTTCTCCCTACAGACCGAAGATGAATGGGGTTGTTGAAGCTAAGAATAAGAATATTAAGAAGATTATCCAAAAGATGGTTGTGATGTACAAAGGTTGGCATGAGATGCTCCCATTTTCTTTGCATGGGTACCGTACATCCATCCACACTTCAATAGGGGCAACCACTTTTTCTCTCGTTTATGGAATGGAAATTGTGCTTCCCGTGGAGGTTGAGATCCCATCATTGCGTGTTTTAATGGAAGCCAAGTTGATAGAAGCTGAATGGTGCCATACCAAATATGGTCAACTGAATTTGATTGAAGAGAAGAGGTTGACTGCCATGTGTCATGGTTAGTTATATCAACAGAGAATGAAGAAATATTTTGATCAGAAGGTCAAGCCTCGTGTCTTCAGAAAAGGTGACCTCGTGCTCAAGAAGATTCTATCTTTCAAACTTGATACTAGGGGAAAATGAACTCCTAATTATGAAGGCCCATATGTTGTGAAGAGAGCCTTTTCAGGAGGTGCTTTGATTCTTACAACTATGGATAGTTAAGAGTTCACGCCTCCTGTGAATGCCGATGCAGTCAAGAAATGCTTTGACTAAAAAGAAAAGAACAACTCGCTAAGTTGAAAACCCGAAAGGGCGACTTAGAAAAAAATGAGTGTCTCGGTGGATTGAAACCCCGAAAGGGCGATCCAGGAAAAAGCTAGAGACATAAATAGTAAGTTTATCCTGGTATATTAAGTACCCCCACCTTGGGACAATCTAGGCAAAAATTAGGGATTATGGAAAGTAGTTGCATTCGAATGGTCCTGATCTTTGAAGCAATATGGAATAGTCATTTAAGTTCTAATTCGTCATTCTCAACCAAAGACAAGAGCGCAACAGTTTTCAAAGTTGGTAGGGAGAGTAGTGATCATTGTATTCAATGTATCCCTTTTCCATGTAAGTTACCTCTCTCAAACTTTGTAAAGATCCATGGAGTCCCGCCATTCACAGACTACCATTCTATTAAATAAAGTTGAGCTTTTATCCAATTATTTCTATTCTTATTTACTTTTGTTAAATAAAATCGAATTTATATGATGATAATTTTGCAATAAATTAATGAATAATTATATTTCTTAAAATGATAAAAAAAGCATTCACTTTAAGAATAATCGATGTCAACAAGAAATGTCAACAACAATCTAAGGACAGGTAATTCTTGAAGTGTGAAGCATTGTTGGTCTTCCCCAAGCAGTTGGTTTGGTAACTATTTTCCTCCCCAACAGTTCACCATTTATCCCTAGCTTGGTCGATGAGTTTCTCATCGAGTGATTTCTCATCCCTAGTACAGTTGGTGGGTCTCGTCCTCGGTTGAGCTAATGATTGGTCCCCTTTGCAAATTCATGTTCCCCAGCTGAGGTGCTCATATTTTGTATCCCCGAGTTTGTTATTTGAATGATTGGACCCTGCATATCTGAAACCTCTATTTGGTTTCCAGATCCCATTTGCATTTGTTTGTGTTGTATAACTGCGACAATTTCTCTGATGTGTGAGTCAGATCCGGTTATCTTTGCCTTGGAATTAGTTTATTTCGTAATTTCCAAGAAGAATTTAATGATTATTGAGGAATTTGATGGTCTTTGGTTTGTTCTGACAAGTCATATCATCCCTAGCAATTTGCTCGATTCCTCATTCAGAGTTTTATCTCTTGTATTCCCTGGCGGAGTTCATCTTCTGATAGAAGATCCCTCATTACCGACATTATTTGGTTCCTTGGAGTATTTAATTTCGTCCACTACAAGGTGGTCTTCCATTCGACATGGTGTTGACTTCAAATTCACCGTAGTGTTAACAATTTGGATCCACAACATATCCTTGTCTATCCTTGGCATGTTTGGTTTGTCATCCTTCAGCAGTGCTCTCTCCCCGTAGAGTTTTCCATGATTGATTGGAAGCATGTTCTCCATGTCTTTCCCTAGCCAGAGTTGATTTAATCGGAGCTAGATGATTTATTTTCATCCCTTTTATTTTCTCCAATTGGTGCTTTTGTCTTGTTGAGATTAGCCGAGTGTTGTAGTGATGTTTAAAATCTTGGTTATTTGTATCCTTTTTGATGTTTTGTCAGCATAATCATAATCATATACATGCATATTCATGCATAAAACACAACTTCAGATATTTCATTGTGCATCTTATCACATTGATTTTTCTTCTGGTCCCCTACTTTGGTTATATTGTTTTCCAATGCATATTCGGTGTGTCTGTCCTCCTTCAATTGAAGAGTGTCAGCCCCTTAAGCAGAAAGATTTTAACCTTTCTCATTCCCCACTATGTTATTTCCTCATGGATGACTATTATTTCTGTTTCCTCCCCTGTTTATTATCTGGATGGAACCACTCCCCTTGAGTTATATCCTCACTGGGTTGAGTCTTTGATTGACTGTTTCTTTCTAGTTCCTACATAGATAGATCTTTTGGTCTCCAAGAGTCTATTACCCAGTAAATGGTAATATTCGTCTTGATGTTGAGTACATTACTTTCGTCCAATACCCGATAAATTGTAATCTACTTCCTTTGTTTTCCCCAGCGGATTCGTTTTCACGTTTCCCTGGTAAGTATATCCTTGATATGTTCATCCTAACCGATGACGGATATTCTTCCTTTTTGGTTTTTTACCCAGTACAAAGGTAGTTGTAATCCATACTTTTATTCCCTATAGAGTTAATCATTGATATATTCACTTTAATCGGTGACAAATTTTCTCCTCTTTGCGATCTTCTGCCCAGTAAATGGTAGATATAAATCCCACTTTTTCCTCTCAGAGTTAATCCTTGATATGTTCACTCTAACTAGTGACGAATTCTCTCTACTTTTGTGGTCTTTTTCCTAGTAACTGGTAGTTACAATTCCTATTTCTCCCTGGCAGTTTATCCTTGATATGTTTACTCTAACAGGTAACGGATATTCTTCCTATTTCCCCCAAGATAGTCTATCCTTGATATGTTCATCCTAACCGATGACAGATGTTCTCCTTTGAGTTTATCCTTGATATGTTCACTTTAACTAGTGACATATACTCTCTTTTTGGTCTTCTTCCCAATTACCGGTAGTTGTAAATCCTATTTGACCTTTTCTCTCTAGTAGGTCGTTCTTACTCAGTAACCGGTAATGGATACACATCTTTTTCCTCAGCGAGTCATCCTTGTATTGTTTACCCTAACCGATAACGGGTGTCCCTCTGTTAGAGTGTATTATCTTCTTACCCAATAACCGGTAGTAGATAATACATCTTTTTTACACCGGTGTTGAAGTTCGGTCATCCCCAGTTGAGTTTGAGCGTGTATTTTCCCAATGAGGTCGACATCCCCTGCAGATCACTTTTTCCCAGGGCCGAGTCTTTCCATTGATTTATTTTCATGGAAAATCCCTCGTGTCTCCTGCAGGTTTAAACTCGTAACCTGGCCTACGCATAGATTTTATCCCCTAGAGTCTTTGTCTCCTCAGTGAGTGTTCCTTATGGAATGCATTATGCTCCTTTGGACTTTCAGTCTCTCTGGATTCTTTTCCTTTGTGGTAATACACTCCCCCATAAATATTATCTTTTTACATACATATCATATGCATCATGAAGTCTCTTAGGGACCAAAATTTCTTTCTTGATGTTGTTATTTAAGACCATTCTTCTGAGTCGATATGAAGATTTTAACCTTCAAATCCTCATTTAGAATGTCCTTAAATAGGGTCAGCTATAAGACCCCAATTTTGACCCTAAGATCCCTCATGTTATCTCATCATATGCATTGGCTTTGGGATCATACCTTGGCATCCTACTTACCCCTCATTCATTAGGTTTGCATTATGAGAGATCACCAAGCAAATTTGATTGTATCATACTTTATTTTTCTTTGTTTACTAACCCAAATACCAAAAACATGTCTATGTATAGCTTTGTTTCCTTTGATGGTAGTGTGTGCATCGACCAATGCCTCATCAAGCTCACTACTAGGGTGTGAGACCATTAGTGAAAGGAGGTCAATCAAGAGATTGTTCACAATGGTTCTAGTAGTTTGCCTTGGAAACTCTAATTCATTTGGGTATCTTGTGTGACTTTGTTAGTGAGTTTCTCAGTAAGTTTCTTCAACATTTGGTCCAATACATCAAGGGATACTTCATTTAACATCATATTATACATATATGATCCTTCATTAGTCCAAAAATCAAGAGAACTTCAAGTTTGCAAGTTGGTTCAAAGAGGTTGACCGAAGAAAGTCAACTAGTCAAAATTGGGGTTCCCTAGACCCTATCTCCTACAATTTTGGTCATATGAAAATGATTAAAATAGCAAAGTTACTACTTATGAAATTGCAAAAAACTTTCATATTGACATCAAGATCTAGTTTTTCTTCGAAAGTCATTTTTATGGTGAAAGATTATAGGTCATATTGTATGTGCCCTAGTTAGAAGGTCAACTTCAAAGGACCATAACTTGCTCAATTTTTATGATATGAAGGCCATCCAAGTTTCATCATCAATTTCAAGATTCCCTCTCCAACTTTTATTATTTGAGAAATGTCAAATTCAACTTACAGGGTAAATTTCCGAGAGGAAACATTACATATCATTTTGGGCCATTACCATTGAACAAGCAGTTTTCCTCAACTTCTAAAATGTATAACTCCCTCATGTCAAATCCAAATGAGATAAAATTTGTGCTCAAATTGAAGACGTATGAAAGAGATACAACTTTAATGAAGGAAAAATTCCATTTGAAGCTCATAGCAAAAGTTATTCAAGGTGGAAGAAGTGGTCATTTATC
Source organism: Lathyrus oleraceus (assembly GCF_024323335.1). Lineage (NCBI taxonomy): Eukaryota > Viridiplantae > Streptophyta > Magnoliopsida > Fabales > Fabaceae > Lathyrus > Lathyrus oleraceus. The sequence continues at coordinate 366,522,429 of NC_066580.1, forward strand.
TTGGTATTTAGAAAAAATTTAATTATTTTTGATTTCTCAAACTTCCACCTCAAAATGCATCATGATCCAAGCTTCAAATGAAAAATTGTTTAACATCCAAGTTGTTACCCTTGATGTCACCTTTCAAAAAAGTTTAAGATCCATTTTTTGTACAAAATTTAAGGACTTGCGCATGGTTTCTTTCAAAGGTTTTTTTTTGTGAGATTTGAATTCATTTGTCCATTCCCTTTTGCATGCTTACATGTTATTGATTCAAGATCCATTATGCATGAATTGGAGCAAAATTACATCATTAATTAGGCCCAAATCATTGCCCATTCCCTTTTCCTTATTTACTAACCAAAATACCAAAAATATGTCTATGTATAGCTTTGTTTCTTTTGTAGGTAGTGTGTGTATCCACCAAGGCCTCATCAAGCTCACAATTAGGGTTTGAGACCCTCAGTGCAAGGATATTAATCAAGATATGGTTCAAATTGAATCTAGACATCATATATGTATTACCATGATCTCCATTTATGATTTTAATCAAGAATTCATCAAGAGTTTGAAGCTTGTTTTCCTTGGAAGCCCAATTTCATCTAGGTATCTTGTGTGACTTCCTCAACAAGTTTCTTCATCATATGATCAAACATTTCAAGGGATATTTAATATTACATAATCTCATGCATATATTATCCTCCATGAGTCCAAAAGATCAAGGTAACTTCAAGTTTGCAAGTTGGTTCATGGTGGTTGACTAGAGAAAGTCAACTTGTAAAAAATGGGGTTCACTAGACCCTATCTGCTACACCTTTTGTCATATGAAAATGATTCCAATAGAAAATTTACTCCTAATGACATTACAAAAAACTTACACTTTGAAGTCAAGAGCTAGTTGTGATTGTAAAGTCATTTTTTATGGTGAAAGAGTGGAGGTAATTTTGTCTGAACCCTAGTTGGGAGGTCTACTTCCAAGGACCATAACTTGCTCAATGTTTATGAGATCAAGGCCATACAAGTTTTATGAACAAATTAATTATGTTCCAAGAGGAAAAGTTATAGGTAACTTTGGGCCATTACTATTGAATAAGAGATTTTCCTCAACTTGTAAAATACATAACTTCTTCATGCCAAATCCAAATGAGGTAAAATTTGTGACCAAATTGAATAGGTTTAAAATAGATACAACTTTTGTTAAGGAACTTGTTCCATTTGAAGCCCATAGGAAAAGTTATTCAAGGTGGAAGAAGTGAACATTTGGCTTGGTACTTAGAAAAATATCATTTATGTTTGATTTCCAAACTTAAACCTTAAAATTCATCATTGTACAAGCTACAAATGGAAAAGTTTTCAACATAAAAGTTATTCCCAATGAACTCACCTTTACAAAAAGTCCAAGATCACCTCATTTGGCCATGGATTGAGGGACTTGCGCATGAGTTCTTCACAAGGTTCCATTTGGCAAGATTGATGGTCAACATTCATTTCCTTTATGCATGGATATGTGGCATCATTTCAGGTTAGATAACACAAAATTATGGATCATTTGGCATCAGTAGATGGACCTATCACACGCCCATGCATCCATGCAAGTGAGATTTCTATTTTTGTCATTTTGAATGAAGTGTGTGGAAAGCAAATGCATAGCCTATAAATAAGATCCACACAAGTGAGACCTTGCCCAAGCTTTGAACCTGCAATCCTAACCCTCACCATTGGAGGATAAACTTAAAGGTCTTCAATTGAAAATTGAGTTTCAATTTCACTTCAGTTTTGAAGTTGAAACTCTAAGAATCCAAGCCCTTCCTTGATCCATTTCACTTCCTGCAAGCATCTGAAGTCAATCCAACGCCAATTGGAAGCAAGATCAAGCCAGATTCAAGCTTCCTCGAAGGTAATTTTTTAGAAACATCATTTCTTCGATTCTCTCTCAATTCTTCACCATTCTCTTTGATTTTTGGTTGGCTGAAGTTCTTCCAATGTAGGAAACAAGATTAAGTTGCTTTGAGGTCAAATCGAAGCGACACAATTCATGATCCTCAAAATTCAAATCCCTGTATCTTTTGATATACTTGGAATTGGAGATAATTGAGGCCAAATTCGAGCTCTTGAGCATTTTCTCTTTGAAACAGTGTCCTTGTTTTTCATTTTTCATTGAGATGAAGTTGGACCAGTCCGGTGAGGTTCATTGAAGAAGATGACCGAATTCAAACATTTTAATCTCAGCCACTCCTTTAAATTACCACTTGTGTGATGCTTTGATTGAGGGAGATATGATGGGCCTTGGTTTTTAAATTTCATTTTATTTTCTAATTTTTCATTTAATTCCTTTATTTTGTTTAATTGACGATATTTTTATCTTTAATATTTTGAATTAAATTTATTTTTTGGATTAATTTTGATATTTTGCATGAATTAAATAATTTTATGCATATTTTTAATTATTTAAAAATACTTCCAACTTTTCAAGGACACTATTTAAATATTTTTGGTGTAAGACCCATATTTTTTGGATTAAGAATGAAATTATTATGAATTAAACAAAATAAAAACATAAAATCATAAATTAAAATAAAAATAGAAAAAACAAGGGCCATCAGAACTCCCTCATTAATTGAGGTGGCAAATTTGATGGCCACACGCGCACGTTCCATGGTGGAGACAAGTAAACGTGTGGTACACGTGGTAATGTAAACCAAAGGTCCAGATTAGAACATTCAAACATGATCAGATGGCCAAAGAGTGTGATAACACACCACCAGAGCTAGGGTTCCGTCATCTTCTCCGGTGACCTCCACCGGATTGGTCCAACTTCATCTCAATGGAAAATGAAAAACAAGGACAATATTTGAAAGAGAAAATGCTCAGGATCACAAACCTGACCTTAATTTTCTCCAATTCCAAGTATATAAAAAGATACAGGGATTCAAATTTTAAGGACCATGAACTGAGTTGCTTCGATTTTATCTCAAAGTAACTCAATCTTGTTGTCTATATTGGTAGGACTTTAGCCAACCAAAAATCACAAAGAATGGTGAAGAATTGAAAGAGAATCGAAGAGATGAAAATTCTGGAAAATCACCTTCGAGGGAGCTTGAAACTTGCTTGATCTTGCTTCCCATAGGCCTTGGCTTGACTTCAGAAGCTTGTAGAAGTTGAATTGGATCAAGGAAAGGCTTGGATTCTTGGAGTTTCAATCTCAAAACAGAAGGAGATTTGAAACTCGATTTTCAAATGAAAACCTTCAAGATTATCCTCTAATGGTGAGGGTTTGGATTGTAGGTTCAAAGCGTGGGCAAGGTGTCCTTAATTCTGAGCAATGAGGGTCTTATTTATAGGCAACACAATTTGTTTCTACATATTTCCAAAATTATCCAAAAATAGAAATTTACCTTGCATGCTTACATGGGCGTGTGATGGGCCCATTAAATGATGCAATCAGGTCCAAAATTCCTCATATGCAATTCTCAAAGCATGTCATTTGATCATGCAATGGTAATTGGAAAATGATCATGAATTTCATCGAAATGAACCCTTGAAGAGAAACCATGCACAAGTCCTCCAATTTTTGGCTAAATGAGATGATCTTGGATTTTTTGGAAAGATGAGATCAAGGGGAACATATTTCATGTTAAACATTTTTCCATTTAAATCTTGGATCATGGTGAATTTTGAGGTGGAAATTTGGGAAATCAACCATCTTTGAAAATTTTCTAAGTACCAAGTCAAATGTTCACTTCTTCCACCTTGAATAACTTTTGCTATGGGTTTCAAATGGAAAATGTTCCTTCATAAAAGTTATATCGCTTTCAAACCTAGTCAATTTGGTCACAAATTTGTCCTCATTTGGACGTGGCATGAAGGAGTATGGATTTTAGAAGTTGAGGAAAATCACTTGTTCAATGGTAATGGCCCAAAATGACCTATAATGTTTTCTCTTGGAACATGCATTTTCAAGTTGAGTTTGAATTTCTTACAATCATAAATGTTAGAGAGGACATATTTAATTTGATCAGGAAACTTTAATGGATTTCATATAATAATAATTGATAAAGTTATGGTCCTTGGAAGTTGACCTCCTAACTAGGGTTCAGACGGAATGACCTATTATCTTTCACCATAAAAAATGCCTTTGTAAGCAAAAATAGCTCTTAACATCAACATGAAAGTTGTTTGGAATGTAATAAGGAGTAACTTTAAATTTGGAATCATTTTCATATGATAAAAATTGTAGGAGATAGGGTCTAGGGAACCCCATCTTTGACTATTTGAGTATCTCTAGTCAACCACCATGAACCAACTTGCAAACATGAAATTCTCTTGATCTCTTGAACTCATGGAGGATCAAAGATGTATAATATGATGTATCCTTGAAATATTTTCTCAAATGATGAAGAAACTTGCTAAGGAAGTCACACAAGATACCTAGATGAATTAGGGCTTCCAAGGCAAACAAGCTTCAAACTCTTGATGATTTTTTAAACATATCAGGGATGGACTCGGAGGAAGAATATCTGTCATTGGTTAGGATGAACATATATTGGATAGAATCAAAGGAAGAATATTTGTCATCGGTTAGGATGAACATATCAAGGATACACTGCCGGGGAGAAAATAGGAATTATATCTATCAGTTATTGGATAAAATACCAAAGAGAGAATATCTGTCACCGGTTAGGCTGAACATATCAAGGATAGACTAGGTGGAGAAAGCGGGATTTATAACTACCAGTTACTGGGTAGATGACCGCAAAGAGGAGCATATCTATCATCGGTTAAGATGAAAATATCAAGGATTAACTCTCTAAGGAAACATGAAAACGAATCCGCTGGGGGAAGACAAAGGATGTAGATTAATTTTTACCAGGTATTAGGCAAAAGTAAAGTACTCAAAAATCGAGAAGAATATTACCAGTTACTGGGTAATAGACCCTCGGAGGACCAAAAATATCTATCTAGGTAGTAACTAGAACGAAACAGTCCAATAAAGACTCGACCCAATGAGGATATAACTCAAGGGGAGTGGTTCCACCTAAATAATTAACTAGGGAGGAGACTGAAATAATAATCATACACGAGGAAATAACTCAGTGGGGAAATGAGAAAGGTTAAACTCTTTCTGCTTAAGGGGGCTGACACTCTACAATTGAAGGAGGATAGACGCACCAAATCTGTATGGGGAAATAATATCACCGTAGTAGGGGATCAGAATAAAGGAATCAAATGTAACAAAGTGCATAATGAAATATCTGATGTTGTGTTTTATGCATGAATATATATGTAGATGATTGATGATCATGCTGACAAAATAATACAAAGGATACAAATATCACAGATTTGAATCATCGCCGCAACACTCAGCAAATCTCAACAAGATGGAAACACCAACTAGAGAAAATGTTGGGGATGGACATAAGTCATCTAGCTATGAATAACTCAATCCTAGATGGGGAAAGAGAAAAGATCTGTTGAGGGTCCAAATTGTCAACTCTGTGAGGAATTTTAGGTCAACACCATATCAAAACAAACTCGTCGTCTTCAAGAAGATCTTCTTCATCTCTTTCTCTTCCAATGGTTGACTAATCTGGGCAGCCAACTCCCTTCATCTCCAAGCATATTCTTTGAATGTCTCCTTATCTTTCTGAGACATAGACCTCAGCTGGTCTCTATCAGGCGCCATATCCACATTGTACTTGTACTGCTTGACAAAGGCCTCTCCCAAGTCATTGAAAGTACTGACGCTCGCACGGTCTAATCCCATATACCCTCTTAAAGCAGCTCCAGTCAAACTGTCTTGGAAATAGTGAATCAGCAATTGATCATTATCAGTTTGAGTAGACATTTTTCTGGTATACATCACAATATGACTCAACGGAAAAAGTATTCCCTTTATACTTTTCAAAGTCGAGGACCTTGAACTTCATTGGATCGTAACATTGGGTACCAGGCAGAGCTCAATAACATTTTTCCCAAACGAATATTTTCCTCTTAAAGTCTTCAACTCTTTACGCAACTCAAGGAACTGATCTTTTATCTCATCCATTTTGTCATACATGTCTGGACCCTCAGATTTCTCACAATGGTAGATAGTGTCCTTAACACGAGGCAGAGTGTGAACAACTGGAACAATTGGAGGTGGAACTGACATGACCGGGCTAGATGCCGGCAGAGAAATAAAGGTGGGTGCATACCCTTCTGGCATAAAGTTGGATGGCATCCCCCAAGGGAATCCAGCAGACCTATAAGGACCAAATTGAATGGTAGAAATAGGAACATTTGAGGTAGCAAGCTCAGAAATAACAGTCCTATGGCGAGGAGTTGTGGGAGTTGGTGTTAACTGGTTTTGTTCAGCTATGACAGATTCCATCAGCACTGTTAACCTGACAATATCATCCTTCAGCTCTCTATTTTCTTGCTCTATATGCTCCATGATCTTGGGTTGATTAGCACGAGTGTTGTAACGGTGAGTCAGCTTGCCAGATGCACAAAAGAAGAACTGATAAGACATCTAGCGGAAGAAAACCTGCTATGCAAATGATGCATGAAATGCAATGTTTTTTATTGTTTAATTTCAAGGAACATATGATGTTCTATTTTCACTAATATATAATAGTAATAACAATAATTTGATTGACCATAAAAATCTATTTTTATTCATAAAATTTGGAAGGATTAAATTAAATACAATTTCAGGAACCAAAGTACGAGTACAAGAGAAAAGGAAACTATCATCATAAGGATCCCTTAGCAACGGTATCAGATGATCTGGCTGTGGGTGGATACTTCCGTCGGATGCATCGAATCTCATATTCAAAGGATGTCTTCATCTGAGCCTTCTCAAGGATAAGCTGATCAACAATCCTCTTCCAAGCAGCAGAAGGCATAGGCATGCTATAGGAGGATAGGCCCTCTGGCTCTCTGTGTCTCTTCACTGTTTGGTCTTCAAGAGTCTCAATAAGCGCATCTTTGTCTTTCGACTCAGGCTATAACTCTTTAGGCTTTTGGCTCAGATCCTGGAACTGCTCTTCCCACAACTCTCTCTCTTTCTTTATCTTGGTGAGTGCGTCTTACAACTCCTCTATATTTGGTTAGGGGGAGTTAATGGCTCAGCCACAACCAGAGACATAGGTCTTTCACAAGCATACGACATATTCACATCCAAAGCTCTCTTCTTCATCCAAATAGTGTAAGCTTCCAAAGCTACACAGTTACACGGACGAAGCTTGGATGTTCCCTTCCTATGCACATTATGCCAAGCATGCACCATCCTTTGTTTCAAATGTTAGGGATCTTTACCCTTTTGATAGAAAAAACCTTCTAACTGAGTGTTATTAGGTTTGTCTCTCAAGGGGAACCCAAGTTGACGATGAACCAAAGCAGGGTTGTAGTTGATTCCTTCTAGTGTACCCATTAGAGGCACATTAGAGAATTCACCATAACCATCAATAATATCCCAGATACTCAATGCAGAATCACACCAAATAATATTATCATTAGTGAGAGACATAAGTCTCTAAGACCACTGTAGACATTGCTTGTTCTCCAAGAAAGTAGGCGTCTGAGGCAAGTGCGAAATAAACCACTTGTACAAAAGAGGAACATAGCACACAATAGTACCACCACCTTTAGAATTCCTCAAATGCAAAGAGAAACACATGTCACCCAATAGAGTAGCAACAGGATTCCCAATCAAGAAGTTTCTAATTGCGTTAACATCAACAAAGTCGCCAATGCTAGGGAACAAAGCTAGACCGTAGATGAGGAGAACAAAAATAGCTTCAAAAGAATCCATACTAGTGTCTTGAGCAAAGCTAGACAGTATCTTTACCAATGAGGAACTCATAAGTCAACCTAAAAATACCTCATTTCTTCATTAAATGAGCATCAACCTCATATTTCTTCAGATGAAGAGCTTCAACTATGATATGAGATCTGGGAATCTCCTCCAATCCACTAAAAGGTGCCTTTTCAGATACGGGTATTCCAAATATATGGGAATATTCCTCTAATATAGGCGCAAGCTGATAATTAGGAAAAGTGAAGCACCGGTAGAGAGGATCATAGAACTGAGCCAAAACACTCAAAAGTCCTTCAACCACATCAATAGATAATACAGAAAAAAGCTTCTGATGACGTTGCTTGAAGTCCAAGGGATATAATACAAAGGATGCCAACTTCTTAACTTATTAACTTTTGTTAAAAGCATAGCACCAAACTTTTGGCCCCTTTGTGCCTTCTCTTATTAACTTTTGTTAAAAGCAATGCACCAACTCATTTGAAATTTTAACTACGAACTTCGAGGTTTTGATCCCTCATTTTTATTTTGGTACGTAGGACACGTTGGGTGCTAATACTTTCCCTCTATGTAACCAACCCCCTTACCTGTAATCTCTGGCATTTTATTAGTTTTGATTTGAAAGCTTCTTATCTTTGGGTTTGGTTCGTACTTTTCCCTTTTCATTTGGAAACAATAAAAGCGCGGTGGGGACTCTGGTTTTATTGACGTTAATCTTATCCATAGCTTGATGGTCATGAGTTTACCGCTACACAAATCAACTACTCGGGGAAAACCAATAATGCTCCACACTCCAAGACTTACCTGTTCTTAGATTGCTGTTGACATTCCTTGCTGAAATCGTTTGTTTTTAAAGTGAATACTTTTCATCATTTTAAGAAAATTATTTATTCATTAATTTATTTCAAAATTATCATCATAAAAATTCAATTTTATTTAACAGAAGTAAATAAGAATATAAATAATTGGATGAAAAGCTTAACTTTATTTAATAGAATGGTAGTCCGTCAATGACAAGATTCCATGGATCTTTACAAAGTTTGAAAATGCTAATTTACACGGAAAACGGCTACATTGAATACAATGATCACTACTCTCCCAACAAACTTTGAAATCTACTCTGTTCTTTTCTTCGGTTGAGAATGATGAACCAAAACCAAATGATGCGCAATCTTGAAGTCTTTGCAAAGAGCTTTCACCATATTATTATTCAAGTTAGATCCATTATCAGTAATGATCTTGCTTGGCACAACATGACGACATATAATCTGATTCTTGATAAACGTTACTATAACTTGCTTGCTCACATTTGTGTATGATGCTGCTTCAACCCACTTTGTGAAGTAATCAATAGCCACCAGAATGAAACGACGTTCGTTCTAAGCTTTGGGCTCAATCATACAAATCATATCAATTCCCCACATGGAGAAGGGCCATGGAGAGGAAATGACGTTCAACAGTGTCGGAGGAACATGAATCTTATCTGCATAAATTTGAAACTTGTGGCATTTCTTCACAAACTTGCAACATTCAGATTCCATTCTCAGCCAATAGTAACCTTCTCTCAACATCTTCTTTTCCATAGCATGTCCATTGGAATGAGTACCAAAGGACCCTTCATGGACTTCAATCATCAACAGGCCTGCTTCGTGTCTATCCACGCATTTGAGCAAAACCATATCTAAATTTATCTTGTAAAGCACATCACCATTTAAGTAGAAGTTGTTAGCTAATCTTCTCAAAGTCTTCTTATCTTTTAAAGATGACCCAGATGGGTAAATCTAACTTTGGAGGAAACATTTGATATCATAATACCAAGGCTTTTCATCTTTGACTTCTTCAACAACAAATACATGAGCTGGTCTATCAAGACACATCACAGTTAAATTGGGAACTTCGTTCCAAAATTTTACCACAATCATGGAACCAATGTTGCAAGAGCATCTTCCATCCAGTTTTAATCTCGAGGGATAAGATGAAACTCAACCTTTGTAAAGAAAGTTGATATCCTCCTCGCATAGTCTCTATATGGTATCAAACCGGGTTGATTCGTCTCCCATTAACCTTTGATTTGGTTCACAACCAAAACTGAATCTCCATAGACATCAAGATATTTAATTCTGAGATCAATGGCCTCTTCAAGCCCCATAATGCAAGCTTTATGCTCAGCCATATTGTTTGTACATTTGAAGGTCAATCTAGATGTAAAAGAAAAATGAGAGCCTTGAGGAGTAATAATCACTGCCCCAATGGTTCATCACAATCTTTCATCTTCAAGTACAAAATCTCTTCATCAGGAATATCATACTACATTGACTGATAATCTTCAATCGGTTGGTGAGCCAAATGGTCAGCTAAAACACTACCTTTAACTGCTTTCTAAGATCGGTATTCAATATCATACTCATATAACAACATCTTCCAACGGGCAATCCTCCTAGTTAAAGAAGGCTTCTCGAAAATATACTTGATTGGATCCATTTTGGATATTAGAGAAGTAGTATGATTAAACATATACAGCCGTAGATGCTTAGCATCCCAAGCCAATGCGCAGCATGTCTTCTCAGGCATATAATACCGAGTCTCACAATCGGTAAATATTTTACTAAGGTGGTAAATTTCATATTCTTTCTTGCCAGATTCATCTTGCTGACCAAGAACACAACCCATACTCTCATCAAGCACAGTCAAATACATGATCAACGGTCTTCCTTTAATAGGTGAAGATAGAATTAGAGGCTTAAGCAGATATTCTTTGATACTATCAAAAGCTTTCTATCAATCTTCAGTCCAATCACAAGACTAATATTCCGAAAGCAACTTGAGTATAGTCGCACATGTGGCAGTCATATGCGATATAAATCTTGATATATAGTTCAAGCTGCCGAGAAAACCTCTGACTTGCTTCTCAGTTTTAGGCCCATGCATCTCTTGTATTACTTTGACCTTCGCAGGATCAACCTCAATACCCTTCTCGCTGACAATAAAGCCCAACAACTTACCAGAACGAACACCAAAAGTACACTTATTAGGATTTGAGCGGATTTTATACTTTCTCAAACGCTAGAATAACTTTAACAAATGCTCAACATATTCTTATTCATCACTTGATTTGGCGATCATATCATCAACATAAACTTCAATCTCTTTATGTATCATATCATGAAAAAGAGTGGTCATAGTTCTCTGGTATGTTGCACCAGCATTATTTAAACCGAAAGGTATCATGCTATAACAGAATCTTCCCCAGGGTGTAACGAATATGGGCTTCTCCATATCTTCAGGTGCCATCTTGATTTTATTATAACCGAAAAATCCGTCCATAAATGAAAAGACTTTGAATTTAGATGTCTTGTCTACCAAAATATCAATGTGTGGCATATGGAAATCATCTTTCGGACTGGCTTTATTCAAATCCCTATAATAAACACACATGCGAACTTTTCCATTTTTCTTTGGTTCAGGCACAATATTGGCCACTCACTGTGGATACTCGGAGGTAACAAGAAAACCAACATCAATTTTCTTCTACACTTCCTCTTTGATCTTCACTGCCATATCAGGATGAGTTCTTCTCAATTTTTACTTGGCCGACGAGCATTCTGGCTTCAACGGCAGTCTATGCTCCACAATATCAGAATCCAACCTAGGCATGTGCTGATAGGACTAGGAAAATACATCATAATATTCTCGAAGAAGAACGAACAACCCCTTTTATGCTTCTGGACATTGTTGAGACCCAATCTTGACTTCCTTCACTTCATATTCGGAACACAAGTTGACTAATTCAATCTGCTCTTCAAACGGCTGGATGGATTTTTCCTGGTACTCAAGTAAGCAGGATAACTCATCAGATACTTCTTCATCATCAATCTCTTCCTCAACATCAAACACATTGAAATCAAAGTTTGGAAAGGGAGTAGGATCATTGTATTTAAAGGGTTTGAGAACCAACCAGCATAATGATTTGATACATTGATTTTAGAGAAGTGGAGTGCGAACAAATATTATGCAGATGGAAAAATTATTATTTATTTATGTTTTTTGTGATTACCATTTTTAGAAAAATCAAGAAGTAAAAATAAAACATCATAGATAGGGATGAATAAAATTGTATTTCATTGATGATGATAAAGAAAATGCCCAATAATGTTCACTTATCCCTTAGGCATATGAGAAGGATTTTCTTCAAAATAATAATAAAAAATTACTTAGAATGACCAATGATAACAGGAACATCAACAACAATCCAATTGCTGCAACTCTGGCCATGCGTCACAAAGATGGCCCAACCTTCGTCTTCATCACTATTGTCCTCAATAATGGAAGTTGGGTGTTGATCATTCCCATGTATGAACCCTCCACTGCATAAAATTGGTTGCATAACTTTTGCTTTGGTGCTAAATGGCCCTGGTTGAAATCCCAGCCCAACTCTATTCTTGTTCTCGACGATCTCCACAACACGACCCCGCTTGTCAATACTGCCAGCTTGAATAGCCTCTTGTGCATCTTTCAAATAAGACATAGGTGCCCCAATTTTCTTTAACTCATCATTAATAGATAAGGCCTGGAACAACGTTCCAACCTCCTCTTCAGCATAAACATAAGTAAACGATGACAAATGGCTTACCAACAAAGCTTGTCATTCTTCACAAATTTTAGCTTTTGGTGTAGAGTAGACGTCATAGCTCAAGCTTCATGAATCCATGGCCTTCCCAAAAAGCAACAAGCAACTACAGGAAAACTGGACTGAACACACGACCATTACGGGTCACCAATGCTATATCTGCGATATTCACTACTGATTCTGCAATTGGAAGAGGAACCTCTTGACCATTTTCAATCATTATGCATTTATATTGGTATGCAACAATTTATCGGATGTATAAGGGACAGGGCCCGCTAACCGTATTACCAATGACGATACTGATCTATTGACATTACTATTGCTGCTACTATCAAACTGAATGACTACCCGCTCAGGGATCTTAAAAACCGGTACAATGAAATTTACATCATGTCCCATATCCCTCGGACTGCTGAATATGGATTACATTCTCATCGATCAACTTCTGGATATCTCTCTTGACAATCATACACCCACGGGGGTTCATGCTGCAAATGACACAACCTTCATGGTCATGTTCACAGTCACTAATTAAACACAGAGTTCTATGCATTTCCACCAGAGATCTTCAGATACGTCATACATCAAAAAATCTAAAATTTCATGGACAATCGTCCACCATGTTGACAAAAGTATTACCATGAGTAGGCAACGAATTGGATTTCACATTAGGCGCTCTGTCCTCAACGGACACCATACCACTCTTCACAAGCTTTTGAACTTCATACTTCAACGGATATAAGTTCTGTAAATCATGACCAGGGGCGCCCTGGTTGAAAGTGTATGACCCCAATTTTGATCCTAAGATCCCTCATGTTATCTCATCATATGCATTAGCATTGGGATCACACCTTGGCATCCTCCTTACCCTCTTGTTCATTGGGTTTGTTTTGGGAGAGATCACCAAGCACCATGTGATTGTATCATACTTGTATATTGTCATCTTACTAACCAAAACACCAAAAATATATCTTTGCATTTGCATAAGTCTTTTATAGGTAGGGCATGATCACCATTGATCTAGCAAGTTCGCACCTAGGGTTTAAGACCCTCATGGCTAAGAGCACAATCGAAGATTGATCCACAATGTCTCAAAGAATCATATGAGTCCCAATGATCTCTACATGTCATATTGATCAAGTATTCTTCAAGAGTATGGAGGTGATTTTTCTTGGAAACCTTAGTTTGAGTTGGTATCTTAAGTAACTTCTCCAACAAGCTATCTCACCAATTGATCAAATTTGTCAAGGCGAACTTCAAAATTCATCATCTTATGAATATATGATCTACCATGAGCCTATAAAGTCAAGAGAATTGAAGGTTATCAAGTTGGTTGATGGTGGTTGGCCATATGAATTCATCTGCTCAAAATTGGGTCTCTCTAGACCCTATCTCCTGCAATTTGTACCATATGAAAATGATTCCAAGAGCAAAGTTACTATAAATTACATTACAAACAACTTTCATGTTGAGACCTAGAGCTATTTTATCTTGTAAAATTAATTTCTATGTTGAAACATTATAGGTCATTTTGTCTAAACCTTAATTTGAAAGTCAACTTCCCAAGGCCATAACTTGCTCAATTTTTATGATATGAAAGATTTCCAAGTTTAAAAATCAAATTCAAGATGGCTAATTCTACTTTTATGTTTGTAATGAGAGCTAATTCAATTTTTATGAGCATGTGATATGAGGATACATTATAGGTCATTTTTGCCCTATACCATTGAACAAGTGATTTTCCTCAACATCAAAAATGCCTAACTCTATCATCCTAAATCCAAATGACATGATATTTGTGATTGTTTTGAAGGTACTTGAAATATCTAAAACTTTGATGAAGACATTTTTCTCATTTGGAGCTCACATAAAAAGTTAAGCAAGGTGGAATATTGAGATATATGGCTTAACACTTAGAAAAAATTTCAACATGTTATAATTTCCAAACTTCCACCTCAAAATTCACCATGATCCAAGTTCCAAATGAAAAAGTGTCTAACATTAAAGTTGTTACCCTTGATCTAAGCTTTCCAGAGAACCCAATTTCATGTATTTTGGATGAGATTTGCTAGGGCTGCACATGGTCTTAACAAGGCTTTATCATTGGAAGAAATCAAATGTTCAAAATCCCATTTCACACTGCCTTGACATCCAAGCTTCGTTTGAACTTCAGAATAGTTGTACATGGATCAAAATTGATTGCTTCATGGGCCAGTACACGCCCACGCATCTTGTGCATCACCATGTCCAAATTTAGCAATTTTTCAAGTGTGCAAATATCACTTTCAAATGCTATAAATTTAGGCCCTTGGAGCTCATTTCAAACACACCTTGCGCGCCAGCTTCTCCCCCCAATTGAAACCCTCGCCATTCAAAGGAAAACCTAAGAATTTTCAACTTAAAAATTGAGTTTGAATCTCACTGTTTGGAGATTCAAAAACTCCAGGATCCAAAGCTTTGTACATTGCCAAACCTCTTCTGCAAGCTTCTCAAGTGTGATCATATCAAGTTTGAAGCAAGCAAGATCCATTTATGCACAACATTGAAGGTAAATTTCATAAAACTTCTTTTCTTCAATTCTCACTCAATTCTCATCAATTCTCTTGGATCTTTGGTTGTTTGAAGTCCTACCAATGTAGACAGGAAGATTGAGTTACTTTGAGGTCAAATCGAAGCACCTTAGTTGAAACACCTCAAAATTCAACTGCTCATATCTTTCTATATGTGTGGAGTTATTTAAAATTGAGGTCAGATTCGTGCTCTACGCCATTTTTTGTTTCAGATCATGTCCTGTTTTTTCATTTTCTTGATGGTGATGAGTGAACCAGTCCGGTGGACCTCGGCTAAGAAGTTGACCGGAGGTCCAACAATGGTAGTGTGCTGCATAGGTTATGAGCTATTAATCTCACTTAAAATGTTCTAATCTTAGGTGTTGGTTAAGATTACCACTCGTGTGGCGCGCTGACTAAGTTCCACCATGGAACGCGCCTTTCCATCCACTTGATCTGCCACCTCAACTAATGAGGGAAATCAAGTGGTCCACGTTTTTTTGATTTTTTTAATTTTCATTTTATTTCATTTGATTTTCTTTAATTCATATTAATTTTAATATTGATCCAAAAAATATGAGAGTTTCACCAAAAAAATTTAAATAAATTACTCTTTCATATTTTGAATTAAAATTATTTTTTGGATCATTATTAATATTTTTCATGATTTAATTGATTTTGTGAATATTTTTAATTGTTTAAAAATACTTTTAAGTTTCTAAAAATTCTGAAATTTTTTCTCCACGGTCCTTTGACCTTGTTTGTCCTATGATAAATCTCATGGCCATTTCTCTGGTGTTTTGATGAGGTTTTAGGAATTTGACAAACTATATTTAATTTAATGCATTATTTTTAGTATTTTTAAATTGAATAAATGCCAAATAAGTGTGTTGAGCTATTTTGATGGTTTGTATAAGTTTAACTTGTGTTGTTGGGCCTTGGTCAAGGTTGATTTGACTTTACTAGGTAAAGATAATTGGATTTAGGGGATTGATGGAATGTACATTCCATCTCCCAAAATGAATGAATGATCTTAATTTGGTAAAAGTCCTCCTTTGACCAATTTGAGTTTTGATCTATTCCCCTCCCTCTTCATCTAATTCCCCTTATTTATGCATCCATTTCATTTGGCCTATGATATCTCAAAGCCTTAAGGCTAGTTGATTGAAAAATCTACATAAGTATGGATGAGATTAGGCCTCCTCTTTTGCATATTCTTTTTGTGTGTGGTATGTTTCATGAGAATAGTCCATTATACTATGTCTCTAACATGCATTAACACCAAAATTCTATTTCCCGACCTCAAATAGTTGTGACTTCTACATAAGTCCAATTATGATTCCTTAACATAACGTTAAATTTTGACACAAAAAAGCGTAGCATTCTAGTTAGTGAGATTGTAAGTCTCCCCTCTTTCATGGTATTGTGTGGAAACTTGGCCTTTTTTCCTTCCATTGGAAGAAGTCTTGTTTCAAGTATCCACGCTTGTGATAAGTGGGTTGAGTGTTCTCCAAATAATGACTTAAAATGAAAAGCAAAAGCAAAAACAATACTAACTTCTAATTCATTAACCACTAACATTTAATTTCAAGCCGTTTACTTTTAATGAATTTTAATTTTTAAGCTCTATTCATTTGCCATTATTCATACCATTCTAATTGTTTATATTAATGCCTTTTCCTTTTGTCCACTTGGACCATATTGTGTGATATATCTTGTTTGTGTATATTTTGTTTGTTTGTATGGTCTTTGACCATTAATGTACATAATAAGAAACTAAAACCCTAAAAAACTATTGTGTGGACTATTGGTTTGATCTTGGACAATTGGACTTAGAATTTAGGCAACATCTCTATGCAAAAGGACTTGGCCAATGCCAACCTTCATGTAACCAAGTGCTTGCAATTTGAAACTTCATCTGATACATCATTGAAGATTCCTTTGAGTTCATTTGCTATATGATCATTGTGAAGCTGTTATTTTGAACCTGTGACTTATGGAATTCATCTGTTACATGAGCAAATTTGAAGGAGATCATGAAGTAGCTAAAGCTTTGATGGGGCTATCTTTATTTGATGCCTTGCTCTTCAAGATAATATTGTATGCATTATTTATTGCTTGATTATAATGTCCAAGGGAATTTGGGGTTTCTATATGACATTCTTATCTATTGAATTGCTACCCATCGGTCAGATCTTTTCAACTCTTAACTTTTAAATTTATGCTTAGGATTAGCCTCTTCATCTGCTCCCCATCTCTTTAATTTCAAAATCTCTCCCTCCTTTTTAAAAAACTTCTTTGTTTGAACTTGTTATTTTCTAAACTTATACCCTTTGCAAATTAGAAACTTTGGCCTTATGCCATTGCATTTTCAAACTTCTTTTCTTAAATCAAACTTGTAAATAAACTTAACTATAATTGACTTAAAATTTTCAAAAGCCAAAAAGAATTAACTCATTCAAACCATTTTCTAGGCCCTTGTCCCTTTCAAACTTTATTTTGATTAAAAGTAATGCATCCACTTTGAAATTTGAATCACGAACTACGAGGTTTTGATCCCTCATTTTCTAGGCACAAGTCTGAAGGTCTTGTGAAACACAAAAATATAATTAATGAATTCTTTTCTCATCCCCTCATTCTATTTGTTTGTAAACATCACTTTGTCCAAAATACGTAAGACCCCAATTTTGACCCTAAGATCCCTTATGCATTTCCATCAAAATCATAAGAATTGGGATTATATATTGGCATCCTCCTTACCCCTCTTTCATTAAGTTTGTTTTGGGAGATATCACCAAGTAATTTGTGATTATATCATACTTGTATATTAACATTTTACTAACCAAAATCCCAAAAACATGTCTTTGCATTTGCCTAACTCTTTTGTAGGAAGGGCATGATCTCATTGATTCATTGATCACATCTAGGGTTTGAGACCCTCATGAACAAGAGCACAATCAAGAATTGATTCAAGAATGGTTATAAGCATCATGTATGAGTCCCAATGATTCCTACATGTTATATTGATCATGTTTGCTTCAAGAGTTTGAGGATGATTTTCCTTGCAAACCCTAGTTTGACTGGGTATCTTGAGTAACTTCTCCAACAAGCTATCTCACCAATTGATCAAATTTATCAAGGTACACTTCAAATTTCATCATCTTATGCATATATTACCTACCATGAGCCAATAAAATCAAAGAGAATTGGAAATTAGCAAGTTGGTTGATGGTGGTTGGCCAGATGAATCCATCTGATCAAAATTAGGTCTCCCTAGACCCTATCTCCTACAAATTTCACCATATAAAACTGATTCCATGAGAAAACATACTCTAAATTACATTCCAAACAACTTTCATGTTGAGACCTAGATCTAGTTGTGCTTGGAAAATCATTTTCTATGTTGAAACGTTATAGGTCATTTTGTCTAAACCCTAATTTGAAAGTCAACTTCTCAAGGCCATAACTTGCTCAATTTTTATGAGATAAAAGATTTCCAAGTTTCACAATCCAATACAGTGTATCTACTTCAACTTTGATGTTTGGAGTGAGAGCTAATTCAACTTTTTTGAGCATGTGTTATGAAGCTACATTATAGGTCACTTTTGACCTATACCATTGATCAAGTGATTTTTTCAAACTTCAAAAATGCATAACTCTATCATTTCAAATCCAAATGACATAAAATTGGAGACCATTTTTAAGGTCTTTGAAAGATATACAACTTTCATGAAGACACGTTTATCATTTGAAGCTCATATAAAACGTCGAGTAAGGTGGAATACTGAGACATATGGCTTGACACTTAGAAATTTTTTGATATGTCAAACTTTTCCAAACTTCCACCTCAAATTTCTCTAAGTTCTAAGATCCAACTGAAAAAGTGTTGAACATTAAAGTTGTTCCTTTTGATCTCATCTTTCCAAAGAGCTCAAATTCATTCATTTTGGATAAGAACTGTATAGGCTGGGCATGGCTTAAACAGGCTGATATCATTTGGCATGGATCAATCTTCCAGCATCAATGTAGACGTGCCTTGCAATCTAAGCTAGCTTCAAACCATATGATATGCAATTTTGGACCTTCAATTATCATTTCATGGGCCTATGCACGCCCATGCACCATTGCATCATCATTTGCCAATTTTGGAAAGTGGAAGTGAGTGTGCAAATATCACTTGATTCATCTATAAATAGAGCTTAAATTGCTCAGAAATGAAAACACCATTGCGTCAACTTTGATCCCCCATTGAAAACCCTTCACTCTCATAGGATAAACCTGATAAATTCATTTGAATTTGAGCTTGAATCTCCACTATTTTGGAATTCAATTCTCCAAGAATCCATTGCTTCTAAACCTTTCCATTCTCTTCCTGCAAGCAATAGAAGTGAGTCCAAGCACAAGCCAGATCAAGATCCATCATGTTCAGACCTCCATTGAAGGTAATTTGCAGAAATTTTAAACTCTTCGATTCTCTTAAATTGTTGCTCAAGTCCATTGATTCTTTGGTTGTCTAAAGTCCTACCAATGTAGGCAAGAAGATTGAGTTGCTTCGAGGTCAAATCGAAGCAACTCAGTTCATGTACCTCGAATTTTAATTCTGTATATCTCTCAATATGTTTGGAATTGGAGTAATTGGAGGTCACATTCGAGCTCAGTGCCATTTTCTCTTTAAGATCATGTCCTTCTTTCTTTTTTTGGTGATGGTTCATGTTGACCATAGGATCCATCCTTCACGTTTTAATCTTGATCGTCCCTTGTGATTACCTCATTTGCCACGCGGTTGACTCAGGTGCATGTGGAGCGCGGGTTTTGGATCATCAGATCTGCCACCTCAATTAATGAGGGAGATCTGATGGTCCACATAATTTAGAATTTCTGAATTTTTTTTAATTGCATTTTCTTCAATAATTCATATTAGAGTCAATATTGATCCAAAAAATATGGGACTTTCACCTAAAAAATTTAAATATTTTTCTCTTTCATATTCTGAATTAAAATTATGTTTTGGATCATTATTAATATTTGTCATGAATTAATTGATTTTTCATTTATTTTTAATTGTTTAAAAATATTTTTAAGTGACAAAAAATTATGAATTTTTATCTCCAAGGTCCTTTGACCTTGCTTGACCTATGATAAATCTCATGGCCATTTCTTTGGTGTTTTGATGAGATTTTAGGATTTGGACAAAACATATTTGAATTAAATGCACTATTTTATTATTTTTAATTGAATAAATGTCATTTTAATTGTGTTGACCATTTCTATTGACTTGTTGGAGTTTGCTTTTTGTTGTTGGGCCTTGGTCAAGGTTGATTTGACTTTGTCAAGTTAATATCATTGGATTTAGGATATTGAGGGAATGTACATTCCATCTCCCAAAATGAATTAATGATATTAATTTGGTAAAAGTCCTCCTTTGACCAATTTATGATCTCATTCATCCCTTTCCCAATTCATCTCATTCTTATTCTTAATCCATTCTTTTTCTTTTGCCTATGACATCTCAAAGTACTAATGCTAGTTGGTTGAAAATTTGACATGAGTATGGATGAGATTAGGTCACACCTTTTGCATATTCTTTTTTGTGTGTGGTATGTTTTTGAGCATAGTTCATTATACTATGTCTCTAACATGCATTAACACCAAAATTCTATTGCCCAGCCTCAAATAGTTGTATTTTCTACATAAGTCTAATTACGGTTGCTTAACATAGCGCTAAATTTTTGACACTAAAGGCATAAGCATTCTAGTTAGTGAGATTGTAAGTCTCCCCTCTTTCATGGTATTGTGTGGGAACTTGGCCTTCTTTCCTTCCTTTGGAAGATGTTTTGGTTCAAGGATCCATGCTTGTGATAAGTGCGTTGAGTGTTCTCCAAAGAATGTCTTGAAAAAGCAAAGCAAAGCAAAGCAAAACTAACCTCTAACTTACTAACCATTTACTTTTAATTTCAAGCTTTTACTTTAATGCAATTTACCTTTTGCACTTTATTTCATTTGCCATTATTCATATCATTTTAATTGTTTATGTTAATGCAATTTTCACTTTTTCCATTTGGACCATATTCTGTGATATATTTTGTAGTGTATAATTTGTTGGTCTGTGAGGTCTTTGACCATTAATGTACATAATAATCATAAAAACCCTCAAAAAACTTTTTGAGTGGACTATTGGCTTGATCTTGGACAAATGGACTTAGAATCTAGGCGACCTCCCTAAGCTAAAGGACATGGCCAATGCCAACTTAGTGAAGAACCAAGTGCTTGCAATTCAAGACCTCTCTAAGTTCATCTGCAACATGATCATTGTGAAGCTGCCATTTTGAACATGTGGAATTCATTTGTTGCATGGGCTATTTCTGAAGAAGATCATGGAATGGATAAGCTTGGATGAGGCCATCTTTATTTGATGCCTTTGCACTTCAAGATAATATAATTGTGAATTTCTGTGTTGCTTGATTATAAAAGTCCAAGGGAATTTTGGGTTTCTATTGACATTTTTTTCTATTGGATTGCTACCCATTTGGTCAGATCCTTTCAACTCTAAACTTCTAAATTTTGTGCATAGGGTAGTCTCTTCATCTTCTCACCATTTCTTTAATTTCAAAATCTCTCCCTTTATTTTCAAAACCTTCTTTGTGTGAACTATTTTTGTTCTAAACTTTGACCACTTTTACAAAAGATAGAAACTTTGGCCTTATGCCATTGCATTTTTCAAAATTATTTTCTTAAATCAAACGTGTGAATAAACATAACTATACTTAACTTAAACTCTCAAAAAGCCAAAAAGAACTAACTTATTCAAACCATTTTAGGCCTTTGTGCCTTTAAAACTTAAATTTTATTAAAAGCAATGCATCCATTTTGAAATTTGTAACACGAACTATGAGGTTTTGATCCCTCATTTTTATGTTGGTACGAAGGCACAAGACCGAAGGTCTTGTCAAACACAAAAATATAATTAATGAATTCTTTTCTCATCCCCCCATTATATTTGTTTGTGAACATCAGTTTACACAAAATACATATGCACACAAAAAGGGCTCCATAGGAGTACCTAGGACACTTTGGGTGCTAACACCTTCTCTGTGTGTAACCAACCCCCTTACCTATGATCTCTGACTTTTATTAGTTTTTAGTTGAAAACTTCTTACCATTTGGGTTTTGGTCGTACTTTTCCCTTTTCCCTTGGAAATGATAAACGTGCGATGGCGACTCTTGTTAATTGATCTTTAGCTTGTCAATAGCTTAATGATCATTAATTTCCCGCTACAGAAATTAAGTGGTAACTCTGCTAGGGAGTAGTCTCCAGTGGGTTTAGCCTACTTTTTCTGTGAATATATTTGTATATATGTGATGTTTGTATATATGTATATGTGATATAATCTGCTTGTTGTGCTTGGTGATCTCTGAGTGGTGAGATAAGTTCTGACCCGAACTTTAGTGCAATTAAGATAGGAGGATGGTATAGTCATGTTCGACATGTGTGTAGTAGTCCTTAACAAGTTGGATTGAGATCCATCTACTTAGTGGAGACTCATTTGGATTTGGAAGTGTCACACAAGTATTTGTGTTTAGGCATTACTATTTCTAATTGGGTCTGAGAAGCTGGGGACCTTAGAACATTTAACCCATCTTAGCCTATTTAGGATGTAGTGCGGAAACTGTTCAAGTGTAGACTTGATAACAGTTGTTATGCGATACTACACTCAAACGAGTTTCTCTTGAGAATATTATGGGTCGATGAGTCAATCATCTTAACCTGTAATATCCGATAGATGGAACTAAGACTCTGGGAACTTTTCAGAACATGATCTACATATTTTTATCCTTAGTTCACTCCTATGGGATGGTTCTTACCCATACTCCATGCTCGTGACTTACAACAAACCCTTGATTCTTGGTTGATCCAATCAAGTCTTGTCAATATCAATGGAACTTGGGTGTTGATAAGGTGTAAACCATAATCAACCAAAATGGATGATTGATCTTGACAAAGACTTGATTTATCCCTTGACGTGTGTTTGCCTTCTGTGTGATCCCTTATTTGTGATTGTTGAATTCATGCATTCGTACGCATCATAACATTTATCATACGAAATTTCAAGGAACTAAGGTATCATTTGCAAATATTTTAAGACCATGGATTATGGACGAAGGAACACTAAGAAGTACAGTTTCAGATGTCCCGACTTGAAAGAGTTAAGGAAGCTAGCATCTTTTGTATTAGATCCCTTGGACTTTAAACAACGTCATAGGAAGCTTCTATCCATCTTGTTTGTTGATGTAGTTGAAGGAGTTTTGAGTGTGTTGGTGCAGTTCTATGATCCTCTCTACCATTGTTACACTTTCCCAGATTTTCAGCTTGTGCCTACCTTGGAGGAGTATTCTCATCTTTTAGGGATACATGTTTCTAGTAGAATGGCTTTTAGTGGATTGAAGGAGATTCCCCGGTCTAGTATTATTGCTGAAGCTTTTCACTTGAAGAAGTTTGAGATAGAGGCTCATTGGGTGAAGAAAGGAGGATTGTTTGGGTTTCCATCTGATTTCCTCATCAAGGAAGCTACTGCCTTTCTTTAAGCATGTAGTGTGGATGCTTTTGAAGCTATCTTTGTGTTGCTCATCTATGGATTAGCTTTGTTCCCTAACATTGACAGTTTTGTTGATGTTAACGCCATTAGACTTTTCTTTATTGGGAATCCTGTGCCTACTTTATTGGGTGATATGCATTTCTCTTTGCATCTAAGGAATTCTAAAGGTGGTGGAACGATTGTCTGTTGCATTCCTTTTCTGTACAAGTGGTTTATTTCGCATTTGCCTCAGACACCTGCTTTCGTGAAGAACAAACAATGTCTAAGGTGGTCTCAGAGACTTATGTCTCTCACTAATGATGATATAGTTTGGTATGATCTGTCGTTAAGCAGTTTGGAGATTATTGATAGTTGTGGTGAATTCTCTAATGTGCCTCTCATTGGTACACAAGGAGGAATTAACTACAACCCTGCTTTGGCTCGTCGTCAACTTGGGTTCCCCTTGAGAGACAAACCTAATAACTCGTTGTTAGAAGGTCTTTTCTATCAAGAGGGTAAAGATCCCCAACATTTGAAGCAGAAGATTGTGCATGCTTGGCATAATGTGCATAGGAAAGGAAGATCCGAGCTTGGTTCGCGCAATTGTGTAGCTTTGGAAGCTTACATTCTTTGGGTGAAGAAGAGAGCTATGGAGTTGAAGATGCCTTATCCTTATGAAAGACCTATGTCTATGGTTGTGGTTAAGCCATTAACTCTCCCTAACCAAGATGTAGAGGAGTTGGAAGATGCGCTCGCCAAATTGATGCAAGAGAGGGATATGTGGGAAGAGCGTTTCCATGCTTTGAGCAAAGAGCATGAAGAGTTGCAGTTGGAGTCTAAGGAAAAAGATGCATTGATTGAGCTACTTAAAGACCGAGTGACGAAGAGACAGAGAGAGCAAGAGGTTTCATCTTCTAGCATGCCTCAGCCTTTCGTTGCTTGGAAGAAGATTGTTGACCAGCTTGTCCTCGAGAAGACTCAGATGAAGGCTTCTTTTGAGACTGAGATACGTCGCATTCGAAGGAAGTACGCGCCTTCAGCCAGATCTTTTGACATTGTTGTTAGGGATCCTTAGGATGACTAGTCTCCTTTTCTCTTGTATCTTTTTATTTTTGTTTCTGAAATTGTACTCAGTGTAATCCTTCCAATTTATATAAATAAAAAGAGATGTTTCTTTTGTGCTTTAGCCAAGCTGACTCACCGGTACACTACTAGATTTAATCATTTGAGAATTATGGAGCATCTAGAACAAGAAAACTGAGATTTGAAAGAGGAAATTGCTGGGCTGACTGCCATGATGGAGTCAGTTCTTGCTGCTCAAAGCCAAGCTTCGCCAACGCCTACAACTCCTTCCGCGAGGACAGTTATTTCTAAAGTGGTTACATCTACCATGCCTGCTGCCACTGCCCACTTCGCGTCAAACCTGCCTGTTGGATTCCCATGGGATATGCCGCCCAACTTTGTGCTAGAAGGCTTTGCGCCTACCTTCGCTTCCATGCCAGCATCTAGCCCGGTGATGTCCGTGCCACATCCAATTGTGCACACTTTTCCTCGCATATAGGATACCATCTATCATTCCGAGCCATCTGAGGGTCCGAATGTTTATGAGAAGATGGACGAAATAAAGGATCAATTTCTTGAGCTGTGCAAGGAATTGAAGACGCTGAGAGGTAAAGATCTATTTCGGAAGAGTGTTGTTGAACTGTGCTTGGTACCCAATGTGAAAATCCCAATGAAATTCAAAGTGCCTGACTTTTAAAAATATAAGGGAAACTCTTGCCCGCTCAGTCATCTTGTAATGTATGCCCGCAAGATGTCAACTCTAACAGATAATGACCAATTGCTGATTCACTACTTCCAGGATAGCCTGACTGGTGTTGCACTCTGTTGGTACATGGGGTTGGACAGTGCAAGCATCCGCACTTTCAATGACCTCGGAGAGGCTTTTGTAAAGCAATATAAATACAATGTGGATATGGCGCCGGATAGAGACCAGCTGAGGTTTATGTCTCAAAAAGATAAAGAGACATTCAAGGAGTATGCGCAGCGATGAAGGGAGTTGGCTTCCCAGATTACTCCTTCTTTGGAGGAGAAAGAAATGACAAAGATCTTCTTGAAAACCCTGAGTTCATTTTCTTATGAACGCATGATCGCAGTGCCCCCAATGATTTTACCGAAATGGTAAATATGGGGATGAGACTTGAAGAGGGGGTCCATGAAGGATGTTTGTCGAGAGATGAGGCGTCAACAAATAAGAAGTATGACAATGGTTTCAGCAAGAGGAAGGACAGTGAAACCAATGCAATTTCCAATGGGAGGGAGAGGAGACCTCAAATGAGAAGAAATCTACCACCCCAACATCATTATCATCCAGTGTCTTCCATTATTCCAGTATTTTTTAATCAGCAAGCAACTCCAATTCAACAACAACCGCAAGAAAGAACGAACACCTACAACCACAACAATATCAACAATAATCAGCATCAATAGAACTTTGAGAGGAATAAGGTCTCTTTCGACCCAATTCCCATGTCGTTCGCAGAACTGTATCCATCCTTGGTTCTCAAGAACCTGATACAACTGAGGAACCCACCGCAGATCCCAGAACCACTTCCTTGGTGGTATAAACCTGAGCTTCGTTGTGCTTTTCATCAAGGTGCACCTGGGCATGATATTGAAAATTGCTATCCCTTGAAATATGAGGTTCAAAAGCTCATGAAGAGTGGTATGGTGTCCTTTAAGGTCCGCGCGCCGAATGTGAAAGAAAACCCTTTGCCCGCTCATGGGAACTCTTCAGTGAATATGATGGACGACTGTCCTTGAGATCTTTGGTGCAGATGCACAAAGATATCTGTTTGGTGAGTGACTATGAACATGACCATGATAGTTGTGATGTGTGTAGTCTGAACCCAAGAGGGTGTGTTGTAGTGAAAAGGGACATCCAACGTGTGATGGATGAAGGCATGATCCAGATTGTTTAATCCCGTCATGTAGATGACGATGTTAATGTCATAGTACCCGTTTTCAAGCAACAGTAGCGGTTGATAATTCAGTACGATAGCAGTAATAGCAACAGTGGTAGTCAAAGATCAGTATCGCCGTTAGTAATACGGTTGGCGGGCCCAGTCCCGTATGCATCTGATGAGGCTATACCGTACCAGTATAATGCTACAATGTTGAAGAATGGTCTAGAGGTCTTGTTACCTACGACTAGTTCAGTGGTGAGCATTGCTGATGTTACGAAGGTGACCCGTAGTGGTCGAGTGTTTGGGCCGGTGGTCCTAGAGGAAACAATTGTTGGTAAGAAGATGGAGATACCTAATGTAGAACCAGTTGATTATTCAAAAGATAAGTCTAGTGAATCCATCAATTTGAAATCCAATGATGATGATGATGAGGTACTCCGACTGATCAAAAGGAGTGAATTCAATGTGGTTGAGCAGTTGCTCTAGACACCCTCGAAGATTGCAGTGTTGTCTCTGCTTTTGAATTCGGAAGCATACAGAGAAGCACTATAGAGAGTTATTGAACAAGCTTATGTGGAGCAAGATGTTTCTGTGGATCAATTGGATCACATTGTGGCTAACATCACTTTGTGCAATAATCTGAGCTTCTGCGATGAAGAACTCCCTGAAGAGGGAAGAAATCATAACTTGACTTTGCATATTTCAATGAACTATAAGGAAGATGCTTTGTCAAATGTGCTTGTTGACACCGGTTTGTCACCCAATGTGCTTCCGAAGTCAACATTGTCAAAGTTATCTTACCAAGGAGCTCCCATGAGGTATAGTGGAGAAATTGTCAAAGCCTTTGATGGATCGCCAAAGACAGTTATTGGTGAAGTTGACCTTCCAGTCAAAATAGGTCCGAGTGATTTTCAGATTACTTTCCAAGTAAAGGATATCCACCCGGCCTACAATTGCTTATTGGGAAGGCCATGGATTCACGAGGCGCGGGCTTTTACCTCCACTCTGTACCAGAAGCTCAAATTTGTCATGAATGGCAAGCTAGTGATTGTGGGAGGAGAGAAGGCGTTGTTGGTTAGCCATCTGTCATCTTTCTCCTATATAGAAGTTGAGGACGAGGTTGGGACTGCATTCCAAGGTTTATCTATTACTGCTGAGAAGAGAGTCGGGGAACCTATGTCCTCTCTGAAAGATGCTCAGAAGATTGTTGAAGAAGGTCCTGTTGATCAGTGGGGGTGCATGGTAGAGGTCTCCGACAACAAAGGAAGAGCTGGTTTAGGGTTCCAAAAGGGCTCGTCAGCTGCTAGATCTGAAGAGATGCAACTTAGCTTCCGTAGCGGAGGGTCATTCATTGCAATGAACAACACTTAGTTGTTGTGCTAGAGGATAGTGAAGAGGAAGACTGCACCGACTTTGTGACGCATGGAGGGACATGCAACAATTGGACTGCCATTGATATTCCTATTATTTTGCATCGATTTAAGTAATTTCTTTTATATTTTTAAAAAAATCCTTCTCCTATGTCTAAGGGGGAAGTGAACATTGTTTGGGCGTTTTAAATTGATCATCAATAAAATTAATTCTATTCATCCACATCATTGATGTTTATTTTGCTTTTTGCTTTATTCTGAAAATGGTAATCACCAAAAAACAAAAATAAACAATATAATTGTCCATATGCATAATATTTGGTCACAAATTCACTTCTCTAAAATCAAAATATCAAATCATTATGCAGGTTGGTTTCTAACCCCATTGAATACAATGATCCTTCTCCTTCTCCAAATTCCGAGTTCCCTGTGTTTGGGGCCGAGGAGGAAAGTGATATGGAAGTAAGTGAGGAATTGTCTCATCTTCTTGAGAAAGATGAGAAGATTATTCAGCCGTTTGAAGAGCAGATTGAGTTAGTCAACTTGGGTTTCGAAGATGATGTGAAGGAAGTCAAGATTGGGTCTCGACTGTGTCCAGATGCTAAGAAGGGGTTGATTGATCTTCTTCGAGGATATTCAGTTGTGTTTGCTTGGTCCTATCAAGACAAGTCTGGCTTGGATTCTGAGATCGTGGAGCATAGATTTCCGTTGAAGCCAGAATGCCCGACAGTCAAGCAAAAATTGAGAAGAACACATCCTGATATGGCTGTGAAGATCAAAGAGGAAGTACAAAAGCTGATTGATACCGATTTCCTTGTGACTGCTGAGTATCCTCAATGGGTGGCTAATATTGTGCCTGTGCCGAAGAAAGATGGAAAAGTCCACATGTGTGTCGACTATAGAGATTTGAATAAAGCCAGTCAGAAAGATGATTTCCCTCTGCCACACATTGATATGTTGGTAGACAATACTGCTAAATTCAAAGTCGTTTTGTTTATGGATGGATTTTCTAGATATAATCAGATCAAGATGGCACCTGAAGATATGGAGAATGTAAAGACAAAGTGTCATACAACATACGATATCAAGTTTCGATGATGACAACACGTCTACAAACAAATGCAACACATTACCCACCATATCCTTTTTCACGTTATCCTAAAGCTACTATAATCATCAAAAACATATAGACAAAGTGTGATCATGACCAAATACATGAAAATCACTAATCACAGCCTTTTTGCAGATTTGAAGGCTTTGAGTCGACCATAGGGGTCAGCTCAAAGCTCACGGGTCGGCGCAAAGGCTCTGCCCAAACTGGAGGGAGTCAACGCAAAAACCCCTTGCGTCGACGCATAGGGTCGACGCTTAACTCACGGGTCGGCGCAAAAATCCCTGCGTCGACGCATGCAGTCGGCGCGTGCCCCACGGGTCAGCGCACGCCGACCCTATGGTCGACCGTTCGCGCGCAAACTCAGCTTTCTGAGTTATTTCAAAGTTTAAATTTCTGTTATGTTTGTTTGGTTTTGTCTGTTACTATAAATAGAAGTCAAAACACTTCTATTAACTAACATTTGCTATTTTTGAGTACAAGTGTTCAAGGAAACAAGAAAGAGTGAAATAGTTGTCAAAGATTCATCATCTTCATCTTCAACAGTCCACAATACATCAACTGCACACAATAACTTTTGATGCGATTTGTGATAGTTTGAAGGTGAAAAGGTTCGAGGTAGCGATTGAAGAATCGGGTTCGAGTTGAAGTCTTGGCAGGTTCTTTCTTGAATAAAACCATTAGGGTTTTATCCTCCAATACCGGTTTGCGTCTGGGGGTTTTTTGGACGGGTTGCTTCATTATCTTTCAGCTGAGCGAAGGTAACTGATAAGAGAAAGTCTTCATCAGTTTAGTAGCGGAGTCGGTGTTTGAGTAGTGAAGAATCCGGGTTTGATTCGTTCGTGTTCGTGATCAGCCGGGCCAAGGGGTTGAAGAACGGAAGGTTCATCAACAAGTGGCAGGAAACGGAGGTCAAGCATCAATAATCAAAGGTCTTGATTCATCTTGAATCAAGGGGCAAGGAAAAGAAGTATCATTCAACATATTGGAAATTCTGTTGTTTACATACTTTGCACTCCTTGTAAAAACGAATAAATCTCACAGGTGATATCTAATTAATCATCTCAATTCTATTTTTAGAATTGAGGGCAGACGTACCCCGAAGCGAGGACGGCGGGGGAACTGCCTCACCAAATCTCTGTCTCCTTTAATTTTCTGCATAATCTGTTTTTCAGCTTAAAATTTAAGTGATTTTAGTTTAAGCAATTTTTGCCAAACTTTGATATAAGTTGAGTAAGTGATTAAAACAGCTGTTGGAATACTAAGTACAATAACATATTGTACTAGGATAAATTGACTTACTTACTCAACTCAAATATCACTTGGAGTGTTTATGCACACCAAGTGTTTGTAAAATTGCCTAAGCCAAAGTTGCCTTAAGTTTGCACTGAGTTTTTACTCTGGTATTTTGGTTCATTGGAACTAGGCTTGCTAGTGAGTGAACTCTATCATTGATTGTGCAACTAGTGTAGTAAATTGTATCTCGTTTTATCTCTTATCCATTAGCTTAACGCATATCCGGTTTTCCAATAACGGTTCGTTTTTAGACTAAATTTTCCTCGGTCGCTTCCGCACCTAAAACATTTTTAAAACCAATTTTTCGTTTAAATTGGTAGCGCCGACTCAAGTTTTTAACTGGGATCTATTCAACCCCCCCTTCTAGATCCGTGCCATAGTCTAACAAGTGGTATCAGGAGCTCCGGTTCACGCCGTGCTTCAAAATACAACGTTGATAGAAAATGGCTAACGAACCTAAAGGGGCTTACAATAGAGCTCCCGTTTTCAATGGTGAAAATTATAGTTATTGGAAAGACTGTATGCGGGTGCACATAAATTCCATAGATAGAAAAATATGGAATGTTATTCTCAATGGTCCAATCGAAATAACCATGACCAATGAGAATAATGAAATAGTGCCTAAGCCCGAAGCACAATGGACCGATGATGATGAAAAGAAATACAACTATGATTGGAAAGCCTAAAACATCTTAATCTCCTCATTAGGGGTAGACGAATACTATCGTGTATCCCATTGTCCTACTGCTAAGGCCATGTGGGATTCACTTCAAATTACCCATGAGGGGACGAACGACGTTAAACTGGCTAGAATCAATACACTAACGCAAGAGTTTGATCTCTTTTTCATGGAGCAAGGGGAAACCATTGCCGACATGCAAAAGAGATTCACTCATCTAATCAATCGATTACATTCACTAGGTAAACCTATTTCCAATGATGTTGCCACTAATAAAATCTTAAGATGTCTTAACAGGGAATGGCAGCCGAAAGTGACCGCCATCAAAGAGGCAAACGATCTTACCATATTGGACCTGACAACATTGTTCGGCAAACTACAAGAGCACGAACAAGTTCTATTAAGCTTGGAACAACATGAAAAGAAAGATAAGAAAGACAAAGCCAAGGTGAGCGAAAAGAAATCAATAGCTCTAAAGACTTCCTCCTCAAAGTCTCAAGCAAAAGAGCAAAGTGATTATTCATCAAGTGACGAAGAAGAAGAGGACAAGAGTGAAGATATGGGGCTGTTCGTCAAACGCTACAACCGTTACGTGAGAAAGAACGGCATCCAACATTCCGAGAAGAACTTAGTTAACTTCCGGAAGCAATCTAGGTTCCCCAAAAATGATGACTCCAAAGGAAAAACAACTAGAGGGTCATGCTACAAGTGTGGAAAGCCGGGTCACTACAAACCGGACTGTCCGATGAACAAAAAGACAAAAGAAAAAGATTCATACAAATCACATAAGAAACCATCAAAGCCAAGGAGGGCATACATTGCTTGGGAAAGCGATAGCGACTCCTCCGATGATGAAAGCTCCAGTGATGAAGATGAAAATGCAAATCTATGTCTCTCTGCTCATCAAAAGAATAAGAAGAAACAGGTACGACATGCTAAATATGAAAATTCCTCTAGTATGTCTCATCATGAATTGCAAACTGTTTTTGAAACTTTACACTGTGAAGCAAAAGAGGCCTTTAAAAGGCTTGCCTCAAATAAGAAATTTTTTTCTCATTTAGAACAAAAAATTCAAGAATCTGAAAGGAAACTTGAGGCACTTAAGGCTTCTATAGTGGAAAGCACAAAAACTAGTTATGAGGACCTTAAAAGTAGAATGATGAACTTTGGGTGTGATACTTGTTACATTTGGCAAAGTGAAGTAAGGAACCTAAAAGCCAAACTTAACAAGGCTCTCGAGCCCAAGATTACTTTTGCTATTGATAAATCTAATTTTCGATCAAGTATGGTTAATCCATATCAAAAATATAAATATGTTATAAAGGATGAAGATAGCAAAAGTAATCAAAATGAAAAGTTCTCTTGTCTTTATTGTTGCAAGAAAGGTCATTCCATTGCTAAGTGTAGATTTAGGAGATTTTTGGTTCCTAAAGGCATTTATCAATGGGTGCCCAAATGCAACCATCTTGTTCCTCACCACTCAGGACCCAATAAGCCATTGGGTACCTTCTCTTGTTAATTATCTTATCACAGGTACAATGCCTCGAGACTACCGAGAGAAGATGGGTTCTCGATAGTGGATGCTCAAGGCATATGTCAGGAGACATATCTCTCTTCATTGACTTCGTGGCTAAGAAGAAGGGGTATGTAACTTATGGTGACAACAACCGAGGAGCAATACTTGGTAAAGGTAGTGTAGGTAATCCCTCTTCCACTACTATTTCTGACGTATTGCTTGTCGAAGGTCTTAAACATAACCTACTTAGCATCAGCCAGTTATGTGACAAAGGATTCAATGTATCGTTTTCAAAAGATTGTTGCAAAATTGTGCACACTGATGATAAGAAGAGCATGTTTAATGGTCTTCGTGTGAACAATGTCTATATGCTTGACTTAAATGAAGTATCTTTAACAAGTGACAAATGTCTTGTAACAATGAATGAAGATTCATGGTTATGGCATAGACGTTTAGCACATGTTAATTTCGACTTACTTAACAAAATAGTCTCAAAAGATCTAGTCCTAGGTCTCCCTAAAATTAAGTTCACCAAGGATCACCTTTGTGATGCTTGTCAAAAGGGGAAGCAAACGAGAATCTCTTTTAAATCCAAAAACATCGTTTCAACAACGAGACCTCTCGAGCTTCTCCATATGGATTTATTCAGGCCATCTAGGATTAAGAGTCTAGGAGGAAACTATTACGGTTTCGTAATAGTGGACGACTTTTCTCGATTTTGTTGGACTATTTTCTTAGTAAGTAAGAGTGACACATTCGCCGCCTTTGAACGATTTGCTAAGCTTTCCCAAAATAAACTAAATACAAACATTGTTGCGATTAGAAGCGATCATGGAGGTGAATTTGAAAATCACCTATTTGAAGAATATTGCGGTAACCATGGTATTGATCATAACTTCTCCGATCCACGTACTCCTTAACAAAATGGGGTTGTGGAGCGTAAAAATCGAATTTTGGAAGAATTGGGAAGAACAATGATCAATGAAAGTGGCTTACCAAAATATTTTTGGGCTGACGCCATTAGTACGGCTTGTTACGTTTTGAATAGGGTGCTCATTCGCCCCATTCTAAACAAAACACCGTATGAACTTTTAAAAGGGCGAAAGCCAAATGTTTCTCACCTGCATGTCTTTGGTTGCAAATGTTTTGTGTTAAACAATGGAAAGGAAAGCTTAGGGAAATTCGATTCTAAGGCCGACGAAGGTATCTTCCTCGGATACTCTCAATCTAGCAAAGCATATAGAATATACAACAAGCGATTACTTACTGTAGAAGAGTCTGTACACGTTACTTTTGATGAATCCAATCCGAGAAATGTCGGAAAGGGTAGTGTTTTTCATGGTGCAGGTACATCTACCGAAGACATACTCAAAGGTGGCGAGCCGGGGATTGATCAACCCGACATAGTCAAAATTGAGGAGGACAAAGATGTACTCCATGATGAAACCGTGGTAGATCATCCGCCTTCAAACGATGATCTTCCACAAGCTTGGAAGTCCTCTAAAGACCATCCAATCGACAACATTATCGGAGATATCTCAAAGGGTGTAACAACTCGGTCTAAGCTAAGTAATTTCTGTTATCACTTCGCTTTCGTTTCGCAGATGGAACCTAAAAACCCTAAAGAAGCCCTACTCGATGAACACTGGTTTTTATCAATGCAGGAGGAACTTAATCAGTTCACCAGAAATGAGGTTTGGGACCTTGTCCCTTCTCCGCGAGATCATCGAGTAATCGGCACCCGATGGGTGTTTAGGAACAAGCTGGACGAAAATGGGGTAATAACCCGTAATAAGGCGCGTTTAGTCGCGCAAGGGTATAACCAAGAGGAAGGCATCGACTATGAGGAAACTTATGCGCCGGTTGCCCGACTCGAGGCTATACACCTTCTCCTTACCTTCGCTTGTGCAAAGGATTTTAAGCTATTCCAAATGGATGTTAAGTGTGCTTTCCTTAACGGTCACATTAATGAAGAAGTTTATGTCGCACAACCTCCGGGTTTCGAATCCCATGAGTATCCTGATCATGTTTATAAACTGAAAAGGGCCTTGTATGGTCTCAAACAAGCTCCTAGAGCTTGGTATGAGAGACTAAGCAAGTTCTTACTAGATCAAGGTTACTCAAGAGGAAAGGTTGACACAACCCTCTTCATTAAACGTCAAGGAAAGCACTTGATATTAGTGCAAATTTATGTAGATGATATCATTTTTGGATCTACTAACATGAATCTTGTGAGAGAGTTTTCTGACCTTATGCAGGGCGAGTTCGAAATGAGTATGATGGGGGAGCTCACATACTTCCTCGGTCTGCAAATCAAACAGCTCAAAGAAGGAACCTTCGTGAGCCAGACAAAGTATTGTTTGGACCTTATCAAGAGATTTGACATGGCAAAAGCTAAGGCCATAGACACCCCCATGCCTACGTGTACCAACTTGAACAAAGATGAAGACGGTAAGGAAGTAGATGTGAAACGATATAGAGGTATGATTGGTTCACTCCTTTATCTTACTGCTTCCCGTCCCGATATTATGTTTAGCGTATGCATGTGTGCAAGATATCAATCATGTCCCAAGGAATCCCATTTAAAAGCCGTTAAACGGATACTTCGATATTTATCCGGTACTCCAAAGTATGGTTTATGGTATTCCAAAGGAAATGATTGTTCCTTGGTAGGTTTTTCCGATTCCGACTTTGCTGGTTGCAAATCAGATAGGAAAAGCACAAGTGGCACTTGTCACCTATTTTCAAACTCTTTGGTTAGTTGGCAT
This sequence comes from Lathyrus oleraceus, assembly GCF_024323335.1. NCBI lineage: Eukaryota > Viridiplantae > Streptophyta > Magnoliopsida > Fabales > Fabaceae > Lathyrus > Lathyrus oleraceus. The sequence continues at coordinate 366,557,661 of NC_066580.1, forward strand.
AGCAAGAAACAAGTTTCTGTTGCCTTGTCAACCACCGAAGCGGAATACGTTGCCGCCGGTAGTTGTTGTGCCCAAATCCTATGGATTAAGCAACAACTATTGGATTTCAACCTCAAACTTGATCGTATTCCCATCTTTTGTGACAACACGAGTGCTATTAACCTGACCAAGAATCCTGTGCTACATTCCCGCACCAAACATATCGAAATTCGACACCACTTTCTTCGGGATCATGTAGAGAAAGGTGACATCGTGTTTGAACACGTAAATACTGAAAATCAACTAGCGGACATTTTCACAAAGCCGCTAGCCACTGAACCTTTCTTTCATATTCGCCGAGAACTTGGCATTCTCGATATTTCGGAACGGACACTATAATCTGCTGTTTACATTATTTCATTTAAAACCGTAATACTGTACTTCTGACAAATCTATGTTGTTGTAAGCACATGTCCACTGTTCAATAAGTCACTCCGGCATTAAGGTGATATTGTTCCTCTTCCTCTCTCTGCAAAATCTCATGACTGCAATAATTCTATCTCAAAATGATATTGCTTATATATATACGCCTGATATATCTCTTTGGTTGTGTATTGTTGTATGTGGTGTTAATTATGCATCAAACTGGTCATTGCATGTGCTGAGAAATGAAAATAGAAAATTCTAAACTGTATGAGTCGACCGCACCAGGGTTATGGTCGACGCATGATTAAATAACTTTTGCATTTTTAAAAATCAAACAGTATGCGTCGACGCATACAGGGGTATGGTCGACGCATCGCTCAAAGATTTCGTTTTTCTGCAGAATTTTAAATCATCTCTCATGCATTCACATCATTAAATGTGCAATTACATTCCATCACCTTTCAAACTACCCACTACTTTGTAACTTGCATCTACCTAGTGGCTATTGGTCTTTGATCTTCCATCTTCCCAAAACCCTAACCTTTCCACTATAAATTGGGAAAAACCCCTCTCTAGAAGAATCACTCTCAAAACCCTCATTAAACCTTCTCTCTGTTTCCAAACACTCAATCCCAAACCCACTCAAATGGCTTCCTCATCATGCAGACCCTCCGGCAAAAGACCCCGAGAATCATCCGATGCATCTCTTCCCGTATCTGCTGTATCACTCGTTCCACCTGCTCGTGTCGAAATGTTCAACAAAGACATCGGTAAACGAGGAGTTGTGCAACAACACGCGTTCTATAGACTTGAAGCTGAACGCATGCACTTACCGGAAGTCCTGTCTCTGCTGCAGCATCAAGGTCTCATCAACTTCTTGGAGTGCAACACTCAATACAGTGAAGACCTTGTCCGAGTCTTCTACTCCGGTCTTCATGAGAACTTTCGCGGACACAAGCTTTCCTCCAAAGTTGGCTCTACAAAGGTATCAGTTAAATCAAATTTCTGGAATAAATATTTTGATTTGTCTGTGGATGATACTGGAAATCCCCTGCCTGAGGTGACTGATTCTCACCACATAGATGGGTATGAGTTTAAGAGTGCATTAAATGACATGTTGGAACGGCCATATTCTGATGATTTTGTGCAGAGTGACTTGTTCCCACGAACCGTCACTGCGGGCAAACTGAGCGCCGGGGAAAGGATTCTCCAATGGATTGTCTCACGCATCCTGCGTCCCAAGAAGGGCGGTCTCTCCAGAGTCGAACAGTCCGAGGTGCATTTGATCTACATTCTGAAAAATAAGATAAAAATCAACTGGCCATGCTACATTGCTAGTAGAATGTATAATCTTCGGGATTCCGGACGAGGAACTGCTCTCGCCTACGGATCCTTCATCCAAGAAGCCCTTACAACAGCCAATGTTAGTCATCCGTCTTTCCCGTTAACATCAATCACACCTGACAAAGAATTTAGCACAAAAACCATGTCTATGATGGGATATATATGGTGCAAGGAGCGGAAGAAATATAAGTTTGTTAGAAGAGGATACGTTCCTCCAAGGGCTGACAGTGATGAAAGCGAAGAACAGGATGATGAAATGGAAAATGAAGAAGAAGAAGAAGATGAAGAAGAAGAAGCAAGGCACGATAATGCTCACAATGGTGGAGACGACAATCCTTCACCCATTGGCACATACGACTACTCCGGCTCTGCTTGGGTACAGCAGCCGGATACATATGAAGAAGCTGTTCCACGATGGGGTGGCTGGGGTGAATGGCAACATACGGGTTGGACAACTCGACGTGAATCTTACCAACCGTATCACCATCCTGATGAAGAATTTCTTCCATCCCCTCCACATCCTGTTGACTCTTCAGAGCTGTTGGAGATGATGCAAAGCATGCAACTTGCCCAACAAACCTTCATGGAATCCCAGGATGACCGACTTGCTCAAATTACCAGTCAACTTCAAACCCAAAATGAGCGGATCGAAAACCTCTCCACAAGCCTAAATGAACGATATGCAGATTTGGATAGGCAGGTCACAGGGAGTCTTAGGCATCTGGAAGGTGTTTGTGATTACCTCGAAACTCTGGCTGACCCTAGCAGAAACCCAGGCGTATGCTACCATCCCGGCCACCGTCACTTAAGACAATAGCCATTCATATGCACTTACATGTTGCTTGTTGTTTTTGCATGTATTTTGTTTTGCTTTGCCCGTTTATGCACCACAACTTCCTTATGTATTTTCTCCTTCTTAATTAATGACTATTGTTAAGAAATGATATTTGTGTGATATTATTTCGTTGGTATCTATCTTTCTACCACTGCCTGTGAATTTATCGTTGCAATCTTGAATAATTACTCTGTCTCTCTTTTTGATGTTGTCAAAGGGGGAGAAAAATGCTGACATGCTGACAAACTAACAGTCTGACAAACTGCAAATGGCCTTAGATTACAAAAGAAAGGGGGAGTGTGCAAAATGTGTCAATACTGCATGATGTTCGTCACGCTGAGCTATACGGGTTGTCATCATCAAAAAGGGGGAGTATGTAAAGATAAAGTGTCATACAACATACGATATCAAGTTTCGATGATGACAACACGTCTACGAACAAATGCAACACATTACCCACCATATCCTTTTTCACGTTATCCTAAAGCTACTATAATCATCAAAAACATATAGACAAAGTGTGATCATGACCAAATACATGAAAATCACTAATCACAGCCTTTTTGCAGATTTGAAGGCTTTGAGTCGACCATAGGGGTCAGCTCAAAGCTCACGGGTCGGCGCAAAGGCTCTGCCCAAACTGGAGGGAGTCAACGCAAAAACCCCTTGCGTCGACGCATAGGGTCGACGCTTAACTCACGGGTCGGCGCAAAAATCCCTGCGTCGACGCATGCAGTCGGCGCGTGCCCCACGGGTCAGCGCACGCCGACCCTATGGTCGACCGTTCGCGCGCAAACTCAGCTTTCTGAGTTATTTCAAAGTTTAAATTTCTGTTATGTTTGTTTGGTTTTGTCTGTTACTATAAATAGAAGTCAAAACACTTCTATTAACTAACATTTGCTATTTTTGAGTACAAGTGTTCAAGGAAACAAGAAAGAGTGAAATAGTTGTCAAAGATTCATCATCTTCATCTTCAACAGTCCACAATACATCAACTGCACACAATAACTTTTGATGCGATTTGTGATAGTTTGAAGGTGAAAAGGTTCGAGGTAGCGATTGAAGAATCGGGTTCGAGTTGAAGTCTTGGCAGGTTCTTTCTTGAATAAAACCATTAGGGTTTTATCCTCCAATACCGGTTTGCGTCTGGGGGTTTTTTGGACGGGTTGCTTCATTATCTTTCAGCTGAGCGAAGGTAACTGATAAGAGAAAGTCTTCATCAGTTTAGTAGCGGAGTCGGTGTTTGAGTAGTGAAGAATCCGGGTTTGATTCGTTCGTGTTCGTGATCAGCCGGGCCAAGGGGTTGAAGAACGGAAGGTTCATCAACAAGTGGCAGGAAACGGAGGTCAAGCATCAACAATCAAAGGTCTTGATTCATCTTGAATCAAGGGGCAAGGAAAAGAAGTATCATTCAACATATTGGAAATTCTGTTGTTTACATACTTTGCACTCCTTGTAAAAACGAATAAATCTCACAGGTGATATCTAATTAATCATCTCAATTCTATTTTTAGAATTGAGGGCAGACGTACCCCGAAGCGAGGACGGCGGGGGAACTGCCTCACCAAATCTCTGTCTCCTTTAATTTTCTGCATAATCTGTTTTTCAGCTTAAAATTTAAGTGATTTTAGTTTAAGCAATTTTTGCCAAACTTTGATATAAGTTGAGTAAGTGATTAAAACAGCTGTTGGAATACTAAGTACAATAACATATTGTACTAGGATAAATTGACTTACTTACTCAACTCAAATATCACTTGGAGTGTTTATGCACACCAAGTGTTTGTAAAATTGCCTAAGCCAAAGTTGCCTTAAGTTTGCACTGAGTTTTTACTCTGGTATTTTGGTTCATTGGAACTAGGCTTGCTAGTGAGTGAACTCTATCATTGATTGTGCAACTAGTGTAGTAAATTGTATCTCGTTTTATCTCTTATCCATTAGCTTAACGCATATCCGGTTTTCCAATAACGGTTCGTTTTTAGACTAAATTTTCCTCGGTCGCTTCCGCACCTAAAACATTTTTAAAACCAATTTTTCGTTTAAATTGGTAGCGCCGACTCAAGTTTTTAACTGGGATCTATTCAACCCCCCTTCTAGATCCGTGCCATAGTCTAACAGAGAAGACCATATTCATTACACCCTAGGGAACGTTCTGTTTTAGGGTGATGCCTTTCGGTCTAAAGAGTGCTAGTGCAACTTTCCAGAGAGCAATGACTACTCTTTTTCCTGATATGATGCACAAAGAGTTTGAAGTTTATGTCGATGACATGATCGCTAAATCAATTGACAAAGAGGAACATGTTGAGCATTTGTTGAAGTTATTCCAGCGTTTGAGGAAGTATAAACTCCGCTTGAATCCCAAAAGTGTACTTTTGGTGTTTGTTCTGGTAAGTTGTTGGGCTTTATTATCAGTGAGAAGGGTATTGAAGTTGATCCTGCCAAGGTCAAAGCAATACAAGAGATGCCTGCGCCCAAAACTGAGAAGCAAGTCAGAGGTTTTCTCGGCCGCTTGAATTATATTTCCAGATTCATTTCCCACATGAATGCCACATGTGCGACTATATTCAAGCTTTTTCGGAAAGATCAGTCTTATGATTGGACCGAAGACTGCCAGAAAGCTTTTGACAGTATCAAAGAATATTTGCTTGAGCCTCCGATTTTTTCTCCTCCTGTTGAAGGAAGACTGTTGATCATGTATTTTACTGTGCTTGAAGATAGTATGGGTTGTGTTCTTGGTCAGCAAGATGAGACTGGAAAGAAAGAATTTGCAATTTACTACCTCAGTAAGAAGATCACCGACTGTGAGACTCGGTATTCAATGCTTGAGAAGACTTGTTGCGCATTAGCTTGGGCTGCTAAGCGTCTGCGTCAATATATGTTGAATCATACCACTTGGTTGATATCCAAAATGGATCCAATCAAGTATATATTTGAGAAGCCTGGTTTAACTGGGAGGACTGCCCGCTGGCAGATGTTGTTATCAGAGTATGATATCGAATACCGATCTCAGAAATCAATCAAAGGTAGTTTCTTGGCTGACCATTTGGCTCACCAACCAATTGAAGATTATCAGTCTGTGCAATATGACTTTCCTGATGAAGAGATTTTGTACCTGAAAATGAAAGATTGTGATGAACCATTGTATTTGATGGAGCTGTTAATCAATATGGAAGTGGCATTGGGGCAGTGATCGTTACTCCTCAAGGCACGCATCTACCATTTACAGCTAGATTGACTTTCAAGTGTACAAACAACATGGCAGAATATGAAGCTTGCATTATGGGGCTTTAAGAGGCCATGAATCTCAGAATCAAGTATTTGGATGTCTTCGGTGATTCGGCTTTGGTTGTGAATCAGATCAAAGGAGAATGGGAGACAAATCAATCCGGTTTGATACCATATAAAGATTATACGAGGAGGATTTCAACTTTCATTACAAAGGTTGAGTTTCATCATATCCCTCGAGATGAAAACCGGATGGAGGATGCTCTTGCAACATTGGCATCAATGATTATAGTGAAATATTGGAATGAAGTTCCCAATTTATCTGTGATGCGTCTTGATAGGCCAGCTCATGTGTGTGTTGTTGAAGAAATCAATGACGAGAAGCCGTGGTATTACGACATCAAATGTTTCCTCCAAAGTCAGATTTACCCGCCTGGGGCATCTTTGAAAGATAGGAAGACTTTGAGAAGATTAGTCGGTAATTTCTACTTGAATGGTGATGTGTTGTACAAGAGAAACCTCGATATGGTTTTGCTCAGATGCGTGGATAGACACGAAGCAGACTTGTTGATGACTAAAGTGCATGAAGGTTCCTTTGGTACTCATTCCAATGGACATGCAATGGCGAAGAACATGTTGCGAGCAGGTCACTATTGGCTGACCATGGAATCTGACTGTTGCAAATTTGTGAAGAAGTGCCACAAGTGTCAAATTTACGCTGATAAGATTCATGTTCCTCTGGAACTTTTGAATGTTATATCTTCCCCGTGGCCCTTCTCCATGTGGGGAATTGATATGATTGGGATGATTAAGCCCAAAGCTTTGAATGGACATCATTTCATTTTAGTGGTGATTGACTACTTCACAAAATGGGTTGAAGCGGCATCGTATGCAAATGTAACTAAGTAAGTCGTTGTAAAGTTTATCAAGAATCAGATCGTTTGCCGTTATGGTGTGCAAGTAAGATCATTACTGACAATGGATCGAACATGAATAACAATATGGCGGAAGCTCTTTGCAAAGACTTCAAAATTACGCATCATAATTCTTCTCCCTATAGACCCAAGATGAATGGGGATGTTGAAGCTGCGAATAAGAACATCAAGAAGATTAGCCAGAAGATGGTTGTCACATATAAGGATTGGCATGAGATGCTCCCATTTGATTTACATGGGTATCGTACATCCATCCCCACTTCAATAGGGGCAACCCCTTTCTCTCTTGTATATGGTATGGAAGTAGTGCTCCCTGTAGAGGTTAAGATTCCTTCATTGCGTGTGCTCATGGAAGCCAAGTTGACTGAAGCTGACTGGTGTCAAACCAGGTTTGACTAGTTGAATTTGATTGAAGAGAAGAGATTAACTGCCATGTGTCATGGTCAGTTATATCAGCAGAGAATGACGAAGGCTTTTGATAAGAAGGTCAAACCTCGAGTATTCAGAGAAGGTGACCTTGTGCTCAAGAAGATTTTATCGTTTAAGCCAGATTCTGGAGGAAAATGGACTCCCAATATGAAGGCCCATATGTTGTTAAGAGAGCTTTTTTAGGCGGTGCCCTGATTCTTACACCTATGGATGGTGAAGAGTTCACTCGTCCTGTGAATGCAGATGCAGTAAAGAAATACTTCCCCTAAAAAGAAATGAACAACTCGGTAAGTTGAAAACTCGAAAGGGCGATCCAGGGAAAAATTAGAGACATTAAAACAGAAAGAATTTCCCAATAAGTTGAGTACCTCACCTCGGGGAAACTTATGCAAAAATTAGGGATTATGGCAAGTAACTGCATTCTGCTGATCTTCAGTGAGTTTTGAAGACTTGTTTGAGCACAGTGAATATCAAGAGTTGGTAGAACGATTAAGGGTCATTTGTATTCAATGTAACCCTTTTCCATGTAAATTACCATTTTCAACTTTGTAAAATCTATGGAGTCTTGTCATTTACAGACTACCATTCTACTAAATAATGTTGAGCCTTTATCCAAATTGTTTTTATTCGTATTTACTTTAGCCAATAGTTTTAAATTTTATTATGATTATTTTAAAATTAAAGTTTTAAATCAAAATCAAGTTTTCTTTAAAGTATAAAAGCAAGAACATTTTCAAAGCAAGTGGCAGTAATATCAACAACATTTCAATGGATAGAAAGTCCTTAAGTGTGAAGCATCTGTGGTTCCCCAAGCAGTAACTATTCGGGTATCCATAGACGTCAATGTTGGTTCATTTCCTCATTTGGAATGCCGTTTATCCTCAACTGATAGATTCAGTTCCCCGATGGGATATTTGATCCCTAGCGGAACTTCTTTGTCCCCAGCCGAGTTGGTTGATTCAGATACTCTGCGGCGTGTTGATTTCCCTAGTGAAGTCACCATAATTTTTGTACATCCTCAGCAAAGCTTGTACATCTCCAATGGAGTTTGTTTCTCCATCCCCAACAGAGTTTCGGCCTCCCCCAACGGAGTTTGTATATCTCCAGCAAGGTTCGTATCTCCTCAGCAGGATTGATCTTTAGAGATTGGTTGATCTTCCCCAGTGGATTGCATTTGCTCCCAGTCAGAGTTTCCTCCTTGTTTTTTAGAAGCTTTAGTTCATTATTTTTTTTGTTGGGTTGTCTCCCATTTTTATGGTGTTGACCTAAAATACCTCACATATTTGGATGGTCTATCCTCAGCAGATCTCCTCTTTCCCAGCTAGGGTTAAGCCCTTGGGATGTTGATATCTCTGTTCACTGGCAGTTGTCTCCATATTTTATGGATTGACCGAGGATTGTACCGGTGGTTCAAATTTCTTTGCGACACCTCTGTATCCTTCGTGATTGTTTTGTCAGCATAATCATCATATATACATATACATATACATTCATATAATTTCATGATTTGCATATCTTTCATCTTCATATTTGATTTGCTTGAGATTCTCATTCTCTGTTATGGCGGTACTTTATTCCCTACCCAAATCTGTGGTCTGTCCTCCTTCAATTGTAGAGTGTCATCCCCTTAAGCAGAAAGACTTTAACCTTTCTTTGTTTCCCCACTGAGTCTGTTTCCTCGTGCATGATTGTTATTTCAGTTTCCTCTCCAATAGATTTTCTGGGTGGAATTACTCCCCTTGAGTTATGCTGTCATTGGGTCGAATCTTGATTGACCGTTTCTTTATAGCTCTCACCTAGATAGATGTTTGGGTCTCCTCAGTAGAGTCCCCTGGAAGTATATCCTTGATATGTTCATCCTACCTGGTGACGGATATCTTTCTTTTTACCCCCGTGGAGTCAATCCTTGATATGTTCATCTTAACCGGTGACGGATATTGTCTCGTTTGGTATTCTATCTAGTAACTGATAGATGTAATTCCTATTTTATCTCCTCAATAGAGTTTATCTATGATATGTTCATCTTAACCGGTGATAGATTTTTTCTTTGATTGGTATTCTATCCAGTAACTGATAGATGTAATCCCTAATTTTGCACCCCCTTTTTCAGAGTCTATCCTTGATGGATTTTCTCTTTGATGTGGTCTTCAACCCAGTAATCGGTAGTTGTAAATCCTACTTTGATGTGGTCTTCTACCCTTGTGCAGAGACTATCCTTAATATGTTCATTTTAACCAGTGACGGATTTTCTCTTCTTTGGTATTCTATCCAGTAACTGATAGATGTAATTCCTACTTTTGTTCCCCTTTTCAGAGTCTATCCTTGATATGTTCATATTAACCGGTGACGGATTTTCTCTTTCAGTGGTCTTCTACCCAGTAACCAGTAGTTATAAATCCTACTTTTTCCCCTCGCAGAGTTTATCCTTGATATGTTCATCCTAACCGGTGACGGATTCTCTCTCCGACGGTTTTCTATCCTGTTTTTGATAGAAGCAATTACCCTTTTGTCCAGTTGGTATATCATTGATATGTTCATCCTAACCGATGACGGATATCCTCCTTCGCATTTCTAGGCAAGTCTATCCTTGATATGTTCACTTTAACCGGTGACGGATTTTCTTCCCTGTCGAGTTTATCCTTGACATGTTCATCCTAACCGATGACGGATACTCTCACCTTTGGTCTTCTGCTCAGTAACTGGTAGTTGTAAATCCTATTTTTCTGGAGTTTTCCCAGCAAGGCTATTCTTACCCAGTAACCGGTAATGAATACTCCCTCCTGGCGTTCCTTATCGAGTCATCCTTGATATGTTCATCCTAACCGATGATAAATGTTCTCTCTGTCAGATCTTTATTATCTCCTTACCTAGGAACAGGTAGTAGATAATAGATTTTTGCTCCTCCTATGTTGAAGTTTATTTCTTCCCCAGTTGAGTTGAGTGCGTATTTCCTTAGTGAAATCATTTTGTTTCCTTCAGCGTGAGTCGAGTACTTCAGTTTTATCCTGACTTACTCGTATCCCCTGTAGATTTTGTTATTATTTCCCCTACTGAGTCTTTCCATTTTGTGTGGAATTCCTCGAGTCCCCCAGAAGTTTTAAGTCGTAGCCTGACCTACGCATAACTCTTTTATCTCCTCAGAGTCTCTGTCTCCCTAACGAGTTTTCCTTACGGAATGCATTGTGCTCCTGTGGACTTTCGGTCTCTCTGGTTTCTTTTTCCATTGTGGCAACATTTCCCCACCAAGTATTAACTTTTGCATTCATATCATATGCATCATGAGGTCTCTTAGGGACCAAAATTTGTTGCTATATGTTTTTATTTAAGCCCATTCTACAGAGTCAACATGAAGATTTTAACCTTCGCCTCCTTAGTTAGAATGGCCTTAAATAGGGGCAGCTGTAAGACCCCAATTTTTACCCTAAGATCCCTCATGCATTTCCATCATAAGCATAAGCATTTGGATTATATCTTGGCATCCTCCTTACCCCTCTTTCATTGGTTTTGTTTTGGGAGAGATCACCAAGCACTTTGTGATTATATCATACTTCTATATTACCATTTTACTAACCAAAATACCAAAAATATGTCTTTGCATTTGCTTAACTCTTTTGTAGGAAGGGCATGATCTCATTGATTCATTGATCACATCTAGGGTTTGAGACCCTCATGAACAAGAGCACAATCAAGAATTGATTTAAGAATAGTTATAAGCATCAAGTATGAGTCCCAATGATTCCTACATGTTATATTGGTCAAGTTGGCTTCAAGAGTTTAAGGGTGATTTGCCTTGGAAACCCTAGTTTGACTAGGTATCTTAAGTAACTTCTCCAACAAGCTATCTCACCAATTGATCAAATTTATCAAGGGAAACTTCAAATTTCATCATCTTATGCATATATGACCTACCATGAGCCAAGAAAGTCAAGAGAATTGGAAATTAGTAAGTTGGTTGATGGTGGTTGGCCAAATGAATCCATCGGATCAAAACTGGGTCTCCCTAGACCCTATCTCCTACAATTTTCACCATATGAAAATGATTCAAAGAGAAAACATACTCTAAATGACATTCCAAAAAACTTTCATGTTGAGACCTAGAGCTAGTTTTGCTTGGAACTTCATTTTCTATGTTGAAACATTATAGGTCATTTTGTCTAAACCCTAATTTGAAAGTCAACTTCCAAAGGCCATAACTTGCTCAATTTTTATGAGATGAAAGATTTCCAAGTTGCACAATCAAATTCAGTGTGTCTAATTCAACTTTGATGTTTGGAGTGAGAGCTAATTCAACTTTTTTGAGCATGTGATATGAAGCTACATTATAGGTCACTTTTGACCTATACCATTGATTAAGTGATTTTTTCAAACTTCAAAAATGCATAAATGTATCATTTCAAATCCAAATGACATGAAATTGGTGACCATTTTGAAGTTCTTTGAGAGAGCTACAACTTTGATGAAGACAATTTTCTCATTTGAAGCTCATATAAAGAGTTGAGTAAGGTGGAATATTGAGACATATGGCTTGACACTTAGAAAATTTTTGATATGTCATATTTTTCCAAACTTCCACCTCAAATTTCTCCAAGTTCCAAGCTCCAAATGAAAAAGTGTTTAACATTAAAGTTGTTCCTCTTGATATCACCTTTCCAAAGAGCTCAAATTCATTCATTTTGGATAAGAAATGCATAGGCTGCGCGTGGCTTAAATAGCCTAATATCATTTGGCATGGATCAATCTTCAAGCATCAATGTACATGTGCCTTGCAATCTAAGATATCTTCAAACCATCTGATATGCAATTTTGGACCTTCAGCTATCATTTCATGGGCTTATGCGCGTCCATGAACCATTGCATCATCATTTGCCAATTTGGGAAAGTGGAAGTGAGTGTGCAAATATCACTTGATTCATCTATAAATATAGCTTCAATTGCTCAGAAATGAAAACACCATTGCGCCAGCTTTGATCCCCCTTTGAAAACCCTTCACTCTCATAGGATAAACTTGATAAACTCATTTGAATTTGAGCTTGAATCTCCACTGTTTTGGAATTCAATTCTCCAGGAAAACCTTTCCATTCTCTTCCTGCAAGCAATTGAAGTGAGTCCAAGCACAAGCCAGATCAAGATCCATCGTGTTCAGACCTCCATTTAAGGTAATTTGCAGAAATTTTAAACTCTTCGATTCTCTTAAATTCTTGCTCAACTCCATTGATTCTTTGGTTGTCTGAAGTCCAACCAATGTATGCAAGAAGATTGAGTTGCTTTGAGGTCATATCGAAGCAACTCAGTTCATGTACCTCGAATTTCAATTCCATATATCTCTCAATATGTTTGGAATTGGAGTAATTGGAGGTCAGATTCGAGCTCAGTGCCATTTTCTCTTTAAGATCATGTCCTTGTTTCTTTTTTTAGTGATGGTTCATGTTGACCAGTCCGGTGAGCTCCACTAGAGAAGATGATCGGAGCTCTGGCTCCGCCGATGACTTGGCCAACCTCTGAACCATAGGATCCATCCTTCACGTTTTAATCTTGATCGTCCCTTGTGATTACCTCATTTGCCACGCGGTTCACTCAGGTGCATGTGGAGCGCGCGTTTTGGATCATCAGATCTGCTACCTCAATTAATGAGGGAGATCTGATGGTCCACGTAATTTAGAATTTCTGAATTTTTATTTTAATTGCATTTTCTTCAATAATTCATATTAAATTCAATACTAATCCAAAAAATATGGGACTTTCACCAAAAAAATTCAAATATTTTTCTCTTTCATATTATGAATTAAAATTATTTTTTGGATCATTATTAATATTTTTCATGAATTAATTGATTTCTCATTTATTTTTAATTTTTTTAAAATATATTTAAGTGTCCAAAAATTACGAAATTTTTTCTCCAAGGTCCTTTGACCTTGCTTGACCTATGATAAATCTCATGGCCATTTCTTTGGTGTTTTGATGATATTTTAAGATTTGGACAAAAAATATTTGATTTAAATGCACTATTTGATTATTTTTATTTGAATAAATGTCATTTTAATTGTGATGACCATTTGTACTGACTTGTTGGAGTTTTCCTTTTATTGTTGGGCCTTGCTCAAGGTTGATTTGACTTTGTCATGTTAATATCATTGGATTTAGGGAATGATGGAATGTACATTCCATCTCCCAAAATGAATGAATGATATTAATTTGGTAAAAATCCTCCTTTGACCAATTTGTGATCTCATTCATCCCTTTCACACTTCATCTCATTCCTCTTCTTAATCCATTTATTTCATTTGGCATATGACATCTCAAAGTCCTAATGCTAGTTGATTGAAAAATTGGCATGAGTATGGATGAGATTAGGTCACACCTTTTGCATATTCTTTTTTGTGTGTGGTGTGTTTTATGAGCATAATCCATTATACTATGTCTCTAACATGAATTAACACCAAAATTCTATTGCCCGACCTCAAATAGTTGTGACTTCTACATAAGTCCAATTACGATTGCTTAACATAGCGCTAAATTTTTGACACTAAAGGCATAAGCATTCTAGTTAATGAGATTGTAAGTCTCTCCTCTTTCATGGTAATGTGTGGGAACTTGGCCTTCTTTCCTTCCTTTGGAAGATGTTTTGGTTCAAGGATCCATGCTTGTGATAAGTGGGTTGAGTGTTCTCCAAAGAATATCTTGAAAAAGAAAAGCGAAGCAAAACTAACCTTTAACTTACTAACCATTAACTTTTAATTTCAAGCTTTTACTTTAATGAAATTTACCTTTTGCACTTTATTTCATTTGCTATTGTTCATATCATTATAATTGTTTATGTTAATGCAATTTTCACTTTTCCATTTGGACCATATTGTGTGATATATTTTGTTTGTGCATAATTTGTTTGTTTGTGTGGTCTTTGACCATTAATGTACATAACAATCATAAAAACCCTGAAAAACTTTTTGAGTGGACTGTTGGCTTGATCCTGGACAAATGGACTTAGAATCTAGCCAACCTCCCTAAGCTAAAGGACTTGGCGAATGCCAACTTAGTGAAGAACCAAGTGCTTGAAATTCAAGACCTCTCTAAGTTCATCTACAACATGATCATTGTGAAGCTACCATTTTGAACCTATGGAATTCATCTGTTGCATGGCCTATTTCTGAAGAAGATCATGGAATGGATAAGCTTGGATGAGGCCATCTTTATTTGATGCCTTTGCTCTTCAAGATAATATAATTGTGCATTTGTGTGTTGATTGATTCTAGAAGTCCAAGGGAATTATAGGTTTCTATTGACATTCTTGTGTATTGGATTGCTACCCTTTTGGTCAGATCTTTTCAACTCTAAACTTTTAAATTTTGTGAATAGGGTAGTCTCTTAATCTTCTTCCCATTTCTTTAATTTCAAAATCTCTCCCTTTATTTTCAAAACCTTCTTTGTGTGAACTATTTTTGTTCTAAACTTTGACCACTGTTACAAAAATAGAAACATTGGCCTTATGCCATTGCATTTTTCAAACTTATTTTCTTAAATCAAACTTGTGAATAAACTTAACTACACTTGACTTAAACTCTCAAAAATCCAAAAAGAACTAACTCATTCAAACGATTTTAGGCCTTTGTGCCTTTCAAACTTAAATTTTGTTAAAATCAATGCATCCATTTTGAAATTTGTAGCACGAACTACGAGGTTTTGATCCCTCATTTTTATGTTGGTACGTAGGCACAAGACCGAAGGTCTTGTCAAACACAAAAAAAATAATTAATGAATTCTTTTCTCATCCCCCATTATACTTGTTTGTGAACATCACTTTGTACAAAATACACATGCACATAAAAAGGGCTCCCTAGGAGTACCTAGGACACTTTGGGTGCTAACACCTTCCCTCTGTGTAACCAACCCCTTTACCTGCGATCTCTGACTTTTATTAGTTTTTATTTGAAAACTTATTACTATTTGGGTTTTGTTCGTACTTTTCCCTTTTCCCTTGAAAATAATAAAAGCGCGGCAGAGACTCTTGTTATTTGATGTCTTGCTTATCCATAGCTTGATGATCATGAATTTCCCGCTACAGAGATTAAGGTACGACTCTGCCGGGGAGTAGTCTCAAGTGGGTTTAGCCTAATTTTGTGTGTGTATATCATTAAATATATGTGATGTGTGTATATTTGTGTGATATAATCTGCTTGTTGTGCTTGGTGATCTATGAGTGGTGAGATAAGTTCTAACCCGAACTTGAGTGCAATTAAAATAGGAGGATGATATAGTCATGTTCGACTTGTTTAGAGTAGTCCTTAAAAAGTTGGCTTGAGATCCATCTGCTTAGTGGAGACCCTTTTGGATTTGGAAATGTCACACAAGTATTTGTGGTTAGGCATTACTATCTCTAATTTGGGTCCGAGAAGCTAAGGACCATAGAACATTTACCCTCTCTTGGCCTATTTAGGACGTAGTGAGGAGACTGTTCAAGTGTAGACTTGATAACAATTGTTACACGATACTACACTCTGAAGAGTTTCTCTTGAGAATATTATGGGTTTATGAGCCAGTCATCTTAACTCGTAATATCTGATAGATGGAATTAAGACTCTGGGAACTTTTCAGAACATGATCTACAGGTTTTATCCTTAGTTCACTCCTCTGGGATGGTTCTTACCCAGACTCCATGCTCGTGACTCACAACAAACCCTTGATTCTTGGTGGATCCAATCAAGTCTTGTCAATAACTTGATTCATTCCTTGACCTTTATTTGCTTGCCTTGTGTGTGATCCCTTATTTGTGATTGTGGCATTCATGCATTCATGCGCATCATCACATTCATCATATAAAAATTTCAAGGAACTGAGGTATTATTTGCAAATATTTTCAGACCATCGATTATGGACGAAGGAACACTAAGAAGTACAGTTTCAAAAGTCCCGACTAGAAAGAGGTAAGGAAGCTTGCATCTTTTGTATTAGATCCCCTGGACTTCAAACAACACCATGTGAAGCTTCTATCTATCTTGTCTGCTGATATGGTTGAAGGACTTTTGAGTGTATTAGTGCAGTTCTACAACCCTCTCTACCGTTGCTTCACTATTCCTCATTATCAGCTTGTGCCTACATTGGAGGCATATGCCCATCTCTTGGGAACACCTGTTTCTAGCAAGGTACCTTTTAGAGGATAAGAAGAGATTCCCAGATCTCATCTTATTGCTGAAGCTCTTCACTTGAAGAAGTCTGAAGTAGAGGCTCATTGGGTGAAGAAAGGAGGGTTGTTTGGGTTGCCATCTGATTTCCTCATCAAGGAAGCTACTGTTTTTGCTCAAGCTAGTAGTGTGGACGATTTTGAAGCTATCTTTGTGTTTCTCATTTATGGATTAGATTTGTTCCCTAACATTGATGGTTTTGTTCATGTTAACACCATTAGACTTTTCTTGATTGGGAATTATGTGCCTACTTTGTTGGGTGATATGTAATTCTCTTTACATTTAAGGAATTCTAATGGTGGTGGAACTATTGTCTGTTGTATTCCTCTTCTATACAAGTGGTTTATTTCGCACTTGCCTCAGACACCAACTTTTATGGAGAACAAACAATGTCTACGGTGGTCTCAGAGACTTATGTCTCTCACTAATGATGATATAGTTTGGTATGATCCTTCTTTGAGCAGTTTGGAGATTATTGATTATTGTGGTGAATTCTCTAATGTACATCTCATTGGTACACAAGGAGGAATTAACAACAACCCTGCTCTGGCTCGTCATCATCTTGGGTTCCCCTTGATCGACAAACCTAATAACATGTTGTTAGAAGGTCTTTTCTATCAAGAGGGTAAAGATCCCCAACATTTGAAGCAGAAGATTGCACATTCTTGGTATAATATGCATATAAAAGGAAGATCCAAGCTTGTTCCGGCCAATTGTGTGGCTTTAGATGCTTTCACTCTTTGGGTGAAGAAGAGAAATTTGGAGTTGAAGATGCCTTATCCTTGTGAGAGATTTATATCTATGATTGTGATTGAGCCATTAACTCTCCCTAACCAAGATGTAGCGGAGTTGGAAGACGCACTCGCCAAGATGAAGCAAGAGAAAGATATGTGGGAAGAGCGTTTCCGTGCTTTGAGCAAGAAGCATGAAGAGTTGCAGTTGGAGTCTAAGGACAAAGATGCACTTATCGAGCTACTTGAAGACCGACTGACAAAGAGACAGAGACAGTCGGAGGTTTCATCTTCCTCTAGCATGCCTCAGCCTTCCGTCGCTTGGAAGAAGATTATTGATCAGCTTGTCCTCGAGAAGACTCAGATGAAGGCTTCTTAGGAGACCGAGATTCGATGTATTCGAAGGAAGTACGCGCCTACAGCCAAATCTTATGACGTTGTTGTTAGCGATCCTTAGGATGACTAGTCTCCTTTTCTCTTGTATTTTTCATTTGGTTTCTGAAAATGTACTCAGTGTAATCCTTCCAATTATATAAATAAAAAGAGATTTTTGGTCATATCAAATTGTTGTAATTATTGTTAAATATATATATTTACAAATGATATAGTAAGTTCCTTGAAAAATGGAAATAAATAAACAACCATTGCATTCCATGCATCATTTGCATAAACAGGTTTCCCTTTTGCCAGATGTCTCATTGGTGTTTCTTCTGTGCTTCAACCAAGCTGACTCATTGGTATAAAACTCGCGCCAATCGTCTGAGAATCATGGAACATCTTAAGAAAGAGGGAAAAAGTACGAACAAAACCCAAAAGTAAGAAGCTTTTAAATCAAAACTAATAAAATGTCACAGATTACAGGTAAGGGGGTTGTTTACACAGAGGGAAGGTGTTAGCACCCAAAGTGTCCTAGGTACTCCTAGGGAGCCCTTTTTGTGTGCATGTGTAAATGGTACAAAATGATGTTTACAAACAAATAGAATGGGGGGATGAGAAAAGAATTCATTTATCATATTTTTATGTTTGGAAAGACCTTTAGTCTTGTGCCTACGTACCAACATAAAAATGAGTGATCAAAACGTCGTAGTTCGTGATAAAAATTTCAAAATGGATACATTGCTTTTAATAAAAATGGTTTGAATGAGTTAGTTCTTTTTTGGATTTTTGAATGTTTAAGTCAAGTATTGTTAAGTTTATTTACAAGTTTGATTTAAGAAAAGAAGTTTCAACATACAATGGCATAAGGCCAAAGTTTCTATCTTTTTGCAAACTGGTCAAAGTTTAGAACAAAATAAGTTCGATCAAAGAAGATTTTTGAAAAGGGAGGGAGAGATTTTAAAATTAAAGAAATGGGGGAGAAGATGAAGAGACTAATCCTATGCACAAAATTAAAAGTTAAGAGTTGAAAATATCTGACCAAATGGGTAGCAATCCAATAGACAAGAATGTCAATAAAAACCCATAGTTCCCTTGGACTTTTAGAATCAAGCAACACACAAATGCACAATTATGCTATATTGAAGAGAAAGGGCATCAAATAAAGATAGCCACATCCAAGCTTATCCTATCCATGATCTTCTTCAAGATTAACCCATGTAGCAGATGAATTTCACAAGTCACAAGTTCAAAATAACAGCTTCACAATGATCATGTTGCAGATGAACTCAGAGGGATCTTGAATGATGTATCAAATGATGTTTCAAATTGCAAGAACTTGGTTTATCAATAAGTTGGCATTAGGCAAATCCCTTAGCATAAGGATGTTGCCTAAGTTCTAAGTCCATTTGTCCAAGATCAAGCCAACAATCCACACAAAAGTTTTTTAGGGTTTTTGTTGTTATTATGTACATTA
Source organism: Lathyrus oleraceus (assembly GCF_024323335.1). Lineage (NCBI taxonomy): Eukaryota > Viridiplantae > Streptophyta > Magnoliopsida > Fabales > Fabaceae > Lathyrus > Lathyrus oleraceus. The sequence goes on from NC_066580.1 coordinate 366,576,592, forward strand.
ATGGTCAAAGACGACACAAACAAGCAAAGTATACACAAACAAAATATATCACACAATATGGTCCAAGTCGATAAACTGAGAATTGCAAACAGAATGATATGAACAATGGCAAATGTATAAAAGCTAGAATTAAATGACATTAAAGTAAATGGCTTGAAATTAAAAGTTAGTAGTTAATAGGTTAGAAGTTAGTGTTGTTTTGTTTTTTGCTTTTCATTCTTAGAAATTCTTTGGAGAACATTCAACCAACTTATCACAAGCATGGATCCTTGAACCAAGACATCTTCCAAAGGAAGGAAAAAAGGTAATGTTTCCACACAATACCATGAAAGAGGGGAAACTTACAATCTCACTAAATAGAATGTTATGCCTTTTATGTCACAAATTTAGCGCTATGTTAAGCAATCGTAATTGGACTTGTGTAGAAGTCACAACTATTTCAGGCCGGGAAATAGAATTTTGGTGTTAATACATGTTAGAGACATAGTATTATCGACTATGCTCATGACACATACCACACACAAAAAGAATATGCAAAAGATGTGGCCTAATCTCATCAATACTCAGGTTATTTCTACAATCAACTAGCTTTAGGACTTTGAGATATCATACGCCAAATGAGATAAATGCATAAAGAAAGGGAATGAGATGAAGTGGAATGGGAATAGATGAGAACTCAAATTGATCAAATGAGGACTTTTACCAAATTAATATCATCCATTCATTTAGGGAGATGGAATGTACATTCCATCAATCCCCTAAATCCAATGATATTAACTTGACAAAGTCAAATCAACCTTGACCAAGGCCCAACAACAAGAGTTAAACACAAACAAGTCATCACAATTGGTTAACAAAATTATTTGGCATTTATTCAAATTAAAAATACTAAAATAATACATTTAAATTAAATATGGTTTGTCAAATTCCTAAAACCTCATCAAAACATCAAATAAATGGCTATGAGATTTATCATAGGTCAAACAAGGTCAAAGGACCTTGGAGAAACATTTTCAGAATTTTTAAAGACTTGAAAGAATTTTTAAACAATTAAAAACAAATGAAAAATCAATTAAGTCATGAAAAATATTAATAATGATCTAAAAAATAGTTTTAATTCAGAATATGAGAGAGGAAATTATTTGAATTTTTTTGGTGAAACTCTCATATTTTTTGGATCAATATTAAAATTAATATGAATTAATGAAAATAAAGCAATTAAAATGAAATTCAAAAAATCAGGAAAAATGTGGACCACTTGATCTCCCTCAATAATTGAGGTGGCAGATCAAGTGGCCACCAGCGCACGTTCCATGGTAGACTTGAGTCCACGCGGCACAGGCATGGTAATTAAAAACAACGCACGAGATCAAAACAATTTAAAAGAGATCAATGGCTCTGAACCGTGCCAACACATCGCCGGCGTCCAAAGGCCGGTCATCTTCTCCAGTGACCCTAGTCAAAGTGCTTCACTCATCACCATCAAAAAAATGAAATAAGAGGACATGATTTGAAAGAAAAAATGGCGTAGAGCACGAATCTGACCTCAATTTTAACTAACTCCTCACATATAGAAAGATATGAGGAGTTGAATTTTGAGGTGTGTCAACTGAGTTACTTTGATTTGACCTCTAAGCAACTCAATCTTCTTGCCTACATTTGCAGGACTTCAGACAACCAATGAATCAAGAGAATTGAGTAAGATTGAGAGAGAATCGAAGATATGAAATTTTCTGGAAAATACCTTCAATGCAGGTCTTGATTCAACTGTTCTTGCCTTGGCTCGTGCCTGGTCTCACTCAGAATGCTTGCAGAAGTATAATGAAATGCACAGAAGGTCTTGGATCCCTGGAGTTTTGAATCTCAAAACAGTGAGATTCAAACTCAATTTCAAGATTAAATTCTCAAGATTATCCTCTCAAATGGAAGTGTTAGGGGTATAGGATCAAAGCTGGCGCGAATGTGTCTTGAATTCTGAGCATATGGAGCTATATTTATGGCTGGATCATATGATATTTGCACCTTCCAAATGACTTTCCAAAATTGGCAATGAATGATGCATGGGTGCATGGGCGTGAACAGGCCCATGAGATCATTGCTTTTGGTCCATAAATGAGTGTGAGAGAGTCTGAAATCAACTTGGATTGCAAGGCAAGTGTACATGGAAACTTAAAGTTTGATCTTTGCCAAATGATGATGCAATGTTCAAGTCATGCGCAGCCTATATAATTCTTGTCTAAAGGTGAGATCAAGAGGAACAACTTTCATGTTCAACACTTTTCCATTTGAAGCTTGTATCATGATGAATTTAGAGGTGGAAGTTTGCAAATTTCAACATGTTGAGAATTTTTCTAAGTGTCAAGCAATATATCTCAATATTGCACCTTGCTTAGCTTTTTATGTGCGCTTAAAATGAGAAACGTGTATTCATCAAAGTTGTAGATCCTTCAAATACCTTCACAATGGTCACAAATTTCATGTCATTTGGATTTGAAATGATAGAGTTATGAATTTTTGAAGTTTGGAAAAATGACTTGTTCAATGGTATAGGTCAAAAGTGACCTATAATGTAGCCTCATATCACATGCTCATAAAAGTTGAATTAGATCTCACTCCAAACATAAAACTTGAATAATACATCTTGAATTTGATTTTGCAACTTGGAAATCTTTCATCTCATAAAAATTGAGAAAGTTATTGCCTTGGGAAGTTGACTTTCAAATTAGGGTTGAGACAAAATGACCTATAATGTTTCAACATAGAAAATGAATTTCCAAGCAAAACTAGCTCTAGGTCTTAACATGAAAGTTGTTTGGAATGTCATTTAGAGTAAGTTTTCTATTAGAATCATTTTAATATGGTGAAAATTGTAGGAGATAGTATACAAATACAAAGACATATTTTTTGTATGATAGTATACAAATATGATACAATCATAAAGTGCTTGGTGATCTTTCCAAAAACAACCCAATGAAAATGGGTAAAGAGGATGCCCAGGTATGAATCCAATGCTAATGCTTATGATGAAATTGCATGAGGGATCTTAGGGTCAAAATTGGGGTCTTATAGTTGCCCCTATTTAAGGACATTCTAACTGAGGAGGCAAAGGTTAAAATATTCATGTCGACCCAGTAGAATGGGCTTAAATAACAACATTTAGAAACAAATTTTGGTCCCTAAGAGACCTCATGATGCATATGACATGAATGTAAAAGTTAATTCTCTTTGGGGAAATATGGCCACAAAGGAAAAGAAATCAGAGAGACCGAAAATCTACAGGAGTATAATGTACTCCGTAAGGAAATCTCATTAAGGAGACAGAGACTCTGGGGAAAGACTAATTATGCGTAGGCGGGGCTACGACTTAAAACTACTAGAGGACTCGAGGAATTCCATACAAGCATGGAAAGAACACAGCAGGGGAAACAACAACATTTGCAGGGGATACGAGTAAGTCAAGATAAAACAAAAGTAGTTGAATCATGCAGGGAAAAGCGATTTCGCTAAGGAAATGCACACTCAACTCAACTTGGGAGAAATAAACATCAACACAGGAGGAGACGAAATCTATTATCTACTACCTGTTACTGGGTAAGGAGATAATAGAGATCTGACAAAGAGGACATCCGTCACTGATTAGGATGAACATATCAAAGATGACTCGCTGAGAAAAGCCAGGAGGGAGTATTCATTACCAGTTATAGCGGTAACTTCATGATCATCAAGCTATGTATAAGCTAGAGATCAAATAACAAGAGTCGCCACCGCACTTTTATTGTTTCCAGGGGAAAAGGGAAAAAGTACGAACAAAACCCAAAAGTAAGAAGTTTTCAAATAAAAACTAATAAAATGTCAGAGATTACAGGTAAGGGGGTTGGTTACACAGAGGGAAGGTGTTAGCACCTAAAGTGTCCTGGATACTCTTAGGGAGCCTTCTTTATGTGCTTATGTATTTGGTACAAAATGATGTTTACAAGCAAATAGAATGGGGGGATGAGAAAAGAATTCATTAAATTTAGTTTTATGTTTGGCAAGACCTTCGGTCTTGTGCCTACGTACCAACATAAAAATGAGGGATCAAAACATCGTAGTTCGTGATACAAATTTCAAAGTGAATGCATTGCTTTTAGTAAAAACTAAGCTTGAAAGGCACAAAGGCCTAAAAGTGGTTTGAATGAGTTCATTCTTTTTGGACTTTTCAAAGTTTAAGTAAAGTATGGTTAAGTTTATTTACAAGTTTGATTTAAGAAAAGAAGTTTGAAAATGCAATGGCATAAGCCCAAAGTTTCTATGTTTTTACAAAGTGGTCAGAGTTTAGAACAAAATAAGTTCAATCAAAGAAGATTTTTGAAAAGGGAGGGAGAGATTTTGAAATTAAAGAAATGGGGAGAAGATGAAGAGACTAATCCTATGCATAAAATTAAAATTTAAGAGTTGAAAAGATCTGACCAAATGGGTAGCAATCCAATAAACAAGAATGTCAATCGAAACCCAGAATTCCCTTGGACTTTTAGAATCAAGCAACACACAAATGCATAATTATATTATCTTAAAGAGAAAAGGCATCAAATAAAGATAGCGAAATCCAAGGTTCACCTACTACATGATCTTCCTCAAATTTAGCCCATAAATCAGATGAATTCCACAAGTCACAGGTTCAAAATAATAGCTTCACAATGATCATGTCGCAAATGAGCTCAAAGGGATCTTGAATGATGTATCAGATGAAGTTTCAAATTGCAAGCACTTGGTTTCTCAACAAGTTGGCATTGGCCAAGTCCTTTATCATAAGAATGTTGCCTAGGTTCTAAGTCCATTTGTCCAAGATCAAGCCAACAGTCCACACAAAAGTTTTTTAGGGTTTTTGTTGTTATTATGTACATTCATGTTCAAAGACCACACAAACAAGCAAACTATATACAAACAAGGAATATCACACAATATGGTCCAAGTGGACAAAGTGAAACTTGCATTAACATAAACAATTAGAATGATATGAACAATGGCAAATGCATAAAAGCTAGAATTAAATGACATTAAAGGAAATGGCTTGAAATTAAAAGTTAGTTGTTAATTGGTTAGAAGCTAGTATTGTTTTGCTTTTGCTTTTCATTTTTTAGACATTGTTTGGAGAACACTCAACCCACTTATCACAAGCATGGATCCTTGAACCAAGACATCTTCCAAAGGAAGGAAAAAAGGCGAAGTTTCCACACAATATCATGAAAGATGGGAGACTTAAAATCTCACTAACTAGAATGCTATGCCTTTTATGTCACAAATTTAACGTTATGTTAAGCAATCGTAATTGGACTTATGTAGAAGTCATAACTATCTTAGGTCGGGCAATACAATATTGGTGTTAATGCATGTTAGTCACATAGTATAATGGACTATGCTCATGAAATATACCACACACAAAAATAATATGCAAAAGTTGTGGCATAATCTAATCCATACTCATGTTAGTCTTTCAATCAACTAGCTTTAGGACTTTGAGATGTCATAGACTATATGAGATGAATTCATAAAGAAAGGGAATAAGATGAAGTGGGAGGGGAATAGATGAAAACTCAAATTGATCAAAGGAGGACTTTTACCAAATTAATATCATCCATTCATTTTGGGAGATGGAATGTATATTCCTTCAATCCCCTAAATCCAATGATATTAACTTGACAAAGTCAAATCAACCTTGACCAAGGCCCAACAACAAGAGTCAAACACAAACAAGTCATCACAATTGATCAACAAAATTATTTGGCATTTATTCAAATTAAAAATACTAAAATAATACATTTAAATTAAATATCGTTTGTCAAATTCCTAAAATCTCATCAAAACACCAAATAAATGGCCATGAGAGTTATCATAGGTCAAACAAGGTCAAAGGACCTTGGAAAAAACTTTTCAGAATTTTTAAAGACTTAAAAGTATTTTTAAACAATTAGAAACAAATGAAAAATCAATTAAATCATGAAAAATATTAATAATGATGCAAAAAATAATTTGAATTCAGAATATGAAAGAGGAAATTATTTTAAATTTTTTGGTGAAACTCTCATATTTTTTGGATCAATATTAAAATTAATATGAATTAATGAAAATATAGTAATTAAAATTAAATTAAGATAATCCAAAAAAACGTGGACCACTTGATCTCCCTCATTAATTGAGGTGGCAGATCAAGTGGTTGAGCGCGCACATTCCACGATGCGCCTGAGTTAAACATCCACACGCTTGGTAATCAATACGTACACTCATGATTAAAACATTTTGAATTCATCTAATGGCTCTGGACCATGCCACATCATTGCCGGAGCAAAGCGTCGGTCATCTTTTCAGGCGACCTTGGCCGGACTGATCTAATCATCACCACATCATAAATGAAAAAGGAGGACATGGTCTGAAAGAAAAAAATGGCGTATAGCACGAATCTGACCTCAATTTTAACTATCTCCTCACATATAGAAAGATATGAGGAGTTGAATTTTGAGGTATGTCAACTGAGTTGCTTCGATTTGACCTCTAAGCATCTCAAACTTCTTGCCTACATTGGTAGGACTTCAAACAACCAAAGAATTAATAGAATTGAGCAAGATTGAGATAAAATCAAAGAGATGAAATTTTCTGGAAAATACCTTCAATATAGGTTTGGATTCAACTGTTCTTTCCTTGGCTCGTGCTTGATCTCACTCAGAATGCTTGTAGAAGTAGAATGAAATGCATAAAAGGTCTTGGATCCCTGGAGTTTTGAATCTAAAAATAGTGACATTCAAACTCAATTTCAAGATGAAATTCTCAGGATTATCCTCTCAAATGGAAGGGTTAGGGGTATAGGATCAAAGCTGGCGCGAATGTCTGTTGAATTCTGAGCATATGGAGCTCTATTTATAGCTGGATCAAGTGATAATTGCACCTTTTAAATCACTTTCCAAAATTGGCAATGGATGATGCATGGGTGCATGGGCGTGTACAGGCCCATGAGATAATTGATTTAGGTCCACAAATGAGTGTGAGAGAGTATGAAATCAACTTGGATTGCAAGGCAAGTGTACATGGAAACTTGAAGTTTTATCTTTGCCAAATGATGATGCAATGTTCAAGCCATGCACAAACTATTCAATTCTTGTCCAAAGTGTATGAACTTGGACTTTTTGGAAAGGTGATATCAAGAGGAACAACTTTCATGTTAAACACTTTTCCGATTGAAGCTTGTATCATGATGAATCTTGAGGTGGAAGTTTGGAAAGGTGAGATCATGAGGAACAACTTTCATGTTCAACTAGCATATATCTCAGTATTCTACCTTGCTTAACTTTTTATGTGAGCTTCAAATAACAAAAGTGTCTCCATCAAAATTGTATATATTTCAAAGAAATTCAAAATGGTTACCAATTTCATGTCATTTAGATTTGAAATGATAGAGTTATGCATTTTTAAATATTGGAAAAATCACTTGCTCAATGGTATAAGTCAAAAGTGACCTATAATGTAGCCTCATATCACATGCTCATAAAAGTTGAATTATCTCTCACTCCGAACATCAAAGTTGAAGTAGGCATCTTGAATTTGATTGTGCAACTAGGAAATCATTCATCTCATAAAAATTGAGAAAGTTATTGCCTTGGGAAGTTGACTTTCGAATTAGGGTTTAGACAAAATGACCTATAATGTTTCAACATAGAAAATGATTTTCCAAGAAAAAATATCTCTAGGTCTCAACATGAAAGTTGTTTGAAATGTCATTTCGAGTATGTTTTCTCTTGGAAGAATTTTGATATGGTGAAAATTGTAGGAGATAGGGTCTAGGGAGACCCAGTTTTGATCAGATGAATTCATTTGGCCAACAACCATCAAGCAATTTAATCAATTGGTGAGATAGCTTGTTGGAGAAGTTACTCAAGATACCTAGTAAAACTAGGGTTTCCAAGGCAAATCACCCTCAAACTCTTGAAGAATGCTTGATCAATATAACATGTAGAGATCATTGGGACTCACATATGATGCTTGTAACCATTCTTGGATCAATTCATGGTTGTGCTCTTTGTCATGAGGGTCTCAAACCCTAGATATGAACTTGATGAATCAATGGAGATCATGCCCTACCTACAAAAGAGTTAGTCAAATGAAAAGACATATTTTTGGTATTTTGGTTAGAAAAATGATAATATACAAGTATGATACAATCACAAAGTGCTTGGTTATCTCTCATAAAACAAAACCCCATGAAAGAGGGGTAAGGAGGATGCCAAGGTATGATCCCAATGCTAATGCTTATGATGAAATTGCATGAGGGATCTTAGGGTCAAAATTGGGGTCTTACAACTGCATCTATTGAAGGACATTCTAACTGAGGAGGCAAAGGTTAAAATCTCCAGGTCGACTCAGTAGAATGGGCTTAAATAACAACATATAGAAACAAATTTTGGTCCCTAGAAGACCTCATGATGCAAATGATATGAATGCAAAAGTTAATGCTCTGTGGGGAAATATTGGCACAAAGGAAAAGAAATCAGAGAGACCGAAAGCCCATAGGAGTATAATGTATTCCATAAGGGAAACTCACTGAGGAGTCAGAGACTCTGGGAGATAAAAGGAGTTATGCATAAGCCATGCTATAACTTAAAACTACTGGGGGACTCGAGGAATTCCAGACAAACGTGGAAAGAACTCACTCGGGGAAACAACAACATCTGCAGGGGATACGAGTAAGTCAGGATAAAACTGAAATACGTGCATCATGCAGGAAAAAGCGATTTCGCAAAGGAGATGCGCTCTCAACTCAACCGGGGAAGCAATAAACTTCAACACAAGAGGAGCAGAAATCTATTATCTACTACCTATTACTGGGTAAGGAGATAATAGAGATCTGACAGAGAGGACATCCGTCACCGATTAGGATGAACATATCAAGGATGACTCGTTGAGAAAAGCCGATTAGTATTCATTACCAGTTACTGGGTAAGAATAGCCTTGCTGGGGAAAACTGCAGAAAATAGGATTTACAACTACCAGTTACTGGGCAAAACACCAAGGGTTAGAGTATTCGTCATCGGTTAGGATGAACATATCAAGGATAAACTCAACAGGGAAGAAAATTCGTCATTAGTTAGGATGAACATATCAAGGATAGACTTGCCTGGGAAATGTCAAAGAGGATATTCGTCATTGGTTAAGATGAACATATTAAGGATAAACCAACTGAACAAAACGTAGGAATTACATCTATCGAATGCTGGATAGAAGACCATGAAAGAGAAAATTTATCATCGGTTAGGATGAACATATCAAGGATAGACTCTGAGAGGAGAGAAAATAGGGATTACATCGATGAGTTACTGATGACACTAAAATTCACCGTACTTTCGACTCTGATTTCGCATGCATTTTAGGTGTTTTATTATTATTTTGTTATGTTATTACTATGTTTTTCTTTGTTTTCAGGTTTTCAGTCTAATCGGAGCCCCGATCGAGAAAAGGAGTGAAAATGAGCTAAAAAGACTAAAATTCAGCATTTTGCACTTGTGGCTCCCACTGTGGCTGGCGCCATGGGTCAAGCCATGACGTGTCCTAGCTTAACTTCCCTCAATTTCCACGTATCCCACTATCTCCACTTGGGCGCCACAATTTACCCTTGTGGCGGGCACCACAAGAAGAAAGTTTTTCCCTCCCAATTTCAAACTGAAGGGCATCCTTGTCATTTCTATTATTTTCCTTGCCTATAAATAGAGACTCGTTTTCATTTGTTTCATCATCCAAACTTAGAGCAAACTTAGTTTCAATTAGGCATATATTCAGTATTTTAAAAGTGGTAATCGCATCACATTGGGGTGTTGCCACAATTGCGTAATCGAGTCTGTGATCGAGTCTGTGATCGAGTCTGTAATTGAGTTTGTAATCGAGTTTGGTGCACTTTGCAAGGAAGTTAATCCTGCCGCCATTTTCATTTCCGTTTCGCATTTTATTTAACCCTCCAATTGGAGCAGGTTTTTATTACTTTGCCTTTATCTACATTTATTTCCCGCACTGTCTTTACTTTATTTATTTCCCGCACTCGCACTACTTTCATTTATTTGCCACACTGTCTTTACTTTATTTATTTCTCGCACTCGCACTACTTTCATTTATTTCTCGCACTCGCACTACTTTTATTTATTTCTCGCACTCGCACTACTTTCATTTATTTCTCGCACTCGCACTACTTTTATTTAAATTAAAATGCACCTTTTCTTTACCATGTCTAATTAAATCTATAAAGGTTAGAATGTAAGGACCGTAGTTGAACCGATAATCCGTACAATTGTTCGTAGAAACACTTAAGGGTTATTTTGACTTTCAACATAAGTTTTCCCGCACTTAATTTCCGGTGGGTAAGATCGAAAGCCGTCCAACGTCCTTTTAAACTTAGTTGTTTTTAACTATTTCAAATACAGCAAAAGAGCTTTGTTTAGTTCATTATGAGTTTTTAACTTAAGAAGAAAGGTGATTTTAAAACTATTTTCGGACGCATTTATAAGTTTAGAGTCTGGTTCGTGAGAACCTCTTTTGGTTAAGAAATCCAGGTTAAAATACTTTTCAACTTAGTCAAGATACTATCATTCTTAAAAATAGGTTTACTACTCTAACGCAATGCGTGCCTTTTTATAAGTGACAATCAGAGGGTTTGATTAGGGAGTACAACTCGGTTCTGAATACGCGAAAGCGACAATTTCCGTTAAATTGGTTCTTTTCAAAGTAGGAAACACTGCCCATAAGTAATTCTATTAGCAAGCACTTGGATTATTAATTGATTATGTGAATTACATTCGAGCCTGTCTTTATTAATTGAATTTTATTTAACACTTTATTTTTCATTGTACACTCTAGAAAACCCCTATTTCGATTACCTTATATAAGCACCATAACAATAAATAACGATAGATTGACACTTGGTCTTTGTGGATTCGACAAACTTTTATATTACTCTGACGCTTTCGTATACTTGCGAAAAGCACGCATCAAGTTTTTGGCGCCGTTGCCGGGGACCAATTACGTCAAATTTCGTACCCTGTTGTTATATCGTTTAGACTTAGGTTATTACCCGCCGGTCAATGCCAAGAACTCGCAGCACCGGAAGCTTAGTATACCCTTTGGCAGAACCTGAACGTTACGCTCGCGCATGTTTATTCTTCCATAGAATTAGGAGAGCTATGGTCGAATATCAAAACCAAAGACCTCTTAAGGATTTCGCCCAACCATCCAACGAAAAACCTAGTTCTAGTATAGTAAACCAGACCATCCCAGCTAATAATTTCGAACTTAAACCCTCCCTGTTGCAACTAGTGCAACAGAGACAATTCACAGGTCTCGCTATTGACAACCCAAACCAACATTTAAAAATCTTTCTCCAATTAGCAGACACTTTTAAAACCAATGGAGCTTCTCCTGAGGCAATCCGTTTAAGATTATTCCCTTTTTCCCTCAGAGATAAAGCCCTATCTTGGTTAGATTCCCTTCCACCCAATTCCATTACGACTTGGGATAACCTTAGAAGAGTATTCCTTGCTAGATACTTTACCCCAAGTAAGACTGTCGTTCTTCGAAACCATATAACCAGATTTACCCAGAACCAAGGAGAATCGTTGTTCGAAGCTTGGGAGAGGTATAAAGAGTTGTTAAGAGCATGCCCACATCATGGGTTAGAAAATTGGTTAATCATTCAGACCTTCTATAATGGACTTCACTATAACACTAAGATGACCATCGACGCTGCCGCAGGCGGTGCACTGATGAACAAACCTTATCCCGAAGCTAGTGCCCTCATCGAAGATATGGCTCAAAACCATCAACCATGGGGAGTTGAACGAGCAACAATTGAGAAAAAGGAAGCCCAAGGAGGAGTACATGAGTTAAGCTTTATAGACATGATGCAAGCTAAAATGGACGCATTAGCCCTCAAGGTCGAGCATATGTGCATAAACCTGAATACTACAGCCGCACTTTCGTCGGATTGTGAGATATGTGGAACCAAAGGACACCAATCTGCAAAATGCAGTCTCTTAAACGAAACCCACTCTGAACAAGTACACTACACCCAAGGGAACCCATATTCGAATACCTATAACCTTGGATGGAGGAATCACCCGAACTTCTCCTATAAGAATAATAACCCTATCCAAAATAATGCACCTCCGAGACAATCAGGTTACCAAGCCCCAAGACCTAATCAACATATGCAACCTGTGCCACCAAAGCCGAGCCTTGAGAAAATTATGGAAAATTTTATCACTGCTCAAACCCAACAAAACAAAGAGTTCATGAACCAGAACATTCACGTTAATGAACTGATTACCCAATTAGGAACCAAGGTTGACCAAATAGTTTCTCACACCAAGATGCTTGAAACCCAAATCTCTCAGGTAGCTTTAAACCATGCCCCCCAAACTACACCTGGAGGACAGTTCCCTGGACAACCTCAACAGAATCTGAGAGGACAAGCCAATGCCATTACCCTACAAAGTGGGAATACTTATGATGAGCCACCAAACCCAAGATTAGGTGAACCCAACACATCTAAGGAATATACCGAACCCACGAACGAAGTAAAGGAACCAGTGGAATCTGAAAACTAGGAAAGTCAAGAAAAAGGAGAAGAACCTAAAGATAAAACCTATATACCACCCCCGCCATATAAACCACCGATACCATATCCACAAAGACTCAAAAAAACCCAGATCAATAACCAGTATTAAAAATTTATTAAGGTCATAGAAAAACTTCACGTAGAAATCCCTTTCACAGAAGCCATCACCCAAATACCTTCTTATGCAAAGTTTCTCAAATACATCCTTACCAACAAACGTATGTAGCGGTGTCTTCGTCACTTTATGATTTATTGACTAAATAAAAAGCAAAGCATACAAAGATAGAGTCGCCACCACACTTCTATTTATCCAAAGGAATGGCTAGAAAGCGAACAAAAGCCTAAGAAGTTTTGCAAAGAAAACTAATAAAAGGTCAGAGATCTGGGTAAGGGGGTAATTATGTCATGGGAAGGTGTTAGGCAACCACAACATCCTAGGTACTCCTAGGGAACCCTTTTCACAACTTGTTGTATTATTATCTGTTTATGAAATATTTTTGTCCAAACATTGATTGAAAGGATGAGAAAAGAATATACAATTTTTATTATTTTTGTGTTTGGATGGATGAACCCATTGCCTACGTACCTTTTCATGAAAGATAAGGATCAAAACGCCGTAGTTCGGCTAAAAGATTTCCAAAAAGTGAGTGGGTTGATTTTAAACAAAAGCCCTAAGGTCTTTCATTATCAAAGGGAGAACACTCGACCTGAGTCAACAATCCAGCATGTGAGAATAGCTTCGACATACTAGAGGGGTTAACCCTGTTATCAGTATGGAAGACTTACGATTCGATCACTAAGGATGAGGTGAGATTTACATCAACCACTATGATAATTCAGATCTATGGCTAATGCATGAAAACTTGATTAACAAGTGGACAAGGGCCACAAAAGGAATTTTAGTGAGTGGAATTAACCAATTAGAAGTATTCACAAAGATGGTCAAAGTTGGCATTAAGTTCAATTCAGAAGAAGTATTGTGAAAATGAAGGTTGAAAATCAAAGGCATAAGGCCTAGGTTTCTAGTTTTGAAAACAAGTCAAAATGTTTGCACAAAAGTTTTCTGGTTTGGGTTAAAATGCAAGTAGAGGTTGTAAGGAAACAAAAGGGTGAGGGTTAAGGGACAAAGCCACACATAGGAGTTGCTTTCTCAAGATCATAGAAATGATCCAAGGAAGTTCCTTTGGAATCAGGCAACACAAGGCAAAAGCAAATAAGCAAGCTCAAAGGAGCAACAAAACTGGAAATGGATTGCCAATAAATGGTCTTACATCCAACTCCGAAAAGAGATGGGAAACGGAGTGCCAATAAATGGTCTTACACCTGACTCCTCAAAACAAAACAGATAGGAAACAGATAGCCAATCAATGCTCTTACATCTGACTCCACAAAACAAAATAGGAAAGGAAATGGAGTGCCAATCAATGGTCTTATATCCAGCTCCCCAAAAGGAACAGGAAACAGATAGCCAATCAATGGTCTTACATCTGACTCCTCAAACAAAGCAAATAACAAATGCAAAACAAACATATGAATGATGCACCAATAAGCAAACAAGCAATCAATTATCACACGCTATACACAACCAAGAGGCTCATACAAGGCTGGGCTTTAGTCAAGGGGTCATATCAACCTCGACAAACAAGCCAGTACTATTATGGGTGGTGAGGCTCTTAACCACTGACATTGACCATCAGGGTGAGCAGATGAAATGGGAGATGAGGGTTAGACCTCATAGCTCTTAACCCAGCCTGGGTGAGCTTTAATCGAAGAAGGTGTGGGGGTTCAGAATGAGGAACCCTATTCCACAATGACTGACTCTATATACAAGATTTTGGGTGTTTATTCAAAATGCGTCAGCACATAGTGCGAGCAAAGTGAAAGACTCAACTGAGTAGCAGGGGATGGATTGCACATCCCTTCTATCTACCAATTGCCTCTTCACTTAGGAGGACTTGAAGTACATGGCACAAATATAAACAATCACAGACATTGCCTCTTAAGGCGGACTTCATCCAAATGCCTGCCAAATAGAAACGACAGGGCTTCCAGACTACATGGAGTTAGAGAAATTACCTAAGTGGTATGCCAACCACAAGCAAAGTAAAGCAACTCAAGTAATGAGTTAAAGCTACAAAAGTACCTGTAAGAAAATCAAACAAGTCAATATTCACATTCAGACAACCTAAACAGTTAACAACAGTCAGACATTCCCAATATGTACAACATGTAAGCCATAAGAGATAAACACTCAAGTGAGTTAGCCACCAAAGGACCTACAACATAACCAAAGGTTAGCAAATAAAGCAAATGCATCTCAAGCAAGGAGATCACATCATCCATTAGAACTAATTGCTTGAACCTGAAATGCAAAGCTCAAATTGTAAGTACAAACCCCTAGGGCCAAGCCTAGGGTCAAAGGCAAAGCAAAAAGTCAAAACAACAACCAATATTCAACGTAAAGCACCTCTAAACAAGTGATAACATGTCCTAAAAAGGACCAGGTCTAAAGCATCAAGCAAAGACATTACATGAGCAATATATGGCAAAGGCAATTACAAAGCACACAATTGGACATCAAGAATCAAAATTCCATATTAAAACAGAAATGAATCAAACAATCATGGAAATTTTTATGTGCACACAACATGTCAAACACTATCATCATGCCAAAAATTAGAAACAACAGAGCTCAATTGACCTAGAAATGAAAGTGAACAAGCATGACATCAAATTCGGTGACACACATTCTCACACCCTACATTCATGTGTCTAAAACACAAATGAAAAATGCTAAAAATGCACAACCAAGCCTCAAAAATCATGCAACATGTTGGGAATCAGCATACCAAATTTCAAATTAATTGGCCAATGTATGAGCATTTCACAATAGAATGAATGAAGCATGTCACATTTGCATACATGTTCAAATAACAGCCCACAATTAAAATTCCAGAAATGATTAAATCATGAAATTAGCATCACAAAATAATAGACATTCACATGATCATGTAGAAAAAAATTGGAAGTGATTTGGATTAATTTTCAATTTTTAGTGATTTTTTTAATTGACATGAATAAAATGAAATAATATTGAAAACATGAAATAATATTAAAATTGAAATGAGAAAATGGAGATTGCCTCATGCATGGAACGAACCATGTATATGCCAAAAATCAAGCGCTGGAAAAGAATAAATCTCAGAAATGCTGCCAATGGGAATCGAAGGAGGTTTGTGTGGTAAGGCGCACTCACGCAAAACACAGTCGTTTTGGCTAATGGAAATAACAATTGGAAAAAACGAAATGTCTCGCGCCAGGATCGATCGCACGAAGGCACGGCTAATAGCGTTCAAACAGTGTATTCAAAAGACTGAACCAGAAAACCCTAGCTACAGTGCTCTACAGCGGCCAGCGGTGATTTCCACCGTCTTCTTCATGAAGACGGTTTCCACCGTTCAAAAGCTTATCACATGCATGTTCCAAATCTATCATCAATTAATCCTAACAGTCCATGGATCATGAGAATCGAAGGAAAACATTTTCACATCCAAAACTTTAAATCAACATTACTCAGTCAATTCTTCACCATTTTTTATGAAATTTATATCAGCATGCTCAGCATTCAAAGCTCTACAAGTCTATGCACATAAAAAGGAGAATTAAGAGGTTCGAATTTCACACCTCTTGAAGAGCAGTCAACAGAAACTGTAGATTCCAGGCCTTGCAAGTGTCCAGATCCAATCCTGAGATGATGTCTTGAAGTTTGATGTATGAATTGAAGCTTGGAGATGCTTGGATCTAGCTCAAATGTCAGTTTCCATCTTCATGTTCTTGAGCTTGATGTGCTTGATTTTGGCTCGAATTCTTCAATCAAGAGCTTGATCTGCACTCAATGATGATCAGAGAACAAGAATATCCAATAAAATCAATGGCTTATGTGAAGAAAATTGAAGTTTCAATTGAGAGCAAAAATGGAGGGAAAAGAAATTTTGGATCTAGAATGAGCAAAAACTCCAGAATTCTGTTATGCTTAAGCTTATATACCATCTCCTAATCACTCTAAAATTTTGATTAGGCTTGTGTTAATTTGGATTAAGTGAAAATGGGGTGTATGACCAAAATTGGAAAATGTGTGGTGCATGGTAAATTTACACGTGAACAGTTGCATGTGCATGAGTATTTTCACTTCAAATCCTCTTATGAACACAATGGCAATGATATTTAGCTCATGTAATGCACCAAATTTGAATTTCCAAATTTCCCTCCAAAATGAGCATGAATGAGCAAATGGTCATGTGGTGAAATTTCATGTAATGTAATGATGGATTTGGAAATTATAGGTCATAAGGAGCAATATGCAAAAAGAGGCACTCAAATTGGAGTTTTGGATCAAAAGTTATGGCTTGTTGAAGTTCCATGGACACATTGCAATCATTTGACCATATCTTCTCAACCATTCATCAGATGCTCATGATCTTGAACTTTTTGGAAATAGGAGAGAGAGATCTTCAACTTTCATGTTGGACAAAAATTCATTTGAAGCTTCTTTGATGTTGGAAAGTCAAGTTGAAGTTGGTCCAAAAACTTTCTATTTTTGGAAACTTGAAATTATAGGTCACTTTCCATTTTGGGAAACTTTTGCACTGGCTTCAAATTCTTCAAAGTAAAGGTTTGACATGATGAATAAGCCTTGTTTGAACATGAATGAGGATGTCAAGATCAATTCTCACACTCAAAGCCTTTAGTTGATTGTACAGTTGACTGAATGGTCCTTAAATGACCTAGACAATGCCTGATGAATTTGGGGCTCAACCACTTGATGAATTTGATTCAAAATGAACCTCTAGCTCATATAAGCTCAAGATAATGACAGGTGGTCCCCAAACCAATAAAATACCATCACCTCCTGTACAAAGGAAAACCTTGAATTGCCTGGCTTGATGACTGCTTAGACTGCAAAACAAATGTTAGATGACATATTTTTGGTGCTTTTGGTTAGTGATTAAACAAGAAAAGCAATGATATACAATGCAAACAATTCCTGGTGATCTAAAACCACTCACAGGGATATCCCACCCACAAGGAAAAGCGCACAAGATGCTTACTGATCCTTGAGGCTTATGCAATGCTATGATATGATGCCATTAGGGATCTTAGGGTAAAAATTGGGGTCTTACAGATGCCCCTATTTAAGGTCATTCTAGCCGGAGAAATGAAGGTTAAAATCTTCGTCTCAACGCGGTAAAATGGGCTTAAATAACAACAATGAGACAAACTTTGGTCCCTGAGAGACCTCATGATGCAATTGTATGAATGCAAATCAAAATATCTCTATGGAGAATATGGGTCCACAAAGAAGAAAAGAAAATCCGGAGAATAGACAAATCCACAGGAATGATGCACTTCATAGTGGAACAGAGACTCTGACGGGACTCTCATGGGGATAATAGAAGAAAATAATGCGTGAGCAGGACACGATTTGAAACTGGAGACTTTACTGGGAAATAAAAAGACTGACACTGGGGAAAAAGAGTTTCCAAAGGGAACAAATCCGATGGAAATAGTCAAGCTGACTCAAAAATGTGTGTATTGGGGAAAACGCCAACACAACAAAACTATCCACAAAGGATACTTCGGATAAAAATCCGGACTCGGGCTGGGGAAAAGATTCACACAGAACCTCCCTGCTGGGGAAAATTGCATATATTGGAGAAAACGCCAATACAGCAAAAGGGTGAATCACAACAGAAACTCCGCTGGGGAATGTCTAACAAAGACTCTCCAGAGGAAGCAAAAGGATGAGGTGTTACCGATTACTCGGTAACAAGCTCAGGAAGAATGAATATCTAAGACCGGTATAAGGGTGAGAGATATCAATCAACCAAAACATCTGAGGAATACCTGAAAAAGGTACATCAACTCAGGAAAATCTGACTCCGCAGGGGACCGATGTCATAATAGGGAGCAGAAAACGAGGAACACCAAGGATACCGGTTACTGGGTATATAATAGGTGACCAACCAAAGCGTGAATTGGGGTTTACCTCCAAAACACTCATCATCCGAAAGGAGGGCTTGAAAAAGCAAATTGACTTACAGGATGGACGTTCGACTTCGCAAAGGGAAAACGAATCTTACTCAAATGGGGAAGGACAAAAGGCTTCAACCACAGAGTGCATGAGATATATTATCCATTACCGTCAGAACGTGGATAGTATACTCGCATGGAAGGAACACCAGGGATACCGGTTACTGGGTATATAGTAGGTGACCGACCGAAAACGTGAATTGGTTTTTACTGCCAAAACACTCATCATCCTGGAAGAGAGCAAAACGCAAACTTGTTAAAGGTTAGACATCCGATTCCACAAGGAATACGAATCTTACTCCGCTGGAGAAACAATCAAAAGATTTTGACCAAGGAGTGCATGAGATATATTATCTATTACCGTCAGAACGTAGATAATATACTCGCATGGAAGGAGCACCAGAGATACCGGTTACTGGGTATATAATAGGTGACCTACCGAAAAGAGAAACAATCGTTACCAACAACTACAGGGTAGACGAAAGATGACTCGCTGGGGATAAATTGCAAGCATACGGCAATTATCCAGGAGACATATCACCGGTTACTAGGAGATACGCTCAAAAAAGGGGTAGAAATGAATATTCGATTCCGCAAAGGGAACACGAATCTTACTCAACTGGGGAAACACAACAGGCTTCGACTGAAGAGTGCATGAGATATATTATCTATTACCGTCAGAACGTAGATAATATACTCGCATGGAAGATTATCCACAACCGGTTACTGGGTTAATAAAGGATAAATCATTCGAAAAGAAAGGCATCGGGATACCAAAACTAGGTATATAATGATGACCGATCAAAAGGAGCAACAATCATTACCAACAAAAGGTTAGATGAAAGAGGACTCGCCGGGGATGCATTGATAAAAAATCAATGATCCGGGGAACAAATCACTGGCAAAACGTGAAAGGACCCGCTGAGGATAAAATTGCTATCATACGGCAATTATCCACAAGAAGGAGGTAATATCAACATCGAATACTGGATGAAGATAACCACAAAGAGGGGATTACATCTACCGAATACTGGGTAGAAAACCACGGACGAGTAACCGTCATCGGTTAGGATGAACAACAAGGTTAACTCTGCACAGGGGAGAAAATAGGATTTACAGCTACCGAATACTGGGTAAAAGACCAAAGACTCAGCTGAAAATAAAGCGAATGATTGCCGGATACTGAGTAATTATCCATCTATACCACGGGGAAGCACAAACTCCGATGGGGAGGATGAAACATCATAGGATTTACAACTACCGAATACGGGGTAGAAGACCACAAAATCCTCCATCAACCAGACTGAACCACAAAGGTTACCTCTACTAGGGGATGAAAGTAGGATTTATAACTACCGAATACGGGGTAGAAAACCATAAACATAGGACTTACAACTACCGGTTACTGGGTAGAGGCCACAAACTCTGCGTGGGGGGCGAAAGGATCACTACTCCGCACGGGGAAAACAAATAGGGTTTATAACTACCAGTTACTGGGTAGAAAACCACAAACTCTGCTGGAGAGCAAGAAAATAGGATTTCCAACTACCAGTTACTGGGTAGAAAACCACAAAGGATAGGACTTACAACTACCGGTTACTGGGTAGAAGGCCACAAACTCTGCTGAGGATAAAGTGAATGATTGCCGGTTACTGAGCAACTATTCATTTATTCCATAGGGAAGTACAAGAGACAGTCACAAAAGGCCAATTTAGGATCAAACTAAAAAGGCAAACTGAATCAAGACTCATCCTAATGAGGATATAACTCAATAGGGAAGACCCATCCCATTATATGTGTAGGGAGGAAACGGAAACAACTGTCATCCACGAGGATATAACTCAGCGGGGAAAGGCAGAAGGAAAGACAGACACTTTTTGCTTAAGGGGCTGACTCTATATTGAGAGATCAGACACACCGACATCTGCTTAGGGGGATCTACTGGGGAGATCTATATCACCACTTAGCAGGAGACAACAATCAAAATATATATGGCAAAAGATGCAACATATATATTTGATTTATGTTTGATAAATGCTGAGAAAACAAACATATCTAACACAAACAGGCCCAGGGAACAAACGCCAGGTACTACACCACAGGAGAAAAAGCCAAGATCACCGGAGAATAAACAATTCTGACGGGATCAGGAAACAGCAAGATCTCTGCAAGGGATTAATCATCAGTCTCAGCTGGGAAAGAGGAGCTCACCGCACAAGCGAGAAATTCCATAAAAGCAACTCCAAACAACTCCACTGAGGGAGAAAAGATCACACAAATAGATTCTGCCACACAAGCAACTCTACTGGGGATCAGAAGTATCAGGAAATCACCAAATCTCTGCAGGGGAGGAATCATCACAGATACAATCCACCATGCCACCAATCTACTGGGGATTTATCTGGGAAAGAGAAGGAGAACTGGGGATCAACCACCAAATACTGAACCTTCCAAAAGGAAACCACAACTGCTGAGGAGGAAAGAAATCACTGCTCTGCTGAAGGGAGGGGAGGTGAAAAACCTCAACAAGCACTCTGAATGAGGAGGAGTCATAACAAAGGCTCTGCTCAACAAAATCATGTTCGGGAGAAATCCGAACAAACACCCTGCTTGGGGGAAAACAAAATCAACAGAAGCTCTGCTTGGGGAGAAACCCCAACAACAATCTGGAGAAAGAGGATACAGCCATGCCAGGAATATGAACAAAAGTCTTACCCTGTTGGAAATCAAGCCACCCTTGGGAGAGCACTAAGAGTTTCTTAAGTATCCTTTCATCATTGTGAATGTTCACTTTGTTTAAAAACAATTTGTTTGTTTAAAACAATGACATTTTATCAATTAAAACATGCAAAACATTTGTTGAATTGAAACAAATAAGAGTGCAAATAATTCGATAAAAGCTCAAATTTATTTGATGGAATGCTAGCCTGCAAATGGCAAGACTCCATAGATCTGTACAAATTTGAAATCGGTGATATATATTGGAAGAGGGCTACATTGAACATAATGACCATTTCTTTACCAATTTGAATCCGATGTATTTGAAGCTTCAGTTGACGATGACTGAGCGAGAATCTCTGACGAAAAGACAGTTGTGAAACAGAAAGTCTTGTAAGGATGCAGTTACTTGCCAAATCCCTAATTTTTGCCTAGATTGCCCCAGGGTGAGGTACTCAATCTAGCGGGATGCAAATACTCTTTTTTTTTCATGTCTCAAACTTTTGCCTGGATCGCCCTTTCGGGTTTTCCACCGAGACGCTCCTTTTTGCCTAAGCCGCCCTTTCGGGTTTTCAACTTAGCGAGCTATTCTGTTTTTATTTTTAGGCAAAGTATTTCTTGACTGCATCTGAATTCACAGGACGAGTGAAATCCTCCCCATCCATTGTCGTAAGCATCAAAGCACCGCTTGAAAAGGCTCGCTTGACAACGTATGGACCCTCGTAGTTTGGAGTCCACTTGCCCCTGGAATCGGGCGCAAAAGACAAGACTTTCTTGAGCACAAGGTCACCTTCTCGGAACACACAAGGCTTGACCTTCTTATCGAATGCTTTCTTCATTCTCTGCTGATATAACTGACCATGACACATGGCAGTCAATCGCTTCTCTTCAATCAGATTCAACTGGTCGTAACAACTCTGGATCCATTCAGCATCAGTCAACTTGGCCTCCATCAAGACCCTCATTGATGGGATCTCCACCTCTACTTGGAGCACAGCCTCCATGCCGTAAACAAGAGAAAAAGGGGTTGCCCCTGTTGAAGTGCGGACAAATGTACGATATCCATGCAAAGCGAATGGCAGCATCTCAAGCCAATATTTGTACGTGACTGTCACCTTCTGGATAATCTTCTTGATATTCTTGTTAGCAGCTTCAACAGCCCCATTCATCTTGGGTCTGTAAGGAGAGGAAATATGGTGTGCAATCTTGAACTCAGCGCACAACTCTTCCATCATCTTGTTGTTCAAGTTAGATCCATTATCAGTAATGATCTTATCAGGCACACCATAACGGCATATCAGCTGATTCTTGACAAACTTCACGACCACCTGCCTGGTCACATTAGCATATGATGCAGCTTTAACCCATTTGGTGAAGTAGTCAATTGCTACGAGAATAAACCTGTGTCCGTTGGACGCTTTCGGTTCAATCATGCCGATCATGTCGATTCCCCACATAGAGAAAGGCCATGGTGATGAAATCACATTCAGAAGTGTTGGAGGAATATGAATCTTGTCCGCATAAATCTGACATTTATGGCATTTCTTCACATATTTGCAGCAGTCAGACTCCATTGTCAGCCAATAGTAGCCTGCTCTCAACATCTTTCTAGCCATGGCATATCCATTGGAATGAGTACCAAATGAACCCTCATGGACCTCAGTCATCAACAGGTCTGATTCGTGTCTATCCACGCATCTGAGCAGAACCATGTCAAAATTTCTCTTGTACATCACTTCACCACTGAGGTAGAAACTGCCTGACAACCTTCTCAAAGTTTTCCTATCTTTCACAGATGCCCCAGGCGGGTAAACCTGGTTCTGAAGGAAATTCTTGATATGAAAATACCAAGGCTTATCGTCTTTGACTTCCTCAACTGCAAATACGTGAGTTGGTCTCTCCAAGCGCATCACGGTGATATTGGGAACTTCATTCCAATACTTGACCATAATCATTGAAGCAAGCGTAGCAAGAGCGTCTGCCATTCGATTATCCTCTCGAGGAATATGATGAAAGTCAACTTCTGTAAAGAACGTTGAAATCCTCCTCGCATAATCTCTGTATGGAATAAGACCAGGCTGATTTGTTTCCCACTCACCCTTGATCTGATTGACAACGAGGGCCGAATCACCATACACATCGAGATGCTTGATCCTCAGATCGATGCATTCTTCTAATCCCATAATACAGGCTTCGTACTCAGCCATATTATTCGTGCATTTGAAAGTTAGCCTTGCTGTAAAAGGAATATGTGTGCCATGAGGAGTAATGATTACTGCCCCAATTCCATTTCCGTACTGATTTACAGCGCCATCAAACACCATCGTCCATCTGGAACCAGGTTCTGGACCTTTATCAAGTGTAGGCTCATCACAATCTTTCATTTTCAAATACAGAATCTCCTCGTCTGGGAAGTCGTACTGAACAGACTGATGATCTTCAATCGGCTGGTGTGCCAAATGGTCAGCCAAGATACTACCTTTAATAGCTTTCTAAGCTCGATACTCGATATCATACTCAGATAACAACATCTGCCAACGGGAAATCCTCCCGGTTAAAGTAGGCTTCTCGAAGATGTACTTGATTGGATCTATTCTGGATATCAACCAAGTTGTATGATTTATCATGTACTGGCGTAAACGCTTAGCAGACCAAGCCAAAGCACAGCATGTCTTCTCAAGCATAGAGTACCGAGACTCACAATCAGTGAACTTCTTACTCAGGTAGTATATAGAAGATTATTTCTTTCCTGATTTGTCTTGCTGACCAAGGACACAACCCATGGAGTCTTCAAGAACAGTCAGATACATGATCAGAGGTCTTCCTTCTACAGGCGAAGACAAGATCGGAGGTTCAGACAGATACTCTTTGATATTGTCGAAAGCTTTCTGGCAATCCTCGGTCCAATCATGAGACTGATCTTTCTGGAGGAGCTTGAATATCGGCGCACATGTGGCAGTCATGTGGGATATAAATCTGGAAATGTAGTTCAAGCGGCCAAGAAAACCTCGGACTTGATTCTCAGTTTTGGGCGCATGCATCACTTGTATTGCTTTGACCTTTGCAGGCTCAACCTCAATACCTCTCTCGCTTACAATAAAACCCAATAACTTGCCAGAACGGACTCCAAATGTACATTTGTTGGGATTCAGACGAAGCTTGTACTTCCTCAGACGCTGAAAAAGCTTCAACAAATGCTCAACATGTTCCACTTCCGTTCTTGACTTAGCAATCATATCGTCGACATAGACCTCGATCTCCTTGTGCATCATGTCATGAAACAAGGTAGTCATAGCTCGTTGATACGTGGCTCCGGCGTTCTTCAAACCGAAGGGCATCACTCGATAACAGAATGTTCCCCAAGGTGTGATGAATGTTGTCTTCTCCATATCCTCGGGTGCCATTTTGATTTGATTATATCCGGAAAATCCATCCATAAATGAGAAGACTTTGAATTTAGCTGTATTGTCTACCAACATGTCAATGTGTGGTAGAGGGAAATCATCTTTTGGACTAGCTTTATTCAAATCACGGTAATCCACACAGATCCGGACTTTTCCGTCTTTCTTAGGCACAGGCACAATGTTGGCCACCGATTGAGGATACGTAGAAGTCACCAGAAACCCCACATCAATTTGCTTCTGAACTTCCTCTTTGATCTTCACTGCCATATCTGGATGAGTTCTTCTGAGCTTCTGCTTCACTGGCACACACTCAGGCTTCAAAGGCAGGAAATGTTGCATAATATTTGTATCTAGACCCGGCATGTCTTCATACGACCAAGCGAAGATATCAGAATATTCTCGTAGCAAACTGATCAACCCCTTCTTGACAGACTCTTCAAGGAGTGCCCCAATCTTCACCATTCGAACACAATCTTCAGACCCCAAGTTGACTGTTTCCAAACTCTCAAGATGCGGCTGAATGATCTTCTCTTCGTGCTCAAGAAGACGGGTAATCTCATCAGGAATCTCTTCAACATCATCTTCCTCTGCCTCGAATACAGGGAATTCAAAATTGGGAGATGGTGTTGGATCATTATGTTCAATGGGTTTTAGAATCAACCTGCATTATGATTTTGGATAATAAAGCTTTAGAATTTAAACAACCAAATCATTATGCAGATGAAAAGATTGCTTTTATTCTTGTTTTTAGGGTTTTTGTGATCACCAATTTCATGCAAAAAGCAAAAAGTGAAAACGATTGGAAAAACAAATGTTTAACATGAATTTATTGAATGAAATATCATTGTATATATGATGCCAACAATGTCATCACTTCTCCTTTTGGCATGGGAGAAGGGTTTTTAAACAAAGCAAACATATTACACTGACTTATGAATGACCGTAGGAACATCCACAACGACCCAATTGTGGCAGATCCCGCCAGGGATGACAAAATTGTTAGTATCCTCTGCATCTTGTTCCAAAATAGCAGCAGCTTCCTCGCTCTGATCGGTGTGGATGAAACCTCCACTCTTGAATAATCCTTTGTCGTTGAAGATCCCAGAAGAATAGCCAATGCCAGCCCGAGACTTGTTGTCTTCAAGCTCGATCATTTTTCCTAAACCAGCAACTGCACCGCATTCGATGGCTAGTTTCGCATCTCGATAGGAAGCAAATGAAGGAGACCTCTTCTTAACAGCCTCGACTATAGATAATGCTTGGAAGGGAGTTCCAACTTAATCCTCAGCATCTATGTATGAGAAAGAAGACAAGTGGCTAACCAGGAGAGCCTTTTCTCCCCCTACCACAACCAGTTTCTTGTTCTTAATGAATTTCAGCTTCTGGTGTAGGGTGGATGTCACGGCGCCAGCCTCGTGAATCCATGGTCTACCAAGGAGACAACTATAAGATTGGTGGATATCCATAACCTGAAAGGTAACTTGGAAATCACTTGGTCCAATCATGATTGGGAGATCAACTTCCCCAATCACAGTCTTACGCGACCCATCAAAAGCTTTCACAACAACTCCACTCTGCCTCATGGGAGGCCCTTGAAATAACAATCTAGAAAGAGTGGATTTAGGCAATACATTAAGAGATGACCCAGTGTCCACCATCACGTTGGACATGACGTCGTTCTTGCAATTCATGGATATATGTAAAGCCATGTTGTGGTCTCTTCCCTCCTCAGGGTGATTAGCGTCACAGAAACTCAAAGTGTTGCAAGCAGTAATGTTTGCAACAATGCTGTCAAACTGTTCTATAGTGACATCATGATCAACATAAGCCAAGTCCAAAACTTTCTGCAGAGCCTCCCTATGGGGTTCTGAATTCAGCAGCAAAGATAACACGGAGATATTGGACGGAGTTTGTAGAAGTTGGTCTACAACGTTGTACTCACTCTTCTTGATGAGCCTCAGCATCTCATCACAGTCTTCATTCACAGTGCCACTAGGGCCAACAGAAGAAGTAGGAGTCTTTTGTACCGCGGAGGATTTAGCAACAGGTGCCGGATTTGGAGAATTAACCGCATTCCCAACCGGACGCTCAACACAGTCAGCTCTAGCTTGAGGCTTCGGGGGTGCAGAAAACACACGACCGCTACGGGTCAACCCACTGACATCAGCTATATTCACAACAGATGGAGAAGGCAAGGGCACTTCTTTCCCATCTTCAATAGCAACAGCATTATAGCGGAATGGAATTGCTTTATCAGATGAATAAGGCACTGGGCCAGCAGGCTTGATAATCAGGGCAGGAGAAACCTTCTACTTGCTACCATCATATCGAATGACAACAGGCTCAGGGATCCTGAACACCGGAGAAATCACGTTAACTTCTGGTTCATCTTCATCAACATTTCTGTTCTGAAGGATCTCGATGGTCCCATCGTCCAGCAATTCTTGCAGATCTTTACGCACTTGGCGACAACCCAAACGATTGACAGAGCAGATACGACATTTGTCATGGTCGTGCTCCAGATGACTCTAATCACATAGTAGGCGATGCAACTCAACCAATGACTGTCGAATATGGCTAACATATGTGACCTTGTACTTGCCAGGGCAACCCTGGACCATGTTAACCGACCTCCCATGCTTGGGCAATGGGTTCATTGTAACATTAGGACCTGAGTCTTCAAAGCTCAGAATACCGCATCTCATAAGATCTTGAACCTTAGTCTTCAACGAAAAGCAGTTTTCCACATTGTGACCCGAAGCACCAGAGTGGTAAACACAATGCTGATCAGGCTTATACCACCATTGCGGGTTAGCAGGTATAGCCGGAGGATCCCTGGGAGTAATCAATTTCCGCTCTATCAAAGAGGGATACAGCTCTACGTATGATACAGGAATTGGATCGAAAGTGATCTTCTTCCTCTCATAACTCGTACTAGCCTGATTAATGTTGCGAGGCTGGTAGGCCTGTTGTTGAGGACGATGCTGTTGTTGATACTGTTGAGATGGTAGCTGATGATGATTATTCTGCTGCTGATATTGCTGAACGCACAGGCTTCCTCCTTACGGAGGGTCTTCTGGATTTAACATGGGATTGCACAGCATGTGCCTCTCCATCTTTCTTCTTCGCAAACGCCCCATATCGTTTGCTAGAAGATCCTTCTTCTTTGGATAGCCGTCCCTCACAGACTCCGTCTTCTAATCGCATCCCCATGTTCACCATCTCGGTGAAGTCAGAAGGAGCGCTAGCAATCATCTGCTCGTAATAGAATGAACTCAAGGTCTTCAGAAAGATCTTGGTCATTTCCTTCTCTTCTAGCGGATGAGTAATCTGAGCTGCCAACTCTCGCCACCTCTGGGCGTACTCTTTAAATGTCTCTTTGTCCTTCTGGGACATGGCTCTGAGCTGATCCCG
Organism: Lathyrus oleraceus; assembly: GCF_024323335.1. Lineage (NCBI taxonomy): Eukaryota > Viridiplantae > Streptophyta > Magnoliopsida > Fabales > Fabaceae > Lathyrus > Lathyrus oleraceus. The sequence continues at coordinate 366,604,843 of NC_066580.1, forward strand.
ATCAGGAGCCATATCCACATTATATTTGTATTGCTTGACGAAAGCTTCGCCAAGATCATTGAAGGAACGGATGTTTGCACTGTCCAAACTCATATACCATCGCAGTGCAACACCGGACAAACTGTCCTGAAAATAATGAATGAGCAGCTGATCATTATCCGTTTGAGTAGACATTTTCCTGGCATACATAACCAGGTGGCTGAGAGGGCAGGTGTTCCCCTTGTACCTCTCAAAGTCTGGGACCTTGAATTTGACAGGTATTTTCACACCGGGAACTAAACAGAGCTCGGCGGCAGACTTGCCGAATAAATCTTTTCCTCGAAGATTCTTCAACTCCTTGCGGAGTTCAAGAAATTGGTCATTCATATCAACCATCTTCTCATGAAAATTTGGGCCCTTAGACGACTCAGAATGATAGATGGTGTCGTCTACCCTGGGAACGGTATGCACGACAGGAGGAGGCACAACAAGGACCGGGCTAGATGCCGACATGGAAGCAAAAGTCGGCGCAGGAATATCCGGCATAAAGCCAGGAGGCATCCCCCACGGAAACCCGGACGGCATGGTTGTTGGCACAAAGTGGGCACTAGCAGCTGGCACTATAGAGGAGACAATCTCAGAAATGATTGTCCTCTGGGGATGAGTTGCAGGTGTTGGAGACGGCTGATTCTGAGGTGCCAGAAAAGATTCCATCAAAGCGCTCAGTCTGGCGACTTCGTCTTTAAGCTCACGGTTTTCTTGCTTAAGATGATCCATCAATCTGGAAGAGTTGGCTCTGGTGTAGTACCGATGAGTCAGCTTGTCTTCAAAATAAATGAAGAGCACAGAGTTAGGCCACATACAAGAAGACCGGAACAAACACCTGCTTATGCGAATGATGCATGCAATGCTCGTGCACATGATTTGTTTTTATTTTCGAAGGAACTTTAGGGTATTATTTGCAAATTTTGAATATTAAGCATTTAATCGCATATGGAAAATATCTCATCAAATATATTTGAGAAAAAGAAGTACAACATTGTCAATTATTACAAGAGAAAAGGAAAATAAATAACCTATGGATCCCTAGAAGCTCGGGATGCCGGAAGATAAGCTGCACGAAGCCTCTTAATCTCTCTTTCATATGCTGCTTCCATATCCGCCTTCTCTTTGGCTAATCTGTCATACCTCCTTTTCCAGAACTTGGAAGACTGAGGAAGTAAAGAAGTCCAAGCATCGTTCGGATCATCAATGACCTGATGCTCAAGGAATTCGATCAGAGCATCCTTCTCCTTAAGCTGTTGAAGCAACTCTTCTCTTTCACGGATCCAGGCACGTGAAAGGTCTTTGTCTCTCAACTCCTCTACGCCTTGGTTAGGGAGGGTTGAAGGCCCAGCCACAACCAAAGGTGTAGGTCTCGGATAATCATAAGGCATGAGATACTCAGATACTCTCTTCCTTACCCAAGTAGTATACGGCTCCAAAGCTATACAGTTCTTCGGACCCAACTCACTTCTACCCTTTTTGTGAATCTTGCGCCAAGCGCAGATCATCCTTGCTTTCAGGCCTTGGGGATCTTTACCCTCTTGAAAGAACACACCTTCTAACTAAATGTTATTAGGTTTATCCTTTAGGGGGAACCCAAGCTGACGACGTGCTAAGATAGGGTTGTAGCTAATTCCACCACATGTACCAAGAAGAGGCACATTGGAGAATTCACCACAAGAGTTGATGATCTGGACACCGTCATATGCACTATCATACTAAGAGATATCATCATTAGTGAGAGACATGAGTCTCGTAGACCACCATAGACATCCCTTGTTATCCTTGAAAGCGACCGTTTGCGGTAAGTGAGAAATAAACCACTTATACAACAGAGGCAAACAACACACAATAGTGCCACCACCCTTTGCATTCCTCAGATGCAAAGAGAAATAGGTATCACCCAATAGAGTCAGAACGGGATTAAGAACAGAGAAGATCCTAATAGCGTTCATATCCACAAATTTGTCGATGTTGGGGAACAATACCAATCCATAGATGAGAAGCACAAATATGGCTTCAAAGGCATCCTCACTCATGGCCTTCCAATAAACGGTAGCTTGAGCGATGAGGAACTCAGAAGGGAGACCTTGAATTCCACCTTTAGAAGTCATATGAGCACGAATCAGAGACTCATCTATGTGAAACAAGTCAGCTATCTCTTGAGAAGTAGGAATACTCTCCAAGCCACTGAACGACAACTGGTCCAGAATCGGAATACCCACAAGATGAGCATACTCCTCAAGGGTAGGCAACAACTGAAAGTCTGGAAAAGAGAAGCAGTGATACAGAGGATCATAGAACTGCACCAAAGTACCCATCAACCCTTCATCGACCTGAATAGTCAAAAGAGGCAGAAGCTTCCCATAACGAGCTTTGAAACCCAAGGGATCTAATACATAAGATGTCAGATTCCTTAACTCTTTCAGATCGGGTTGTTTGAAGCTGTACTTCTTTGTATGCCTTTTTTGTCTTTCCATATCTGAAAATTTTGCAAATAAACCCCTTAAGTTCCTTGAAAATTTTCTTTTTATCTGATGATATGGATGCAGATGAATGCATGAATGCATGAATGCAACAATCACACTCAAGGATCAAGCAAAGCACACCAGACAAAGGTCATGGGATGGTTCATATTATCCCTAATATTAATCATCCATTTTGGTGGATTATGGTTTTCACCTTATCGACACCTAAGTTCCATTGATATTAACGATATACGAACGGTTCAACCATCCTTAATATCAATCATCCATTTTGGTGGATTATGGTTTACACCTTGTCGACACCCAAGTTCCATTGATATTAAGGATGTCTGAACGGATCAACCATGAATCACGGGTTTGTTGTGAGTCACGAGCATGGAGTCTCGGTTAAGAACCACCCAAAGGGAGTGTACTATGGTTTAAACCTGCCGAACATGTTCTACCAGAGGTTCCCATAGTCATCATCCCATCTCTCGAATATTATCGGAGGAACGAATACTCGTATTCCAAAAATATTCTCAAGAGAGACTCTTATGAGTGTAGTATCGCGTAACAATCGCATCAAATTTGACATTTGAACGACCTCCGCACTACGTCCTAAAAATAGGCCAAGATGGGCTTGTTAAACTAAGGTCCTTGGCTTCTAAGGCACATATTGGAAGAATAATGCCTAACCACAAATGACTTGTGTGACATCATTAATCCAACATGACCTCCACCAAGTGAATGGACTCGCAAGTCAACTTGCTAAGGAATAACTCCACACAAGTCGACGAGACTATGCCATTCTCCTATCATAAGGTGCACTCGAGCTCGGGTATAGAACTCATCTCACAGAGATCACTAAACAAGCAGGAAATTGATATATCAAGCAATTCAAGCATTACAATCAATACAGTAATCCCAAATTGCACCAAAAATATGTCATAAACAGATAATACAACAATTGTGAAAAGTAGGCAAACCCACCAAGGATATTTTTATCCCCAGCAGAGTCGCCACTTTTCTGTAGCGGTGTATTCGTCATTTTATGATTTATTGACTAAATCAAAAGCAAAGCATACAAAGATACAGTCGCCACCGCACTTCTATTTATCCAAAGGAATGGCTAGAAAGCGAACAAAAGCCTAAGAAGTTTTGCAAAGAAAACTAATAAAAGGTCAGAGATCTGGGCAAGGGGGTAATTATGTCATGGGAAGGTGTTAGGCACCCACAACATCCTAGGTACTCCTAGGGAACCCTTTTCACAACTTGTTGTATTACTATCTGTTTATGAAATATTTTTGTGCAAACATTGATTGAAAGGATGAGAAAAGAATATACAATTTTTATTATTTTTGTGTTTGGATGGATGAACCCATTGCCTACGTACCTTTTCATGAAAGATAAGGATGAAAATGCCGTAGTTCGGCTAAAAGATTTCCAAAAAGTGAGTGGGTTGATTTTAAACAAAAGCCCTAAGGTCTTTCATTATCAAAGGGAGAACACTCGACCTGAGTCAACAATCCACCATGTGAGAATAGCTTCGACATACTAGAGGGGTTAACCCTGTTATCAGTATGGAAGTCTTACGATTCGATCACTAAGGATGAGGTGAGATTTACATCAACCACTATGATAATTCAGATCTATGGCTAATGCATGAAAACTTGATTAACAAGTGGGCAAGGGCCACAAAAGCAACTGAGTGAGTGGAATTAACCAATTAGAAGTATTCACAAAGATGGTCAAAGTTGGCATTAAGTTCAATTCAGAAGAAGTATTGTGAAAATGAAGTTTTAAAATCAAAGGCATAAGGCCTAGGTTTCTAGTTTGGGTTAAAAGATGGTCAAAGTTTGCCCAAAAGTTTTCTGGTTTGGGTTAAAATGCAAGTAGAAGTTGTAAGGAAACAAAATGGTGAGGGTTAAGGGACAAAGCCACACATAGGAGTTGCTTTCTCAAGATCATAGAAATGATCCAAGGAAGTTCCTTTGGAATCAGGCAACACAAGGCAAAAGCAAATAAGCAAGCTCAAAGGAGCAACAAAACTGGAAATGGATTGCCAATAAATGGTCTTACATCCAACTCCGAAAAGAGATGGGAAACGGAGTGCCAATAAATGGTCTTACACCTGACTCCACAAAACAAAACAGATAGGAAACATATAGCCAATCAATAGTCTTACATCTAACTCCACAAAACAAAATAGGAAAGGAAATGGAGTGCCAATCAATGGTCTTATATCCAGCTCCCCAAAAGGAACTGGAAACAGATAGCCAATCAATGGTCTTACATCTGACTCCTCAAACAAAGCAAATAACAAATGCAAAACAAACATATGAATGATGCACCAATAAGGAAACAAGCAATCAATTATCACACGCTATACACAACCAAGAGGCTCATACAAGGTTGGGCTTTAGTCAAGGGGTCATATCAACCTCGACAAACAAGCCAATACTGTTATGGGTGGTGAGGCTCTTAACCACCGACATTGACCGTCAGGGTGAGCAGATGAAATGGGAGATGAGGGTTAGACCTCATAGCTCTTAACCCGGTTTGTGTGAGCTTTAATCGAAGAAGGTGTGGGGGTTCAGAATGAGGAACCCTATTCCACAATGACTGACTCTATATACAAGATTTTAGGTGTTTATTCAAAATGCGTCAGTACTTAGTGCGAGCAAAGTGAAAGACTCAACTGAGTAGCAGGGGATGGATTGCACATCCCTTCTATCTGCCAATTGCCTCTTCACTTATGAGGACTTGAAGCACATGGCACAAATATAAACAATCACAGACATTGCCTCTTAAGGAGGACTTCAGCCAAATGCCTGCCAAACAGAAACGACAGGGCTTCCAGACTACATGGAGTTATAGAAATTACCTAAGTGGTATGCCAACCACAAGCAAAGCAAAGCAACTCAAGTAATGAGTTAAAGCTACTAAAGTACCTGTAAGAAAATCAAACAAGTCAATATTCACATTCAGGCAACCCAAACAATTAACAACAGTCAGACATTCCCAATATGTACAACATGTAAGCCATAAGAGGTAAACACTCAAGTGAGTTAGCCACCAAAGGACCTACAACATAACCAAAGGTTAGCAAACAAAGCAAATGCATCTCAAGCAAGGAGATTACATCATCCATTAGAACTAATTGCTTGAACCTGAAATGCAAAGCTCAAATTGTGAGTACAAACCCCTAGGGACAAGCCTAGGGTCAAAGGCAAAGCAAAAAGTCAAAACAGCAACCAATATTCAACATAAAGCACCTCTAAACAAGTCATAACATGTCCTAAAAAGGACCAGGTCTAAAGCATCAAGCAAAGGCATTACATGAGCAAGATATGGAAAAGGCAATTACAAAGCACACAATTGGACATCAAGAATCAAAATTCCATATTAAAACAGAAATGAATCAAACAATCATGGAAATTTTTATGTGCACACAACATGTCAAACACAATCATCATGCCAAAAATTAGAATCAACAAAGCTCAATTGACCTAGAAATGAAAATGAACAAGTATGACATCAAATTGTGTGACACACATTGTCACACCCTACATTCATGTGTCTAAAACACAGATGAAAATGCTAAAAATGCACAACCAAGCCTCAAAAATGATGCAACATGTTGGGAATCAGCATACCAAATTTCAAATTAATTGGCCAATGTATGAGCATTTCACAATAGAATGAATGAAGCATGTCACATTTGCATACATGTTCAAATAACAGCCCACAATTAAAATTCCAGAAATGATAAAATCGTGAAATTAGCATCACAAAATAATAGACATTCACATGATCATGTAGAAAAAAATTGGAAGTGATTTGGATTAATTTTCAATTTTTAGTGATTTTTTGAATTGACATGAATAAAATGAAATAATATTGAAAACATGAAATAATATGAAAATTGAAATGAGAAAATGGAGATTGCCTCATGCATGGACCGAACCATGTATATTCCAAAAATCAAGCGCTGGAAAAGAATAAATCTCAGAAATGCTGCCAATGGGAATCGAAGGAGGTCTGTGTGGTAAGGCGCACTCACGCAAAACATAGTCGTTTTGGCTAATGGAAATAACAATTGGAAAAAACGAAATGTCTCGCGCCAGGATTGATCGCACGAAGGCACGACTAATAGCGTTCAAACAGTGTATTCAAAAGACTGAACCAAAAAACCCTAGCTACAGTGCTCTACGGCGGCCAGCGGTGGTTTCCACCGTCTTCTTCATGAAGACGGTGGCGCTACAGTGCCATGTTCAAAAAAAAAATTCTAGATTCATGCAAAAGTTATACCGTTCCAAAGCTTATCACATGCACGTTCCAAATCTATCATCAATTAATCCTAACAGTCCATGGATCATGAGAATCGAAGGAAAACATTTTCACATCCAAAACTTTAAATCAACATTACTTAGTCAATTCTTCACCATTTTTTATGAAATTTATATCAGCGTGCTCAGCATTCAATGCTCTACAAGTCTATGCACATAAAAAGGAGAATTAAGAGGTTCGAATTTCACACCTCTTGAAGAGCAGTCAACAGAAACTGTAGATTCCAGGCCTTGCAAGTGTCCAGATCCAATCCTGAGATGATGTCTTGAAGTTTGATGTATGAATTGAAGCTTGGAGATGCTTGGATCTAGCTCAAATGTCAGTTTCCATCTTCATGTTCTTGAGCTTGATCTGCACTCAATGATGATCAGAGAACAAGAAAATCCAATAAAATCAATGGCTTATATGAAGAAAATTGAAGTTTCAATTGAGAGCAAAAATGGAGGGAAAAGAAATTTTGGATCTAGAATGAGCAAAAACTCCAGAATTCTGTTATGTTTAAGCTTATATACCATCTCCTAATCACTCTGAAATTTTGATTAGGCTTGTGTTATTTGGGATTAAGTGAAAATGGGGTGTATGACCAAAATTGGAAAATGTGTGGTGCATGGTAAATTTACACGTGAACAGTAGCATGTGCATGAGTATTTTCACTTCAAATCCTCTTATGAACACAATGGCAATGGTATTTAGCTCATGTAATGCACCAAATTTGAATTTCCAAATTTCCCTCCAAAATGAGCATGAATGAGCAAATGGTCATGTGGTGAAATTTCATGCAATGTAATGATGGATTTGGAAATTATAGGTCATAAGGAGCAATATGCAAAAAGAGGCACTCAAATTGGAGTTTTGGATCAAAAGTTATGGCTTGTTGTAGTTCCATGTACACATTGCAATCATTTAACCATATCTTCTCAACCATTCATGAGATGCTCAAGATCTTGGACTTTTTGGAAATAGGAGGGAGAGATCTTCAACTTTCATGTTGGAGAAAAATTCATTTGAAGCTTCTTTGATGTTGGAAAGTCAAGTTGAAGTTGGTCCAAAAACTTGCTATTTTTGGAAACTTGAAATTATAGGTCACTTTCCATTTTGGGAAACTTTTGCACTGACTTCAAATTCTTCAAAGTAAAGGTTTGACATGATGAATAAGCCTTGTTTGAACATGAATGAGGATGTCAAGATCAATTCTCACACTCAAAGCCTTCAGTTGACTGTACAGTTGACTGAATGGTCCTTAAATGACCTGGACAATGCCTGATGAATTTGGGGCTCAACCACTTGATCAATTTGATTCAAAATGAACCTCTAGCTCATATAAGCTCAAGATAATGATAGGTGGTCCCCATACCAAGAAAATACCATCACCTCCTGTACAAAGGAAAACCTTGAATTGCCTGGCTTGATGACTGCTTAGACTGCAAAACAAATGTTAGATGACATATTTTTGGTGCTTTTGGTTAGTGATTAAACAAGAAAAGCAATGATATACAATGCAAACAATGCCTGGTGATCCAAACCACTCACAGGGATATCCCACCCACAAGGAAAAGAGCACAGGATGCTTACTGATCCCTGAGGCTTATGCGATGCTATGATATGATGCCATGAGGGATCTTAGGGTCAAAATTGGGGTCTTACAACGTAGACTCGACGATCCGAAACCCTTGGAATGCAATTCTATTTCCGAGAATAAGTTAGCCAAAAAGGATAAAGATCCTGGAAATTTCTCCATTCCTTGTCTTTTGGGTAGTCATGTCATCGAAAAAGCTTTTCTAGACTTAGGAGCTAGTGTGAGCTTAATGCCTTTAGCAGTTTGTGAGAGGTTAAACTTAGGAGAATTACAGCCTACTAAGATGTCACTTCAGTTAGCCGATAGATCTGTTAAGTATCCGATAAGTATTTTAGAAGATGTCCCTGTTAGGATAGGCCAGTTATTTATCCCTACTGATTTTGTTGTCATGGACATCAAAGAGGATAATGATATATCAATCCTTCTAGGTAGACCATTCTTATCAACTGCTGGAGCCATAATAGATGTCAAGAGATGAAAGTTGACCTTTGAGAAAGGTGACGAGAAGATAGAATTTATAGTTTCGAAATTTCTTATGGCCCCTTTGATGGGAGATGCATGTTATGCCTTAGATATCATTGATGAATGCGTTAGGGAATTAGAACAAGAAGAAATCATAAAAACAATTAAGTTGCCATCAACCCTCATACTAGAAGATGATGACTTTAGGAAACCCTACATCGATGATAACATTTACGAATGCTTATCCCTTACCCCAGATCCTATGCCATGCCCTAAGAAACCAAACTTAGAACTTAAGGAACTGCCTAAGAACCTGAGATATGAGTTCCTCGATGAAGAGATGAACCGTCCAATTATAGTCAGTGCTACCTTGAGCCAAGAGGAAACAGACCAACTTTTAGACGTTTTAAGAAGATATCCCTCAACCTAAGGATAAAATATCTCTGACCTGAAAGGTATAAGCCCATTTGTATGCATGCATCGGATTTTGCTCGAAGAAGATTCAAAACCCTCCAGAGAACATCAAAGAAGAATAAACCCTATAATGAGTGATATTGTTAAAAAAGAAGTTCTTAAGTTACTTGAGGCAGGTATAATCTACCAGATCTCGGATAGTAAGTGGGTGAGCCTTGTGCATGTAGTACCTAAAAAGGGAGGCATCACAATCGTACAAAACGAAAAAGGTGAACATGTAGCAAAACGGATGGAAGGAGGATGGCGGATGTGCATAGACTATAGAAAGTTAAATAAAGCAACCAGGAAGGATCATTTCCCTTTACCATTTATAGACCAGATGTTGGAGCGTCTAGCCAGACACTCTTACTTCTTCTATCTAGATGGATACTCTGGATTCTTCCAAATACCTATCCACCCCGAAGATCAAGAAAAAACTACCTTTACATGCCCTTATGGAACTTTTGCCTACAGACGAATGCCATTCGGCCTCTCTAACACCCCAGCTACTTTCCAACGCTGCATGATGTCAATCTTTGCATATTACCTAGATGGTATCATGGAAGTATTTATGGATGATTTCTCGGTTTGCGAATTTGATTTTCACAATTGTCTTGCTAACCTTGAGAAAATCCTGGAGAGATGCGTGGAGGTGAACCTTGTACTAAATTGGGAAAAGTGTCATTTCATGGTGACCGAAGGGATTGTTTTAGGACATATAGTTTCCGAAAAAGGTATAGAGGTAGATAGAGCTAAGATAGAAGTTATAGAGAACCTAAAACCACCCAAAACTATCAGAGAAGTCCGAAGTTTCCTTGGACATGCTGGATTCTACCGGCGTTTTATCAAGGACTTCTCCAAAATAACTAAACCTTTAACTGGCCTTTTAATGAAAGATGCTGAATTCATTTTCGATGGAAAATGTAATGAAGCATTTAATATTTTAAAATAAGCGTTAATATCAGCACCTATTATGCGACCCCTGATTGGTCAGAACCTTTTGAGATAATGTGCGACGCTAGTGATTATGCCGTTGGAGCCGTTCTAGGACAAAGGAAAGATAAAAAATTACATGCAATTTATTATGCCAGTAGAACCCTAGACGCTGCCCAACTTAACTACGCAACAACTGAAAATGAGTTACTCGCTGTAGTTTTCGCTATAAACAAATTTAGATCTTATCTAGCAGGAGCCAAAATTATAGTTTACACTGATCATGCTTCCATTCATTACCTATTAAGTAAAAAAGATGCCAAGCCCAGGTTACTCTGATGGATTCTGTTACTACAAGAGTTTGATTTAGATATAAGAGATAAAAAAGACACTGAAAATGTAGTAGCTGATCACCTTTCTAGGCTAGAACATCTAAAATCAGACTTAGTACCCATAAATGATGATTTTGCCTATGACAGTCTGATAGCTAGACTAGAAACCATTGCAGATGATAGCCTAGGCCCTCATGAGCAGTTCCAAAAATCCTTAGCTATAAGTAACATACCATGGTATGCAGACTTTGTTAATTACCTAGCTGCTGATATCGTACCCCCTGATTTTGACTACCACCACAAGAAGAAGTTCTTTAACGATGTGAGAAACTTTTATTGGGATGAACCGCTCCTTTTCAAAAGGGGTAAAGATGGAATTTTTTGCCGTTGCGTTCCAAAAGAGGATGTAAAGAGTATAATTGAGCATTGTCACTCCGCACCCTATGGTAGACATGCGAGCACGTCTAAGACATACGCCAAGATTCTTCAAGTTGGCCTATTCTGGCCTACCATGTGGCGTGATGTCCATGCTTGCATTGTCAAATGTGATAGATGCCAACGCACTAGAAACATTTCAAGGCGTGACGAAATGCCTCTAAGAAACATTCAGGAAGTAGAACTCTTCGACGTATGGGGTATAGACTTCATGGGACCTTTCCCACCATCCTTAGGAAACGAGTATATCTTAGTAGTTGTGGACTACGTGTCTAAGTGGATTGAAGCCATAGCTGCACCCACAAACGATACTAGGGTGGTGATCAAGTTATTTAAGAACTATATATTACCTAGATTTGGAACACCCCGTTTGGTCATAAGCGATGGAGGATCGCACTTCCTATCGAGAATATTTGATAAACTTTTAAGAAAATATGGAGTTAGACATAAAGTAGAAACACCATACCACCCACAGACTAGTGGCCAAGTAGAAGTATCCAATAGGGAGATAAAACAAATCCTAGAAAAAACGGTTTCAATATCTAGAAGAGACTGGTCTCAGAAGCTTCAAGAAGCATTATGGGCCTATAGAACCGCTTTTAAAACCCTTATAGGAACAACTCCCTACCAACTAGTCTATGGAAAATCATGTCACTTACCTTTCGAATTAGAGCATAAGGCCTATTGCGCCATTAAAATATTGAATTTAGATTACTTGACCGCTGGTGAGAAGCGTATCCTTGACATTCACAAACTAGAAGAACTCAGGCAATCTGCCTACGAGAATGCCAAAATATACAAAGAGAGAACAAAAGCTTAGCACGACAAAAGAATAGTGAAGAACGATTTCAAAATAGGCGACCCTGTTCTCCTGTTCAACTCTAGGTTATGACTTTTCCCTGGGAAGCCGCGCTCAATATGGACTGGCCCTTTCAAAGTATCTAAGATTCTGAGATCTAGAGCTGTAGAAATCAAGAACGAAACCTGTAGTCCATTTGTTGTAAATGGACAAAGACTGAAGCTCTACGAAGGAGGAGACATTCCCACAGACTACTCAAGCCACACTCTGATAGATCCCCGATCCCTACTACAGGTGTATAAATTCCGATCGTCAAGCTAATGACGTTAAACAAGCGCTGCTTGGGAGGGAACCCACGGTTTTCTTATCTTGTTTTACTTTTGCATTTATTTACTTTATTTTATTTTTATTTTTTATTTTTAATCATATTTTCACCAGGACTAAATATTTGCAATGTTTGTGTTTTCAGGATCCCTTTTCCTAACTTTTACAAGAATGCAGGACTTCGACGATATCCACGTAGCTTTCAGGGATGATGCCCAGAGAGAGCGGTACATATCTCTCCACCAGTGCCCTATGGCCCCTACACGCTATCCAGACCAGCACTGCATGGAAGCCCTGGGCATTGAGCCAAGCATCCGATTTCTGAGCCACAAACTCCATTGGGACGAGTTCATTGACGATCTGAGAAACACCTACAGGAACTTGACATTGGAGTTCCTCAGTTCATTTGATTATGATCCCTACTCTGGACCAGATGGGTATGCTGCTTTCAGGCTATTCGGGATTGAGTACTCTTTCAGCCAGAAGGAGTTCGGTGACCTATTAGGCTTCCAGACCACCCCTGACGCTATCCCTGAGACGTCGATGGGATACTTTCTGGGTAAGGAAGTGGAAAAGTTCTAGAGTGATATCTCAGGTGGAGGGAGTCAGGATCCTTCTACTCAGTTGTCCCAGGCTATACACAAACCTACTTTTAGGAACTTCCAGATGATACTGGCACACTTCTTCCTTGGAAGACCAGATGCCGAGACGTTGCTGAGTGAGGAGGAGATATTCTTATTCTTCTGTGCATCCTAGTCTCGCCCAGTGGCATGTGGGAACTTTCTGTTGTGTGGCCTCAGCAGTGTTGCCAGGTCATCTGAAGGAGTCATTCATGTAGGAGGGATCATCACACAGATTGCCATCACCTTAGGACTATCTCGTAAGCTAATACATCTCAGGACCTTCTATGGGTACACTACCATTGATATCGATTTTTGCTTGACCAGAGAATTAATGAGGAGATCCTCCTTCAATTCGAGACAGTTCAGACTGCTGATTGATAGCGAGGCGATACACTATTTCACACTGTCGGATCTGATGATGACCAGCGTTCATGACCCAGCTAACTGGAGTTAAGCTTTTGAGGGTCAGGGAGAAACTATCGAGGAGCCTAGATCCCCACCTGTTGCTGAGTATACCCCTACACCGCCTTCACCCAGGATCACTGTATTCTCTAATAATTTATCTTTACAGACTCCAGACATCCGCACCCAGATTGCAGAGTGTCGTAAAGAGATTGTCGGGCTTAGGCAGGAGGTGGCTGACCTTACCTTACAGATGGGAGTATCCGACCTTACACATGCTACCGAGGCTGACTGTTTATACCAGGAGATCGCAGAGCTCCGCCAGGAGATAGCCATGCTTCGTGGATCTAGTCAGGCAGACGAACCCCCTACTATTTGATTTTACCATCTCGTTTTATTTTGTCTCATTTATGCTTATATTTTTCGCATTTACCTAACTTATTTTATATCATTGCATTTGGGATATTTTTTTAACTATGTTAGCACATTAATAATTCCACCTCTATATTTAATGTGTGTTTATTATATTTATATTTTTATTATAGTCTAATTATATTAATTATTTATTTATTTATTAGTCTAATGTTTAAATTTTATTTTTATAAAATTATGCAAGCCTTATGTCACTAGGAAAATACAATGAAAACGCTATCTGGACCCCCCAACCGAAAAGAGAATGAGAAGCCCATGCCAAATGACCAAAATCTGGCCCAGCCGAATTTAGCCTTGTGGCGCCCGCCATGAATGTTGTGGCGCCCGCCACAGCGTCTGTATAAGCTTGGAGCAGACTCACATTTTTCACCATTTTTATACCTTTAAACCTCCAAATCCCATTTTCCACCTTCCAAAAACGCCCTTGAACCCCACAAAAGCTCCCATATTTCTCATATTCACACCATACAAGTCATTTTCCCAACTTCCATTTTCTTTTTCATCTGTCAAATCTCATAAAAATCCCACCTTTATACAAACCCATCTTCATCTTCTTCGTCACATTCCAAGAGATAAAAAATGGAGTTCAACGGATTCATCCTTCGTGAAGGGAAACCGGGAGATAGGCAGAGGAAGATTATCGAAAGGTTGCAAAATCGGGAAATTCTCCCGACAAGGTATGTAGATGATAATTGTCTTTACACTTTGGGTGTCTACCATAGCATTTTTTATTTATTAGATAATTTAGGCTTGCACACTATCTTTTCAAACAAAGAACCTACATTTGAGCGATTGACAATCGAGTTTTTAAGTTCTTTAATTTATATTGTCAATCCTAACACTGCTAGCACAATTGGTACTGCCCGATTTAGAATGTTTGCTGTTGAGTATGAATTCAGTACCGACGAACTAGCAGGCATGTTAGGAATTCCTCATGGGGACGGTGCTATTTGTGAGGCTTCCTTGCAAAAATATAAGTTCTCGAAGGATGACTCATTACGTCTATTGCTCGGGCTCTTAACCTGAACAATGAGATAGCTACTTTAGATTCCTTAGCTCCCCGCACAATCAACCTAAAATTTCTGAGAGATATGAAATTGTGCCGATTGAGGAGAGAAGGAGGTTATGTGCTTATGATTCATGGTGTAGCTATCCCATCTGTTGTCTTACCGTGCACTAGACGTACTGATGTATGTAATGAAAGGAACTGGACCTATGTTTTAGATGCTCCACCTGTTTTGGGTCCACTTCCTCCTAATGTTCTTGATGAGGAGGGACACGACACAGATGAAGAATATGATCGGCGATAGCGATCTTCCGTACCTCATGTGTCCCCCCATCACCCTTCACCACCACACACCGCACCATCTTCTTCTTTTGCAGGTTCTTCTCCTATATTTTATATTACATAGGAGATGTGGCGCGAACACATGGCTAGAGAGCAAAGGCGTGATGACCTACTCTCTACCATTCAGCAATAACTGGCGGATAACATGAGCTTCATGCAAGAATCGCAGCGGAGGACAGATAGATCCTATGAGACTGTTGTATAGTCCTTGCTTGCGATAAAAAACGAGCAATCCCGTCAGCAGCACTACCACCGTCAACATTCTGCACTGATAGAGGCCACTCAAGGTTCCATTTTAAGCAACCTTCGAGAGGTGAGGACTGCTCAGGATGCCTTAGAGGCCAGGATGGATCAAAGAGACCGTCATCGCAGCCGAACCCGTCGCCCACCTCAGGATGGCGAAGGTAGCAGTGGTCAGCAGTAGGATGTCAGGTTACTTTTCCCTTATCTAATTTCGAAACATTGGGGACAATGTTCGATTTAAGTGTGGGAGGAGATTTTATCGCTTTCTATTTTTCTTTGCTGTTTTTAGTTAGATTGTTTGTTTTTATTGCTTTTTTAGTTGTTTACTTTATTTCATTTTGCTTTTAGTTTGATTGTTTTAGATAATGCATGAGTTTGACGAGTCACCAGTATAGTGTATCTTTAGTACAGTCTAATCTCCCCACTCCTTTAGCCCTACCAAAATTTTTTTGCAAAAGAAAACGGTGTTATTTTGAAAGTTTTTGGGTTTTAAAACGGGTTTGAGTAAGGATGTGGTGACTTGGGAGAACTTTTTGAAAGATCAGTATTGTTTTAGCACGATAGACTTCATGAATATAGGAAACCCTCTCGAAACCCCATATACCATGGCCTTAATCATCATTTCAGTATAAGTCCTCAGTAGTTTATTCCAGTAGTCAGCTCCGGCCTAAGCGTCCTCTACATAGGGGACCGATGAACATAAGTGAATGATCCAGTGAAATAAATAAAAGAAAGCAAAAAGGCAACTCCGGTGTAGGTGACCCTTGTAGCGGGGTATTCGTTAGCATTAGAGATATTAACTAAATCCAAGGTAAATCATACAAGTCGAGTCGCCACCGCACTTCTATTTATCCAAAGGAATGGTTAGAAAGCAAACAAAAACCTAAAAGTTTTATCGAATCAAAAACTAGTAAAAATGTCAGAGATCTGGGTAAGGGGGTTGGTTATGCAATGGGAAGGTTTTGAGCACCCAAAACATCCTAGGTACTCCTAGGGAGCCCTTTTCACACTTGTTGTAAGGTTGGTATTTTGTGAAAATTTATTTGTGCAAACAATGATTGAAGAGATGAGAAGAGAATATACAAGTTTATTTACATTTTATGTTTGGATGGATAAACCCGTTGCCTACATACCATCTTAAAAAAGATTAGGATCAAAACCTCGTAGTTCGGGGTAAAAATCTCAAAATGAGTTGGTGAATTGATTGGTCCAAAAGCCTTAAAGTCTTTTGTTATCCAAGGGAGAAAAATCAACCTAAAACCACAATTCCACCATGTGAGGATAGCTTCAACATGCTAGTGAGGGATTAACCCTATAATAAAAATGGAAGACTCATTGTCCATCACTAAGGATATAGGTGAGTATTACATCTACCTCAAGGATAACTCAAACCTAATAGCTAAAGGTTATGAAAAACTTGATTAAGAAAGTGGCCATTGAAACCACAAAAGACATTTGAATGGGTTATATCTACCAATGAAAAGTATTTACAAAATAAGGTCAAAGTTGATTAAAAGTTAAATTCAAAATAAGTGTTATGAAAAGAAAGTTTAATAATCAAAAGCATAAGGCTTAGGTTTCTAATGTTTGAAAACAAAGGTTAAATGTTTGCACAAATGTTTTGGCTTGGGTTAGAGTGGAGGGAAGAAGAAGAAAGGCTAAATCCTAAACATACAAGAGGTAAGGGAAAAGAGAACAAGACCACAAATGGAGTTCCTCTCTTGAGATCATATTGATGATCCAAGTAGCTCTCATCCTTTGGAATAAGCAAGATAAACAAATACTCAAGCAAGTAAGCACACAATCACAACAAGCTCCTAGGAATCTTCCAATGGCTTTTAGATCTCTCTCTCTTAGAAACTCATGGCAATGGTTCCTCAATTTGGCTCAATGTTGGAATCCCTGGAATAAAAACACACACATTAAAAAGTTCCATAATGCAATCAAAGAATAGACAAGAGGGAGTTTAGAATTTAATCCTTTCAATGTTCATCTTCAAGCTTTAAGCATTCTAAAGGCATGAGGCTTAGTTGCTCTTTGACATTTTAAGCACTCTAAAGGCATGAGGCCTATTTTCTCTTCAAACTCCATTAGCTTGGGGAAGGTCCTAAAGTCTAAGTCCATTTGTCCATTTTTGCATTTGGTCACCAACAATCAAAACAACACACAAGCACAATAGTATATACACAATTATGTGCTCAAGTGAGCAAAAGGCAAATTGCATTAACATAAACATGTGCTCAAGTGAGCAAAGGGAAAAGCAAATGAATAATATATACAAGAATGGTAAATTGCATAAAAGTAAAGAGCAAGAATTTAATGTTAATAGTCAATGGTTAATGTTAGTAGTTAGTGTGCCATAAGGAAAATTTAGCGCTATGTTAAGCAATCGTAATTGGACTTATGTAGAAGTCACAACTATCTGAGGCCGGTCAATAATAATGTAGGCAACAACACAAGTTAGAAGTCTTGATTAGTGAACCAAGTTCTAATAACTTGCCATGTCAAAAAAGAAGAAGAGAAATGATCTTGTATTGGTTTAAGTCATTTGCATGATTTAGGAAGCAATCTATCCTTAATGCAAAGCCATTCACTTGATCATTTGATCAAGATGAATTAGATTTGAATCAAGGAAGATTAAACCTCCCTAATCAATGCTAACTTATCAACCTTTAACTCATTGATCCAAAAGAAAAAGAAGAAAAAGAAGAAGAAGGAGATGAATAATGGAAATGAAAAGAATAAAGTGCATTAAGGAAAAATGGAATGTACCGATCCATAAATGTTGACCAAAGATAATGAGGATCAAGGTCAAACTATAAAAACAGAAGTGGGATGAAGATTGGAGGTCAAGAGATAAACAAAGTATTTTTGGCATTATTTATATTTGAAAATAAACTTGAATTAAAATATTAAAGAAAGGTCAAACTTCAAATTCACTTAAAATCAACTTTAAAAAGTCCAAGTGAATTATCCCAAGTTCAACAAGGTCAAACAAAGTTTGACAAAAAATTTCAGCATTTTTAAAAGTCAGAAACTATTTTTAATCAATTAAAAATGAATAAAAATAACCTAATTGAACTAAAATCTCAAATAAATCTCAAATGAATCAAAAAATTGATGAGAATATTTTTCATAGATCCATCATCATTCAAATAGGTTGAGAAAATATTTTTGTATTTTTTGAATATCAAAAACTATTTAAAATGAATTAAAATAACCAGAAAAAGAGAAAATTCACAAAAAATATCAAATGATAAAATAAAAAATATTAAAATCATTTTTAGAAACTAGAATTAAAAAGAGAAATAATGCAATTGGTCCCATATTTTTTGGAAATAAAATGAAAGTGTTATGAATTTTTGAAGTTAAATGAAATAAAAGAAATAAAATGGAAATTATGAAAATCAGAAAAAGGAGAGGCGTTGGATCCAGTCTCATTAATTGAGCTGGCACATCCAAGGGCTATCAGCACGCACTTACCAAATTCCTCAGTCAAACGCATCACATGGACATTTAATAAAAGTCATAATATCAGATGGTTGTGATATCAACTAGGAAATGCATCCAACGGCTCAGGATTGAACTGGCAATGAGATGGTGGCCAGCGCCACCGTCTTCTCCGGTGAGCTCCGGCGAGGGCCAAAAAACACAGAGGTTCAAAGGCTCACCAAAATGGACGATCACGGCACCGTTCGAAAGAGGAAGTGATGTACATCATTCCTATACCACTCACTTCCACTCTAGATTCCTATTAAGGAAGAAATCAGAGATGGAAGCTTGATGGTGTTCATCATGAACTTGCTCGATTTCACAAATTAAGCATACAACAATGATGCCTCTATAGAGAGGACTTCAAACAACTCAATATCAAGACCAATAGATCAAAGAACAAAGAGATTCGAAGCAAAAACCAGTTGATCCACACCTTTGGATTGTGAAGCTTTGAGTCCCTTTCCTTGGTTCCTTTTGCAAAACAGAACTTCAATGGATCAAATGATGAAGGTTTAGGAACTTTAGATCTGAAGATTCAACCAAATTCAATTGAATTTTAGATCTGAATTTTTGAAGCAAATGGATTTAGTTCCTTTGGTATGGTTAGGAATTCACTCTTGCAGCATTTCAGGCGCTCTTAGGTTGGTTAATTATGAAGCATAGCACATGTATTTATAGTTGGAATTGGCTGAACAAGTGAGTTTACTCGTGTGCATGGCAAATGGATTTCTCCTTGCATGGGCTTGTGTGATCATGTGGAAGGCCCAATGAAGATTAGAATGACCTGCTGAGCTCATATGAATTGCAAATGGTCGTGTACATTGAGTATAAACAGCTCATGCCTGGCAATTTGAATTGAACTTCACAAAATGCATTAAATCTTGATGCCTTTAAAAATGGTGCTTCCAAACTCCAAATGCTACCTCATGAGTAATGTTTAGAAAGCTTGTTGCATAAGGAACAAATGATATGTTGACCAAAATTTCAATTGGGCCTTGGAAATTAGTGAATTTTGAGTTTAAAGTATAGGGTGCAAAACATGCAAAAGTGAAGTTTCCAAATTTGGCCAATGTTCAAGCCCTTCTGTCTCAATGAAGAAAGCTCCAAATGATAAAACCTTCGACACTAAAGTTGTATATCTTTTCAAGACAATCAATTTGGACTTTAAGTTTGCATCATTTGGATTTTTAATGAAGAAGTTATGGGCACTTGAAGTTGGACTTTTTTCCATTTCAACGCATTTGGTCCAATATGACCTATAATGTTTTGCATTATCACATGTATTTATTTTGATATTTTGAACTTTTTCTCAACATAACATTTGAAGTTTACACAATAAGCTTTCTAATTCATTTGGTTCCACAACAAAATCATAAAACATGAGTGAGTTATGTTCTTGAGAAGTTGACCCAAAATTAGGGTTTCAGTCAAAATGACCTATAATGTCTTGGAATGGATGATGATCTTCCAAGCTTCAAATCCAATTTTCATGAACATGAAAGTTGTTCATTTAGTACTTAAGAACATTGTTTCTCTTGGGATCACCTCCATTTGATCAACACACAGAATGTTAGGTCTCAGTGCACTTCAAAATAGCCAGATGAATTGATTGATCAACTTCTCAAGTCCACAACTCATATCTTGATGAATTGATGATTGAGGACACTCAAATAAGTTCAAATATTCATGAAAGGATGAATTAAAGAACTTCCCTTGATTGTATTTGACCATGGGCTGAGGTTGCTTCATGAGCAAGGCATTGTTGATGATCAGATGAATTCAGATTTCCTTGGGAAACAAACCTTAAACCCTTTGACTTGCTTTGATCAAAATGATGAATTGAGATCCCAAAAGAGACCTAAAAGAAGTGAAGGTTAAAATATTCGTCTCGACGAGGTATAATGGGCTTAAATAATAACAAAGAAACGAATTTTGGTCCCAAAGAGACCTCATGATGCAAATGTATGTATGCAAACGGTAACACTCTGTGGGGAATATGTGTCCACAAAGGAAGAAAGAAACCAGGAATAACTGAAAAATCCACCGGAGTGATACACTCATAAATGGGACAGAGATTCTAGGGACTTTACTGGGGAGTAAAGGGATAAAAATGCGTGAGCAGGTCACAACTTGAAACTTGTTGAGAGACACAAAGGAAATCCATGAAATAAATCAATGGAAGAACTCGAGCTGACTCAAAGATGCATGTATTGGGGAATATGCCAATACATCAAAAATTAACCGTGACGGATACTTCGGATAAAAATCCGGACTCAGGCTGGGAGAATCCACTGGGGGACCTTGCTAGGGAAACACCCAAACAAGACTCCTCTGGTGAAGCAACGGGATGAGGTATTACCGGTTACAGGGTAATAAGCTCAAAGAGACATGTGATCTGAACACCGGTATAAGGGTGAGAGAACAACATGCTCGGGAAGAATGAATATCTAAGACCTGTATAAAGGTGAGAGATATCAAACATCCAAAGCCATCTGAGGAAAACCTAGAAAGGTATACTTCGGTTCAGGAAAGTCCGACTCCACAAGGGACAAAAAGTCATAATAGGGAGCGGGGAGGAAGGAACACCAGGGATACCGGTTAATAGGCATATAATAGGTGACCAACCAAAGCGTGAATTGGGAGATACTACCAAGACACTCATCATCCAAAAGAGGGCTAAAAGCAAACTTGATTATTGGATGGACATTCGATTCCACACAAAAGGGATCCGAATCTTACTCGACTAGGGAAGAGCAAAAGACTTCGACCAAAGAGTGCATGAGATATATTATCTATTACCGTCAGAACGTAGATAACATACCCGCATGGAATATTATCCACAACCGGTTACTAGGTTAATAAAGTATAAATCGACCGAAAAGAAAAGGACATCGGGATACCGAATACTGGGTATATAATGATGACCAATCCAAGGGAGAAACAATCATTACCAACAAAGGGTAAATGAGAGATGACTCATTGGGGATACATTGACAAAGGCAACGATCCAGGAGACATATCACCATTTATTGGGAGATATGCTCAAAAAGAAAGGGGTGAAGGAATATCAATACCGAATATTGGATAAAGATAATCGTCAAGGAGGGGATTACATCTACCGGATATTGGGTAGAAAACCACGGAAAAGTAACCGTCATCGGTTAGGATGAACAGAAAGGTTAACTCTGCCAGGGGATAAAACAGGGTTTACCACTACTGGTATGAGGGTAGAAAACTACACACTCCGCAAGGGAAAAGATGGATAATCACTGGTTAATGAGCAACTCTTCATCTAAACCACGGGGAAGTGCAGGAAGCAGACACAAGAGGCCAATCTAGGGTAAAACTAGAGAGGCACGATGCAACAAGACTTGTCCTTATGAGGATATAACTTAATGGGGAATTCCATCCCAATATATGTGTTGGGAGGAAACAAAAACAACCATCTTCCACGAGGACATAACTCTTTGGGGACTATGGAGGAAAGGATATACACTTTCTGCTTATGGGGCTGACTCTATATGGAGAGATCAATCACCAACCTCTGCTTGGGGAAACATAATACCCTCAAACAAGAGATAACAATCAAAGATATATGGCAAATAATGCGACATGGATATTAGAATGTTATCACTATGCATATATGCATGGTTTATGTATGATGAATGCTGACAAACAGACATTTCTAACACAAACAAGTCCAACGAACCAATACACAAACATCCGATACTACATCTCAAGAGAGAAAGCTAGGACAACAAAGATCTCTGCAGGGGAACGAGCATCAGTCATTCCAGTTGAGAACATGATCATGGCGACTTCACTCGAGAAACTAACAAAGGGGATGATGGATCCTTATGGGGATAAAAACACCAACTAGAAACTTCCAAGGGTCAACTAAATATTATCCCTACCCAGGATCTCGTCTGCTGAGGAGGAAAGGGAGTTGCACATCTTCTACTCGGGAGAGGAAACCAAAAAAAGGTTTCGGAGGAAGAGGATACAAACATGCCAGGAATAAGGACAAATGTCTTACCCTGTCGAGAATCTTACCATCCTTGGGAGAGCACTGAAGACATCCCCAGTATCCCTTCATCATTGTGAATGTTCAGTTTGTTTAAAAAAACAAATTATGAAAACTTTAAACAATGATTTTTCTCAATTAAAACATGCAAAACATTTGTTGAACAAATAAGAGTGTAAATAATTGGATAAAGGCTCAAAATTTATTTGATGGAATAGTAGTCTGCAAATGGCAAGACTCCATGGATCTTTACAATTTTGAAATTGGTGATATATATTGGAAAGGGCTACATTGAACATAATGACCATTTCTCCACCAATTCTGAATCTGATGTATTTGAAGCTTTAGTTGATAATGAATGAGCGAGAATCTCTGACGGATGACAGTTTGTAGAACAAAGTCTTGTCAGGATGCAGTTATTTGCCAAATCCCTATTTTTGCCTAGATTGCCCCAGGGTGAGGTACTCAACCTAGCGGGATACATATATATTTTTATATGTCTCTAATTTTTTCCTGGATCGCCCTTTCGGGTTTTCAATCCACCGAGACGCTCATTTTTGCCTAAGCCTCCCTTTCAGGTTTTCGACTTAGCGAGCTATTCTGTTTTTATTTTAGGCGAAGTATTTCTTGACTGCATCTGAATTTACAGGACGAGTGAAATCCTCCCCATCCATAGTTATAAGTATCAAAGCACCGCCTGAAAAGGCTCTCTTGACAACATATGGACCTTCATAGTTTGGAGTCCACTGGCCCCTGGAATCGGGCGCGAAAGACAAGACTTTTTTGAGCACAAGGTCACCCTCTCGGAACACACGAGGCTTGACCTTCTTGTCAAAGGCTTTCTTCATCCTTTGCTCATATAACTGACCATGGCACATGGCAGTCAATCTCTTCTCTTCTATCAAATTCAGCTGGTCGTAGCGACTCTGAACCCATTCAGCATCAGTCAACTTGGCTTCCATCAAGACTCTTATTGATGGGATCTCCACCTCTACTGGGAGCACAACCTCAATGCCATAAACAAGCGAGAAAGGGGTTGCCCCTGTTGAAGTGCGGACAGATGTACGATATCCATGCAAAGCAAATTGCAGCATCTTATGCCAATCCTTGTACGTAAAAATCATCTTCTGGATAATCTTCTTTATATTCTTATTAGCAGCTTCAACAGCCCCATTCATCTTGGGTCTATAAGGAGAAGAATTATGATGTGCTATCATAAACTCGCTACACAACTCTTTCATCATCCTGTTGTTCAAGTTAGATCCATTATCAGTAATGATCTTATCTGGCACACCATACAGACATATGAGTTGATTCTTGATAAACTTCACAACTACCTGCCTGGTCACGTTTGCATACGATGCCGCTTCAACCCATTTGGTGAACTAATCAATTGCTACGAGAATAAATCTGTGACCGTTGGACGCTTTCGGCTCTTTCATGCCAATCATGTCGAATCCACACATAGAGAAAGGCCATGGTGGTAAAATCATATTCAGAAGTGTCGGGGGAATATGAATCTTATTCGCATAAATCTGACACTTATGGCATTTCTTCACATATTTGCAGCAGTTAGACTCCATTGTCAGCCAATAGTAGCCTGCTCTAAACATCTTCCTAGCCATGGCATGTCCATTGGAATGAGTACCAAATGAACCCTCATGGACCTCAGTCATTAACAAGTCTTCTTTGTGTCTATCCACGCATCTGAGCAGCACCATATCAAAATTTCTCTTATAAAGTACATCACCATTGAGGTAGAAACTTCCTGATAATCTCCTCAAAGTCTTCCTATCTTTCACAGATGCCCCAGGTGGGTAAATATGGTTCTTAAGGAAACATTTGATATCATAATACCATGGCTTACCCTCTTGTACCTCCTCTACTGCAAATACATGAGCTGGTCTATCCAAGCGCATCACAGTAATATTGGGGACTTCATTCCAAAGTCTTACTACAATCATTGAAGCCAGCGTAGCAAGAGCATCTGCCATCCGATTCTCATCTCGAGGAATATGATGGAAGTCAACTTCTGTAAAGAACGTTGAAATCCTCCTCGCATAATCCCTGTATGGAATGAGGCCAGGATGATTCGTTTCCCATTCACCCTTAATCTGATTAACAACGAGGGCCGAATCACCATAAACATCAAGATGCTTGATCCTAAGATCAATGCACTCCTCCAATCCCATAATACAGGCCTCATACTCAGCCATATTATTCGTGCATTTGAAAGTTAGCCTTGCTGTAAAAGGAAAATGTGTGCTCTGAGGAGTAATAATCACTGCCCCATACCATTTTCCTACTGATTTACAACACCATCAAACACCATACTCCATCTGGAACCAGGCTCTGGCCCTTCATTGAGTGTGGGCTCATCGCAGTCTTTCATTTTTAAATACAGAATCTCTTCATCTGGGAAATCATACTGAATTGACTAATAATCTTCGATCGGTTGATGTGCCAAGTGGTCTGCCAAAATACTACCCTTAATGGCCTTCTGAGCTTGATACTCAATATCATACTTAGATAACAACATCTACCAACGGACAATCCTCCCTGTTAAAGCAGGCTTCTCAAAGATATACTTGATTGGATCCATCTTGGATATCAACCAAGTCGTATGATTCAACATATACTGGCGTAAGCGCTTAGCAGGCCAAGCCAAAGCACAACATGTTTTCTCAAGCATTGAGTATCGAGACTCGCAATCACTAAACTTCTTACTCAGGCAGTAAATGGCATACTCTTTCTTTTCTGATTCATCTTGCTGACCAAGGACACAACCCATTGGGTCTTCAAGAACGGTCAGATACATAATCTATGGTCTCCCTTCAACAGGCGGAGACAGAATCGGAGGTTCAGAAAAATATTCTTTAATACTGTCAAAGGCCTTTTGGCAATCCTCGGTCCAAACAAGACGCTGATCTTTCCGGAGGAGCTTGAATATTGGTGCACATGTGGCAGTCATGTAGGATATGAATCTGGAAATATAATTCAAGCGGCCAAGAAAACCTCGGACTTGCTTTTCAGTTTTGGGCGTAGGCATCTCTTGTATTGCTTTGACCTTGGAAGGATCAACCTCAATACCTCTTTCACTAACGATAAAGCCCAAAAGCTTGTCGGAACAGACTCCAAATGTACACTTGTTGGGATTCAGACGAAGCTTGTACATCCTCAAACGCTGAAAAAGCTTCAACAGGTGCTCTACATGTTCAACTTCCGTTCTTAACTTAGCAATCATATCATCAACATATACCTCAATCTCTTTATGCATCATATCATGAAATAAAGTAGTCATGGCTCGTTGATACGTGGCTCCGACGTTCTTCAAACCGAAGGGCATCACTCAATAACAGAATGTTCCCCAAGGTGTGATGATTGTTGTCTTCTCCATATCCTCGGGTGCCATTTTGATTTGATTATATCCGGAAAATCCGTCCTAAAATGAGAAGACCTTGAATTTAGCTGTATTATCTACAAACATATCAATATGTGGTAGAGGAAAATCATCTTTTGGGCTAGCTTTATTCAAGTCTCTATAGTCCACACACATCCGGACCTTTCCATCTTTCTTAGGCACGGGCACAATATTGGCCACCCATTGAGGATATGTAGAAGTCACCAGAAACCCCGTATCAATTTGCTTCTGAACTTCTTCCTTGATCTTTACTGCCATATCGGGATGAGTTCTTCTGAGCTTCTGCTTCACAGGCACGCACTCAGGCTTCAAAGGCATGAAGTGTTGTACGATATCAGTATCTAAACTAGGCATGTCTTCATATGTCCAGGAAAAGACGTCAACATATTCTCGTAGCAACTCAATCAACTCCTTCTTACCAGACTCTTCCAGAAGTGCCCCAATCTTTACTTCTCGCACACAATCTTCAGACCCCAAATTGACTGTTTCCAGATTCTCAAGATGCGGCTGAATGAGCTTCTCTTCATGCTCAAGTAGACGGGTAATCTTGTCAGGAATCTCTTCAACATCATCTTCTTCCGCCTCAAATACAAGGAATTCAAAGTTGGGAGATGGTGTTGGGTCATTATGTTCAATGGGTTTGATTAACCTGCATAATGATTTTGGATATAAAAGAAAATTTAGAATTCAACCAAAGCAAATCATTATGCAGATGAAAAGATTGATTTTATTCTTTCTTTTTTTGTTTTATGTGATCACCAATTTTATGCAAAAGCAAAAAGGGAAAACAAACATTTAACATGAATTTATTGAATGAAAACATTATTGTATTTATGTGCCAACAATGTCATCACTTCTCCTTTTGGCATGGGAGAAGGGTTTTTAAAACACAATGAACATTACTTCGACTTATGGATAACTGTTGGAATATCCACAGCGACCCAATTATTGGAGACCCCTCCAGGGATGATGAAATTGCCATAATCCTCTTCCTTTTCTTCCAAAATGGCAGCAGCCTCTTCGTCTTGACCAGTGTGGATGAAACCTCCACTCTTGAACAATCCTTGCTTGTTGAAGACCCCAGAAGAATAGCATATGCCAGCCCGAGACTTGTTGTCTTCCAACTCAATCATTTGCCCCAAACCGGCAATTGCACCATGCTCAATGGTCAACTTTGCATCTTTATAGGAAGCAAATGAAGGAGTTCTCTTCTCAACAGACTCAGCAATAGATAAACCTGCATAATGATTTTGGATATAAAGCTTTAGAACTCAAAACAAGGCAAATCATTATGCAGATGAAAAGATTGGCTTTATTCTTATCTTTAGGGTTTTTTGTGATCACCAATTTCATGGAAAAAGCAAAAAGGGAAAATAATTGGAAAAACAAACATTTAACATGAATTTATTGAATGAAAATATCATTGCATTTATGCGCCAACCATGTCATCACTCCTCCTTTTGGCATGGGAGAAGGGTTTTTCAAACATAATGAACATTACTTTGACTTATGGATAACTGTTGGAATAGACACAGCGACACAATTATTGCAGATCCTTCCAGGGATAATGAAATTGCCAGAATCCTCTTCGTCCTCTTCCAAAACGGCAGCAGCCTCTTCGTCTTGACCGGTGTGGATGAAACCTCCACTCTTGAACAAACCTTGCTCGTTGAAGACCCCAGAAGAATAGCCTATACCAGCCCGGGACTTGTGTTCTTTTAACTTGATCATTTTCCCCAATCCAGCAGTTGCACCATGCTCAATGGCCAACTTTGCATCTTTGTAGGAAGCAAATGAGGGAGTTCTCTTCTCAACAGGCTCAGCAATATATAAAGCTTGGAAGGGAGTTCCAACTTCATCCTCAGCATCTATATAAGAGAAGGAAGACAAATCGCTTACCAGGAGAGCCTTTTCTCCCCCTACCACTACCAGCTTCTTATTCTTTACAAATTTCAATTTCTAGTGTAGGGTGGATGTCACATCGCTAGCCTCGTGAATCCATGTCTGCCTAGGAGACAACTATACGATGGGTGAATGTCCATAACCTGAAAGGTAATCTGGAAATCACTTGGTCCGATTTTGACTGGGAGATCAACCTCACCAATCACAGTTTTGCGAGACCCATCGAAAGCCTTCACAACTACTCCACTCTGCCTCATAGGTGGCCCCTGATATGATAATTTCGCAAGAGAGGTCTTCGGCAATACATTCAATGATGACCCAGTGTCCACAAACACATTGGACATGGCGTCATCTTTGCAACTCATAGAAATTTGTAGTGCCAAGTTGTGGTCTCTTCCCTCATCAGGGAGATCAGTGTCACAAAAACTCAAATTGTTACAAGCGGTGATGTTTGCAACAATACTGTCAAACTGCTCTATCGTGACATCGTGATCCACATACGCCACATCCAACACCTTCTGCAGAGCTTCTCGGTGTGGTTCTGAGTTCAATAGCAATGACAACATAGATATCTTGGATGGCGTTTGTAGAAGCTGATCTACAACGTTGTACTCGCTTCTTTTGATGAGCCTCAGCATCTCATCACAATCTTCTTTCGCATTGCCACTCGGGCCAGCAGAAGCAGGAGTTCTCAACATAGGGGAGGGCTTAGCAACAAGTGCCGGATTTGGAGCGCTCACAGCATTCCCAATCGGGCGTCCAACAAAATCAGCATCAATCTTTCCTCGAGCATCAGCTTGAGGCTTCAACGGAGCTGAAAAAACACGACCGCTACGGATCAAACCGCTAACATCAACAATATTAACGACGGATGAAGAGGGCAGGGACACCTCTTTTCCATTTTCTGCTGCTACAACATTGTAGTGATATGGGACCGCCTTCTCAGAAGATTATGGTACAGGGCCGGCTGGCTTGATAGTCAGAACAGGAGAAACCTTCTGCTTGCTTCCATCATACTTGATGATAACAGGCTCGGGTATCCGGAATACCGGAGAAATTACGTTGACTTCAACATCATCTTCATCAACATTTTTGTTTTGAAGGATCTCAATGACTCCCTCATCCATCATTTCTTGAACATCTCTGCGTACCTGGCAACACCCTCTCTGATTAACAGAACAGACTCGACATCTATCATGGTCATGCTCATAATGGCTATAGTCACACAGCAAACGATGCATCTCAACCAACGATTGTCGGATATGACTGACATATTTGACTCTGTATTTTCCAGGGCAGCCCTGGACCATATTGACAGACTTCCCATGCTCGGGCAATGGGTTCTTCTTCACGTTCGGACCTACGTCCTCGAAAAACAAAATCCCACTTCTCACAAGGTCTTGCACCTTGGTCTTCAAGGGATAACAATTCTCCACGTCATGACCGGGAGCACCAGAATGATATACGAAATGAAGTTCTGGCTTGTACCACCACTGGGGGTTAGCAGGTACAGCGGGAGGGTCTCGCGGAGTAATTAACTTTCTATCAATCAGAGATGGATAGAGTTCAGCATAAGTCATCTGAATGGGATAAAAAGTGACCCTCTTCTTCTCGTAGCTGGTGCTAGCATTATTGTTATTGTTTCAAGGCTAGTAGGCCTGCTGTTGTGGACGTTGTTGTTATTGTTGATATTGCTGAGATTGTGATTGTTGATAATGCTGAGCTTCCCTGAAAACAGGTGCTATATGAGCCACCTGATGCTGGTTGTTGACGGGATGAGCTATCTTCCTCTTCACAGAGGGTCTTCTCTTGACATGGGAAGACACAGCATGTGCCTCTCCCTCCTTCTTCTTTGAAAATCTTCCATATCTCTTTGCTGAAGATCCTTCATCTCGAGTTAAACGTCCTTCATGGACCCCCTCTTCCAGTCTCATTCCCTTATTCACCATCTCGGTGAAGTCTGAGGGAGCACTGGTTATCATTCTCTCGTAATAAAATGAACTCAAGGTCTTTAAAAAGATCTTGGTCATCTCTTTCTCCTCAAGGGGTGGCACTATCTGAGATGCCAACTCGCGCCACCTCTGGGCGTATTCTTTGAAGGTCTCTTTCTCTTTCTGGGGCATTTCCCTCAGCTGGTCCCTATCAGGAGCCATATCCACATTGTATTTATATTACTTGACGAAGGCCTCGCCAAGATCGTTGAAAGAGCGGATGTTCGAACTTTCCAGACCCATGTACCACCGGAGAGCGGCACCGGACAGACTGTCCTGGAAATAGTGGATGAGCAATTGGTCATTATCAGTTTGCGTCGACATCTTGTGAGCATACATCATAAGATGGCTGAGAGGGCATGTGTTTCCCTTATACTTCTCAAAGTCAGGTACTTTGAATTTAATAGGGATCTTCACATTGGGCACAAGGCACAACTCAGCAGCACTTTTACCAAAGAGGTCCTTCCCCCTCAAAGTCTTCAGTTCCTTGCGAAGCCCAAGGAATTGATCTTTCATGTCATCCATCTTCTCATAAACGTTTGGGCCCTCAGATGGCGCTGAATGGTAGATGGTATCTTCAACTCTTGGTAATGTATGCACAACGGGAGGTGGTAGTGAAAGGACCGGGCTAGATGCCGGTAGAGAAGCAAGAGTAGGAGCGAAAACCCTCTGGCATGAAATTGGCGGGAATTCCCCAAGGGAACCCGGCTGGCATAGATGGCGCAAAGTGGGTTGTTGCAGCAGGCACAGTAGAAGTCGCAATCTCAGAAATGACCGTCCTCTGGGGAGGAGTTGCAGGTGTTAGAGAAGACTAGGTCTGAGCGGCCAAGAATGACTCCATCAGGGCAGTCAATCTGGCTACCTCTTCTTTCAGCTTGCGGTTCTCTTGTTCCAAATGATCCATCAGTCTCAAAGGATTGGCTCTGGTGTAGTACCGGTGAATCAGCTTGTCTTCAAAATAAATGAAGAACACAGAGTTAGACCATAGGACTAGAAGCCGGGAACAAAACCTGCTTATGCACATGATGCATGCAATGCTTGTGCATATGATTTTTTTTATTTTAGAGGAACTTTAGAGTTCTATTTGCAAATTTTGGGAAATATTACACTTTTATCATATATGGAAACATCTCATAATATCTGGAAAATATTTTTACACCAAAGAAGTACAACATTGGTAACCAATTACAATACAAGAGAAAAGTAAATTAATCATCCTATGGATCCCTAGAAACAATCATCTAAAGCTCGGGACACAGGAAGATAAGATGCACGAAGCCTCTTCACCTCCTCCTCATAGGCTGCCTCTATATCTGCCTTCTCCTTAGCGAGTCGATCGTACTTCCTCTTCCAAAACATGGAAGACTGAGGAAGTAGAGAAGTCCATGCACCATTAGGATCATCAATAACCCGATGCTCGAGAAACTCAATTAAAGCATCCTTCTCCTTGATCTGCTGAAGCAACTCTTCTCGTTCACGGATCCAAGCACGTGAGCGGTCTTCGTCTCTCAACTCCTCTACTCCTTGGTCAGGGAGGGTTGAAGGCCCAACCGCAACCAAAGGTGTAGGTCTCGGATACTCGTAAGGCATGAGGTACTCAGAAGCTCTCCTCCTAACCCAAGCAGTGTAAGGCTCCAAAGCGACACAGTTCTTCGGACCTAACTCCTTCCTTCCTTTCCTATGAATCTTGCGCCAAGCGCGAACCATCCTGTCCTTCAGGCCTTGGGGATCTTTACCCTCCTGAAAGAACACACCCTCTAACAGAATGTTATTAGGTTTATCCTTTAGGGGGAACCCAAGCTGACGACGTGCCAAAACGGGGCTGTAGCTAATTCCACCACATGTATCTAGAAGAGGTACATTGGAGAATTCACCACAAGAGTCGATAATCTGCACACCATCATACACGCGGTTGTACCAAGAGATATCATCATTAGTGAGAGACATATGTCTCGTGGACCACCGTAGACATCCCTTGTTCTCCTTGAAGGCGACCGTCTGCGGTAAGTGAGAAATAAACCACTTATACAACAGAGGCAAACAACACACAATGGCACAACCACCCTTTGCATTCCTCATATGCAAAGAGAAATAAGTGTCACCCAACAGAGTCGGAACGGGATTAAGAGTAGAGAAAATCCTAATAGCGTTCACATCCACAAACTTGTCAATGTTGGGGAATAACACTAACCCATAGATAAGAAGTACAATATGGCCTCAAAGGCGTCCTCACTCATGGCCTTCCCATACATGGTAGCTTGAGCAATAAGGAACTCAGAAGGGAGACCTTGAATTCCACCTTTAGTAGTCATATGAGCACCAACTAGAGCTTCATCTATATGCAACATATAAGCTATCTCTCAAGAAGTAGGAATACTCTCAAAGCCACTGAACGGCAACTTGTCTAGAATAGGTATGCCCACAAGATAGGCATACTCCTCAAGCGTGGGCAACAGCTGAAAATCCGGAAATATGAAGCAATGGTACAAAGGATCATAAAACTGCACCAATACACTCGTCAACCCTTCGTCCACCTGAGTAGTCGGAAGAGGAAGAAGCTTCCCAAAACGAGCCTTGAAACCCAAAGGATCTAATACATAGGATGTCAATTTCCTTAGCTCTTTCAAGTCTGGTTGTCTGAAACTGTACTTCTTTGTATCCCTTCTTTGTCTTTCCATGTCTAAAAATTTGCAAATAGACCTCTTAAGTTCCTTGAAAATTTTCTTATTATTTTGATGATATGGATGCAAATGGGTGCATGGATGCATGAATGCAAAAATCACACTCAAGGATCAAGCAAAGCACACCAAACAAAGGTTATGGGATGGATCATACTATCCTTAATATCAATCATCCATTTTGGTGGATTATGGTTTACACCTTATCAACACCCAAGTTCCATTGATATTAAGGATGCATGAACGGATCAACCACGAATCACGGGTTTGTTGCAAATCACGAGCATGGAGTCTCGGTTAAGAACCACCCAAAGGGAGTGTACTAGGGTTTAACCTGCCAAACATGTTCTACAAGTGGTTCCCATAGTCATCATCCCATCTTTCGGATATTATCAGAGAAACGACTACTCGTATTCCAAAAGTATTCTCAAGAGAGACTCTTATGAGTGTAGTATCGCGTAATAGTCGTATCAAATCTTAGACTTGAACGACTTTCGCACTACGTCCTAAAAATAGGCCAAGATGGGCTTGGTATACTAAGGTCCTTGGCTTCTAAGGTCTATATTGGAAAGAGTAATGTCTAACCACAACTACTTGTGTGACATTATTGATCCCAACATGACCTCCACCAAGTGAATGGACTTGCAAGTCAACTTGCTAAGGAATAACTCCACACAAGTCAACAAGACTATGCCATTCTCCTATCCTAAGTGCACTCGAGTTCGGGTATATAACTCAACTCACAAAGATCACCAAGCATACAAGGAATTAATATTCAAGCAATTCAATCATTACATACAATACAGTAATTCCAAATTGCACAAAAATATGTCACCAAACAATATACAATACAATACAACAAATATGAAAAGTAGGCAAAACCCACTAGGCAAATTGATCCCCAGCAGAGTCGCCACTTTTCTGTAGCGGGGTATTCGTTACCATTAGAGATATTGACTAAATCCAAGGTAAATCATACAAGTCGAGTCGCCACCGCACTTCTATTTATCCAAAGGAATGGTTAGAAAGCGAATAAAAACCTAAAAGTTTTATCGAATAAAAAACTAGTAAAAATGTCAGAGATCTGGGTAAGGGGGTTGGTTATGCAATGGGAAGGTTTTAAGCACCCAAAACATCCTAGGTACTCCTAGGGAGCCCTTTTCACACTTGTTGTATGGTTGGTATTTTGTGAAAATTTATTTGTGCAAACAATGAATGAAGAGATGAGAAGAGAATATACAAGTTTATTTACATTTCGTGTTTGGATGGATAAACCCGTTGCCTACGTACCATCTTAAAAAAGATTAGGATCAAAACCTTGTAGTTCGGGGTAAAAATCTCAAAATGAGTTGGTGAATTGATTGGTCCAAAAGCCTTAAAGTCTTTTGTTATCCAAGGGAGAAAACTCAACCTAAAACCACAAATCCACCATGTGAGGATAACTTCAACATGCTAGTGAGGGGTTAACCCTATAATAAGCATGGAAGACTCATTGTCCATCACTAAGGATATAGGTGAGTATTACATCTACCTCAAGGATAACCCAGACCTAATAGCTAAAGGTTATGAAAAACTTGATTAAGAAAGTGGCATTGAAACTACAAAAGACATTTGAATGGGTTATACCTACCAATGAAAAGTATTTACAAAATATGGTCAAAGTTGATTAAAAGTTCAATTCAAAATAAGTGTTATGAAAAGAAAGTTTAAAAGTCAAAAGCATAAGGCTTAGGTTCCTAATGTTTGAAAACAAAGGTTAAATGTTTGCACAAAAGTTTTGGCTTGGGTTAGAGTGGAGGGAAGAAGAAGAAAGGCTAAATCCTAAACATACAAGAGGTAAGGTAAAAGAGAACAAGACCACAAATGGAGTTCCTCTCTTCAGATCATATTGATGATTCAAGTAGCTCCCATCCTTTGGAATAAGCAAGATAAACAAATACTCAAGCAAGTAAGCACACAATCACAACAACAAATACTCCCTCAATTTGGCTCAATGTTGGAATCCCTATCACAAAAACACACACATGAAAAAGTTCCATAATGCAATCAAAGAATGGAAAAGAGGGAGTTTAGAATTTAATCCTTTCAATGTTCATCTTCAAGCTTTAAGCAATCTAAAGGCATGAGGCCTAGTTGCTCTTTGACATTTTAAGCACTCTAAAGGCATGAGGCCTAGTTGCTCTTCAAACTCCATTAGCTTGGGGAAGGTCCTAAAGTCTAAGTCCATTTGTCCATTTTTGCATTTGGTCGCCAACAATCAAAACAACACACAAGCACAATAGTATATACATAATTATGTGCTCAAGTGAGCAAAAGGCAAATTGCATTAACATAAACATGTGCTCAAGTGAGCCAAGGGAAAAGCAAATGAATAATATGTACAAGAATGGTAAATTGCATAAAAGAATAGAGCAAGAATTTAATGTTAATAGTCAATGGTTAATGTTAGTAGTTAGTGTGCCAAAAGGGAAATTTAGCGCTATGTTAGGCAATCGTAATTGGACTTATGTAGAAGTCATAACTATCTGAGGCCGGTCAATAATAATGTAGGCAACAACACAAGTTAGAAGTCTTGATTAGTGAACCAAGTTCCAACAACTTGCCATGTCAAAAAAGAAGAAGAGAAATGATCTTGTATTGGTTTAAGTCCTTTGCATGATTTAGGAAGCAATTTATCCTTAATGCAAAGCCATTCACTTGATCATTTGATCAAGATGAATTAGATTTGAATCAAGGAAGATTAAACCTTCCTAATCAATGCTAACTTATCAACCTTTAACTCATTGATCCAAAAGAAAAAGAAAAAGAAGAAGAAGAAGGAGATGAATAATGGAAATGAAAAGAATAAAGTGCATTAAGTAAAAATGGAATGTACCAATCCATAAATGTTGACCAAAGATAATGAGGATCAAGGTCAAACTCTAAAAACAGTAGTGGGATGAAGATTGGAGGTAATGAAATAAACAAAGTATTTTTGGCATTTTTAATATTTGATAATAAACTTGAATTAAAATATTAAAGAAAGGTCAAACTTCAAATTCACTTCAAATCAACTTTAAAAAGTCCAACTGAATTATCCCAAGTTCAACAAGGTCAAACAAAGTTTGACAAAAAATTTCAGCATTTTTAAAAGTCAGAAACTATTTTTAATCAATTAAAAATGAATAAAAATAACCTAATTGAACTAAAATCTCAAATAAATCTCAAATCAATCAAAAAATTGATGAGAATATTTTTCATAGATCCATCATCATTCAAATAGGTTGAGAAAATATTTTTGTATTTTTTGAATATCAAAAACTATTTAAAATGAATTAAAATAACCAGAAAAAGAGAAAATTCACAAAAAATATCAAATGATAAAATAAAAAATATTAAAAATCATTTTTAGAAACTAGAATTAAAAAGAGAAATAAGGCAATTGGTCCCATATTTTTTGGAATTAAAATGAAAGTGTTATGAATTTTTGAAGTTAAATGAAATAAAAGAAATAAAATAGAAATTATGAAACTCAGAAAAAGGAGGGGCATTGGATCCAGTCTCATTAGTTGAGTTGGCACATGCAAGGGCTATCAGCGCGCGCCTACCAAAGTCCTCAGTTAAACGCATAACATGCGCATTTAATAAAAGTCATAAGATCAGATGGTTGTGATATAAACTGGGAAATGCATCCAATGGCTCAGGATTGAACTGGCAATGAGAGGGTGGCCAGCACCAGCGTCTTCTTCGGTAAGCTCCGGCGAGGGCCAAAAAACACAGAGGTTCAAAGGCTCACCAAAATGGACGATCCATGCACCGTTCGAAAGAGGAAGTGATGTACATCAATCCTATACCACTCACATCCACTCTAGATTCCTATTAAGGGAGAAATTAGAGATGGAAGCTTGATGGGAGAAATCACAAATTAAGCATACAGCAATGATGCCTCTATAAAGAGGACTTCGGACAACACAATATCAAGACCAATAGATCAAACAACAAAGAGATTCGAAGCAAAAACCAGTTGATCCATACCTTTGGATTGTGAAGCTTTGAGTCCCTTTCCTTGGTTCCTTTTGAAAAACAGAACTTCAATGGATCAAATTATGAAGGTTTAGGAACTTTAGATCTGAAGATTCAACCAAATTCAATTGAATTTCAGATCTGAATTTTTGAAGCAAATGGATTTAGTTCCTTTGGTATGGTTGGGAATTCACTCTTGCAGCATTTCAGGCGCCCTTAGGTTGGTTAATTATGAAGCATAGCACATGTATTTATAGCTGGAATTGGCTAAACAAGTGAG
Source organism: Lathyrus oleraceus (assembly GCF_024323335.1). Lineage (NCBI taxonomy): Eukaryota > Viridiplantae > Streptophyta > Magnoliopsida > Fabales > Fabaceae > Lathyrus > Lathyrus oleraceus. The sequence goes on from NC_066580.1 coordinate 366,641,837, forward strand.
TTTACTCGTGTGCATGGAAAATGGATTTCTCCTTGCATGGGCTTGTGTGATCACGTGGAAGGCCCAATGAAAATTGGAATGACCTGCTGAGCTCATATGAATTGCAAATGGTCGTGTACATTGAGTATAAACAGTTCATGCATGGCAATTTGAATTGAACTTCACAAAATGCATTAAATCTTCATGCCTTCGAAAATGGTGCTTCCAAACTCCAAATGCTACCTCATGAGTAATGGTTAGAAAGCTTGTTGCATAAGGAACAAATGATATGTTGACCAAAATTTCAATTGGGCCTTGGAAATTAGTGAAGTTTGAGTTTAAAGTATAGGGTGCAAAACATGCAAAAGTGAAGTTTCCAAATTTGGCCAATGTTCAAGCCCTTCTGTCTCAATGAAGAAAGCTCGAAATGATACAACCGTCAACATGAAAGTTGTAGATCGTTTCAAGACAACCAATTTGGACTTAAATTTTGAATCATTTGGATTTTTAATGAAGAAGTTATGGGCACTTGAAGTTGGACTTTTTTCCATTTCAATGCATTTGGTCCAAAGTGACCTATAATGTTTTGCATTATCACATGTATTTATTTTGAGATTTTGAAATTTTTCTCAACATAAAATTCGAATTAGACACAATACGCTTTCCAATGCATTTGGTTCCACCTCAAAATCATACTAAATGAGTGAGTTATGTTCTTGGGAAGTTGACCCAAAATTAGGGTTTCAGTCAAAATGACCTGTAATGTCTTGGAAAGGATGATGATCTTCCAAGCTTCAAGTCCAATTTTGATGAACATGAAAGTTTTTCATATTGTCCTTAAGAACATTGTTTCTCTTGGGATAACCTCCATTTGATCAACACACAAAATGGTAGGTCTCAGTGCATTTCAAAATAGCCAGATGAATTGACTGATCAACTTCTCATGTCCACAACTCATATCTTGATAAACTGATGATTGAGGACACTCAAATAAGTTCAAATATGAATGAAAGGATGAATTAAAGAACTTCCCTTTATTGTATTTGACCATGGGCTGAGGTTGCTTCATGAGCAATGCATTGTTGATGATCAGATGAATTAAGATTTCCTTGGGAAACAAACCTCAAACCCTTTGACTTGCTTTAATCAAAACGGTGAATTGAGATACTAGGGAGGCATATTTGATGGATGAGAGCTTTGGGAACCATTTCCGTGCTTGCCTTTATCTTTTCTTAGCCATATCATTGCACAAAGGATCACCTAGAAGCTTTTAGATCTTGTGACTGCTCAACCTACAAATAAAAGATGTTAGTGACATATTTTTGTGCTTTTGGTTAGTAAACAAAATGAGAAAAGCAAAAATATACAATTCAAGCATGCTTGGTGATCTCAAACCACTCACAAGAGGTCCCTCCCAAAGGTAAGGGGAGCCAAGATGCTTATGATCCTTGAGGCTTTGCAAATGCAATGCTATGATGCCATGAGGGATCTTAGAACCAAAATCGGGGTCTTACAACCCTCACAAAGTCATTTAAACCAAAAAGGTTGTAAAAATTTGCTACAAAATAAAAAGAAAAAGAAAAACTCACCCGCTGTTAGTTGGTTCAGAGGTATCTGGCGCTGAACTCGGTAGGGTGAATTACGATCCGATCCCCCACAACTGCAGTTGGGTCAAATAAAAGGGTTTACACAAATTTATGTGCCAGGAACCCCATGTTTGGATCATAATCACTAACAAGTCACTCTGCTATGAAGCATGTACGGATAACAGGCTTAATGTGATTGCGCCCGTGTAGCGGGGTATTCGTTACCATTAGAGATATTGACTAAATCAAAGGTAAATCATACAAGTCGAGTCGCCACCGCACTTCTATTTATCCAAAGGAATGGTTAGAAAGCGAACAAAAACCTAATAGTTTTAACAAAAACTAGTAAAAGAAACAGAGATCTAGGTAAGGGGGTTGGTTATGCAATGGGAAGGTGTTAGGCACCCAAAACATCCTAGCTATTCCTAGGGAGCCCTTTTCATACTTGTTGTAAGGTTGTTGTTTTGTGAAAATATGTTTGTGCAAACATGATTGAAGAGATGAGAAGAGAATATACAAGTTATTTATATTTTTGTGTTTGGATGGATAAACCCATTGCCTACGTACCATCTTATAAAAAGATTAGGATCAAAACCTCGTAGTTCGGGATAAAAATATCAAAACAAGTTGGTGAATTAATTGATCCAAAGGCCTTAAGGTCTTTTGTTATCCAAGGGAGAAAACTCAACCTAAAATCACAAATCCACCATGTGAGGATAGCTTCAACATGCTAGTGAGGGGTTAACCCTATAATAAGCATGGAAGACTCATTGTCCATCACTAAGGATATAGGTGAGCATTACATCTACCACAGAGATAACTCAAACCTACTAGCTAAAGGTTATAAAAAATTTGATTAAGAAAGTGGCCATTGGAACAACAAAAATAAAATTGAATGGGTTATATTTACCAATTAGAAGTATATACAAAAGTTGTCAAAGTTGATTTAAAGGTTCAATTCAAAATAAGTGTTATGAAAGGAAAGTTTGAAAATCAAAAGCATAAGGCTTAAGTTTCTAATGTTTGAAAACAATGGTTAAATGTTTGCACAAAAAGTTTTGGCTTGGGTTAGAATGGAGAGAGGAAGAAGAAGGGATAAGTCCTAGGTAAAGCAAAAAGGTGAGGGATAAGGGATCAAAACCACAAATGGAGTTCCTCTCTTGAGATCATATTGATGATCCGAGTAGCTCCCATCCTTTGGAATAAGCAATCACAATAAAGCATATGCAATCATCAAACAAGCCTCTTAAGAAATCCTCAATGTAGCTTGTGTCTTTCACTTTGGATGAACATGGCAAAGGTCCTCCAATTTAAGATCAAATAGAATTCCCTAGCACAAAAGCACACACATCAAAAGTTCCATCAAGTAAATCAAGAATGGACAAGAGTGAGCTTAGAGATTTGGTCCTTTTAATCCCATTTTCATCATTAAGGTCCATTTACTCCAATTTTGCATAAGGAAGGTCCTAGAATCTAAGTCCAATTCTCCATTCTTTGCATAGGGAAAGTCCTAGAAACTAAGTCCATTTCTTTGCATTTGGTTCACAACAATCAAAACAAAACACAAGCATAATAATATATACACAATTATGTGCTCAAGTGGGCAAAAGGCAAATGGCATTAAGATAAACATGTGCTCTAGTGAGCAAAGAGAAAAGAAAATGGATAATATGTGCAAGAATAGTAAATTGCAATAAAAGTAAAGTGCATAAAGTAAAGGTTAATTGTCAATGGTTAGTGTTAGTAGTTAGTGTGCCATAAGGCAAATTTAGCGCTTTGTTAAGCAATCGTAATTGGACTTATATATAAGTCACAACTATCTAAGGTCGGTCAATAATAATGTAGGCAACAACACAAGTTAGAAGTCTTGATTAGTGAACCAAGTTCCAACAACTTGCCATGCCAAAAAGAAAAAGAGAATTGATCTTGTATTGGTTTAAGCCTTTTGCATGATTTAGAAAATAACCTATCCTTAATGCAAAGCCATTCACTTGATCAATTGATCATGATGAATTAGATTTGAATCAAGGACGATTAGGTCTCCCTAATCAATGCTAACTTATCAACCTTCAACTCATTGATCAAAAGGAAAGAAGAAGAAGAAGAAGAAGAAGGAGATGAATAAGAGAAATGGAAATGGCAAAATTAAAGTGCATTAAATGAAGTAACATGTACCAATCCACATATGTTGGCCAATGACATTGAAAGTCAAAGTCAAACAATCAAAAACAGAAATGAGATGAAGATTGGAGATCAAACAATAAGCATAATATTTTTGGCATTTTCAATATTAAAATAAATTTGAATAAAAAATAATGGAAAGGTCAAACTTCAAAATTACTTCAAATCAATCTTGAAAGGTCCAAGTAATTTATCCCAAGTCCAATAAGGTCAAACTAAGTTTGACAAAAAATTTCAGCATTTTTAAAAGTCAGAAACTATTTTTAATTAATTAAAAATGAATAAAAATAACCTAATTGAACTAAAATCTCAAATAAATCTCAAATTAATTTGAAAATTGATGAGAATATTTTTCATAGATCGATCATCATTCAAATAGGTTAGGAAAATACTTTTGTATTTTTTGAATATCAAAAACTATTTAAAATGAATTAAAAATAACCAGAAAAGAGAAAATTCACAAAAAATATGAAATGACAAAATAAAAAATATTAAAAATCAGAAATAGAAACTAGAATTTATTTGGAGACTAATGCAATTGGTCCCATAATTTTTGGATTTAAAATAAAGAAGTTATGAATTTTTGAAAATAATTGGAATTAAAGAAAATAAAACCAAAAAATAAAAAATGCAAAAAAACAAGGAGCGTTAGATCTGAGCTCATTAATTGAGGTGGCAGATCACACGCTCCAGAGATGCGCTCCCACCATACGCCTTGGTCAACTGAACCACACGCAGCATTAAAACAAGTCATAACATGGAACGATCCAGATTAGATCTGGAAATAAGATCATGTGGCCAGGAATTGATCTAGAGTTGGGATGGCCACCGAACACACCGTCTTCTTCGGTGAGCCTCAGAATTCCGGCCAGAGTTGTAGAGATCCAAACCCTAATGAAAATGCACGATCTATACATCTTTAGAAAGCTGGGATGATGTACATCATCCCTGTACCATCCATTTTCACTCTGGATTTCCATGGTGTGAGAAATCAGAAGTTGAAAAATCTGGTGTTCATCATGAACTCAATTGATTTCAAAAATTGAATGTATAATCATGATGCCTTTATTGAGAGGACTTCTGCCAACACAAGATCTAAGCAAATAGGTCAATGGATGGTGAGATTCGAAGGAAATACCAGTTGAAGAGTAAGCTTGAATTCTGGTAACTTGAGCTCAATTCCTTGCTTGCTTTGCCAAAACAGAAGATCAGTGAGATAAATGATGAAGGTTTAGAAGCTTTAGATCTAAGAATTCAACCAGATGAAGTTGAATTTTGGATCTGAAAAATTTGAAGAAAAATGGAAATTGCTTCTTTGGTGAGGTTGGGGAATCACTTCAGTAGGGTTTCAGGCGCCTTTAGGTTGAGTTTGAATGAAGCTGGACCCTTCTATTTATAGCAAAACAAACTGCAAGCAAGGTGACTTCTCATGTGCATGGAATTTGGATCCTTCATGCATGGGCCTGTATAGGCGCGTGCAAAGCCCAAAAACTGATGTAAATGTATGCTGAACACCAACCAAGTTGAATTGGATGTGTAGTTTGAATGGCAATTGCTTGTGTATCAAGATTTCATGTGCATTCTAAAATTATGCCTAAATGTTCAACTCTTCGAAAATACCATTTGCCAAATCCAAATATGATCATGTGAATAATGGTTGGAAAGGTCTTGATGTAAGGAACAATTTTTATGTTGGGCAAAAATCCATTTGGAGTATGGAAATTTATGAAATTTGAGTTTAAAGTGTGATGTGCAAAACATGTCAATGCAAAGTTTCCAAATTTGGCCAATGTTCAACCCCTTCTTTTTTGATGATTCAAGCCTCAAATGAAAAAACCTGAAACATAAACGTTGTATATCTTTTCAAGAAAATCAAAATGGACTTAAATTTTGCATTATTTGGATTTTTGATGAAGAAGTTATGGGCACTTGAAGTTGGACTTTTTTGCCTTTTAATGCTTTTGGTCAAAAAGGACCTATAATGTCTTGCATTATCACATGTATTTACTTTGAGATTTTGAAATTTTGTTCAACATAACCTTTGAATTAGACACCTTAAGCTTTCCAATGCATTTGATCCCACCTTCAAATCATAAAAAAAGAATTAGTTATGTCCTTGGGAAGTTGACCCACAATTAGGGTTTCAGTCAAAATGACCTATAATGTATTGGAATGGGATATGGCCTTCCAAGTTTCAAATAAATTTTTGATGAAAATGAAAGTTTTTCATATTGTCCTTAAGAACATTTTTTCTTTTGGAACCATCTCCATTTGACTAACACATAAAAAGTTAGGTCTCAGTGCATTTCAAAATAGTCAGATGAATTGACTGATCAACTTCTCAAGTCCATGACTCATATCTTGAGGAATTGATGATTGAGGACATTCAAATAAGTTCAAATATGAATGAAATGATGAATTAAATAACTTCCCTTGATTGTATTTGATCATGAGCTGAGGTTGCTTCAAGAGCAAGGCATTGTGATGCACAGATGAATTAGGGTTTCCTTGGGGCACAAACCTTAAACCCTTTGACTTGCTTTGATCAAAATGATGAATTGAGATGCTAGGGATGCCTATTTGATGGATGAAAGCTTTAGGAACCATTACCCTGCTTGCTATCAACTCCACTTGGCCATGTCATCGCAGAGATGACCTCCTAGAAGCTTTGAACCTTGTGATTGCTCAAGCTACAACAGGATGTTAGTGACATATTTTTGTGCTTTTGGTTAGTAAATAAAATAAGAAAAGCAATGATATACAATTAAAGCATGCTTGGTGATCTCAAACCACTCACAAGGAGTCTCACCCAAAGGCAAAGGGAACCAAGATGCTAATGATCCTTGAGGCAATGCAAGTGCAATGTTATGATGCCATGAGGGATCTTAGGGACAAAATTAGGGTCTTACAGATGCCTCTATTTAAGGTAATTCTAGCTGGAGAAGTGAAGGTTAAAGTCTTCGTCTCAACGGGGTAGAATGGGCTTAAATAATAACAAAGAGAATAATTTTGGTCCCTAAGAGACCTCATGATGCAGATGTATGCTTGCAAATGGTAATACTCTGCAGGGATATGTGTCCACAAAGGCAAAGATTAGGAGAAGAATTAACAATTCCCATGAATAATTCATTCTATGGGGCAGAGACTCTAACGGGGAGTAAAGGGATGAAAACGCGTGAGCAGGTCACGACGCAAAGCTTGGGGAACAGAATTCCAAAGAGAATAAATCCAATTGAAAGACTCGAGCTGACTCGAAGACGTCCGTATTGCGGAATATGCCAATACAGCCAAAATTATCCACAATGGATACTTCGGATAAAAATCCGGACTCAGATGGGGAAAACCACCAAAGACTCTGAAGATCCCAACAGAAATCTCTTGGGGAAGCAACGGGGTGAGGTATTACCGGTTACTGGGTAATAAGCTCAAAAGATACGTGTGATCTGAAGACCAGTATAAGGGTGAGAGAACAACACGCTCGGGAAGAATGAATATCTAAGACCGGTATAAGGGTGAGAGATATCAATCAACCAAATCATCTGAGGAAGACCTAAAAGGTATATCTCAACTCAGGAAAATCTGACTCCACAAGGGACAAAAAGTCATAATAGGGAGCAGAAGGAAGGAACACCAGGAATGCCGGTTACTGGGCATATAGTAGGTTACCAACCGAAGCGTGAACTGGGGAATATTCCCAAAACACTCATCATCCAAAAAGAGGGCCAAAAAGCAAACTCGATTATGGGATGGACATTCGATTCCAAAACAGGGATACGAATCTTACTCAACTAGGGAAGAACGAAAGGCTTCGACCAAAGAGTGCATGAGATATATTATCTATTACCGTCAGAAAGTAGATAATATACTCGCATGGAAGATTATGCACAACCAATTACTGGGTTAATAAAGGATAGATCGACCAAGAGAGAAAGGCATCGGGATACCAAAACTAGGTATATAATGATGACCATTCAAGGGGAGCAATAAACATTACCGGCAACCGGTATGAAAGATGATTTGCTGGGGATAAATTGTCTAATCAGAGCAATTATCCAAGAGAAAAAGGGAATATCAGCACTGAATATTGGATAATGATAACCGTCCAGGAGGGGATTACATCTACCAGATACTGGGTAGAAAACCACGGAAGAGTAACTGTCATCGATTAGGATGAACAAAAAGGTTAACTCTGCAAGGGGGAAAAACAGGGGACAACTACCGGTATAAGGGTAGAAAGCCACAGACTCCGTCGGGGATAAGATGAATGATTACTGATTACTGAGCAATTATTCATTTATACCACGGGGAAACATAGGAAACAGTCACAAGAGGCCTAATTTAGGATCAAACTAAAGAGGCAAACTGAATCAAGACTCGCCCCAGTGAGGATGTAACTCAATAGGGAAACCCATCCCAATATATGTGTTGGGAGGAAACGAAAACAACCGTCGTCCACGAGGATATAACTCAGTGGGGAATGCGGAAGGAAAGATAAACACTTTCTGCTTAATGGGATGACTCTACATTGAGGGATCAGATGCTGACATCTGCTTGGGGAATGCATTACCAACTAGCAGAGAATAACAAACAAAGATATATGACAAAGAATGCAATATGAATATCCAAATGTTTGAAAATTATATGCACACATGTGTGGTTTATGTATGATGAATGCTGCCAAACAGACATTTCTAACACAAACGGCTCCAAAGAATAAGCACACAAACATCCGGTACTACATCTCAAGAGAGAAAGCCAAGATCAACGGAGAGTATCCTATCTGCCAGTAATCAGAGATACCAGAAAGCAAAGACCTCCGCAGGGGATGGATCATCAGTCATTCCCACTGGGGAAAGGAATTCATTGCACAGATAAAATCTACCATATAAGCAACTCCACTGGGGAATCTATCCAAGGTGTAAAGGGATTCTGGGGATCAACCACCAAGTGCAGTACCCACCAAGGAGATCACATCTGTTGAGGAGGAAAGGTTGCTACCCCGCTGAAGGGGAGAGTGGTGAATATCTCAACAAGCATACCACTCAGTAGGATAAACCACAAAAAGGCTCTGGAGGAAGAAGATACAGTCATGCCAGGAATATGAACAAATGTCCTACCTTGTCGGAGATCATACCATCCTTGGGAGAGCACTTAGAGTCTCCTAAGTATCTTTTCGTCATTATGAATGTTCACTTTGTTTAAAGACAAGTTATGAAAAATTCATTTATTCAAAACAATGATATTTTCTCAATCAAAGCGTGCGAAACATTTGTTGAATAGAAACAAATAAGAGTGCAAATAATTAGATAAAAGGCTCAAATTCATTTGATGGAATGGTAGTCTGCAAATGGCAAGACTCCATAGATCTTTACAAAATTGAAATTGATGATATATATTGGAAAAGGGCTACACTGAACATAATAACCATTTCTCCACCAATTCTGAATCCTATGTATTCGAAGCTTCGGTAGACGAATGAGCAAGAATCTCTAACGGATGACAGTTGTAGAACAGAGTCTTGTCAGGATGCAGGTACCTGCCGAATCCCTAATTTTTGCCTAGATTGCCCCAAGATGAGGTACTCAATCTAGCGGGATACAAATATTCATTTTTTCATGTCTCTTACTTTTGCCTGGACCGCCCTTTCGGGTTTTCAATCCACCGAGACGCTCATTTTTGCCTAAGCCGCCCTTTCGGGTTTTCAACTTAGCGAGCTATTCTGTTTTTATTTTAGGCGAAGTATTTCTTGACTGCATCTGAATTCACAGGACGAGTGAAATCCTCCCCATCCATATTTGTAAACATTAAAGCACCGCCTGAAAAGGCTCTCTTAACAACATATGGACCTTCATAATTTGGAGTCCACTTGCCCCTGGAATCAGGCGTGAAAGACAAGACTTTCTTGAGCACTAGGTCACCTTCTAGGAACACACGAGGCTTGACCTTCTTATCAAAAGCTTTCTTCATTCTCTGTTGATATAACTGACCATGGCACATGGCAGTCAATCTCTTCTCTTCTATCAAATTCAGTTGGTCATAACGACTCTGAACCCATTCAGCATCAGTCAACTTGGCCTCCATCAAGACTCTCATTGATGGGATCTCTACCTCTACTGGAGGTACAACCTCCATGCCATAAACAAGAGAGAAAGGGGTTGCCCCTGTTGAAGTGCGGACAAACGTCCGATATCCATGTAAAGCAAATGGAAACATCTCATGCCAATCCTTATACGTGACAACCATATTCTGGATAATTTTCTTGATATTCTTATTAGCAGCTTCAACAGCCCCATTCATATTGGGTCTATAAGGAGAAGAATTATGATGCGCAATCTTGAACTCACCACACAGCTCTTTCATCATTTTGTTATTCAAGTGGGATCCATTATAAGTAATGATCTTATCTGGCACACCATAACGGCATATAAGCTGATTCTTGATAAACTTCACGACCACCTGCTTGGTCACATTTGCATACGATGCTGCTTCAACCCATTTGGTGAAGTAATCAATTGCTACGAGAATAAATCTGTGCACATTAGATGCCTCTGGCTGTATCATGCCAATCATGACAATTCCCCACATGGAGAAAGGCCATGGCGACGAAATCATATTCAAAAGTTTCGGGGGAATATGAATCTTATCCGCATAAATCTGACACTTGTGGCATTTCTTCACATATCTGCAGCAGTGAGACTCCATTGTCAGCCAATAGTATCCTGCTCTCAACATCTTTCTAGCCATGGCATGTCCATTGGAATGAGTACCAAATGAACCTTCATGGACCTCAGTCATTAACAGGTCTGCTTCGTGTCTATCCATGCATCTGAGCAGAACCATGTCAAAATTTCTTTTATAAAGCACATTGCCATTGAGGTAGAAACTGCCTAACAACCTCCTCAAAGTCTTCCTATCTTTCACAGATGCCCCAGGAGGGTAAACCTGGTTCTGAAGGAAACACTTGATGTCATAATACCACGACTTATCATCTTTCACCTCTTCTATTGCAAACACATGAGCTGGTCTGTCCAAGCGCATTACAGCGATATTGGGAACTTCACTCCAAAGTTTGACCACGATCATCGAAGCAAGTGTAGCAAGAGCATCTGCCATCCGATTCTCATCTCGAGGAATATGATGGAAGCCAACCTTAGTAAAGAATGTTGAAATCCTCTTCGCATAATCCCTTTACGGAATAAGGCCAGGCTGATTCGTTTCCCATTCACCCTTAATCTGATTAGGAACGAGGGCCGAATCACCATACACATCAAGATGCTTGATCCTTAGATCAATGCATTCCTCCAATCCTATAATACAAGCCTCATACTCAGCCATATTATTCGTGCACTTGAAAGTTAGCCTTGCTGTAAAAGGAATATGTGTGCCCTGAGGAGTAATAATCACTGCCCCGATACCATTTCCATACTGATTTACAGCGCCATAAAACACCATACTCCATCTGGAACCAGGCTCTGGCCCTTCATCGAGTGTAGGCTCATCGCAATCTTTCATTTTCAAATACAGAATCTCCTCATCCGGGAAGTCATATTGAACTGACTGACAATCCTCAATCGGCTGATGTGCCAAGTGGTCAGCCAAGATACTACCTTTAATAGCCTTCTGAGCTCGATACTCAATATCATACTCAGATGACAACATCTTCCAACGGGCAATCCTCCCTGTTAAGGCAGGCTTCTCGAAGATATACTTGATTGGATCCATTCTGGATATCAACCAAGTCGTATAATTTCATATACTAGCGCAAGCGCTTAGCCGCCCAAGCCAAAGCAGAGCATGTCTTCTCGAGCATTGAATATCGAGACTCGCAATCAGTGAACTTCTTACTTAAATAGTAGATGGCGTGCTCTTTCTTCCCTGATTCGTCCTGCTGACCAAGGACACAACCCATCGAGTCTTTAAGGACAGTCAGATACATGATCAAAGGTCTTCCTTCCACGGGCGGAGACAGGATCGGAGGTTCAGACATATACTCTTTAATGCTGTCGAAAGCTTTCTGGCAATCCTCGGTCCAATCATGAGACTGATCTTTCAAGAGGAGCTTGAATATCGGCGCACATGTGGCAGTCATGTGGGATATGAATCTAGAAATGTAATTCAAGCGGCCAAGAAAACCTCGGACTTGCTTCTCAGTTTTGGGCGCGGGCATCTCTTGTATTGCTTTGACCTTTGTAGGATCAACCTCAATACCACCTTCACTGACAATAAAGCCCAATAACTTGCCAGAACGGACTCCAAATGTACACTTGTTGGGATTCAGACGAAGCTTATACTTCCTCAAACGCTGAAAAAGCTTCAACAAGTGCTCTACATGTTCAACTTCTGTTCTTGACTTAGCAATCATATCATCAACATATACCTCGATCTCCTTGTGCATCATATCATGAAACAAGGTGGTCATAGCTCTTTGATACGTGGCTCCGACGTTCTTCAAACCGAAGGGCATCACTCGATAACAGAATGTTCCCCAAGGTGTGATGAATGTTGTCTTCTCCATATCCTCGGGTGCCATCTTGATCTGGTTATATCCGAAAAATCCATCCATAAATGAGAAGACATTGAATTTAGTTGTATTATCTACCAACATATCAATGTGTGGTAGAGGAAAATCATCTTTCGGACTAGCTTTATTCAAGTCTCTATAGTCCACACACATTCGTACTTTTCCGTCTTTCTTAGGCACGAGCACAATATTGGCCACCCATTGAGGATATGTAGAAGTCACCAGAAACCCCGCATCAATTTGCTTTTGAACCTCCTCTTTGATCTTCACTGCCATATTAGGATGAGTTCTTCTGAGCTTCTGCTTCACAGGCACGCACTCAGGCTTCAAAGGCAGGAAATGTTGCACAATATCGTTATCCATACCAGACATGTCTTCATATGACCACGCAAAGACATCAACGTATTCTCGTAGCAACTCAATCAACCCCTTCTTAACAGATTCTTCCAGGAGTGCCCCAATCTATACCTCTCGCACACAATCTTCAGACCCCAAGTTGACTGTTTCCAGATTCTCGAGATGCGGATGAATGATCTTCTCTTCATGCTCAAGTAGACGGGTAATTTCGTCAGGAATCTCTTCAACATCATCTTCTTCCGCCTCAAATACAGGGAATTCAAAGTCGGGAGATGGTGTTGGATCATTATGTTCAATGGGTTTGATCTACCTGCATAATGATTTTGGATATGAAAAAGCTTTTAGAATTCAAACAAGGCAAATCATTATGCAGATGAAAAGATTGATTTTTATTATATTTTTTATGGTTTTATGTGATCACCAATTTCATGCAAAAAGCGAAAAGGGAAAATAATTGGAAAAACAAACATTTAACATGAATTTATTGAATGAAAATATCACTGTATTTATGTGCCAACAATGTCATCACTTCTCCTTTTGGCATGGGAGGAGGGTTTTTAAACACAATGAATATTACTTTGACTTATGGATTACTGTTGGAATATCCACAGCGACCCAATTATTGCAGATTCCCCCAGGGATGACGAAGTTGCCAGAATCCTTTTCGTCCTCTTCCCGAATGGCAACAGCTTCCTCGCCTTGACCGGTGTGGATGAACCCTCCAGTCTTGAACAACCCTTTGGTGTTGAAAATCCCAGAGGAAAAACCTATGCCAGCCCGAGACTTGTTGTCTTCTAGCTCAATCATTTATCCTAAACCAACAGTTGCACCACACTCAATGGCCAACTTTGCATCTTTATAGGAAGGAAATGAAGGATTTCTCTTCTCAATAGGCTCAACAATAGATAAAGCTTGGAAAGGAGTTTCAACTTCATCCTCAACATCTATATATGAGAAGGAAGACAAGTGGCTAACCAGGAGAGCCTTTTCTCCCCCTGCCACCACCAGTTTCTTATTCTTCACAAATTTCAGCTTCTGGTGTAGGGTGGATGCCACGGCGCCTGCCTCGTGAATCCATGGTTTGCCTAAGAGACAGCTATACGATGGGTGAATGTCCATAACCTGGAAGGTAATTTGGAAATCACTTGGTCCGATCTTGATTGGGAGATCAACTACCCTAATCACAGTTTTACGTGACCCATCGAAGGCCTTCACAACAACTCCACTCTGCCTCATGGGAGGCCCTTGATATGTCAGTCTTGAGAGAGTGGATTTTGGCAATACATTCAATGATGACCCAGTGTCCACCAACACATTGGACATGGCGTCGTCTTTGCAGTTCATAGAAATATGTAGAGCCAAGTTGTGGTCTCTTCCCTCCTCAGGGAGATCAGAGTCACAGAAACTCAAATTGTTACAAGCGGTAATGTTTGCCACAATGCTATCGAATTGTTCTATTGCGACATCATGATCTACATATGCCACATCCAAAACTTTCTGCAGAGCCTCTCTATGTGGTTCTGAATTCAAAAGCAAGGATAACACCGATATCTTGGATGGCGTTTGTAGAAGTTGGTCTACAACATTGTACTCACTTCTCTAGATGAACCTCAACATCTCATCACAGTCTTCTTTCATAATGCCACTAGGGCCAACAGAAGTAGGAGTTTTTAGTACAGAGGAGGGCTTAACAACAAGTGCCGGATTCGGAGAGCTCACAACATTGCCAATCGGGCGTTCAACAGAACCAACATTAACCTGGGGCTTTAGTGGTGCTGAAAATACACAGCCACTACATTTCAGACCACAAACATCCGCAATGCTGACAACAAAAGAAGATGGCAAGGACACCTCTTTCCCACTTTCCACCGCAACAGCATTGTAGCGATAGGGAATTGCTTTTTCGGAAAAGTACGGTACTGGACTGGCATGCTTAATGATCAGAGCAGGAGAAATTACAGGCTCGGGCATCCGGAATACTGGGGAAATTACGTTGACCTCAGGCTCATCTTCATCAACATTCCTATTCTGAAGAATCTCAATAACTCCCTCATCCAGCATTTCCTGAATATCCTTGCGTACTTGGCGACAACCCAATCGGTTAACAGAACAGACTCGGCATCTATCGTGGTCATGCTCATAGTGACTATACTCACATAGAAAACAATGCATCTCGACTAGCGATTGTCGAATATGACTGACATACTTGACTTTGTATTTGCCAGGGCAGCCCTGGACCATGTTGACAGATTTCCCATGCTCGGGCAATGGGTTCTTCTTCACATTAGGACCTACGTTCTCGAAACACAGAACGCCACACCTCACAAGGTTTTGAACCTTGGTCTTCAAAGGGTAACAATTCTCCACATTGTAGCCGGGAGCACCAGAATGATAGACATAGTGTAATTCAGGCTTATACCACCACTAGGGGGTTAACAGGTATAGCCGGTGGGTTTCTCGGAGTAATCAACTTCCTCTCTATCAAAGAGGGGTATAATTCGGCATATGTCATTGGAATAGGATCAAAGGTGACCCTTTTCCTCTCGTAACTCGTGTTGGTTTGATTACTGTTTCGAGGCTGGTAGGCCTGCTGTTGCGGACGGTGCTGTTGTTGTTGATATTGCGGATGTGGTTGCTAATTGTTGTTGTGATGTTGATACTGTTTATTGTCTCTGAAGATAGGTGCTATATGAGCCACCTGGTGCTGGTTACTGGCGGGACGCACAGTCTTCCTCCTCATAGAGGGTCTTCTTGGTTTCATATGGGAGGTCACATCATGTGCCTCTCCATCTTTCTTCTTTGCAAACGCCTCATAACGTTTGGCAGAAGATCCTTCTTCTCTGGTCAAACGTCCTTCTCTAACCCCTTCTTCCAGACGTATCCCCATATTCACCATCTCGGTGAAGTCAGAAGGAGCGCTAGCAATCATTCGCTCATAATAAAAAGAACTTAAGGTCTTCAAGAAGATCTTAGTAATCTCTTTCTCTTATAGCGGAGGCACGATCTGTGCTGCTAACTCTCGCCACCTTTAGGAGTATTCTTTGAATGTTTCTTTGTCCTTCTGGGACATGGCCTGCAATTGATCCCTATCGGGAGCCATATCCATATTATACTTATATTGCTTGACGAAGGCCTCGCCAAGATCGTTGAAGGATCGGATGTTCGCGCTGTCTAACCCCATATACCATCTCAGAGCAGCACCGTACAAACTGTCATGAAGTAGTGGATGAGCAACTGGTCATTGTCGGTCTGAGTTGACATCTTCCTAGCATACATGACCAGGTGGTTGAGAGGACAAGTGTCGCAACCTGAAAAAAGAATGCGAAAAAACGACCGGCGAAGAAGGAAAATGACAGAAGAGTCGCCATCGTACGTTATTTATCCCAAAGGAGGGAAAGGAAATGCTTGAAGTAAACCTGGAAAAAGGAAAGGAAAAGACAAGGTCTCGCAACCAAATCTTGGGTTCGGGAGTCGGTTATGCGAAGGGAAGGTATTAGCACCCCTACGCATCCGTAGTACTCTACGGGATCCACTTTTATAGTTCTTGTCTAAAGGGTGTGGGTTTATCTAATGTGTTATTTACTAAAAGGATGTTTAAAGAAAATGACTCGCACGGATGTCGCATCCGTTGCATACGTATCCCATCTGAATATGAGAATCAGAGTCTTCGTAGCTCGGCTACCTATTGTCGCATCACGCGAAAAACCGGCGGGAAAAGAACGAAACAACAGAGCCGCCACCGTGCGTTATTTATCCCAAAAGAGGGAAAGGAAACGCTCAGAGTAAACCTGGGAAAAGACATGGTCTCGCGACCAAAGAGAATGGGTTCGGGAGTCGGTTATGCGAAGGGAAGGTATTAGCACCCCTACGCATCCGTCGTACTCGACGGGATCCACGCACAATAGGAAGGAAAATGGTTGCTAAAACACTGCTCAAACACACACACACACTGGCTGAAAGAGACACAAGAAACTGACTGAAACTGACTCGACAGGACATCGTATCCTGGGCCTACTTAGTCTATCAGGCATAGACATCAGAGTCGAAGTAGTTCGGACTGGGGAAACGACACATGCTCGCTAGGATATCGCATCCTATGCATACGTATCTCCTCGGACGAGAGAAGAATCAGAGCATTCGTAGCTCGGCTAACACGCACACAAACAAAACTAGGCAAAGGCAAACGTGGAGCCCGACTGCCAATCACTGGACTTACATCAGCATCCGAACCAAAACACACACAAGAAGGCAAACATGGAGCCTGAATGCCAATCACTGGGCTTACATCAGCATCCGAACCAAAACACACACAAAGAGGCAAACGTGGAGCCTGAATGCCAATCACTGGACTTACATCAGCATCCGAACCAAAACACACGCACACTGGAACCCAAATGCCACTCGATGGACTTACATCAGCTTCCAAGCACACACTAGACAAAACAAAGACACAGGCGCCCGGAGAGATCTGCTCATCTCCTGCCTACGTACCTCATCTGGTATGAGGATCAGGGCGACGTAGTTCCCCAACAGAGGGATAAAGGATTTAGCCTAACCAGATAACAGAGGGAGACACAACACTAGGGAGACTACGACTCGAGCCTAGGTGTTATCATGCAAAATCATCCCTAAGTTAAGGTTTCTAGCTAACTGGCACAGGGAGCCAGCCTATCCTAGTCATGACTTGCACAGGAAGCAAGCCACACACACACTTGACTTGCACAGGAAGCAAGCCGAGCAAAACCTAACTTGCACAGGAAGCAAGTCTAAACTAACCCTAACTTGCACAGGAAGCAAGTCAAACCATCCTAACTTGCACAGGAAGCAAGTCAAACAAACATACAAGCACAGATAGCACACACTATACACAAGCAAGTGGCTCAAACAAGGGTTAGGTTTTAGTCGAGGGGTCATATCAACCTCAACAAACAAACCTCTGGAACTGGGTGAATGTTGCTCTTAACCTTGCCATTGAGAGACTAAGGTGAAGCAGATGAAAGGTGAGTGAAGATAAGACTTCACAGCTCTTATCCCTGGCCTGGGAGAGCTTAAGACAAGAATGTGTGGGTTCAGAAAGTGGGAACCCTTCTACACATTTGATACTGACTCAACTGTACAGTTTGTACAAGATCTTGGGTTTGTATCCGCAGTGCATCAACACAGTGGTGTGAGCAAAGCAGATGACACACTGAATAGCAGGGGATAGGTTGCTTATCCCTTGGTTCTGCCAATTGCCTCTTCACTTAGGAGGTCTTTGACTCTATGCAAGGACAAATGTAAACAGTCACAAACATTGCCTCTTAAGGAGGACTTCAGACAGTTGCCTGGCCAAGTAACAGGCCAGGTCTTCCAGACTACATGAAGATTAGAAGTATACCTCAATGTAAATTGCTTATACAAGCAAAGCAAAGCAAAAGTTCACAAGGAACTGAGCAACTAAAAGCACCTGAAACAGTCAAGCAGATGTTAGTATGCAACTTCAAAACAAAGCAAAAGGAAACAGAAGTCAACAGTCAGTCAGAAGCAAATGAATGTGCAAGGCACAAGGCTCAAGGCATGTGGGCCAAGCCACCTACAAAACAAACAAGTTAGACAATGATATTTAAGCAAGCTCAATCAAAAAGAATTGGTCTCATTGGTCATTTGTTGGTCAACCTGAAAACACAAGCTCAAAAGTGAATAACAGGACCACTAGGACAAGCCTAGGGTTAAAAAGGAATGAGAAAGTCAAAACAGCAAATGAAAGTCAACCAAAATCATGTTCAAACAATTAAGAAACAATACCAATTGGGTTCACATTCATATCAATCATCATCATCATTTCATGAACAAATTAGGTCAAAACATGGCATTTAGAAGCTCATAGAAGTCAACAGCAAGACTTGCATCAAAAGCAATCTCAAACATTTCCAAAAATCACCAAATAAATCATGGTCAATCACAATCCATAGCATGGTAAGCATGTCAAATTTCATCTCATTTGGACAAGTGGAAGGCAGTCAATGAAAATCAGAAAGGCAAAGCAATTTTGAACATGCTCAATGAAGTCAACCAAACATGCATCAACTTAGAAAATTCATAAATCAGAGATGGCATATGATAAATGAATGGGGTCAAAACCATGGCAAAGATGAGGATGTCTAGTTATCTCATGTAAAATTTCATGTCCATCTAATAATGTATGAGAATTTCACAAATGAAATGGGAACAAGTGTCACAAAAAGTCAACATTTGACTAAATAGAGGAGAAAATCTCAAACAATTAGGAAATGCCACAAATAATTCCAAGAAAATTCACATGTCAACTAGACATACAAGAGTAGGTTCATGCAAAAAATCACATCAATTTGAGGCCAAGAAGCATGGTATCAAAAATCATGAAGTTGCATATCAATGGTGTGACACAAATTGTCACACCCTAATTCAAAAATTCACAACTCTCAAACCACATAAGATAAATTCACAAACTCTACACCAAAATCACCATGATTGTGTCTAGTTTAAGCACAAAAAATTTGGGAGCCATTGGATAAAGTATCACCATTTCACAAATGTTTTGGCCAAGTGTACAAAATGTGCATACATGTCACAAACCCTCATACAAATTAAAATCCATTGATCACAAAATTCTGGAAAAAATGTGACAAAAAAGTAGAGATCATGATGAACATAACACAAAAAATCCCATTAAATTTGGATCAAAATTGGATGAATTATGAATTTTGTAAGATTGATAATCAAAAGTGAAATTAAAAATATCAAAACAACATAATCCAATGTGACATGGGGCCCGGGGGTGGCATTTTTGTAATTCCAGAACCCACTTATCAAAACGCGGCCGTTTTGGCCAAGAAATTGAAATGTTTTCATTGGTTAATGCTGGAATGGGCCATGCAGCACGTGAAGAAGAACCAGTTCTGGGCAAGGCAATGGGAAATTAGGGTTTCGCGTACAGTAAGCTTCATCCCCTTGTTCATCATTTTAAAAAAAACAGCAAGAGCATTTCATGGCCAAAATCAACAAACAACATATCAACATGTTCATCTAAGCACGTACATTAATACTCCCACAACCATTAATATTGATTCGAGCTATTAAGAGAAAACCAAGCAAAAACATGTTCAAGCATCAAACTTCAACATAACATAACTTCCAAAATAACCAACCATTTTTAGTGGTTCAAGGCTTATAATGATCAGGATAAAGAGATCTACGCATTACATACCATGATTTAGAGAAAAGAATGATTCGAATCCTTACTTGTTTTTGAAGAAATCCACGAAACAGTTGTTGTTTGTGTGTTTAGTGGTGAAACAGATGTTCCATGGCCCTCCAAATGATGGATGCTTAAGAAAGTTTGGCTTGAGATGGCTTGGCTTGGTTCTGAATAGCTTCTGCCATTAAAGGAGCTTGAAAAAGAAACAGTTGTGTAAAGGCTGCTACAGATGGTATTTGAAGGTTGCAACCAACTCCAAATGATGAGTAGATGTTGTTTTAGGCAAGGCAGGGTTTTGTTCTTTGAGAGTTTCTTGACTGGTTTTGGAAATGCACAAAGATGAGGTTTTTTAGAATATGAGAGAACCAAGGTTTCTTGCTGTCAAATGTGGCTGCTACCAGTTCAAAATGATGAAAGGATGGTGTTTTAAGCCAGGCAGTGCTCAGTTCTTTGGAAGTTTTTGGACTGGTTTTTTGAAAATGCACCAAATGAAGTTTTTTAGAATGAGTGAGGTTCTGCTGGTTTGTGCAGCTAGTAGTGGTTTCCATATGACAGAAAATTATCCATACCTCTGCTGTTTTGTGGTACAAGGCATGGTTCATGAAAGTATGGAGTAGAGTGGTTAAAAGTGTACTTTTCTTCCCATTTTCAAGCAAGTTAGGCATGGCTATGTGTACTGCACGAAAATGACTTGTAACATGACCAAAATATGATTTCTAAACATGTTTGAATAGTAGGAATGGTTAGAAATGAGTATTTTGAAAAGTCAAAATTCAACTCACTTGAATTTAATTCATGCAAGTCCAAAAATGCCATTTTGATTGGTGAAGTTTTGGTACATGAAAGTTACATTTTTGGAAAGAGGGGATCAAATGTGACTTGTAGGAAAAAACCCCACCCAAATTGGCCAAATGGTTTGAGAGATATGGCCTTTTGAAGTTCAATAATTTCTGAAATCGATTCGATCATAACTTGCCAACCATACATGGGAATTGAGTGTTCTTGGACTTTTTGGAAATGGGAGAACAAGATCTTCAACTTTCATGTTGGGCAAAAATTCATTTGAAGCTTGTATCATGATGTAAGTTTGAGGATCAAGACTTTCCATTTTTGGTAAGTTTCAGTTACAGGTCCAGTTTCCATTTTTGGAAATTTCTGATCTGGCTTCAAATTCTTCCATGATGGTGTTTGACATGATATATGAGGCCTATATGGACATGAATAAGCTCTCTCAAACCAAATCCAATCATCAAATCACTGATTAAATGGACAGTTGACCAACAGTTGACTTTTAGGGTTTCTGACTGATTGTGCATTGACTGATGACTTCTGAACATCCAATCCTTGACCAAAACACTTCAAATGGATCCCCAAGTCATGTGAACATGTTGGACCAACCCTAGGGCCTTGGCTCCTTGAGAAATGCACTTGCTTGCTTGGTTGACTGATCTCCTGATCAGTTTGACCTAATTCCTTGATTGGCTTGCACTTGAGGCAAAAGAGGCAATGCAATGCTATGCAATGGACCATGATATGCTATGACCTAATATGAAAATGTATGTACAATGATAGGTGCAAATTTGAGGTGCTACACCTATGGGTTAAGGGGTAGTGTGCTCGGTAAGACGTCGCGTCTTATGCCTACGTATCAAATCTGGAATGAGAATCAGAGCAAAACGTAGTTCGGCTAACTACGGGTAAGGGTTGTGTTTTGGGCGAACGACGTTACTACGCAATCTACCGGATGCTCGACCTTTGGAGACTTACTCGCCTATAGTAGAAGGAGTTAACGTGTTCTTAGGAGAAGAAAAATCAATGAGTTTGGTGTTTTTTAGGGATGCTCATGCAAAAAGGCAGTCCTAGATGAAGGAACCGCGCTACCTTAATTGACATGCAAACGGGACACTATACGAAGCCTAGCAATCCTACGGGGAGACGATCACAAAACAAACAGGGGTAGGGCTTTAGTCAAGAGGGGTCATATCAACCTCGACAAACAAGCCATGGAAGGGTAATCAAATGGGCTCTTAACCACTGACATTGAACGTCAGGGCGAGCAGATCAAAAGGGTAATGAGGATAAGACCTCATAGCTCTTAACCCTGGACAGGGTGAGCTCATGACAAAGCGTGGGGGTTCAGAAAGGTGGAACCCTCTCCACTGACCGACCGGACAAAATATCTTGGGGTTTTTGCTCTGAAGCATCGACACGTAGTGTGATCATAAAGAACGACACACTGAATAACGGGGGATTGGCTGCTAATCCCCTTTATCCGTCAATTGCCTCTCCGTGGAGGTCTTTAGCACTGGTGCCTCTTCTTGGAGGTCTTTAGGAACAAAAAGTAAACACACAAAAACATTGCCTCCTATCGAGGTCTTCCAGCTAAGAAAGCGGTAAAATGCGGGAAAAATAAAGGATAGAGAGATCTACCGCACGGATAAAGATCCGAAGTAATAGCAAATAAGGAAATAAGAAACCCAGAGATATCCCAAGCTAGCACCATCAAAGAAAGCGAGTCAGTACAGTTAATCGGAATAAACCCCTAGGTGGTATCCCACAAATAAAGTAGAATACCAAGCAAGCCATCCCTGCAAGAGTATGTGAGCCCTCACAATAACTCAACAAACAGGTTAGCGTAACAGGATGGAATCAGGAGAAAACAATGCCATAACAAAACACAAAACATATTAGAGAAAACAGAAAAAACAAATACTGTCATGCTCGCTACTGCTTCGCCTAGCGAAGGCTTAGCGAGGCTTCGCTGCAGGCTCGCCTAGCGAAGCAGCTAGCGAAGGCCTGCGGGATTTGGGTTCTTCATTGATAACAGTCCGATCTCGGTAACCCAAACCCTATGGTATCCATGAGAAACAAAACGATCAAACATTCAAGGTATTGTTTACACATTCATACTCATCTAAACCCGTGGGCGAAACCTGACGATACCTCATACATTCAGAGAACTCAAATTGAAAGCATAGAGTAATGGGAATAAGGGCACACCTGGTTGGAGAGATCAATTGAAATCGAATGGCACGGCTGGGTTTGCAAAGCAATGTTAGGGTTTGCGTGAGATGGAGGTGAAAAAGTGTGTGAGTCCGCGTGAACCTTTCAGAGCTGTCTGGAGGTTGCTGCAGATTAGTTCGTAGGTCACCTTTTTCTCTCTCTTTTCTCCAGGGTTTTGTTCTACTGAAACTCTAGTATTGATAGCCTTATATTGGTGGCTTGGTGGGCTCAAATGAGGGCAACTCAAGCCCATGACTTCTTCTGTTATTTTTCAAAATGCGCGTGCTTCACCTAGCGAAGGATTTGCTCGCTTAGCGAGCATGACAGTTCCTTTCGCTAAGGGAACTGTAGCGGTGTATTCGTCGCTATATGATTTATTGATTAAATCAAAAGCAAAGCATACAATGAATCGAGTCGCCACCGCACTTTTATTTATCCAAAGGACTGGCTAAAAAGCGAACAAAAGCCTAAGAAGTTTTACACATAGAAAACTAATGAAAAGATCAGAGAGTCTGGGTAAGGGGTAAATTACGCAATGGGAAGGTGTTAGGCACCCACTATGTCCTAGGTACTCCTAGGGAGCCCTTTTCACACTTGTTGTACTAAATTGTTATTTGTTATGAGATATTTATTGTGCAAACATGAATGGGATGATGAGAAAAGAATATACAATTTTTATTGTTTTTGTGTTTGAACGGATGAACCCGTTGCCTACGTACCTTCCATCAAAGGTAAGGATCAAAACGCCGTAGTTCGGCTAAAAGATTTCCAAAAGTTAGTGGATTCAATTTTAAACACAAGCCCTAAGGTCTTACGTTATCCACGGGAGAAAACTTAACCTTATACGAACAACGAGTCCACCATGTGAGAAAAGCTTCAACTTGCTAGTGAGGGGTTAACCCTATAATAAGCAAGGAAGACTTACAATTCAATCAACTAAGGACAAATAGGTGAGATTAACATCAACCAACTAGGATAAATCAAACCTATGGCTAATGTATGAAAACTTAACAAGAATGGACAAAGCCACAAAACAATTGAATGGGTGAAGTTAATTGATTATGATTATTCACAAAAGGAGGGTCAAAGTATGATTAAGATTGATTCAAAAGAAGTATTATGAAATGGAGTTTGAAAAGTCAAGGACTTAGGGTCCAGGTTTCTAATTTGAAAGCATGAAGATGTTTGCACAATATTTATCTCAAGTTTTGAAAGTAATGTGTGAAAAGGTTTAGGACAAAAAGGGATGAATGGATGAAGATGAGGTGTAAAACTTCCTAGAAGGTTCACCTCTTGAAATCATATAGAAGATGACTCAAGTGTGTCCTTTGGAATAGGCAATGAGCAATAACAAACAAGCAAAGCAAAAGATGAAAGTCAACAAAAGCGGATACCGGATGCCAATCACTGGACTTATACCAATCTCCTAAAACAAAACTGGATATCAGAGGCCACTCTATGGACTTATACCAATCTCCTCAACAAAGAAATAAAAAGTGGATACCGGATGCCAATCTATCTGGACTTATACCAATCTCCAACAACAAAGCAAACACTTGGATGTCAGATGCCAATCTATCTGGGCTTACTCTAACCTCCAACATATGATCATGGGAAAACAAATGCCAAATTACATGGACTTACAATTGCATCCTCACATACAACAAACAAATGCATCAAGCAGAGAGAAGATGAGTGGCCAATGAAATGGTCTTATACTCACTTCCATATCATAGGAACAATGGCCAATGAATGGTCTTACAATTGTCCTCAATGGGCAAACAACAAAGAACTAAGTAATCAATCAACCAAAGGCATTTAGCACACTCAATAACCAAACAATTAGGCTCATACAAAGGGTAGGCACTGAGGCCAACTGGAATAGGGTTAATGGTGCTCTTAACCTTGACATTGAGAGCCAAGGTGAAGCAGATGAAAGGATATGAGGGGTGTGCCTCATGCTCTTATCCCTGGTCAGGGAGAGTTTCAAAGGATAGAAGGTGTGGGATTTCAGAAAGTAGGAACTCTCTCCACAAATTATTGACTCGATTGATCTTGGGCTTTTACTCACTATGCATCAACACATGTGGTGTGAGCAAGGTGAGTGACACACAGAATAGTAGGAGATAGGCTACATATCTCTTTTGTTTACCAATTGCCTTATTCAAAGGACTTTTCCTGCTTGGGACAAAAGTAAACAAGCACAAACATCGCCTCTTAAGGAGGACTTCAGACAGTTGCCTGGCCAAGTAACAGGCCAGGTCTTCCAGACTACATGAAGACAAGAGATTCTACCTCAATGCAAATGCTATCAAGCAAAGCAATGCAAGTTCTCAAAGAACTAATAGCAACTAATGGTACCTGAAATCAATCAAATAAAATTAGTATACAACTCAAATTCAAAACTAATATAAGACAAGGATCAACACAATCAGTCAAATGTGCAATGCACAAAACTCAAAGCATATGAGCTAAGCATCCTACAAAACAAACAAGTTAGTTCATGATAATCAATCAAACTCAATCAACTTGCATTGATCTCCTTAAAGCATTTGCTTCTTAACCTGAAAAACCAAACTCAAACATGAGCAACAAGACCACTAGGACAAGCCTAGGGTCAAAAGGAGATAAAAAATCCAAAACAACGAGTGAAAGCTATCAAAAATCAAGTTCAAACAATTAAGGAACAAACCCAAGTTGTTTCACATTCATATCATTCATCATTATCTTTTCACAAACAAATTAGGTCAAAGCATGTCATATAGAACCTCAAAGAAGTCAACAGAAAGAATCCATTCAAATCCAGTCACAAACATTTCAATAAATCCTCAAATAATTCTTGATCAAACATCATCCATAACATGATAAGCATACCAAATTTCAGCTCATTTGGATCAAGGGAAGTAGGTCAATGAAAATCAGAAAGTCAAAGAAAGTTCAAGCAAACTCATACAAAGCATCAAAACATGCACCAACTTCAATTAATCATAAAACAGAAACAAAACATGATAAATGAATGGGACCAAAGCCATGATAAACTTCAAGATGTCTACATTACTCATGCCAAATTTTAGATCCATCCAATAATGCATGAGGATTTCACAAATCAAATGAAATCATGTATCACAAAATATCAACAAATGACCAAACAGGGGAGAAAATTCCAATCAAATAGGAAATGCCATCAATAATTCCAGGAAAATTCACATGTATTCTCAACATCCATTAGTATATTCATGCAAAAATCCAGACCATTTTGATTTCAATAAGCATGGTAATTAAAACCATGAAGTTGGACATGAATGGTGTGACACAAATTGTCACACCTCTATTCAAAAAATCATATCTCATCAACCAGCAATGATAAAATCACAAACTCTACACCAAAATCACCATGAACATGTCTAGTTTAAGCACAAAAAATTTCAGAGGCATTGGATTAAGTGCTGGTCTTTGGCTTTACAGTTGGGAGATGATGCTTGCAAAGGCTTCCAAAAGGATAGTGGATGATGGACCAATGCACAGAAGCACGAATTCTTTGACAATTTTCAGCAAAAATCCCAAGTGAAGAATGAGAGTTTTTTGAGAGAAAAAGAAATTCAGATCTGGTTTGTGAGTTGTGGCTAGGGTTTTTCAGTCTGAAGTGTGCAATATATACTCTGATTAACAAATGCCTAACCTTGGTTAGTGGAATGGTAATTGAATTTAGCTTAATGAAGTATTTTGGTTAATTGGTGAAATTACTCAAATTGCATGTGCATTGCATGCTACAGTGCAAAAATGGGCCTAAACACATCCAAAATTTGGTTTTTGAACAATTACAAATGGTAGAAAGTGTAGACAATGATTAATTTGAAAGTCAATTTTTCAACTCTCCTTTTTTAATTCAATGCACTTGAAAAAGGCCATATTGATTGGAAGATTTTTGGTGAAATGTGATGAAGGATTTGGATAGAGCATGTCAAATGTGACTTGTAGCAAAAAACCTCACTCAATTTGGCCAAATGGTTTGGAAGTTATCTCACTTTGAAGTTCAAAAATTCATGAGAATGATTTGATCATAACTTACCAACCACACATGAGAAATGAGTGTTCTTGGATATTTTGGAAATGGGAGAACAAGATCTTCAACTTTCATGTTGGACAAAATTTCATTTGAAGCTTTTATGATGAAGTAAATTTGGGGAGAAGAACTTTCCATTTTTGGCAAATTCCAATTACAGGTCAACTTACTATTTTTGGAAATTTTTTGTCTGACCTCCAATCCTTCACTGTGGATGTTTGACATGTTATATGAGGCTTATATGGACATGAATGAGACCTCTCAAACCAATTCCCACCATCAAATCACTGATTAAATGCACAGTTGACCATAGTTGACTTTGCTAGGGTTTTGGTTGACTGAACCATGTTCTGATGAATTCCAAGACCCTACCACTTGAGATCTTGATTCAAAATGATGTCACAACTCATATGAACCCTTGATGAATGATCATGGTGCCCAAATTCTTCAAGAATGGCCACCATCCACTGTTCAATGAATGATTTGACCTAGCTTGCTTCATCTGCAAGTAACATGGTCAGATGACAATATTTTTGTAATTTTGGTTAGCAAACAAATGAAAAGCAATGGTATACAAATGCACTACATGCTTGGTGATCAAGAACCACACTCACAAGATAACCCACCCACAAGGAGGGAAGCAAAAGTGCACAAAGATCCTTGAGGCAATGATATGGTATATATGATGCCATGAGGGATCTTAGGGACAAAATTGGGGTCTTATAGATGCCCCTATTTAAGGTCATTCTAGCTGGAGAAGTGAAGTTTAGAAATCTTCATCTCGACGCGGTAGAATGGGCTTAAATAACAGTAATGAGACAAATTTTGGTCCCTAAGAGACCTCATGATGCAGATGTATACATGCAAAAGACACAAACTTTGTGGGGAATATGATTCACACAGAAGAAAAGACGATCCATCAGAGTAATATACTCACCAGGAACAGAGACTCTAACAAGATTCTCATTGGGGATAGTAAAAGAAAAAGAATGCGTGAGCAGGGCACGACTTCAAGTTGGGGAAAAACAAAACTGACACAGCGTGAACAAGACACGACTCTGATTAGGCTATTAGCAGAAATCAGACTGGAGACCTTACTGGGGAGTGAAGGACTCACACTGGGGAAAAGAAAATTCCAAAGGCTCAAACATCCATTGGAGAGACACAAGCTGACTCCTAGGAAAAGCAATAGGAAACTCCACTGAGGAAGCACCAAAGAATGAGATGTTACCCGTATAAGGGTAACAAACTCAGGAAGAATGAATATCTAAGACCGGTATAAAGGTGAGAGATATCAATCAACCAAGCATCTGAGAAAGACCTGAAAAAGGTACATCAACTCAGGAAAATCTGACTCCGCAGGGGGACCGAGGTCATAATAGGGAGTAGAAGGGGAAGGAAACACCAGGGATACCGAGGTATATAATAGGTGACCGGCCGAAACGTGAATTGGTATATATGCCAAAAATCTCATCATCCAAAAGGAGGGCTTGAAAAAGCAAATCAACTTACAGGATGGACATTCGAATCCACAACGGGAAAACGAACCTTACTAACTGGGGACACAAACCCAAAGAGTGCATGAGATATAATATCCATTACCGACAGACCGTGGATAAGAATACTCGCATGAGATATATTATCTATTACCGTCAGAACGTAGATAATAAACTCGCATGGTAAGAAACACCAGAGATACCGAAGCATATAATAGGTAATCTACCGAACATGTGCATTGGTATATATGCCAACCCACTCATCATCCGGAACACAAACTGGTTAAGGGATGGATATTCGATTCTACAAAGAATACGAATCTTGCTCAGCTGGGGAAAATCAACAAAGGATTCCAACTAAAGAGCGTTTGAGACATGTTATTCATTACCGGCAGACCGTGAATAATATACTCGAAAGGAAAAGACACCAGAGATACCGAAGTATATAATAGGTGACTCTCCGAAAAGAGAGACAATCGATACCAAGCATCCGGGTAAACGAAAGATAACTCAAAGGGATAAATTGCAAGCATCCGGCAATTATCCAACAACAGAGAATATTTGATTCCGCAAAGGGAAGTACGAATCTTACTCGACCAGGGAAACACAAAAGGCTTCGACTGAAGAGTGCATGAGATATATTATTCATTACCAGCAGACCGTGAATAACATACTCGCATGGAAGATTATCCACAACCGGTTACTGGGTTAATAAAGGATAAATCAACCGAAAAGAAAGGCATCAGGATACCAAACTAGGTATATAATGATAACCAATCAAAGGGAACAACAACATTACCAACACAAGGGTAAATGAAAGGAGACCCGCTGGGGATAAATTGCAAGCATCCGACAATTATCCACAACTGTACCACAAGGCACAAACTCCGCTGGGGAGAAACATCAACACCTGGGATTTACAACTACCAAATACGGGGCAGAAAACCACAGACTCAACTGGGGATAGAAATCACCACAGGGAGACACCAACTCTGTTAGGGATAAAACCACAACAACAGGAATCCGCTTATAATCAGGACGAACCACAAAGGTTAACCTGTTAGGGAAAAAGAGATAGGACTTACAATTACCGAATACGAGGTAATAGCCATACTCTGGTGGGGATAACTATGAATTAGGGTTTACATCTACCGAATACGAGGTAGAAAACCGAAAAACTTGCCGAGGAATAAAAGGTATATAACCACCAATTCCGCTGAAAGGGCAAAGAAAAATAGGACTTACAACTACCGGTATAAGGGTAGAGGCCCGAAAAACTCCGCTGGGGAACAAACCACTGGGAAGCACAAGACAGTTGACAAATAGCCAATTCGGGTATAATCCGAAGAGACAGACTGAATCAAGACACGTCCTAATGAGGATGTAACTCAAATAGGAAAATCCATCCCAATATATATGTTGGGAGGAAACGGAAGAAACCGTCATCCACGAGGATATATCTCAGTGGGGAACTGCAGAAGGGCAGACAAAAGACACTTTCTGCTTATGGGGCTGACTCTTTATGGAGAGATTTAACACCCGACATCTGCTAGGGGAGATCTATTAGGGATCTGCACCACCATAGCAAGGAACAATCAACAAAAGATACATGGCGAGAAATGCAACATTAATATCTGAATGTTTATGAATATGCATGAATATGCGTGATTTATGTTTGATGAATGCTGACAAAACAAACATATCTAACACAAACAGGTCCAGGAATCAAACGCCCGGTACTATACTTCCAGGGGAGAACCAACTGGAAAGCCAATCTGCGGAGATCTACATGCTATAGGCAAAGATCTGCGGGTACTGCTGGGGAAGCAGAGGCTTAGAGATATCAGGAAACACCAAATCTCTGAGTGCTGGATCAGCAAACAACCCAACCAGGGTACAGAAAGTCACAACGGGCAAAACAGCCACCAAGACGAATCTGTTGGGGAGCAAGAGAAAAACTCGAAGATCCGCAGGGGATCTCATCATCAACTGAGAAACGAAGAGCTTTGTAGCTCCAAACAACTCCGGGGAACAACCCATTGAAGGAGAATAACATCATCCAAGTAGAATCCAACTGCATAAGCAACTCTACTGGGGAAAACTGCTGCTGGAGAAAACTGAGTCTTCAACAACACTCTGCTTGCAACTATGCTGGGGAACAACCCCATCACAAGATCTGAAGAAAGAAGATACTACCAAACCAGGAATATGAACCAAATGTCTTACCTGTTGGAGATCATGCCACCCTTGGGAGAGCACTGAGATATTCTCGAGTATCCTTTCAATATTGTGAATGTTCACTTTGTTTAAAAACAATTTTTTTTTTGAAAAATTTATTTGTTTAAAACAATGATATTTTATCAATTAAAACATGCAAAACATTTGTTGAATTGAAACAAATAAGAGTGCAAATAATTGGATAAAAAGCTCAAATTCATTTGATGGAATGGTAGCCTGCAAATGGCAAGACTCCATAGATCTGTACAAATTTGAAATCAGTGATATATATTGGAAGAGGGCTACATTGAACATAATGATCCTTTCTCTACCAATTTGAATCTCGATGTATTCGAAGCTTCAGTTTGACGACGAATCGAGAATCCTCTGACGAGATGACAGCTGTTGAAACAGAAAGTCTTGTCAGGATGCAGTTACTTGCCAAATCCCTAATTTTTGCCTAGATTGCCCCAGGGTGAGGTACTCAATCTAGCAGGATGCAAAATATTCTTTTTTTCAAGTCTCTAATTTTTGCCTGGATTACCCTTGCAGGTTCTCCACCGAGACGCTCATTTTTGCCTAAGCCGCCCTTTCGGGTTTTCAACTTAGCGAGCCATTCTGTTTTTCATCTTTTGCATATATTTTTTTTCTAGGCAAAGTATTTCTTGACTGCATCTGAATTCACAGGACGAGTGAAATCCTCCCCATCCATTGTTGTAAGCATCAAAGCTCCGCCTGAAAAGGCTCTCTTAACAACATATGGACCCTTGTAGTTTGGAGTCCACTTGCCCCTGGAATCGGGCGCGAAAGACAAGACTTTCTTGAGCACGAGGTCACCTTCTCGGAACACACGAGGTTTGACCTTCTTATCGAATGCTTTCTTCATTCTCTGCTGATATAACTGACCATGACACATGGCAGTTAACCGCTTCTCTTCAATCAAATTCAATTGGTCATAACGACTCTGAATCCATTCAGCATCAGTCAACTTGGCTTCCATTAAGACTCTCATTGATGGGATCTCCACCTCTACTGGGAGAACAGCTTCCATGCTGTAAACAAGAGAGAAAGGGGTTGCCCCTGTTGAAGTGCGTACAGACGTACGATATCCATGCAAAGCAAATGGCAGCATCTCATGCCAATCTTTGTACGTGACAGTCATCTTCTGGATAATCTTTTTGATATTCTTATTAGCAGCTTCAACAGCCCCATTCATCTTAGGTCTGTAAGGAGATGAATTATGGTGTGCAATCTTGAATTCAGCGCACAACTCATCCATCATCTTATTATTCAGATTAGATCCATTATCAGTAATGATCCTCTCTGGCACACCATAACGGTAAATCAGCTGATTTTTGATAAACTTCACAACCACCTGTCTGGTTACATTCGCATACGAAGCGGCTTCAACCCATTTGGTGAAGTAATCAATTGCTACGAGAATAAACCGGTGTCCGTTGGACGCTTTCGGCTCAATCATGCCGATCATGTCAATTCCCCACATAGAGAAAGGCCATGGTGATGAAATCACATTCAGAAGTGTCGGAGGAATATGAATCTTATCCGCATAAATTTGACACTTGTGACATTTCTTCACATACTGGCAACAGTCAGACTCCATTGTCAGCCAATAGTAGCCTGCTCTCAACATCTTCTTAGCCATGGCATGTCCATTGGAATGGGTACCAAATGAACCCTCATGGACCTCAGTCATCAACAGGTTTGCTTCGTGTCTATCCACGCATCTGAGCAAAACCATGTCGAAATTTCTCTTATACAACACTTCACCACTGAGGTAGAAACTGCCTGACAACCTTCTCATAGTTTTCCTATCTTTCACAGATGCCCCAGGCGGGTAGACCTGGTTCTGAAGGAAATTCTTGATATCAAAATACCAAGGCTTGTCATCTTTCACTTCTTCGATTGCAAATATGTGAGCTGGTCTGTCCAAGCGCATCACAGTAATATTGGGGACATCATTCCACCGTCTGACCACAATCATGGAAGCAAGCGTAGCAAGCGCATCTGCCATCCGATTATCCTCTCGAGGAATGTGATAAAATTCAACTTCTGTGAAGAATGTTGAAATCCTCCTTGCGTAATCTTTGTACGGAATGAGACCAGGTTGACTCGTCTCCCATTCTCCCTTGATCTGATTGACAACCAGGGCCGAATCACCATACACATCAAGATACTTGATTCTCAAATCAATGCATTCTTCAAGTCCCATAATACAGGCTTCATACTCCGCCATATTATTCGTGCATTTGAAAGTTAGCCTTGCTGTAAACGAAATGTGTGAACCTTGAGGAGTAATGATCACTGCCCCAATTCCATTTCCATATTGATTAACAGCGCCATCAAACACCATCGTCCATCTGGAACCAGGTTCCGGACCTTCATCAAGTGTAGGCTCATCGCAATCTTTCATCTTCAAATACAGAATTTCCTCATCAGGGAAGTCATACTGAACAGACTGATGATCTTCGATCGGCTGGTGCGCTAAATGGTCAGCCAAGATACTACCTTTGATAGCTTTTTGAGCTCGATACTCAATATCATACTCAGACAACAACATCTGCCAACGGGCAATCCTCCCGGTTAAAGCAGGCTTCTCGAAGATATACTTAATCGGATCCATTCTGGATATCAACCAAGTTGTATGATTTATCATGTACTGGCGCAAACGCTTAGCAGCCCAAGCCAAAGCACAGCACGTCTTCTCGAGCATAGAGTACCGAGACTCACAATCAGTAAACTTCTTACTGAGGTAGTATATAGCAAATTCCTTCTTCCCTGATTCATCTTGTTGACCAAGTACACAACCCATCGAGTCTTCAAGAACTGTCAAATACATGATCAGAGGTCTTCCTTCCACAGGCGGAGACAATATCGAAGGTTCAGACAAATATTCTTTGATACTATCGAAAGCTTTCTGGAAATCCTCGGTCCAATCATGAGACTGACCTTTCCGGAGGAGCTTGAATATCGGCGCACATGTGGCAGTCATGTGGGATATAAATCTGGAAATGTAATTCAAGCGGCCAAGAAAACCTCGGACTTGCTTCTCAGTTTTGGGTGCAGGCATCTCTTGTATTGCTTTGACCTTTGCAGGATCAACCTCAATACCTCTTTCACTTACCACAAAACCCAACAATTTGCCGGAATGGACTCCAAATGTACATTTGTTCGGATTCAGGCGAAGTTTAAACTTCCTCAAACGCTGAAAAAGCTTCAACAAATGCTCAACATGTTCAACTTCCGTTCGGGACTTAGCAATCATATCATCAACATAGACCTCTATCTCCTTGTGCATCATGTCATGAAACAAGGTAGTCATAGCTCGTTGATACGTGGCTCCTGCGTTCTTCAAACCGAAAGGCATCACTCGATAACAGAATGTTCACTAAGGTGTGATGAATGTTGTCTTCTCCATATCCTCGGGTGCCATCTTGATTTGATTATATCCGGAAAATCCGTCCATAAACGAAAAAACTTTGAATTTAGCTGTATTGTCTACCAACATGTCAATGTGTGGTAGAGGAAAATCATCTTTCGGGCTAGTCTTATTCAGATCTCTATAATCAACGCACATACGGACTTTTCCGTCCTTCTTAGGAACAGGCACATTATTGGCCACCCATTGAGGATATGTAGAAGTCACCAGAAACCCCGCATCAATTTGCTTCTGAACTTCCTCTTTGATCTTCACTGCCATATCTGGATGAGTTCTTCTGAGCTTCTGCTTCACAGGCACGCACTCAGGCTTCAAAGGCAGGAAATGTTGCACAATATCTGTATCTAAACCCGGCATGTCTTCATAGGACCACACAAAGATATCTGAATATTCTCGTAGCAAGCTGATCAAATCTTCCTTGACAGACCCTTCAAGAAGTGCCCCAATCTTCACCAGACGAACACAATCCTCAGACCCCAAGTTGACTGTTTCCAAGTCTTCGAGATGCGGCTGAATGATCTTCTCTTCGTGCTCAAGTAGACGGGTAATCTCATCAGGAATCCCCTCAACGTCATCTTCCTCTGCCTCAAATACAGGGAATTCAAAATTGGGAGATGGCGTTGGATCATTATGTTCAATGGGTTTTAAGATCAACCTGCATAATGATTTTGGTTAATGAAAAACTTTAGAATTTAAACAAGCAAACCATTATGCAGATGAAAAAGATTGCTTTTATTCTTGTTTTTATGGGTTTTTTGTGATCACTGATTTCGTGCAAAAGCAAAAAGTGAAAACAAAGGAAAAACAAATGTTTAACAATGCATTAATTGAATGAAAACATCATTGTATATATGCTTTGCCAACAATGTCATCACTTCTCCTTTTGGCATGGGAGAAGGGTTTTAAACAAAGTGAACAATTACTCTGATCTATGGATGACCGTAGGAACATCTACAGCGACCCAATTGTGGCAGACACCACCAGGAATAACGAAGTTGTTCACGTCCTCTGCATCCTCTTCTAAGATTGCAGCAACTTCCTCCTCAGGTTGATCATCATGGATGAATCCTCCACTTGTGAACAAACCTTGCTCATTATATGCCCCAGAACAGTAGCCAATGCCAGTCCGGGATCGATTGTCTTCAAGTTCAATCACCTTCCCTAAACCAGCGACTGCACCACATTCAATGGCCAACTTCGCATCTTTGTAGGAAGAAAATGAAGGAGACTTCTTCTCGATTGGTTCATCAATAGATAAAGCTTGGAATGGCGTTCCAACTTCATCTTCAGCGTCAATGTACGAGAAAGAAGACAGATGGCTAACCAGAAGAGCCTTTTCTCCCCCTACCACAACCAGTTTCTTATTTTTGACAAATTTCAGCTTCTGGTGTAGGGTGGATGTCACGGCGCCAGCCTCGTGAATCCATGGTCTGCCTAAGAGACAGCTATAAGATTGGTGGATATCCATTACCTGGAAGGTAACTTGGAAATCACTTGGTCCGATTTTGATTGGGAGATCAACTTCCCCAATCACTGTCTTACGCGACCCATCAAATGCCTTCACAACAACCCCACTCTGCCTCATAGGAGGACCTTGATATGACAATCTGGAGAGTGTGGTTTTTGGCAATACATTTAAAGAAGATCCAGTGTCCACCAGCACATTGGACATTGCATCGGATTTGCAATTCATGGAGATATGCAAAGCCATGTTGTGGTCTCTTCCCTCCTCGGGGAGATCAGCGTCACAAAAGCTCAAAGTGTTGCAAGCGGTGATGTTTGCAACAATACTATCAAATTGCTCAATGGTGACGTCATGATCAACATACGCCAGATCCAAGACTTTCTGCAGAGCCTCCCTATGGGGTTCTGAATTCAGCAGCAGAGAAAGAATGGAAATCTTGGATGGCGTTTGTAGAAGCTGGTCTACAACATTGTACTCACTCTTTCTGATGAGCCTCAGCATCTCATCAGATTCTTCATCTACAATGCCACTCGGGCCAACTGAAGAAACGGGAGTTTTTTGTACAGAGGAGGATGGTTTGGCAACATCACGTGCCTGATTCTGAATATCTACAGCTGTCCCAACCGGACGCTCAACAGTATCAGAGGCAACAGCCTTAGGAGGCGCAGAAAACACACGACCACTTTGGGTCAACCCACTTACATCAGCGATGTTGGTCACAGAAGTTGAAGGCAAAGGCACTTCTACCCCATCTTGCACAGCGACAGGATTGTATCTGAACGGTACGGCTCTGTTTGAAGAGTAAGGCACAGGGCCTGCAGGTTTAATGACCAAAGAAGGGGAAGCCTTCGGCTTGCGGCTATCGTAGCGGATAACAACAGGCTCGGGCAGCTTGAATACTGGTGAAATCACATTCACTTCAGGCTCGTCTTTATCAACATTGCAATTCTGCAAAATCTCAATGGTACCCTCATCCAACAGCTCTTGGAGTTCTCGGCGTACCTGGTTGCAACCCAAGCGGTTAACCGAGCAGACGCGGCACTTGTCGTGGTTATGCTCTAAGTAGCTGTACTGACACAGCAAACGATGTAATTCAACCAACGACTGCCTAATGTGGCTTACATATCTGACCTTGTACTTCCCAAGGCATTCCTGAACCATATTAACAGATTTCCCATGCGCAGGCAATGGGTTCTTGGTGACATTCGGGCCTGAATCTTCAAAACTCAAGATTCCACATCTCATAAGGTCTTGACCTTAGTCTTGAGTGGGTAGCAATTCTCAATGTTATGACCCGGAGCACCGGAATGGTAAACACAATGCTGATCTGGTTTATACCACCATTGTGGATTTGCAGGAATGGCAGGAGGATCCCTGGGAGAAACCAATTTCCTTTCCAACAAGGAAGGATAAAGCTCTGCATATGTCATAGGAATTGGATCGAAGCTGATCTTCTTCCTATCATAACTCAAGTTAGCTTGATTGGTTGTACTGCCACGAGGCTGGTAAGCCTGTTGCTGTGGACGATGTTGTTGCTGATACTGAGGCTGTTGATATTGTTGCTGATGCTGATATTGCTGATGTTGCTGAGCATTGTCTTTAAAGACAGGTGCTATATGAGCCACCTGGTGCTGATGACCGGCACGACGTGCGGGCTTCCTCTGAGCAGAGGGTCTTCTGTGCTTGGGATGGGATTGCACAGCATGTGCTTCCCCATCCTTCCTCTTAAACGCCCCATATCGTTTAGAAGAAGAGCTCTCATCTTTCGCCAATCGTCCTTCACGGACACCTTCCTGAAGACGCATCCCCATGTTCACCATCTCGGTGAAATCAGAGGGAGCGCTTGCTACCATCCACTCATAATAGAATGAGCCAAGAGTCTTCAAAAAGATCTTGGTCATTTCTTTCTCCTCCAGCGGTGGAGTAATCTGAGCTGCCAGCTCTCGCCACCTCTGGGCGTACTCCTTGAAAGTTTCTTTGTCCTTCTGCGACATGGACCTGAGTTGATCTCGGTCAGGCGCCATATCGACGTTATACTTATACTGCTTGACGAAGGCTTCGCCAAGGTCGTTGAAGGATCTGATATTGGCACTGTCTAAGCTCATGTACCATCTGAGAGCGGCACCGGACAGACTGTCTTGGAAGTAATGAATCAACAACTGATCATTATCAGTCTGGGTAGACATCTTCCTGGCGTACATGACCAGGTGAGCGAGTGGACAGGTGTTCCCTTTATACTTTTCAAAGTCGGGTACTTTGAATTTAATCGGTATCTTCACACCGGGAACAAGGCACAACTCGGCAGCAGACTTGCCGAACAAATCTTTACCTCGAAAAGTCTTCAATTCCTTTCTCAGCTCAAGGAATTGGTCGTTCATGGCGTCCATCTTTTCATAAAAATTCGGGCCCTCAGACGGCTCGGAGTGATAGATGGTGTCGTCTACCCTTGGCATGGTATGCACGACAGGAGGAGCGACAACAGGGACCGGGCTAGATGCCGGCATATGAGCAAAAGTTGGAGCGGGCCGATCAGGCATAAAACCTGGAGGCATCCCCCAAGGGAACCCGGCTGGCATATCGTTGGGCACCTGATGAGCACTGACTGGCACAGTCGAAGCGACGACCTCTGAGATGACCGTCCTCTGGGTAGGAGTTGCAGGCGGTTGAGCAGGTTGATTTTGAGCAGCGAGGAGTTGCTCCATCAAAGCGCCAAGTCTGGCGACCTCTTCTTTCAGTTCTCTGTTCTCTTGTTCTAGTTGCTCCATAACTCTTGCAGAATTGACTCGAGTATAATACCGGTGAGTCAGCTTGTCTTTAAAATAAATGAAGAACACAGAGTTAGGACAAGAAGACCAGAAACAAAGGGTACCTGCTTATGCAAAAATGATGCATGAAATGCTTGTGCAGATGCTTTGTTTATTTTCAAGGAACCCTTGGGGTATTATTTGCAATATTTTGAATAGTTAAAGCATTTTAATTTCTCACGGAAAATATTTCATTCAATATATCAAGACAAAGAAGTACAGCATTTTTGGTCATTATAAAGAGAAAAGGGAAATAAACATCCTATGGATCCCTAGAAGCTCGGGATGCTGGAAGACGAGAAGTACACAGCTTCTTGATCTCTCTCTCATAGGCCGCTTCCATGTCTGCTTTCTCTTTTGCAAGTCGATCATACCTCCTCTTCCAGAATTTGGAAGACTGAGGAAGCAGAGAGGTCCAAGTGTCATTCGGATCGTCGATCACTTGATGCTCGAGGAACTCAATCATAGCGTCCTTCTCCTTAAGCTGCTGAAGCAATTCTTCTCTTTCACGGATCCAAGCACGTGAAAGGTTTTCTTCTCTCAACTCCTCTACACGTTGGGTAGGGAGGGTTGAAGGCCCAGCCACATCCAACGGTGTAGGTCTCAGATGATCATATGGCATCAAGTACACGGCAGCTCTCTGTCTGACCCAAGAGGTGTATGGCTCCAAAGCAATGCAGTTCTTTGGACCCAACTCGTTCCTACTCTTCTTGTGAATACTGCGCCAAGCACGGACAAATCTGGCTTTCAGGCCTTGGGGATCTTTACCCTCCTGGAAGAACACACCTTCTAACAGAATGTTATGAGGTTTATCCTTTAGGGGGAACCCAAGCTGACGTCGTGCGAGAATGGGATTGTAGCTGATCCCACCACATATGCCAAGAAGAGGAACATTAGGGAATTCACCACAATAGTCAATGATCTGGACGGTATCATACACGCGATCATACCAAGTGATATCATCATTAGTGAGAGACATAAGTCTCTGAGACCACCGTAGACATCCCTTGTTCTCCTTGAAAGCAACTGTCTACGGCAAGTGCGAAATAAACCACTTGTACAGCAGGGGTAGACAGCAGACAATAACTCCTCCACCCTTTGCATTCCTCAGATGCAAAGAGACATAGGCATCTCCCAACAAAGTCGGAACGGGATTAAGAACTGAGAAGATCCTAATGGCGTTCATGTCCACGAACTTGTCGAAGTTGGGAAATAACACTAATCCATAGATGAGCAGCACAAACAAAGCCTCAAAGGCATCTTCACTCATGGCCTTCCCGTAAAAGGTAGCTTGAGCAACGAGGAACTCGGAAGGAAAACCCTGAATTCTGCCTTTGGTAGTCAGATTAGCCTTAATCAAATCTTCATCTATGTGCAACAAGTTGGCAATCTCTCGAGCAGTCGGAATACTCTCTAGGCCACTAAACGGCACTTGATCCAGAATCGGGATCCCAATAAGGTGAGAATACTCCTCCAAGGTTGGCAGGAACTGGAAATCCGGGAAAGAGAAGCAGTGATACAGCGGATCATAAAACTGAGCCAGAGTACTCATCAGCCCTTCGTCAACCTGAGTAGTCAGCAGAGGTAGAAGCTTCCCATAGCGAGCTTTGAAACCCAAGGGATCTAATACATAAGATGTCAGATTCCTTAACTCTTTTACATCGGGTTGTCTAAAGCTGTACTTATTTGTATGCCTTTGAAGTCTTTCCATGTCTGAAAATTTTGCAAATAAACCCTTTTAAATTCCTTGAAAATTTTCTTCTTTTTTTTTTTTGATGACATGAAGTGCAGATGAATGCATGAATGCATGAATGCAACAATCACACTCAAGGATCAAACAAGTCACACCAAACATAGGTCACGGGAAAGCTCATTGTATCCCTAATATCAATCATCCATTTTGGTGGATTTAGGTTTTCACCTTATCGACACCCAAGTTCCATTGATATTAACGGTACATGAACCGGCTCGAACATCCTTAATATCAACCATCCGTTTTGGGGGATTTAGGTTTTATACCCGATCAACGCCCAGGTTCCATTGATATTAAGGTTGTCTGAACGACTCAACCACGAATCACGGGTTTGCTGAGAGTCACGAGCATGGAGTCTCGGTTAAGAACCCCCCAAAGGGAGTGTACTAGGGTTTAAACCTGCCAGACATGTTCTACCAGAGGTTCCCATAATCATCGTTCCATCTTTCGAATATTATCGGAGGAACGAATACTCGTATTCCAAAAATATTCTCAAGAGAAACTCTTATGAGTGTAGTATCGCGTAACAATCGCATCAGAACTTACATCTGAACGACCTCCGCACTACGTCCTAAAAAATAGGACAAGATGGGCTTGGTAAACTACGGTCCTTGGCTTCTGCGGCACATGATTGAAAGAATAATGCCTAACCACAAATAACTTGTGTGACATTATTAATCCAACATGACCTCCACCAAGTGAATGGACTCGCAAGTCAACTGGCTAAGGAATACTCCACACCAGTCAACAAGACTATTCCATTCTCCTATCCTAGAGTGCACTCGAGTTCGGGTATAGAACTCATCTCACAGATCACCAAAGCAAACAGCAATTGTATATCAAGCAATTCAAACATTACAATCAATACAGTTATCCCAAATGGTACAAAAATATGTCAAATAACAATATATATCACACAACAAGGGTGAAAAGTAGGAAATACCACCAAGGATTCTCAATCCCCAGCAGAGTCGCCACTTTTCTGTAGCTGTGTATTCGTCGCTATATGATTTATTGATTAAATCAAAAGCAAAGCATACAATGAATCGAGTCGCCACCGCACTTTTATTTATCCAAAGGACTGGCTAAAAAGCGAACAAAAGCCTAAGAAGTTTTACACATAGAAAACTCATGAAAAGATCAGAGAGTCTGGGTAAGGGGTAAATTACGCAATGGGAAGGTGTTAGGCACCCACTACGTCCTAGGTACTCCTAGGGAGCCCTTTTCACACTTGTTGTACTAAATTGTTATTTGTTATGAGATATTTATTGTGCAAACATGAATGGGATGATGAGAAAAGAATATACAATTTTTATTGTTTTTGTGTTTGAACGGATGAACCCGTTGCCTACGTACCTTCCATCAAAGGTAAGGATCAAAATGCCGTAGTTCGGCTAAAAGATTTCCAAAAGTTAGTGGATTCAATTTTAAACACAAGCCCTAAGGTCTTACGTTATCCACGGGAGAAAACTCAACCTTATACGAACAACGAGTCCACCATGTGAGAAAAGCTTCAACTTGCTAGTGAGGGGTTAACCCTATAATAAGCAAGGAAGACTTACAATTCAATCAACTAAGGACAAATAGGTGAGATTAACATCAACCAACTAGGATAAATCAAACCTATGGCTAATGTATGAAAACTTAACAAGAATGGACAAAGCCACAAAACAATTGAATGGGTGAAGTTAATTGATTATGATTATTCACAAAAGGAGGGTCAAAGTATGATTAAGATTGATTCAAAAGAAGTATTATGAAATGGAGTTTGAAAAGTCAAGGACTTAGGGTCCAGGTTTCTAATTTGAAAGCATGAAGATGTTTGCACAATATTTATCTCAAGTTTTGAAAGTAATGTGTGAAAAGGTTTAGGACAAAAAGGGATGAATGGATGAAGATGAGGTGTAAAACTTCCTAGAAGGTTCACCTCTTGAAATCATATAGAAGATGACTCAAGTGTGTCCTTTGGAATAGGCAATGAGCAATAACAAACAAGCAAAGCAAAAGATGAAAGTCAACAAAAGCGGATACCGGATGCCAATCACTGGACTTATACCAATCTCCTAAAACAAAACTGGATATCAGAGGCCACTCTATGGACTTATACCAATCTCCTCAACAAAGAAATAAAAAGTGGATACCGGATGCCAATCTATTTGGACTTATACCAATCTCCAACAACAAAGCAAACACTTGGATGTCAGATGCCAATCTATCTGGCTTACTCTAACCTCCAACATATGATCATGGGAAAACAAATGCCAAATTACATGGACTTACAATTGCATCCTCACATACAACAAACAAATGCATCAAGCAGAGAGAAGATGAGTGGCCAATGAAATGGTCTTATACTCACTTCCATATCATAGGAACAATGGCCAATAAATGTTCTTACAATTGTCCTCAATGGGAAAACAAAAAAGATATGTCACAAAGACAAATGAAATGATCATGCACTAATGAGCAATTAATGATGATAAATGCACAAAGCATGCAAGCAGACATGTACAAATGAACTAAGTAATCAATCAACCAAAGGCATTTAGCACACTCTATAACCAAACAATTAGTCTCATACAAAGGGTAGGCACTGAGGCCAACTGGAATAGGGTTAATGGTGCTCTTAACCTTGACATTGAGAGCCAAGGTGAAGCAGATGAAAGGATATGAGGGGTGTGCCTCATGCTCTTATCCCTGGTCAGGGAGAGTTTCAAATGATAGAAGGTGTGGGAGTTCAGAAAGTAGGAACTCTCTCCACAAATTATTGACTCGATTGATCTTGGGCTTTTACTCACTATGCATCAACACATGTGGTGTGAGCAAGGTGAGTGACACACAGAATAGTAGGAGATAGGCTACATATCTCTTTTGTCTACCAATTGCCTTATTCAAAGGACTTTTCCTGCTTGGGACAAAAGTAAACAAGCACAAACATCGCCTCTTAAGGAGGACTTCAGACAGTTGCCTGGCCAAGTAACAGGCCAGGTCTTCCACACTACATGAAGACAAGAGATTCTACCTCAATGCAAATGCTATCAAGCAAAGCAATGCAAGTTCTCAAAGAACTAATAGCAACTAATGGTACCTGAAATCAATCAAATAAAATTAGTATACAACTCAAATTCAAAACTAATATAAGACAAGGATCAACACAATCAGTCAAATGTGCAATGCACAAAACTCAAAGCATATGAGCTAAGCATCCTACAAAACAAACAAGTTAGTTCATGATAATCAATCAAACTCAATCAACTTGCATTGATCTCCTTAAAGCATTTTCTTCTTAACCTGAAAAACCAAACTCAAACATGAGCAACAAGACCACTAGGACAAGCCTAGGGTCAAAAGGAGATAAAAAATCCAAAACAGCGAGTGAAAGCTATCAAAAATCAAGTTCAAACAATTAAGGAACAAACCCAAGTGGTTTCACATTCATATCATTCATCATTATCATTTCACAAACAAATTAGGTCAAAGCATGTCATATAGAACCTCAAAGAAGTCAACAGAAAGACTCCATTCAAATCCAGTCACAAACATTTCAATAAATTCTCAAATAATTCATGATCAAACATCATCCATAACATGATAAGCATACCAAATTTCAGCTCATTTGGATCAAGGGAAGTAGGTCAATGAAAATCAGAAAGTCAAAGCAAGTTCAAGCAAACTCATACAAAGCATCAAAACATGCACCAAATTCAATTAATCATAAAACAGAAACAAAACATGATAAATGAATGTGACCAAAGCCATGATAAACTTCAAGATGTCTACATTACTCATGCCAAATTTTAGATCCATCCAATAAAGCATGAGGATTTCACAAATCAAATGAAATCATGTATCACAAAATATCAACAAATGACCAAACAGGGGAGAAAATTCCAATCAAATAGGAAATGCCATCAATAATTCCAGGAAAATTCACATGTATTCTCAACATCCATAAGTATATTCATGCAAAAATCCAGACCATTTTGATTTCAATAAGCATGGTAATTAAAATCATGAAGTTGGACATGAATGGTGTGACACAAATTGTCACACCTCTATTCAAAAAATCATATCTCATCAACCAGCAATGATAAAATCACAAACTCTACACCAAAATCACCATGAACATGTCTAGTTTAAGCACAAAAAATTTCAGAGGCATTGGATTAAGTATCATCATTTCACAAGCAAAATGGCATGGCATACACAAAATGGACACACATGAACAAACCCTAGGCATTTTTAAAATCTAATCGTGCAAAAAATCTGGAAAAATCACCATAATCTGGAAAAATCCCATCAAATTTGGACAAATATTGGCAGAGTTATGAATTTTTTAAGATTGGCATACCAAATGAAATAAAATTGAAAAAAAGAAAATGATTTAATTAAATAATAAAACGCGGATGGCAAACTTGTAATTAACTGGTCCCTTAAGTGAAACGCCGCGTTTCACTTAAGGGTGTGTCAAGTGCTGATTGGTTTCATGGCCAGGAAATGAGTAAACTCATGCAAAACGAAATTTTAAAGATCAAACGTGATCCTGGGTTTCCAAAATTAGGGTTCATGTGTTCTTCAAACCAAAATCCAGCTCATGAATAAATGGTAACCAAAATCCACAAGCAATATACCAATGTGTTCCTCTCATCATGTACATCAACAAAACAGCAATGCTTTAACCTAAATCAAACTATCATGGAT
The DNA here is from genome assembly GCF_024323335.1 of Lathyrus oleraceus. Taxonomy (NCBI): domain Eukaryota; kingdom Viridiplantae; phylum Streptophyta; class Magnoliopsida; order Fabales; family Fabaceae; genus Lathyrus; species Lathyrus oleraceus. The sequence goes on from NC_066580.1 coordinate 366,686,636, forward strand.
GAATCGAGCAAAATAAAATCTAACAACCAAACTTTGAATCACTGTATCTTCCTTAATATTCAACCATTTTTCACGATTCAAAGCTCATTATACTCATGGCAACAAGATCTACAAGAAGCATAGCATGATTTTAACAATGGCTAGGTTCGAATCTTTACCTGATTTGAAGAACAGTGTGGATTTCGTGGTTGTTTGGTTGTGTTGAGTTGAAACAGCAGTGCCTTGATGCTCCAGGAGGTGAATGGAAGAGTATTGAAAGTTCAGCTACCTTGATTCTAGCTCAAAAGCTCGACTGCCATGGGAGAGAGTCAATGGAACAGTGCTGGTCTTTGGCTTTACAGTTGGGAGATGATGCTTGCAAAGGCTTCCAAAAGGATAGTGGATGATGGACCAATGCACAGAAGCACGAATTCTTTGACAATTTTCAGCAAAAATCCCAAGTGAAGAATGAGAGTTTTTTGAGAGAAAAAGAAATTCAGATCTGGTTTGTGAGTTGTGGCTAGGGTTTTTCAGTCTGAAGTGTGCAATATATACTCTGATTAACAAATGCCTAAGCTTGGTTAGTGGAATGGTAATTGAATTTAGCTTAATGAAGTGTTTTGGTTAATTGGTGAAATTACTCAAATTGCATGTGCATGGCATGCTACAGTGCGAAAATGGGCCTAAACACATCCAAAATTTGGTTTTTGAACAATTACAAATGGTAGAAAGTGTAGACAATGATTAATTTGAAAGTCAATTTTTCAACTCTCCTTTTTTAATTCAATGCACTTGAAAAAGGCCATTTTGATTGGAAGATTTTTGGTGAAATGTGATGAAGGATTTGGATAGAGCATGTCAAATGTGACTTGTAGCAAAAAACCTCACTCAATTTGGCCAAATGGTTTGGAAGTTATCTCACTTTGAAGTTCAAAAATTCTTGAGAATGATTTGATCATAACTTCCCAACCACACATGAGAAATGAGTGTTCTTGGACTTTTTGGAAATGGGAGAACAAGATCTTCAACTTTCATGTTGGACAAAAATTCATTTGAAGCTTGTATGATGAAGTAAATTTGGGGAGAAGAACTTTCCATTTTTGGCAAATTCCAATTACAGGTCAACTTACTATTTTTGGAAATTTTTTGTCTGACCTCCAATCCTTCACTGTGGATGTTTGACATGTTATATGAGGCTTATATGGACATGAATGAGACCTCTCAAACCAATTACCACCATCAAATCACTGATTAAATGCACAGTTGACCATAGTTGACTTTGCTAGGGTTTTGGTTGACTGAACCATGTTCTGATGAATTCCAAGACCCTACCACTTGAGATCCTGATTCAAAATGATGTCACAACTCATATGAACCCTTGATGAATGATCATGGTGCCCAAATTCTTCAAGAATGGCCACCATCCACTGTTCAATGAATGATTTGACCTAGCTTGCTTCATCTGCAAGTAACATGGTCAGATGACAATATTTTTGTAATTTTGGTTAGAAAACAAATGAAAAGCAATGGTATACAAATGCACTACATGCTTGGTGATCAAGAACCACACTCACAAGATAACCCACCCACAAGGAGGGAAGCAAAAGTGCACAAAGATCCTTGAGGCAATGATATGGTATGATATGATGCCATGAGGGATCTTAGGGACAAAATTGGGGTCTTACAGGAACCATGTTGCTTGCCTAGCGAGCATGACAGCTCAGGGATAGATTTTTGCTCCTTCAAGATCAGTGTTTTGGATGATGAATAGACCCCATTTGAACCTGTTGGAAGTAACTCAAGTCTTTCCCTTGTGTTGACTGATCACCCGGATAGAATCCACAAAGTGTCTCGGATGATGTTCAAGCTTCTTGGATCTGATCCTGATTGACATGATGAAATGCAATATGAAATGCTAAATGACCTAAAAATGCATGCATGAATGAGGAGGGAAAATTTTGGGTTGTTACAACAAGTATTTCCCTTGTATTTTTCAAAGTTAGGGACCTTGAATTTTACAGGGATCTTCACATTGGGAACTAAGCACAGTTCGGCAGCAGACTTGCCGAAAAGATCCTTTCCTTTGAGGGTTTTCAATTCCTTATAAAGCTCAAGAAATAGATCGTTCATAGCATTCATCTTCTCATAGACATCTGGGCCTTCAGATGGCTCATAATGATAGATGGTGTCGTCTACTATGGGCAGAGTATGCACGACAGGAGGAGGAACAACAAGGACCGGGCTAGATGCCGGCATAGAAGCAAAGGTGGGAGCAGGACCCTCAGGCATGAAGTTGGTAGGCATCCCCCACGGGAACCCGGCTGGCATGGACATTGGAGCAAAGTGTGCACTGGCTGCAGGCACAGTCGAGGAGACAATCTCAGAGATAACTGTCCTCTAGGGAGGAGTTGAAGGTGTCGGAGAAGACTAGCTCTGGGCAGCCAAGAATGATTCCATCAAGGCACTTAATCTGGCCACTTCCTCTTTCAGCTCGCGGTTCTCTTGTTCCAGATGATCCATCAGTCTTGAAATGTTGGCTCTAGTGTAGTACCGGTGAGTCAGTTTGTCTTCAAAATGAAGAACACAGAGTTAGACCACAGGACAAGAAGCCGGGAGCAAAACCTGCTTATGCACATGATGCATGCAATGCTCGTGCATATGATTTGTTTTTTATTTCAAAGGAACTCTAGGGTTTTATTTGCAAATTTTGGAAATATTAAACTTTTATCACATATGGAAATATCAGGGAAAAGAAGTACAGCATTGTCAATCATATACAAGAGGAAAGGAAAATAATCATCCTATGGATCCCTAGAAACAATCATCCAATGCTCTGGACATAGGAAGATAAGATGCTCGAAGTCTCTTCACCTCCTCTTCATAAGCTGCCTCCATATTTGCCTTCTCCTTGGCGAGTTGATTGTACTTCCTCTTCCAAAACTTGGAAGACTGAGGAAGTAGAGAAGTCCATGCATCATCAGGATCATCAATAACTTGATGCTCGAGGAACTCAATCAAAGCATCCTTCTCCTTGATCTGCTGAAGCAATTCTTCACGTTCACGGATCCAAGCACGTGAACGGTCTTCGTCTTTCGACTCCTCTGCTCCTTGATTAGGGAGGGTTGAAGGCCCAGCCATAATCATAGGTGTAGGTCTCAGATACTCGTAAGGCATGAGATACTCTGACGCTCTCTTCCTAACCCTCTAGTAGAATGTTATTGGGTTAATCCTTTAGGGGGAACCCAAGCTGACGACGCGCCAAAACAGGGTTGTAGTTAATCCCACCACATGTACCAAGAAGAGGTACATTGGAGAATTCACGACAAGAGTCGATAATCTGCACACCATCATACACACGGTTGTACCAAGAGATATCATCATTAGTGAGAGACATAAGTCTCGTGGACCACCGTAGACATCCCTTGTTCTCCTTGAAGGCGACCGTCTGAGGTAAGTGAGAAATAAACCACTTATACAACAGAGGCAAACATCACACAATAGCGCCACCACCCTTTGCATTCCTCATATGCAAAGAGAAATAGGTATCACCCAACAGAGTCGGAACGAGATTAAGAGTAGAGAAAATCCTAATAGCTTTCACATCCACAAACTTGTCGATGTTGGGGAACAATACCATCCCATATATGAGAAGTACAAATATAGCTTCAAAGGCATCATCACTCATGGCCTTCCCATATATATTAGCTTGAGCAATGAGGAACTCAGAAGGGAGACCTTGAATTCCACCTTTGGTAGTCATATGAGCACCAACCAGAGATTCATCTATGTGTAACATGCAAGCTATCTCTTGAGAAGTAGGAATACTCTCCAAGCCACTGAACTGCAACTGATCCAGAATGGGTATACCCACAAGATAAGCATACTCCTTAAGTGTAGGCAAAAGCTGGAAGTCCGGAAACGTGAAACAACGGTACAAGGGATCATAAAACTGCACCAATACACTAATCAATCCTTCATCCACCTAAGTAGTCAGAAGAGGAAGAAGCTTCCCAAAACGAGCCTTGAAGCCCAAGGGATCTAATGCATAGGATGTCAAATTCCTTAAATCGTTCAAATCTGGTTGTCTGAAGCTGTACTTCTTTGTATTCCTTCTTTGTCTTTCCATGTCTGAAAATTTTACAAATAAACCCCTTAAGTTCCTTGAAAATTTTCTTCATTATTGATGATATGGATGCAAACGAGTGCATGAATGCAACAACCACACTCAAGGATCAAGCAAAGCACACCAAACAAAGGTCATGGGATGGATCATATCATCCTTAATATCAATCATCCATTTTGGTGGATCATGGTTTACACCTTATCAACAACCAAGTTCCATTGATATTAAGGATACATGAACAGATCAACCATGAATCAAGGGTTTGTTGCAAGTCACGAGCATGGAGTGTAGGTTAAGAACCACCCCAAAGGGAATGAACTAGGGTGTAAACCTGCCAAACATGTTCTACAAAAGGTTCCCATAGTCATCATCCCATCTTTCGGATATTATCGGAGAAACGACTACTCGTATTCCAAATATATTCTCAAGAGAGACTCTTATGAGTGTAGTATCGCGTAACAATCGTATCAAATCTTACACTTGAACGACTTTCGCACTACATCCTAAAAATAGGCCAAGATGGGCTTGGTAAACTAAGGTCCTTGGCTTCTAAGGTCTATATTGGAAAGAGTAATGTCTAACCACAACTTACTTGTGTGACATTATTGATCCCAATATGACCTCCACCAAGTGAATGGACTTGCAAGTCAACTTGCTAAGGAATAACTCCACACAAGTCAACAAGACTACGCCATTCTCCTATCCTAAGTGCACTCGAGTCCGGGTATAGAACTCATCTCACAAAGATCACCAAGCATACAAGGAATTAATATCAACCAAATCAATCATTACATACAATACAGTAATCCCAAATTGCACAAAAATATGTCACAAAACAATACAATACAATACAACAAGCATGAAAAGTAGGCAAAACCCACTAGGCAAATCTTCCCCAGTGAAGTCGCCACTTTTCTGTAGTGGGGTATTCGTTACCATTAGAGATATTGACTAAATCCAAGTTAAATCATACAAGTCGAGTCGCCACCGCACTTCTATTTATCCAAAGGAATGGTTAGAAAGCGAACAAAAACCTAATAGTTTTAACAAAAACTAGTAAAAGAAACAGAGATCTAGGTAAGGGGGTTGGTTATGCAATGGGAAGGTGTTAGGCACCCAAAACATCCTAGGTATTCCTAGGGAGCCCTTTTCATACTTGTTGTAAGTTTGTTGTTTTGTGAAAATTTTGTTTGTGCAAACATGATTGAAGAGATGAGAAGAGAATATACAAGTTATTTATATTTTTGTGTTTGGATGGATAAACCCATTGCCTACGTACCATCTTATAAAAAGATTAGGATCAAAACCTCGTAGTTCGGGGTAAAAATATAAAAACAAGTTGGTGAATTAATTGATCCAAAAGCCTTAAGGTCTTTTGTTATCAAAGGGAGAAAACTCAACCAAACCACAAATCCACCATGTGAGGATAGCTTCAACATGCTAGTGAGGGGTTAACCCTATAATAAGCATGGAAGACTCATTGTCCATCACTAAGGATATAGGTGAGCATTACATCTACCACAAAGATAACTCAAACCTACTAGCTAAAGGTTATAAAAAATTTGATTAAGAAAGTGGCCATTGGAACCACAAAAAGAAAATTGAATGGGTTATATTTACCAATTAGAAGTATATACAAAAGTGGTCAAAGTTGACTTAAAGGTTCAATTTAAAATAAGTGTTATGAAAGGAAAGTTTGAAAATCAAAAGTATAAGGCTTAAGTTTCTAATGTTTGAAAACAATGGTTAAATGTTTGCACAAAAAGTTTTGACTTGGGTTAGAGTGGAGAGAGGAAGAAGAAGGGCTAAGTCCTAGGTAAAGCAAAAAGGTGAGGGATAAGGGATCAAAACCACAAATGGAGTTCCTCTCTTGAGATCATATTGATGATCCAAGTAGCTCCCATCCTTTGGAATAAGCAATCACAATAAAGCATAAGCAATAATCAAACAAGCCTCCTAAGAAATCCTCAATGTAGCTTATGTCTTTCACTTTGGATGAACATGGCAAAGGTCCTCCAATTTAAGGTCAAATAGAATTCCCTAGCACAAAAGCACACACATCAAAAGTTCCATGAAGTAAATCAAGAATGGACAAGAGTAAGTTTAGAGATTTGGTCCTTTTAATCCCATCTTCATCATTAAGGTCCATTTACTCCAATTTTGCATAAGGGAGGTCCTAGAATCTAAGTCCAATTCTCCATTCTTTGCATAGGGAAAGTCCTAGAAACTAAGTCCATTTCTTTGCATTTGGTTCACAACAATCAAAACAAAACACAAGCATAATAATATATACACAATTATGTGCTCAAGTGAGCAAAAGGCAAATGGCATTAACATAAACATGTGCTCAAGTGAGCAAAGAGAAAAGCAAATGGATAATATGTGCAAGAATAGTAAATTGCAATAAAAGTAAAGTGCATAAAGTAAATGTTAATTGTCAATAGTTAGTGTTAGTAGTTAGTGTGCCATAAGGCAAATTTAGCGCTATGTTAAGCAATCGTAATTGGACTTATATAGAAGTCACAACTATCTGAGGCCGGTCAACAATAATGTAGGCAACAACACAAGTTAGAAGTCTTGATTAGTGAACCAAGTTCCAACAACTTGCAATGCCAAAAAGAAAAAGAGAATTGATCTTGTATTGGTTTAAGCCTTTTGCATGATTTAGAAAACAACCTATCCTTAATGCAAAGCCATTCACTTAATCAATTGATCAAGATGAAATAGATTTGAATCAAGGAAGATTAAGTCTCCCTAATCAATGCTAACTTATCAACCTTCAACTCATTGATCAAAAGGAAAGAAGAAGAAGAAGAAGAAGAAGAAGAAGAAGGAGATGAATAAGAGAAATGGAAATGGCAAAATTAAAGTGCATTAAATGAAGTAACATGTACCAATCCACATATGTTGGCCAATGACATTGAAATTCAAAGTCAAACAATCAAAAACAGAAATGAGATGAAGATTGGAGATCAAACAATAAGCATAATATTTTTGGCATTTTCAATATTAAAATAAGCTTGAACTAAAAATAATGGAAAGGTCAAACTTCAAAATGACTTCAAATCAACCTTGAAAGGTCCAAGTAATTTATCCCAAGTCCAATAAGGTCAAACTGAGTTTGACAAAAAAATTCAGCATTTTTAAAAGTCAGAAACTATTTTTAACTAATTAAAAATGAATAAAAATAACCTAATTGAACTAAAATCTCAAATAAATCTCAAATTAATTTGAAAATTGATGAGCATATTTTTCATAGATCCATCATCATTGAAATAGGTTAGGAAAATATTTTTGTATTTTTTGAATATCAAAAACTATTTAAAATGAATTAAAAATAACCAAAAAAAGAGAAACTTCACAAAAAATATCAAATGACAAAATAAAAAATATTAAAAATCAGAAATAGAAACTAGAATTTATTTGGAGACTAATGCAATTGGTCACATAATTTTTGGATTTAAAATAAAGAAGTTATGAATTTTTGAAAAATAATTGGAATTAAAGAAAATAAAACCAGAAAATAAAAAATGCAAAAAAACAAGGAACGTTAGATCTGAGCTCATTAATTGAGCTGACATATCACACGCTCCAGAGATGCCCTCCCACCATACGCCTTGGTCAACTGAACCACACGCAACATTAAAACAAGTCATAACATGGAACGGTCCAGATTAGATCTGGAAACAAGATCGCTTGCCCAGGAATTGATCTGGAGTTGGGATGGCCACCATCTTCTCCGGTGAGCCTCAGAGTTCTGGCTATAGTTGCAGAGATCCAAACCCTAATGAAAATGCATGATCTATACATATTTGGAAAGCTGGGATGATGTACATCAACCCTATACCATCCATTTTCACTCTGGATTTCCATGGTGTGAGAAATCAGAAGTTGAAAAATCTGGTGTTCATCATGAACTCAATGGATTTCAAAAATTGAATGCATAATCATGATGCCTCTATTTAGAGGACATCAGCCAACACATGATCTAAGAAAATAGGTCAATGGATGGTGAGATTCGAATGAAATACCAGTTGAAGAGTAAGCTTGAATTCTGGTAACTTGAGCTCAATTCCTTGCTTCCTTTGCCAAAACAGAAGATCAGTGAGATACATGATGAAGGTTTAGAAGCTTTAGATCTAAGAATTCAACCAGATGAAGTTGAATTTTGGATCTGAAAAATTTGAAGAAAAATGGAAATTGCTTCTTTGGTGAGGTTGGGGAATCACTTCAGCAGGGTTTCAGGCGCCTTTAGGTTGAGTTTGAATGAAGCTGAACCCTTCTATTTATAGCAAAACAAACTGCAAGCAAGGTGAATTCTCATGTGCATGGAATTTGGATCCTTCATGCATGGGCCTCTACAGGCGCGTGAAAAGCCCAAAAGTTGATGTAAATGTATGCTGAACACCAACCAAGTTGAATTGGACGTGTAGTTTTAATGGCAATTGCTTGTGTATCAAGATTTCATGTGCATTCTAAAATTATGCCTAAATGTTCAACTCTTCGAAGATACAATTTTCCAAATCCAAATATGATCATGTGAGTAATGGTTGGAAAGGTATTGATGTAAGGTACAATTGTTATGTTGGCAAAAATCCATTTGGAGTGTGGAAATTTATGAAATTTGAGTTTAAAGTGTGATGTGCAAAACATGTCAATGCAAAGTTTCCAAATTTGGCCAATGTTCAAGCCCTTATGTTTGTATGATGCAAGCCTCAAATGAAACAACCTCCAACATCAAAGTTGTATATATTTTCAAGACAATCAAAATGGACTTAAATTTTGCATCATTTTCAGTTTTTATGAAGAAGTTATGGGCACTTGAAGTTGGACTTTTTTGCCTTTTAATGCATTTGGTCAAAAAGGACCTATACTGTCTTGCATTATCACATGTATTTACTTTGAGATTTTGAAATTTCGTTCAACATAACATTTGAATTAGACATCTTAAGATTTCCAATGCATTTGATCCCACCTCAAAATCATAAAAAAAGAATGAGTTATGTCCTTGGGAAGTTGACCCGTAATTAGGGTTTCAATCAAAATGACCTATAATGTATTGGAATGGGAGATGGCCTTCCAAGCTTCAAAGCAATTTTTGATGAACATGAAAGTTGTTCATATTTTCCTTAATAACATTTTTTATTTTGGAACCATCTCCATTTGACCAACATATAAAAAGTTAGGTCTGAGTGCATTTTAAAATAGTCAGATGAATTGACTGATCAACTTCTCAAGTCCATGACTCATATCTTGAAGAATTGATGATTTAGGACATTCAAATAAGTTAAAATATGCATGAAATTATGAATTAAAGAACTTCCCTTGATTGTATTTAATCATGAGCTGAGGTTGCTTCAAGAGCAAGGCATTGTGATGCACAAATGAATTAGGGTTTCCTTGGGGCACAAACCTCAAACCCTTTGACTTGCTTTGATCAAAATGATGAATTGAGATGATAGGGATGCATATTTGATGGATGAAATCTTTGGGAACCATTACCCTTCTTGCTATCAACTCCACTTGGCCATGTCATTGCACAGATGACCTTCTAGAAGCTTTGAACCTTGTGATTTCTCAAGCTACAAACAAAGGATGTTAGTGACATATTTTTGTGCTTTTGGTTAGTAAATAAAATAAGAAAAGCAATGATATACAATTCAAGCATGCTTGGTGATCTCAAACCACTCACAAGGAGTCTCACCCAAAGGCAAAGGGAACCAAGATGCTAATGATCCTTGAGGCAATGCAAATGCAATGTTATGATTCCATGAGGGATCTTAGGGACAAAATTAGGGTCTTACAGATGCTTTTATTTAAGGTCATTCTAGCCGGAGAAGTGAAGGTTAAAGTCTTCGTCTCAACGGGGTAGAATGGGCTTAAATAATAACAAAGAGACTAATTTTGGTCCCTAAGAGATCTCATGATGCAGATGTATGCTTGCAAATGGTAATACTCTGCGGGGATATGTGTCCACAAAGGCAAAGATTAGGAGAAGAATTAACAATTCCCATGAATAATTCATTCTATGGGGAAGAGACTCTAACGGGGAGTAAAGGGATGAAAATGCGTGAGCAGGTCACGACTCAAAGCTTGGGGAACAGAATTCCAAAGGGAATAAATCCAATGGAAAGACTCGAGCTGACTTGAAGACGCCCGTATTGGGGAATATGCCAATACTGCCAAAATTATCCATAATGGATACTTCGGATAAAAATCCGGACTCAGGTGGGGAAAACCACCAAAGACTCTGAAGATCCCAATAGAAATCTCCTGGGGAAGCAACGGGGTGAGGTATTACCGGTTACTGGGTAATAAGCTCAAAAGATACGTGTGATCTGAACACCGGTATAAGGGTGAGAGAACAACACGCTCGGGAAGAATGAATATCTAAGACCGGTATAAGGGTGAGAGATATCAATCAACCGAATTATCAGAGGAAGACCTAAAAGGTATATCTCAACTCAGGAAAATCTGACTCCACAAGGGACAAAAAGTCATAATAGGGAGCAGAAGGAAGGAACACCAGGGATGCCGGTTACTGGGCATATAATAGGTTACCAACCGAAGCGTGAACTAGGGAATATTCCCAAAACACTCATCATCCAAAAAGAGGGCCGAAAAGAAAACTCAATTATGGGATGGACATTCGATTCCAAAACAGGGATACGAATCTTACTCAACTAGGGAAGAACGAAAGGCTTCGACCAAAGAGTGCATGAGATATATTATCTATTACCGTCAGAACATAGATAATATACTCGCATGGAAGATTATCCACAACCGGTAACTGGGTTAATAAAGGATAGATCGACCGAGAGAGAAAGGCATCGGGATACCAAAACTAGGTATATAATGATGACCATTCAAGGGGAGCAACAAACATTACCGGCAACCGGTATGAAAGATGATTTGCTGGGGATAAATTGTCTAATCAGAGCAATTATCCAAGAAAAAAAGGGAATATCAACACCGAATATTGGATAATGATAACCGTCAGGAGGGGATTAAATCTACCGGATACTGGGAAGAAAACCACGGAAGAGTAACTGTCATCGATTAGGATGAACAAAAAGGTTAACTCTACAAGGGGGGAAAACAGGGGACAACTACTGGTATAAGGGTAGAAAGCCACAGACTCCGCCGGGGATAAGATGAATGATTACTGATTACTGAGCAATTATTGATTTATACCATGGGGAAACACAGGAAACAGTCACAAGAGGCCTAATTTAGGATCAAACTAAAGAGGCAAACTGAATCAAGACTCGCCCCAGTGAGGATGTAACTCAATAGGGAAACCCATCCCAATATATGTGTTGGGAGGAAACGAAAACAACCGTCGTCCACGGGGATATAATTCAGTGGGGAATGTGGAAGGAAAGATAAACACTTTCTGCTTAATGGGCTGTCTCTACATTGATGGATCAGACGCCGACATCTGCTTGGGGAATGCATTACCAACTAGCAGAGAATAACAAACAAAGATATATGACAAAGAATGCAATATGAATATCCGAATGTTTGAAAATTATATGCACACATGCATGGTTTATGTATGATGAATGCTGCCAAACAGACATTTCTAACACAAACGGCTCCAAAGAATAAGCACACAAACATCCGGTACTACATCTCAAGAGAGAAAGCCAGGATCAACGGAGAGTATCCAATCTGCCAGGAATCAGAGATACCAGAAAGCAAAGACCTCCGCAGGGGATGAATCATCAGTCATTCCCACTGGGGAAAGGAATTCATTGCACAGATAAAATCTACCATATAAGCAACTCCACTGGGGAATCTATCCAAGGGATAAAGGGATTCTGGGGATCAACCACCAAGTGCAGTACCCACCAAGGAGATCACATCTGTTGAGGAGGAAAGGTTGCTACCCCGCTGAAGGTGAGAGTGGTGAATATCTCAACAAGCATACCACTCAGAAGGATAAACCACAAAAAGGCTCTGGAGGAAGAAGATACAGTCATGCCAGGAATATGAACAAATGTCCTACCTTGTCGGAGATCATACCATCCTTGGGAGAGCACTTAGACTCTCCTAAGTATCCTTTCGTCATTGTGAATGTTCACTTTGTTTAAAGACAAGTTATGAAAAATTCATTTATTCAAAACAATGATATTTTTTCAATTAAAGTGTGCGAAACATTTGTTGAATATAAACAAATAAGAGTGCAAATAATTGGATAAAAGGCTCAAATTCATTTGATGGAATGGTAGTCTGCAAATGGCAAGACTCCATAGATCTTTACAAAATTGAAATTGGTGATATATATATTGGAAAAGGGCTACATTGAACATAATGACAATTTCTCCACCAATTATGAATCCGATGTATTTGAAGCTTCGATAGACGAATGAGCAAGAATCTCTGACGGATGACAGTAGTAGAACAGAGTCTTGTCAGGATGCAGTTACTTGCCGAATCCCTAATTTTTGCCTAGATTGCCCCAGGATGAGGTACTCAATCTAGCGGGATACAAATATTCATTTTTTCATGTCTCTAACTTTTTCCTGGACCGCCCTTTCTGGTTTTCAATCCACCGAGACGCTCATTTTTGCCTAAGCCGCCCTTTCAGGTTTTCAATCCATCGAGACGCTCATTTTTGCCTAAGCCGCCCTTTCAGGTTTTCAACTTAGCGAGCTATTCTGTTTTTATTTTAGGCGAAGTATTTCTTGACTGCATTTGAATTCACACGACGAGTGAAATCCACCCCATCCATATTTGTAAGCATCAAAGCACCGCCTGAAAAGGCTCTCTTAACAACATATGGACCTTCATAATTTGGAGTCCACTTGCCCCTGGAATCGGGGGTGAAAGACAAGACTTTCTTGAGCACTAGGTCACCTTCACGGAACACACGAGGCTTGACCTTCTTATCAAAAGCTTTCTTCATTCTCTGTTGATATAACTGACCATGGAACATGGCAGTCAATCTCTTCTCTTCTATCAAATTCAGTTGGTCATAACGACTCTGAACCCATTCAGCATCAGTCAACTTGGCCTTCATCAAGACTCTCATTGATGGGATCTCTACCTCTACTGGAAGTACAACCTCCATGCCATAAATAAGAGAGAAAGGGGTTTCCTCTGTTGAAGTGCGGACAGACGTCCGATATCCATGTAAAGCAAATGGCAACTTCTCATGCCAATCCTTATACGTGACAACCATCTTCTGGATAATTTTCTTGATATTCTTATTAGCAGCTTCAACAGCCCCATTCATCTTGGGTCTATAAGGAGAAGAATTATGATGCGCAATCTTGAACTCACCACACAGCTCTTTCATCATTTTGTTATTCAAGTTGGATCCATTATCAGTAATGATCTTATCTGGTACACCATAACGACATATAAGCTGATTCTTGATAAACCTCACGACCACCTGCCTGGTCACATTTGCATACGATGCTGCTTCAACCCATTTGGTGAAATAATCAATTGCTACGAGAATAAATCTGTGCCCATTAGATGCCTCTGGCTCTATCATGCCAATCATGTCAATTCCACACATGGAGAAAGGCCATGGTGACGAAATCACATTCAAAAGTGTCGGGGGAATATGAATCTTATCCGCATAAATATGACACTTGTGGCATTTCTTCACGTATCTACAGCAGTCAGACTCCATTGTCAGCCAATAGTAGCCTGCTCTCAATATCTTTCTAGCCATGGCATGTCCATTGGAATGAGTACCAAATGAACCTTCATGGACCTCAGTCATTAACAGGTCTGCTTCGTGTCTATCCACGCATCTGAGCAGAACCATGTCAAAATTTCTTTTATAAAGCACATTGCCATTGAGGTAGAAACTGCCTGACAACCTCCTCAAAGTCTTCCTATCTTTCACAGATGCCCCAGGCGGGTAAACCTGGTTCTGAAGGAAACACTTGATGTCATAATACCACGACTTATCATCTTTCACCTCTTCTACTGCGATATTGGGATATTGGGAATTTCATTCAAAAGTTTTTACCTGGTTCTGAAGGAAACACTGGTCTGTCCAAGCGCATTACAGTGATATTGGGAACTTCATTCCAAAGTTTGACCACGATCATCGAAGCAAGTGTAGCAAGAGCATCTGCCATCCGATTCTCATCTCGAGGAATATGATGGAAGTCAACCTCAGTAAAGAATGTTGAAATCCTCCTCGCATAATCCCTATACGGAATGAGGCCAGGCTGATTCGTTTCCCATTCACCCTTAATCTGATTAACAACGAGGGCCGAATCACCATACACATCAAGATGCTTGATCCTTAGATCAATGCATTCCTTCAATCCCATAATACAGGCCTCATACTCAGCCATATTATTCGTGCACTTGAAAGTTAGCCTCGTTGTAAAAGGAATATGTGTGCCCTGAGGAGTAATAATTACTGCCCCGATACCATTTCCATACTGATTTACAGCGCCATCAAACACCATACTCCATCTGGAACCAGGCTCTGGCCCTTCATCGAGTGTAGGCTCATCGCAATCTTTCATTTTCAAATACAAAATCTCCTCATCCGGGAAGTCATACTGAACTGACTGATAATCCTCAATCTGCTGATGTGCCAAGTGGTCAGCCAAGATACTACCTTTAATAGCCTTCTGAGCTCGATACTCAATATCATACTCAGATAACAACATCTGCCAACGGGCAATCCTCCCTGTTAAGGCAGGCTTCTCGAAGATATACTTGATTGGATCCATTCTGGATATCAACCAAGTCGTATGATTTATCATATACTGGCGCAAGCGCTTAGAAGCCCAAGCCAAAGCACAACATGTCTTCTCGAGCATTGAGTATCGAGACTCGCAATCAGTGAACTTCTTACTTAAATAGTAGATGGAATGCTCTTTCTTCCCTGATTCGTCCTGCTGACCAAGGACACAACCCATCGAGGCTTCAAGAACAGTCAGATACATGATCAAAGGTCTTCTTTCCACGGGGGGAGACAGGATCGGAGGTTCAGACAGATACTCTTTAATAATGTCGAAAGCTTTCTGGCAATCCTCGATCCAATCATGAGACTGATCTTTCTGGAGGAGCTTTAATATCGGCACACATGTGGTAGTCATGTGGGATATGAATCTAGAAATGTAATTCAAGCGGCCAAGAAAACCTCGGACTTGCTTCTCAGTTTTGGGCGCGGGCATCTCTTGTATTGCTTTGACCTTTGCAGGATCAACCTCAATACCTCTTTCACTGACAATAAATCCCAAGAACTTGCCAGAACGGACTCCAAATGTACACTTGTTGGGATTCAGGAGAAGCTTATACTTCCTCAAACGCTGAAAAAGCTTCAACAAGAAGAAAGTTTTTCCCTCCCAATTTCAAACTGAAGGGCATCCTTGTCATTTCGATTATTTTCCTTTCGTATAAATAGAGACTCGTTTTTATTTGTTTCATCATCCAAACTTAGAGCAAACTTAGTTTCAATTAGGCATATATTCAGTATTTTAAAAGTGGTAATCGCTTCACATTGGGGTATTGCCACAATTGCGTAATCGAGTCTATGATCGAGTCTGTAATCGATTTTGTAATCGAGTTTGGAGCACTTTGGAAGGAAGTTAATCCTGCCGCCATTTTCATTTCCGTTTCGCATTTTATTCAACCCTCCGATTGCAGCAGGTTTTTATTACTTTGCCTTTGTCTACATTTATTTCCCGCACTGTCTTTACTTTATTTATTTCACGCACTCGCACTACTTTCATTTATTTCCCGCATTGTCTTTATTTTATTTATTTCCCGCACTCGCACTACTTTCATTTATTTCTCGCACTGTCTTTACTTTATTTATTTCCCGTACTCGCACTACTTTTATTTATTTCCCGCACTCGCATTACTTTCATTTATTTCTCGCACTGGCACTACTTTCATTTATTTCTCGCACTCGCACTACTTTCATTTATTTCTCGCACTCTCACTACTTTCATTTATTTCTCGCACTCGCACTACTTTTATTTAAATTAAAATGCACCTTTACTTTACCCTGTCTAACTAAATCTATAAAGGTTAGAATGTAAGGACCGTAATTGAAACGATAATCCGTACAATTGTTCGTAGAAACACTTAAGGGCTATTTTGACTCTAAACTTAAGTTTTCCCGCACTCAATTTCCGTTGGGTAAGATCGAAAGCCGTCCAACGTCCTTTTAAACTTAGTTGTTTTTAACTATTTCAAATACAGCGAAAGCTCTTTGTTTAGTTCATTAGGAGTTTTTAACTTAAGAAGAAAGATGATTTTAAAACTATTTTCGGACGCGTTTATAAGTTTAGAGTCTGGTTTGTGAGAACCTCTTTTGGTTAAGAAATCCAGGTTAAAATACTTTTCAACTTAGTTAAGATACTATATTTCTTAAAAATAGGTTTACTACTCTAACGCAATGCGTGCCTTTTTATAAGTGACAATAAGAGGGTTTGAATAGGGAGTACAACTCGGTTCTGAATACTCGAAAGCGACAGTTCCCGTTAAATTGGTTCTTTACAAAGTAGGAAACACTGCCCATAAGTAATTCTATTAGCAAGTACTTGGATTATTAATTGATTATGTGAATTACATTCGAGCCTGTCTTTATTAATTGAATTTTATTTAACACTTTATTTTTCATTGTACACTCTAAAAAACCCCTATTTCGATTACCTTAGATAAGCACCATAACAATATATAACGATAGATTGACACTTGGTCTCTGTGGATTCAACAATCTTTTATATTACTCTGACGCATTCGTATACTTGCGAAAAGCACGCATCAGTTACTGGATAGAATACCAAGAGAGAGAATCCGTCACTGGTTAAAGTGGAAAAATCAAGGATCAACTCTGCGGAGGGGACAAAAGCGGGATTTACAACTACTGGTTACTGGGTAGAAGATTGCAAAGGGAAGGAAATCCATCATCGGTTAGGATGAATATATCAAGGATTAAATCTCTGGGAAACAAGAATAGGGATTACAACTACCTTTTTACTAGGTAGAATACCAAAGGTGAGAATATCCGTCATCTGTTAGGATGAACATATCAAGGATAAACTCAGGCAGGGGAAAGAAAGATATCTATCACCAGTTAGGGTGAACATATGAAGGATATACTTTCTGGGGAATCAGATCCACTAGGGACTCTACTGCTGGGAAAATTGGGATACTTTTGCCGGGTATTGGGCAAGAAGTAACAAATTGCAAACTAAGAAGCATATTACCAGTTACTGGGCAATATACTCTTAGGAGACTCGAAGCATCTATCTAGGTAGGAGCTAGAAAGAAACAGTCAAACAAGACTCATCCCAATGAGGACATAACTTAAGGGGAGTGGTTCCATCCAGATGAACAACTGGGGAGCAAATTGAAATAATAATCATCCACGAGGAAACAACTCAGTGGGGAAGAGGAGAAAGGTTAAAGTCTTTCTGCCTAAGGGGATGACACTCTACAATTGAGGGAGGACAAACACCGGAATTTGTATGGGGATAAACCGGAATTTGTATGGGGATAAACCGGAATGAGAATCTCAAACCAACAAGTTAATTAGATATGCAAATATGCAATTATGAAATTATATGAATGTATATGTATGATGATTATGCTGACAAGAACGATCACAAAGGATACAAAGGTGTCGCAAAGAAATTGAATCATTGGTACAATCCTCGGTCAATCCATAAAATATGGAGACAACTGGTGGAGAACAGAGAGACCATCAATCCAAAAAGCTCAACCCTAACTGGGGAAGGAGGAGATCTGCTGAGGAAAGAGAAACATCATCGAATTTGTGGGGAATTTTAGGTCAACACCATAAAAATGGGAGACAACCCTACAGGGAAATAAACTGCTCAGAAACCAGGAGGAAACTCTGACTAGGGAGCAAGTCGAATGGTGATTGGCGGGGAAACCAATGTGATCTACTAGGTAGATCAACCATTTCTACAGAAGGAACCCAAACTCCACTAGGGAGGGCAGAAATTCTGTCGGGGGAGACAAGTCGTACGGTACCTGAATCAACCAACTCAACTAGGGAAAAGGAATGAAGCTCCATTGGGGAATCAAAAACTCCGCCAAGGAACTGAATCAACACAATCGTCTAGGGATACCCGAAGGGTTAACTGCTTGGGGAACCTCTGATATTTCGCACTCAAGGACTTGTTATCCATCGAAATGCTGTTGATATTCCTTTTCAATTGCTTTGGAAAATTCTTGCTTTTATATGTTTTAAGAAAAAGGGATTTTGATTAAACATTTTAAATTTTCAAAAATGATCATAATAAAATTTAAATTATTGGCTGAAATAAATAAAAGTAGAAACAATTGGATAAAAGCTCAACTTTATTTGATAGAATGGTAGTCTGTAAATGACAAGACTCCATAGATTTTTACAAAGTTGAAAATGTTAATTTACATGGAAAAGGGATACATTGAATACAAATGATCCTTAATCCTTCTACCAACTCTTGATATCCGTTGTGCTTTTGACCGCTGTCGGGGTGATGAATTGATGTCAACCCTTGTTCTCAATTAAGTCTTCAAAACCCTAAAGATAAGCAGAATACAGTTACTTGCCATAATCCCTAATTTTTTCATAATTTTCCCCAAGGTGGAGTATTCAACCAATCGGGAAAGTTATTCTGTTTCATGTCTCTAATTTTAGCCTGGATCGCCCTTTCGGGTTTTCAATCCACCGAGACGCTCATTTTTGTCTAGGCCGCCCTTTCGGATTTTCAACATAGCGAGTTGTTCTTTTCTTTTTAGGCAAAGTATTTCTTGACTGCATCTGCGTTCACAGGACGAGTGAACTCTTCACCATCCATAGTTGTAAGAATCAATGTGCCACCTGAAAAGGCTCTCTTAACAACATATGGGCCTTCATAATTAGGAGTCCATTTCCCTCTACAATCTGGATTGAACGATAAAACCTTCTTGAGCACAAGGTCACCTTCTCTAAACACACGAGGTCTGACCTTCTTATCAAAATATTTCTTCATTCTCTGTTGATACAACTGACCATGACACATGGCAGTTAATCTCTTCTCTTCAATCAAATTCAATTGGTCAAACCTGGTCTGACACCATTAAGCCTCAGTCAACTTGGCTTCCATGAGCACACACAATGAAGGAATCTCAACCTCTGAAGTGCGGACGGATGTACGATACCCATACAAAGCAAATGGGAGCATCTCATGCCAATCCTTGTACGTGACAACCATCTTCTGAATGATCTTCTTAATGTTCTTATTTGTAGCTTCAATAGCCCCATTCATCTTGGGTCTGTAGGGAGAAGAATTATGATGTGCAATCTTGAAGTCTTTACAAAGAGCTTCCACCATATTGTTATTCAAGTTCGATCCATTATCAACAATGATCTTGCTTGGCACACCATAACGACATATAATCTGATTCTTGATAAACCTTACAACAACTTGCTTGGTTATATTTTCATACGATGCCGCTTTAACCCATTTTGTGAAATAGTCAATTGCCACCAAAATGAAACGATGTCTATTCGAAACCCTGGGCTCAATCATCCCAATCATATCAATTCCCCACATAAAAAAGGGCCATGGGGAAGAGATAACATCCCATAGTGTCGGAGGAACATGAATCTTATCAGCATAAATTTGACACTTATGACATTTCTTCACAAACTTGCTCGCAACATCTTCTTCGCCATTGCATGTCCATTGGAATGAGTACCAAAGGAACCTTCATGCACTTCAGTCATCAACAGGTCTGCTTCGTGTCTATCCACGCATCTGCGCAAAACCATATCGAAGTTTCTCTTGTACAGTATATCACCATTCAAGTAGAAATTGTCGGCTAATCTTCTCAAAGTCTTCTTATCTTTCAAAGATGCCCCAGGCAGGTAAATCTGACTTTGGAGGAAACATTTGATGTCATAATACCACGGCTTCTCGTCTTTGAACTCTTCCACAGTGAAATTCTTGTATCAGATATGAGATTTCGAAGGTAATGTCACGACACTAATATCTGAACAATATAAACAAGATAAAAGATAAAGAACAGTAGTACAAGGGACATAAGCAATTGTTAACCCAGTTTGGTGCAAACTCACCTACGTCTGGGGGCTACCAAGCTAGGAAGGAAATCCACTAAACAGAATTAGTTGAAAGACTCTCAGTAAACAACTTCAAGTTATAGTCTTTTCACCTAATCTCTACCCGTGTGACTTCTATCTAAGAACTCTTCAAGAACACATACTTGATCTTGCTTAAAAGCTTCAACCAAGTAATCACACACTCATGCTTCAAAGCTTAGAGTGGGCAAATTACAACTCAAAAGTCAGTCCAATTCAATCATCAATGGATGAATGAATGGCTCACAATACACAAATGCGCACACGACTAAAACCCTTATTCTCTCTCACTATTTCGCTCATTCTATTGTGTGTTAAAAACCAGGTTTTCCATGCCCTTTATACAGAAGTGTTTGACTGGGCTTGGATATCATAAAACCCTAAAACTATTTTCCATTTGTATCTTCTTATGACAGCTGATCATATCTTGTTGGAAAATAAATCAATCTGCTTTTAATTACTGATTGAATGGCGCATTCAATCATCACATCAATCATACATAGATTAACATAAAAAGCGTAATCACAAAATACATAACATTCAGACCGAATGTTCTATATATAGATGTCTTGACATCGGGTCTGACATCTCCGCAATATCCTGCACAACCTTTATTTAAACACCCTGCAGGAACATGTTATCTCATGTCAAGACAACACTTGTGACAACTTGTGAAAACTCTAGGTTTTACCAAAATTGATGCCAACACATAGAACCAACAAACTTCCCCTTTGGCAAATTTTGGCTAAAATATACATCAGATCATTTGTTTCACAAGAGAAGAATTACAATATCAGTTTAGCAGTGGAAGTAATAAAACACACATTACTAGTTAAAATAGAAACTAGTAAACACATATTAAACACACATGCGCTTGTGCTCCACCTCCCCCTCCATCTAGCACTAGTTTGCTCAACACAGACAGAACACTTCTCCTCTTTAACATCACCTGTAACATACACCTCCCTATCTAACATCACCTGTAGTAAACATATTATCTCCAACATACATCTGTAACATCATCTGTATATAGCGTAGCTACTTTAGCTACTTCTCCCCCTCTTTAGCAAAAAGAGACCAAAGAGACAAAATAAATGTCTATTTAGCCAAACAAACAGAATGTCATACAGAATGTCAAAGCAGATTTTTATGTGTTACAGGTCCAGGAACAAACAGCTTTATACAAGCTGAGATAAAATCCAGAAAAACCAAAAAAAACAGAAAAATACATCAAGGCATCAAAACATGACTGCCAAAAGAACCACCATCACAATACACCATCAGAAGAGTGGGGGACAACTTTAACAAAGCTAGTCAGAGGAGCTTGCATCAGCATCAGCATCAGAACCAGAACTGCCACTTTGTTTCATCTTTAGTTTTAGACCTCTAACTAGAGGTTTGGGGTTCAGCTTCCTTGGCATGTCCAACATTCTCTCTTTCAGCTTGCTCCAGGCTTGGGATCAGAGCCTCCAAAGCTTCTTTCCTGGCAGTTGCTACCCTAATCTCTGTATCCAATTCTTTACAAGTTTCTTTCAGCTCAGCAATAAGACCACCTTTTGAGGTTGGCTTCTTCACAGCAGATGTCATGACAATGTCTTCGACATGACTTCCTTCAAACAATTTGTAGTGAACTGATAAAGGAGGTTTTCTTCTACAAGGAAGATCATTTGTGCTCATAATTCTAGGGTGCTGGCTCAGGATAATCCCACAAATCATTGAGGGAAAAGCTATGGGCAACTTTACTGCATTTGTAGAAGCATGTTTGACAATTTGTTCAAACATATATCTACCATAATAAAATTTCAGCTTGGTTCCAACAACAAAGATGAACCTTCCAAGGGCATTTGAAATTGTAGAGATGTGGTTGGTAGGCACCCAATTCGCTGATCCTATCTTGTGCAATATAGCATATTTCATAGTCAGCTTCCAAGTAGGGAGATGCTTCTTACTAGGCCATTCCTTCACCTGTCTAGCTGTGATTTCCCTACAGACCTCATTGTCTATGGCTTCCAGTTCATACGCACCTTTTATTCCTCTCCCTAGAAACTTGTTAATCACAGTTGGAGAAAATGTGATACACTTTCCTCTTACAAACACTTTATAAAATTCCTTGTTGTTTTTATCAGCAATGTCTTCAGGAATGTTGACCACAAATTCTTTAACCAATCCTTCATAGCACTAAGATAACCCAGCAACAGTTTTCATTAATCCAGCAAATTTAATTAGGTCCATGACCTCTTTGACCTCCACATCATCCTTGCCTAATTCTCTCTCCACCGCCACCCTTCTTTGGATTACAAACTTCCATTTTGTTGCTCCATCTTCAAGATGGAAAGAAATATTGTCCAGGTGTACATCAACAACTTTTATAGGGGACTTCCTTATAGTTGTTCTCTTGACAGGGGAGATGTCAGGGACATCTTCTTCAACATCTTCATCTGACTTAGAAACTTCTCTCACCTTCCTCTTCTTCACATCAACTTTGCTCCAAGATTTTCAGGGACGTACACCAGTAGTCTTCTTAGCAGTTTTGGCTAACATCATTTTAGCCACAGACCTACCTTTTGTAGTCTTCATCCTCTTAGCCACCCTAGGCTTTAAGTGATGAAGCAAGATATCATCTTGATCATCCGAACTATCATCTTCTAGGTCAATCACCTTATTTGCAGAATCATGCTTCTTAGACTGTGAAGTATTGCGAGTAGGTGATGCCTCAGATTTCTTACCAGTCACAGTTTTCCCTAAAGAGCACAAACCTTCAGCAACCATATCCTTTTCAGGCCTAGAGGAATCATCATCCTTCTCATTATGAGGTCCAACCTCAGGAGAGGGGTCCCTTCTTGATAGAGGAGTAGAAACTCCCTTTACAGAGTGTCCTTCATTGAGGATTCTAGTGACTAAGTTTCTTATGACACAATCAGTGTGATGCATGTTGTCCTTAGAGCTAGTGGCATATGTAGCGCTAGAAGGGATACTAGAGTTGTTACCTTTAGTGGGGCAAGCAGAGGTAGATGCATCCATGGGATGGTTAGGAGCTTCGCCTGGAATGACAGACAGCGGAATCACGTCTAAAATATCTTCATCAAGAAATTCATTTGAAGGCGTTCTATCCTTGTGAGTAGGCTTAGGAATTTGTGAACCAGATGGTGTTTGATGTTGTGAGATCTTGTTGTTTTTGTGGAAAGGTTTCAGTTTCCCTAGCAGAGGAGTTTGAGGAAGATGCAGGAAATTGGAAATGTTTGAGTGGAGGTTGCGTGTGAAAAGGTAATAGATGGAATTTCCAATACTAGGTGATGATTTACTATAAATGGGGCACTTTATTTTAAGTAGGCAGACAATAATTTTATTACCTTTTCGACTCCAAATTAATTGCTACAAATTCTCATAAATACAAATCCCTAATTTCCCTCTTAGAAATTCAAATTGATTTGCATCCAAGGCTTTTGTAAAGATATCAGCTAACTGCATTTCAGTAGCAACATGCTCTAGGACTATGATTTTACGTTCCACTAGTTCTCTAATAAAATGATGACGAATACCAATATGTTTTATCCTGCTGTGCTGAATAGGATTCTTAGAAATATTTATAGCACTCAAGTTGTCACAGTACAATGTCATGACATCTTGCGTGACATTGTATTTAGTCAACATCTGTTTCATCCAAACCAGTTGAGAACAACTACTTCCAGCTGGTATGTATTCAGCTTCAGCAGTGGACAGAGACACACAATTTTGTTTCTTACTAAACCATGATATCAGCATCAACACTTCCCGCCCAATCAGCATCACAGTATCCAGTCAGCACAGATCCAGATCCATGAGTGTACAACATCCCATAGTCACTGGTGCCATTGACATATTTCAGTATCCTTTTCACTTGGTTTATGTGACTGACTTTTGGTTCAGCTTGATATCTAGCACAAACACCTACAGCAAAAGCAATGTCAGGTCTGCTTGCTGTGAGATATAGCAGACTCCCTATCATGCTTCTGTAGAGACTTTGATCTACACTAACACCGTTTTCATCTTTAGACACTTTCAGATGAGTAGGAGCAGATGTCCTTTTATGACTTGCATTCTCCATGCCAAAATTCTTAACAATGTTTTTGGCATATTTTCTTTGAGATAGAAAGATAGAATCTTCCATCTGCTTGACTTGTAGCCCAAGAAAATAGGTCAGCTCTCCAACAAGGCTCATTTTGAATTTAGACTGCATTTGTTTAACAAAATGTTCGACCATCTTATTTGACATCCCACCAAACACAATATCATCCACATATATCTAAGCCACCATGAGTTTTCCTCCTTCATTTTTAAAAAATAAGGTCTTATCAATGCCTCCCTTCCTATATCCATTGTCAATGAGAAACATTGTGACTCTATCATACCAAGCCCTAGGAGCTTGTTTCAAACCATAGAGGGCTTTCCTCAAGCTATACACATGCTTTGGAAGATTTGGATCTGTAAACCCTTTAGGTTGTTCAACATACACTTCCTCATTTAAGTAACCATTCAAGAAGGCACTTTTTACATCCATTTGGAACAGTTTAAACTTCAGAATACATGCCACTCCTAGCAATAGTCTAATGGACTCAAGGCGAGCTACAGGGGCAAATGTTTCATCAAAATCAACTCCTTCAACTTGAGTGTATCCTTGTGCTACCAATCTTGCTTTATTTTTAGTAACCACCCCTTGTTCATCAGATTTATTCTTGTAAACCCACTTTGTTCCAATAACATTTATTCCTTCAGGTCTTGGGACCAGTTCCCATACTTCATTTCTCTTGAATTGGCCTAACTCTTCCTGCATGGCATTGACCAGAATTCATCAGTTAAGGCTTCCTTGACATTCCTGGGCTCAATCTTGGATGACACTTCCCTTGATCTAGTTGTGACCCTTGTATTTGGGTCTCCTATAATGAGATCTTTAGGATGATCCTTCATAATTCTGATAGAGGGTCCCTTGTTAAGTTTGTCAGCTTCAAGATTAGCTTGAGTAGGTTCACTCTCATTACTTTTGTCTGGGAAATCAGTTGGGGCATCATTTAGAGATGTCTCAATGTCGTCCGTGACATCAGTCTGTTGATCATCAACCACAACATTGATAGATTCCATCATTACTTTTGTTCTGGAATTAAAGACTCTAAATGCATTGTTGTTTGTTGAGTAACCCTGAAGTATTCCTTCATCACTCTTGGAATCCATATTCCTTCTTTGTTCATGATCAGTCAGGATATAACATTTACTACCAAACACATGGAAGTATTTGACACTAGGTCTTCTTCCTTTACAGACTTCATATAAAGTAGTAGGAGTCCCTTTCTTCAAGGTTACTCTGTTGTGTACATAGCAGGTTGTGTTCATAGCTTCACCCCAGAAGTGGTAGGGTAATTTCTTAGCATGAATCATAGCTCTGGCAGATTCTTGGAGAGTTCTATTTTTCCTTTCTACCACACCATTTTGCTGAGGGGTAATGGGAGATGAGAACTCATACTAATTCCTTCAAATGAACATAATCCAACAAATTTATTGTTCTCAAATTCTTTCCCATAATCACTTATGATTCTGATAACCTGACTTTCTTTTTCTCTTTGAAGTCTTAGGCAAAGATCTTTGAATACCTCAAATACATCAGATTTTTCCCTTATAAAATTGACCCAGGTGTATCTGGAGAAGTCATCCACCACCACATAAGCATACTTTTTCACACCAAGAATTTCCACATGCATAGGTCCCATCAAGTCCATGTGGAGAAGTTCCAGCACTCTAGAAGTGGTGTCATGTCTGAGCTTCTGATGTGACAACTTTGTCTATTTTCCAATCTAACACTCCCCACAAACTCTTCCTTCATCAATCTTTAAGTTTGGGATTCCTCTGACAGCTTCAACAGATATAATCCTCTTCATTCCTTTAAGATACAGATGGCCCAATTTTTGATGCAATAGCTTCACTTCTTCTTCTTTGGCTAGAGTACACATTGATGAATAACCAGTTTCTTGAGAACTCCACATATAGAAGTTGTCCATAGACCTGACTCCTTTCATGATCACTTCATTTTCTTTATTAGTAATCAGACATTCAGTTTTTGTGAAGTTTACATTTAGACCTTGGTCACACAGTTGACTGATGCTGATTAGGTTTGCAGACAGTCCTTTAACAAGTAGCACATTGTCAAGGTTAGGGACTCCAGGTCAGTTTAGCTTTCCAATCCCTTTGATTTCACCCTTTTCTCTATCACCAAAGGTTACATAGCTGGTGGCATGAGGATGAAGGTCAATTAGCAGGTTTTTGCTTCCAGTCATGTGTCTAGAGCATCCACTGTCAAAATACCAGTCTTCTATGGATGAAACTCTGAAGGAAGTGTGAGCTATCAGGTTAGTAGCACCAATCCTAGGAACCCACTGAACTCCTTTTCCTTGTTTGGACTTTTCATCAGATCTTGTTCTTCTTCCAGCATCATTGGACCTATTGATGTCAAATGAGTTGTTATTGACATTAGACTTAGACCTTACATCCATCTTTTTCAGCAATTTGTTGAACTGTCTCCCCAATAATGCTACATCATTTTCCTGATCTTCATCAGTATCTTGACCACTTTCTTCCTCTTTCTCTTAAGTGTTTGACATGAAGGTTATGCTTTTGACTTTCTTTTCAGATCCATCACTCATTCCCAACTCAAATGTTTGGAGGGATCCATATAGCTCATCCACTCTCATATTCCAGATGTCTTGAGATTCTTCTATGGCTGTGTAGCGGGGTTTTTGCTACCTTTAGGTTTATTGACTAAACCAAAAGTCAACATACAATTCGAGTCACCACCGCACTTTTATTTGTCCAAAGGAAAGGCTAAAAAGCGAACAAAAGCCAAGTAAGAAGTTTTTCAAATCAAAAACTAATAAAAATGTCATAGATCTAGGTAAGGGGGTCGGTTATGAAATGGGAAGGTTTTACGCACCCAAAACATCCTTAGTACTCTAAGGGAACCTCTTTTTGCAAAGACTATAACTCATTGGCCATTGATGGAAAGAAAGGGATGAAGATGAAAGGGAGGGAAAAAAGAAGACCACAACCAAATCCAATTGATCAAATGTGAATCAAATCATCATCAATCAACACCAAACAGAAGAGAAATGAAAATAACAAGTCAAAGAGGTCAACCATATTTTTTGGTATTTTTTGGATTAAAACAAAATGCAAATAAAAAATAAACAAATAAGGTTGAACCTCAAATTCAATTAAAACCAACTTCAACAAGTCCAATTAAATTCTCATAGGTTCAACATAGTCAAACAAACTTTGACTAATTTTCTCACCAATTTTTGAAACCAGAAAGTATTTAAAATCAATTAAAAACAATTAAAAATAGCACAATATGAATTAAAATCTCAAATAATCTCAAATCAAATAAGAAATCAACGACACTATTTTTCATTGACTTATCATGATCCATAAATGCTATAAAAATATTTTTGGATTTTTCAAAAGTCAGAAAGTATTTTGAAATGAATTAAAACTATTAAAAATAAAATAATCCATGAAAAATATCAAATGAAGTCACAAATATAGTTAAAAATCAAAATATGAAACTAGATTTTTCAAGAAATTTTTTGAAGTTGGTCCCATATTTTTATGACTTCAAATGAATTTTTTATGAAATTTTGAAAATAAAAGGAATTAACTGAAAATAAAATGAAAATAGAATAAATGGAAAAACCAGCGCCACAGGATGTAACTCATTAATTGACGTGGCATTAATGGAAGATCCAGATCATAGGGAACACGGTATGCCTGAGTCAAGCGCGCCACAACATGAATTAAATAAAGTAAACACAATGAATTGACAAGATTAAAACGTGGCAAGGTGATCCGATGGTTCAAGTGTGCACACGTGGTAGTGGTGGTGGAAACCATCATCTTCTCCGGCCAGACAACCAATTCTGGCTACCAGTTCCGAGGAATTTTTTTTTAATGAAAATGGAAAACAAGGACATGAAAATGAAGCTTGTGTGATGGAGATCAACACTATAGCATTGGATCTTCCTTACTCTTCCTATATTGAGAGAAATGTGATGGAGAAGATCATGATGTTCAAACTGTAAGCTCATGAAATGATGAATTGAAAGCTCCAATGGCTTGCCTCAAACGTGAGGACTTCAGAAAACCACAGAAACACAAGACTGCTACATTAAATTGAGAGTTCTAGATCCAAAAAGTTTGAATGTATACCTCTGAATTGAAGCACTTCTGGCCACGAATCCTCCAAGTTCCTTGCTCCTCTTTGATTTGTGGATGTAAGGGAAGTGAAAGGCTATGGAATTAGGCTTTGAAGATCAGCTAATGATGCTGAATTTCAAGCTCGAAAGTAAGAACAAAATTTGAACAATTCCTTTGGTATGGCTATGGTTTCAATGTTGCAGCAGTTTAGATCTCCAAAAGGTTACCAAATGAATGAGAGGGAGTGGTTATTTATAGGTGAATGCATCAGCTGATCACACTTCTTTCATGTGCATGGCAAATTGAAAATGCATTGCATGGGCCTGTACAGGTGTGTGGAAGGCCCAATGATGGTTGCAAAAGCTAGCTGAGATCATGTAGAGATCAATTGGATGTGTACAATGGATGGAAACAACTTGCACATCCACGTTTCATCATGAAATACCAAAATGCACATAAATGAAGATAATTTCGAAACTCACAATTGGTAGGTCCAAATAAGTAGTGTGAGTAATGGTTGGAAAGCCCTTGAAATAAGGAACAAAAGTCATGTTGGGAAAAAATCTATTTGACATGTGAAAATTAATGAAAACTTGCCTGGAAAATCCAAGTACAAAACATGTTTAAGTCATTTCGACAATTGTCCCCAAAAGCAAGCTTAATCAAACCCCATTTTTCTCACGATGCACGCTTCAAATGAAAAAACCTTCAACATCAAAGTTGTAGATATTTTCAATATGGTCAATTTAGACTCAAAGTTTGCATCATTTGTATTTTCTATGACAAAGTTATGGGCATTTGTAGTTGGGTACTTTTTCAAATTCAATGAATTAGGTCCAAAATGACATATAATGTTTTGTATTATCACATGTATTTCTTTTAGGATTATGAAATTTTGTCCAACATAACATTTTAAGTAGACATTCAAATATTTCCAATTCATTTGGTCTCACCTAAAAATCACAAAAATTAAGGAAATTATGCCCTTGGTAAAATGATGAATGAAAGAACTTCCCTTGATTAAATTTGATTAGAGGTTGAGATTGCTTCATGGGTAAGGCACAGCCAAAGCACAATGGAATTAGGGTTTCCTTGGGAAACAACCCTCAAGCCTCTTGGGTTATCTTAATTAAATTGGAAAATTGAGATACTTGGGAGACATATATGATGATTAGGAACTTTGTGGACCATTATCATGCTTTTTTCTGATCTTCATCTAGCCATTTCATTGGGCTTATGAGCCTCCTAAGAGCATTGGAGCACATGATCACTTGAGCTTCAAAACAAAAAGAGTTAGTGACATATTTTTGTGCTTTTGGTTGGTAATTAAATAAGAAAAGCAATAATATACAATACAAGCATGCTCGGTGGTCTCAAAACACTCAAACAAGTCCCAACCTTAGGGTTAAGGAGCCAAACATGCTATGATCCTTGAGGTAATGCACTTGTGCAGTAACATGATGTCATGAGGGATCTTAGGGTCAAAATTAGGGTCATACAAGCTGTCACTTTCATGGCAAATCTCTTGGGAAGTGACTTGAGAATTTTCCTCACTAGTTTTTCATTTGACATCTTCTCACCCAGGGCTCCTGAGGCATTAGCAATTTCAAGGATATTCATATGAAAGTCATGAATATTTTCATCTTCTTTCATCCTCAAATTTTCAAACTTGGTAGTAAGCAGCTGCAATCTAGACGTCTTTACTCCAGAGTTACCTTCATGAGTGGTTTTGAGAATATTCCAAGCATCTTTAACCACGTCATAGTTGTTCACCAGTCTGAAGATGTTCTTATCAACCCCATTGAATATAGCATTCAATGCTTTAGAGTTTCCATGGGCTAGTTCATCCTCCTCCTTGGTCCATTGTTCCTTAGCCTTCTTGTCAGTTGTAACTTCTCCTTCCTTATTAATAACTGGATGTTCCCAGCCTGTTAGAACAGCCTTCCAAGCCTTATTATACAAAGATTTCAGGAAGGCTACCGTTCGAGGTTTCTAGTAGGCATAGTTAGATCCATCCAGAATTGGTGGTCTGTGAACAGATCCTCCGCCTCTATCCATAGTACAAGAAAGTAACGTCCCAAGATCTCACCCAGAACCAGAGCAGGATGCCTGCTCTAATACCAATTGAAATTCTGGTATCAAATATGAGATGTCGAAGGTAATGTCACAACACTAATATCTGAACAATATAAACAAGATAAAAGATAAAGAACAGTAGTACAAGTGACACCAAACCGGGTTGATTTGTCTCCCATTCTCAAATATGAGATCTCGAGGGATATGATGAAACTCAACCTTTGTAAAGAAAGTTGAAATCCTCCTCGCATAATCTCTATACGACACCAAACCAGGGTGATTTGTCTCCCATTCTCCTTTGATTTGATTCATAACCAAAGCCGAATCACCGAAGACATCCAAATACTTGATTCTGAGATTCATGGCCTCTTCAAGCCCCATAATGCAAGCTTCATATTCTGTGATATTGTTTGTACACTTGAAAGTCAATCTAGCTGTAAATGGTAGATGCGTGCCTTGAGGAGTAATAATCATTGCCCCAATGCCATTTCCATATTGATTAACAGCTCCATCAAATACCATGCCCCAACGGGAACCAGGTTCTGGCCCATCTTCAAGCAATGGTTCATCACAATCTTTCATTTTCATGTACAAAGTCTCTTCATCAGGAAAATCATACTGCACTGACTTG
Organism: Lathyrus oleraceus; assembly: GCF_024323335.1. NCBI lineage: Eukaryota > Viridiplantae > Streptophyta > Magnoliopsida > Fabales > Fabaceae > Lathyrus > Lathyrus oleraceus. The sequence continues at coordinate 366,717,746 of NC_066580.1, forward strand.
TAATCTTCAATTGATTGGTGAGCCAAATGGTCAGCCAAGATACTACCTTTGATCGCTTTCTGAGATCGGTATTCGATATCATACTCTGACAACAACATCTGCCAACGGGCAATTCTCATAGTTAAAGTAGGCTTTTCAAATATATACTTGATCGGATCCATTTTGTATATCAATCAAGTGGTATGATTCAACATATACTGGCGCAGACGCTTAGCAGCCCAAGCCAATGTGCAACAAGTCTTCTCAAGCATAGAATACCGAGTCTCACAGTCGGTGAAATTCTTACTGATGTAGTAAATCACAAATTCTTTCTTTCTAGTCTTATCTTGCTGACCAAGGACACAACCCATACTATCTTCGAGCAAAGTCAGATACATGACCAATGGTCTTCCTTCAATAGGAGGAGACAAAATTGGAGGTTCAAGCAAATATTCTTTGATACTGTCAAAAGCTTTCTGGCAGTCTTCGGTCCAATCACAAGACTGATATTTCTGAAGAAGCTTGAATATAGGCGCACATGTGGCAGTCATGTGGGAAATGAATATTGAAATATAATTCTAGTGAACGAGAAAACCTCTGATTTGCTTTTTAGTTTTGGGCGCAAGGATCTCTTGTATTGCATTGACCTTGGCAGGATCAACTTCAATACCCTTCTCGCTGATAATAAAGCCTAACAACTCACCATACCGAACACCAAAAGTACACTTTTTGGGATTCAATAGGAGATTATACTTCCTCAAACGCTGGAATGGCTTCAACAAATGCTTAACATGTTCCTCTTCATCAATCGACTTAACAATCATGTCATCGACATATACTTCGATCTCTTTATGCATCATATCATGAAAAAGAGTAGTCATTGCTCTTTGGTAACTTACACCAGTATTCTTTAAACTGAAATGCATCACTCTATAACAGAATGTTCCCCAGGGTGTAATGAATGTGGTCTTCTCCATATCTTTGGGTGCCATCTTGATTTGATTATACCCGAGAAAATACATCCATAAATGAAAATACTTTGAATTTATTAGTATTGTCTACCAACATATCAATGTGTGGTAGAGGGAAATCATATTTCGGACTGGATTTATTCAAATATCTATAGTCAACACACATGGGGACTTTGCCATCTTTCTTCGGTACTAGCACAATATTGGTCACCCATTGCGGATACTCAGCAGTTACAAGGAAACCAACATCAATATGCTTCTGCACTTCCTCTTTGATTTTCACAGCCATATCAGGATGTGTTCTTCTTAACTTTTGCTTGATTGGTGTGCATTCTGGCCTCAACGGTAATCTATGCTCCACAATCTCAGAATCCAAACCAGGCATGTCTTGATAAGACAAAGCAAACACGTCTGAATACTCTCGGAGAAGATCAATCAACCCCTTCTTGACTTCAGGACACAATCGAGACTCAATCTTGACTTCCTTCACATCATCCTCGGAACCCAAATTGAATAACTCGACTTGCTCTTCGAACGGCTGAATGGTCTTCTCATCTTTGCTCAAGAACACGAGATAATTCATCACTCACTTCTACATCACTTTCCTCATCGACTTCAAACACAGGGAATTGAAAATTTGGAGAAGGAGAAGGATCATTATATTCAATAGGGTTAGGAACCAACCTGCATAATGAAGGTATTTGTGACCAAATATTATGCAGATGGACAATTATATTATTTATTTATGTTTTTTGTGATTACCATTTTCAGAATAAAGCAAAAAGTAAAAATAAACACCATAAATATGGATGAATATAATTAATTTTATTGATGATCAATTTGAAATTGCCCAAACAATGTTCTTTTCTCCCTTAGGCATAGGAGAAGGATTTTAACACATATAAAAGCAATTACTTAGATCGATGGAAAATAACAGGAATATCAAGAGTAATCCAATTGTTGCAAGCCTTTCCATGCATCACAAAATTGGTGCAGTCTTCCTCTTCGTCATCCTCTAGCACAACAACTAAGTGTTGTTCATTGCCATGAATGACCCCTCCGCTACGGAAGCTAATTTGCATATCTTTAGTTCTTGCAGTTGATGAACCTTTCTGGAACCCCAAACCAGTTCTGCCTTTGTTGTCGGAGACCTCTACCATGCTCCCCCATTGATCAACATTGCCTTCTTCAACAATCTTCCTTGCATCTTTCAATGAGGACATAGGTGCCCAAACCCTCTTTTCAACATCAATAGATAAGGCTTGGAACAAAGTTCCAACCTCATCATCAACTTCAACGTAAGAGAAAGATGAGAAGTGGCTAACCAACAACGCTCTCTCTCCACCAACAATCACTAGCTTGCCATTCTTCACAAATTTGAGCTTGTGGTGCAAAGTGGAAGTAACAGCTCCTGCCTGATGGATCCATGGCTTTCCTAACAAGCAACTGTAGGCCGGGTGGATATCCATTACTTGGAATGTAATTTGAAAATTACTCGGACTTATCTTAACTAGAAGGTCCACTCCACCAATTACCGTTTTGCGCGAACCATCAAAAGCTTTGACGATTACGCCGCTATATCTCATAGGCGCTCCTTGGTAAGATAGCTTTGATAAAGTTGACTTCGGAAGCACATTTAGTGACGAACCGGTGTCAACAAGCACTTTCGACAAAACATCATCTTTGCAATTCATAGAGATGTGCAAAGCCAAATTATGATTCCTTCCCTCCTAAGGGAGCTCTTCATCACAGAAACTGAGATTATTGCAAGAAGTGATGTTAGCCACAATATGATCGAATTGATCCACTGTAACATCATGTTCTACAAATGCTTGTTCTAGAACTCTCTACAGTGCTTCTCTGTGCGCTTCTAAATTCTTGATCAAAGACAACATTGAGATCTTCGAGGGGCTTTGGAGCAACTGCCCCACCATATTGAACTCGCTTCTTTTGATTAACCTAAGTACCTCATCATCATTGTTGGCGTTTTTATATTGCTGGATTCACCAGACTTACCCTTTGAAACACCAACTGAGTCGTCAACAGGCACTTCCACTTTCTTACTCACAACTGATTCTTCCTTATCCTTTGGGAACACCGACCCAAACACTCGACCACTGCGGGTCACCTTAGTAACATCAGCAATGCTCACTACTAAACTAGTCGTAGGTAATGGGAGCTCTTGACCATCCTTCATCATTGTAGCATTATACTGATACGACATATCTTTATCAGATGAATACGAGACTGGGCCCGCTAACCGTATCACCAACGGCGATACTGATCTTTGATTGTTGTTGTTACTAGAGTCATACTGGATTACCAACATTTTCAGGCTGCTTGAAAATAGGCACTATGACATTAACATCGTCATCTACATGACGGGATTGAACAATTTGAATCATGCCTTTTAACAACTTCACAACCCCTCGGGTTAACACTTCAAACAGCACAACCATCATGGTCGTGCTCACATTCACTTACCATACAAATATCCTTATGCATCTGCACAAAGGATCTTATAATAAACCGCATATCAAAATATTTAAACTCACCAGGACAACCATCCACCATATTCACAGAAGAGTTCCCATGAGCGGGCAACAGATTCACTTTCACATTCGGTGTACGGTCCTCTAAGGACACCATACCACTCTTCATCAACTTCTGAACCTCATACTTGAGCGGATAACAATTTTCAATATCATGTATGGGTGCTCCTTGGTGAAAAGCACAATGGAGTTCAGGTTTATACCACCAAGGAAGTGGTTCTAGAATCTGTGCCGGGTTTCTTGGTTGGATCAGGATCTTGAGAACCAAGGATGGAGAGAGTTCTACGTAAGACATAGGAATCGGGTCGAAAGAGACCTTCTTCCTTTCAAAGTTTTGTTGATGATTATTGTTGTTGGTTTTGTTGATGTTGTAGGTGTTCGTTCGTTGTTGCGGTTGTTGTTGTTGACGTTGTTGTTGTTGAACTGGTGTTGTTTGTTGATTAGAAAATACCGGAGTAACGGAAGATACTTGATGATATGATATTGTCGGTATGTTGGATTTCTTCTGATCTGAGGCCTCCTCTACCTCCCACTAGAAATTGCATTCACTTCACTTTCTTTCTTCTTACCGAAATTACTACCATACCTCTTGCTTCTTGAGGCCTCATCTCTTGACAAATGTCCCTCTCGGACTCCTTCCTCAAGCCTCATTCCCATATTTACCATTTCAGTAAAGTCACTGGGGGCACTAGCAATCATGCGTTCATCGTAAAATGAACTCAGAGTTTTCAAGAAGATCATTGTCATCTCTTTTTCCTCCAAAGGAGGAGTGATCTGGGCGGCTAATTCCAACCATCTCTGCGGATACTCTTTAAATGTCTCTTTGTCCTTCTGAGACATAGACCTCAGCTGGTCTCTATCAGACGCCATGTCCATTGAAAGTGCGAATGCTGGCACTGTCCAATACCATGTACCAACAGAGCGTGGCGCCGGTCAGACTATCTGGGGAGTAGTGAATAAGCAATTGATCATTGTCGGTCTGAGTAGACATCTTACGAGCATACATCACAAGATGGCTGAGCGGACAAGAGTTCCCCTTATACTTTTCAAAGTCAGGCAGTTTGAACTTCACCGGGATCTGGACGTTGGGCACTAAACCCAACTCAGCAACACTCTTACCTCTCATGTCTTCAATTCCTTGCGCAACTCAAGACCCTGAGACGGCTCAGAGTGATAGATGGTGTCTTCTACGTGAGGCAAGGTGTGCACAACGGGAGGTGGCACAGGCATGACCGGGCTAGATGCTGGCATGGAAGAAAAGGTAGGCGCAAATTTAGATGGCATTCCCCACGGGAATCCGGAAGGCATAGTCGACGCGAAATGGACGGCAGTAGCAGGCACGGTAGAGGTTGCCACCTCTGAAATAACAGTCCTCGTAGGAGGAGTCGCAGGCGTTGGAGATGATTGATTATGAGCAGCAAGAACTGACTCCATCATGGCAATCAGGCGGGCGATCTCGTCCTTCAATTCTCTGTTCTCTTGCTCTAGATGCTCCATGATTTTCAGATGATTGGCTCGAGTATTATACCGGTGAGTCGGCTTGGCTGAAGCACATAAGAAACACCAATGAGTACTATATCTTCTGCAAATATATATATTTAAATAGCCATTGCAACAATTTGATATGACCGAAAATCTCTTTTTATTTATATAAATTGGAAGGATTACACTGAGTACAATTTCAAAAACGAAATAAAAATAAAAGAGAAAAGGAGACTAGTCATCCTTAGGATCCCTAACAACAATGTCAGAAGATCTAGCTGAAGGCGCATACCTCCTTCGAATGCGACGGATCTCGGTCTCAAAAGAAGCATTCATCTGAGTCTTCTCGAGGACAAGCTGATCAATAATCTTCTTCCAAGCAACGGAAGGTTGAGGCATGCTAGAAGATGAAACCTATCGATCTCTCTTTCTCTTTGTCACTCGGTCTTCAAGTAGCTTAATAAGCACATCCTCGTCCTTAGACTCCAATTGCAACTCTTCATGCTTCTTGCTCAAAGCACGGAAACGCTCTTCCCACATGTCCTTCTCTTGCTTCATTTTGACGAGCGCGTCTTCCAACTACTCTACATCTTGGTTAGGGAGAGTTAATGGCTCAACCACAACCAGAGACATAGGTCTTTCACAAGGATAAGGCATCTTCAATTCCAAAGCTCTTTTCTTCACCCAAAGAGTGTAAGCTTCCAAAGCTACACAATTGCGCGAACCAAGCTCAGATCTTCCTTTCCTATGCACATTATGCCAAGCATGCACAATCTTCTGCTTCAGATGTTGAGGATCTTTACCCTCTTGATAGAAAAAACCTTCTAACAAAGTGTTATTAGGCTTGTCTCTCAAGGGGAACCCAAGGTGATGATGAGCCAAAGCAGGGTTGTAGTTAATTCCTCCTTGTGTACTAATGAGAGGCACATTAGAGAATTCACCACAACTATCAATAATCTCTAAACTGCTTAAAGACGGATCATACCAAACTATATCATCATTAGTGAGAGAATAAGTCTCTATGACCACCTTAGACATTGTTTGTTTTCCAGAAAAGCAGGTGTCTGAGGCAAGGGCAAAATAAACCACTTGTACAAAAGAGGAATGCAACAGACAATCGTTCCACCACCATTAGAATTTCTTAGATGCAAAGATAAATACATATCACCCAACAAAGTAGCCACATGATTCCCAATCAAGAAAAGTCTAATGGCGTTAACATCAACAAAACTGCCAATGTTAGGGAACAAAGCTAATCCATAAATGAGCAACACAAAGATAGCTTCAAAAGCATCCATACTACCGGCTTGAGTAAAAGCAGTAACTTGCTTGATGAGGAAATCAAATGGCAACCCAAGTAACCCTCATTTCTTCACCCAATGAGCCTCTATCTCAGACTTCTTCAAGTGAAGAGCTTCAGCAATAATACTTGTAGCGGTAAATTCATGATCATCAAGCTATGGATAAACTAGATTCAAATAACAAGAGTCGCCACCGCGCTTTTATTGTTTCCAAAGGAAAAGGGAAAGAGTACGAACAAAACCCAAAATTAAGAAGTTTTCAAGTCAAAACTTATAAAGTGTCAGAAATTACAGGTAAAGGGGTTGGTTACACAGAGGGAATGTGTTAGCACCCAAAGTGTCTTAGGTACTCGTAGGGAGCCCTTTTTGTGTGCATATGTATTCCGTAGAAAGTGATGTTTACAAACAAATAGAATGGGGGGATGAGAAAAGAATTCATTAATTATATTTTTGTGTT